>NC_140170.1:104956128-105691128 GCF_963971535.1 Notolepis coatsorum | reverse complement strand
GCATGGGCAGTTTTGATGGAGTTGAAAGAGGTGCTAGAGTTAGCATTGTGCCCATCATATACTGATGAAACCTTAGACTATTTTCAGTGCAAAATCAGTGATCATAGACAGGTACTATTAGAGGTTTTCCCTGCAGTTAAACTCCGTCCTAAACATCACTATGTGGAGCATTATCCCGCTCTAGTTAAGTGCTTTGGACCCCTGCTGCATGTTTGGACCATGCGATTTGAGGCCAAGCACCGCTTTTTCAAAAGAGTGGTGCATGACACTCAAAACTTCAAAAATATCTTGAAGACGATGGCAATCAGACACCAACACATGATGGCATATCATCTTGCTTCACCATCATATTTCAAGCCAAAAACCCAGGCATCCAGGGTTGACTCTGTTCTGGTTTCATCTCTACCAGCAGTAGCTCAGGTACACATTAGAGGACACACAGTTAGTGACACAATCTACCAGACATCAAAGGTAACCATTGATGGCACAGACTATGTCTGTGGAATGTTTCTCTCCGTCAGAGTCAGTGGTGGACTGTCTACATTTAGCCAAATAGAACAGATCTACCTTGTGAATAACGAGGTTTATTTTCTGTGTCGAGACTATGACTCCTGGTATATAGAACATCTTAGGTCCTATGCGCTGTCAACCACACAACCACATCTGTCCATCTACCTACAGTCTGGTCTCAATGATACAGTCCCACTCTCGGCATACAAGATCGATGGTCTGCTGCTGCTGACTCCCAAGCGATTCATTCAAGTGAAACGGAACTGAGTCCAGCTAATGGTGAATAGTTATTTTATTAATCAATTATTGTGTCTTTATTCACTCGTTGTGTAATTGACCAGTTTATATTCTGTATAAGTTCATATTCTGTATATGTTAATAATGACGCTTTCTGTGTTGTGTTTATGACTACTCCTTAGGTCCTTGAGCTGCTGTCTGTCGACCGGACCACATCTGTCCACTGTCCATCTACCTGCAGTCTGGTCACAACGAAACAGTCCCACTCTCAGCATACAAGATCGATGGTCTGCTGCTGCTGCTGCTGACTCCCAAGCGATTCATTCAAGTTTCCATAGCACAATGGCAGCTGCCTCCCCACAACCCATGATCCTTCGTGTTGTTGAGCCAGACCGGGCTAGAAAATTAAAACTCAGTTCACGACCCGCCTCTGTTGATGCACTGATCACGATTATAAAAGAACAGTTGGAAATAGACCTTGACTTCAGTTTGCTGTATGAAGATCCAGACTTTGATGGGAAACCTACTTCCCTTGATGACATTACGGAATTGCCACAAAAAGCTGTTGTGCACATTTCACTTTCGCTCGACTCCAGCTCTCTCGCATCTACTGATATACTTTCAGATATGTCATCTCCAGAACGTCTAAGCAGATGGCCTCCAGGTCCTTTTCCAGTTCCTACATTTGCATTCGATGTTGAGCTGAAACTTAGAGACGGAAACAACGAATTTGAGAAGAACAAGAGACACCTTAAGTTGACAAGAGACCTAAAGCACGACATCTTAGAAAAGCTTGCATCTACAATGTATGCTTTCAAGGCTTATCCAAGTGATAAAGAGATAGCAGTGGCTTCTGCGGCTCTTGTCGCCAAACATCCCTGCTTGAAGGAAGCAGGATCTGAGACCGGCTGCAATGGATGGAAGAACAGCATCAAATTCAAGATGGGCAATTTCAGGAACAAGCTGAGACGGGCAGGATGTGAGGAGGTCACTGTAAATGCTGGAAAAAGAGGTAGAAGCAATCCTGATGGCGAACCTTCACATTCCAACATTAAAAGACCCAAGCGAGCAGAAGTAAACTTCCTACCCAACTATCCCCAAGGAGAGGATTCCTTGAGGCTTGAGCAGTTGAGGCAGACAATTGCTGAAGACGTCAAGAAGACTGAGAAGAACCTGCCCCTCATTAGAAAGCTGATGCAGACCACATTTGCCCTGCGCCGACAGACCATAGTGAAGTCCAGCCCACCAGTGAAAGAGCTCATGGACCTCTGGCCTGCTCTCAAAATGGAGTCTGAGGTAATATAGATCAGCTCTCTCTTTCCTGTGTTAACATTTGGCACATTCTGTGTGTTTTAAAGTGAAACTTGTGATTCTTACGCCTGGTTTATATACTCTAGCGGCGCATCTGCGTGTGTGTTCTGTGCGCCCCCGCGAGCTAGTCATCAGCGACCGATTCCGCAAAGCATGTAATGACATGGTTGACCAGAAATCCCGCCGTCATGCTCTGAAGCCCAAACCAAACAAAGTAAGAGATCCACCAAGTTGAAGTGACTAATTGATGTTGATATACTATATTGTCCTGCTGTTTTTAAATATAGGTGTATGCAGAGTTCCAGCTGATTACCAACCAGAACCTGCCCAACACATTCTACGCTGAGCTTGACCGCCATCTTCCTCGACTGATGACGTTATTCAGACAGAAGGCGTCCAAAACTGGGAACACAGCAGATGCTTTGGCTCACATTTTAAAAATCCACGATGAACAGGTGAATAGATTATTATACATGTCATAGGTCGAACCTCTGTAACATTGAACAGGTTCAATGATTCAAATGAGCTTTTGAATTTTACAATTAGTCCACCATTGTGTTTGCCATTTTTCTGATTGCATTAAAGATGTGAACATGTTATTTGTGGACATATCTGATTGGACTGTTTAAAATCCGCTTTGTTCAGTAAACATTTCCATATAATACAATTCTTTTTCTTCTTCTTAATCTTACATCTTAATAGGAAATCCATGATGTTCACACCAGGCGTACCACTGTTCTCCATGCCCTGCCTGTGTATCTGCATGAGGAAGTCACTGGATTTTTCAAAACCTGCACAGTGAGTCAGAGTAAAAATAGTTTACAGTAAAACTGTATATTAAGTGAACAGTTTATCAAAATGCTAAGTATCAGTCTTCATTCCTTCCAGGTCTCCCTTGTGAAAGAGATATTTGATCTCGACGGGACTAACCTGGTTAAATAAAAATAACCTTCTCACCAAAAAAAAATTCTAACTAAAATATAAACAACTTACAAACACAACTCCATATACTTAGCTTTGTGCTGCACTTTGTAGAAACCATGGATTTATTTGTGATTATTATGTCTCTTTCATTCCTTCAGGACACGTCTGATGAGCCAGAGCTTCAGGGTGTTGCAGTGGCCCTCCTTACTGTCATCAGTGACGACCATGACACAAGTCCAGTTCACTACCAGCCTGTGACAATCTCTGTTGTCATTGAAAGTCACATCATGATCAGCCTCCCCAGATTTGGTGATTCCTTCCTGGTAATGTTTGGACTAATCTATGCACTACACCTCAGCTACCCCAAGGGACTTACCAACACTTTTGAATTCATTCAGAAGATTTTACTAGGTCTAGAAGCTGGTAAACTGTCGCCCAGGTTGCAGACTCTCAAGAATGACTTGATGATGCAATAATTTTTTTTCTTCTGATTTTTCAATGGATTTTCTCCCCGTCCCAATTAGTCGTTGTGCCAATTCCCCCCCCCCCCCTCCCCTACCTGGTGCTGTATGCATGTTCTCCTACGAGTCGGTATAAGGGCGTCCCGAGTCGATCGCACGCTTCCCCCGAGACATGCGCCGACAGCCAGTGACGTCTTTTCACTTGGCAGCGAGGGCTCTCATTGGTGAAGTGTAACGCGTGGGAGGGCACGCTATCTCCACCAAGTCCTGCCCCGCTTAGCAAGCGCCGAGACCTGACCTGTAGGCGTCGCTGTCCACAACGCCAGATTCCCACCCGCCAGCTTCCCCACCCCCTAATACTGCCGAATTGTATTAGTGTGAACGGCCAGCCAAGCTGGTGACAACGCAGGGAGTTGGATTCGAACACGCGAATCCAGTGTCTCCAGCGTTGGTGACGAACGCAATCTCCGCTACGTCACCTGACCGCTCTTGCATTAAACTTTTGAAGGTATTATTTTGACTTGACAAGGAAATTAATACCTCACCCCACATCCTTCTTTCAGATGAGTTTCTATTCCTTACTGTAATCAGTGATCATGACACAAGTCCAGTTCACTACCAGCCTGTGACAATCTCTATTGTCATTGAAAGTCATATCATGATCAGCTTCCCCAGATTTGGTGATTCCTTCCTGTAATGTTTGGACTAATCTATGCACTACCCCAAAGCACTTACCAACACCTCAAAAGTGTGTCTATAGAAACTCATCTGAAATGTCTTGTCATGTCAAAATAATACCTTCAAAAGTTGCTGTACTACTTTGCAGATGTTCAGCCAATAGGTCCAAACTACTCAATGTACCTTGTTCTTTATTTTTTATGTAATATGTTTACATTTGAGAGTTTTACAGTTCGAATTTTCTTAACCGTCTATAGCTGGCATTATTGTAATTTCATCCAAGTAAGTTTTAGAGTTGAAAGAGTTTATCAGAATCTCAAAGGCAACATCCAAGTCCCAAACGTTTGTTTCTCGAGGAACAATAGGAGGCAATGGGCATAAATGCCACTCTGCTCTGACTGCTTCCATTGCTTGTAGGCAGTGGTAGAGTTAGTGTTCTCAGTACAGAGTACAAGGCGATATACCAGGAGCCATAAACGCAACACAGAAGCGTTATTATTAACATATACAGAATATGAACTTATACAGAATATGAACTGGTCAATTACACAACTAGAGTGAATAAAGACACAATAATTGATTAATAAAATAACTATTCACCATTAGCTGGACTCAGTTCCGTTTCACTTGAATGAATCGCTTGGGAGTCAGCAGCAGCAGACCATCGATCTTGTATGCTGAGAGTGGGACTGTATCCTTGAGACCTTGTAGGCAGTAGTATACTGCCCTGTCAAGGGCTAACCGCAGTAACTTGAAAAAAGTAAAAATTTTGTTATGAGTGAAATTGACCTTGTCAATAAATGTTTTATCTTGTGACCAAGTTTCAGATGTTAATGTCGCTCAGTTTTGGAGATATGGGGTTTTAAAAACTGCAGTAACTACAAAATCACACTCAAAACCCAGGCAGACCGCAGTAACTTCCAAACAGTGAAAAATGGCTTTAAAGTGTTTTGACTTGCCATCCAAAATGTGTTATAGGTAAATAGATGATAGTACCCAGATTTAACATGTATTAATGACGTAATCTTTAGGCATACAAAAATATGACATAATTATTTTAATTAACCCCAAAAAAGCAGATATTGCACTCTGCTGCACGATTTCCTTAAATAATTATACAGGTAATGTACAGGCAAAGTGCAGTAACTTCAAATACAATGTTGTTTTCCCTCCAGCTTTCATAACTTAACCTAGCCATTTTGAAAATGAAATTTAATACCTGAATATATTGGAATGATGATGATCCAAATAAAATGGCTAGGTGAAGTTATGAAAGCTGGAGGGAAAACAACATTGCATTTGAAGTTACTGCACTTTGCCTGTACATTACCTGTATAATTATTTAAGGAAATCGTGCACCAGAGTGCACTATCTGCTTTTTTGGGGTTAATTAAAATAACTACGTCATATTTTTGTATGCCTAAAGATTACTTCATTAATACATGTTAAATCTGGGTACTATCATCTATCTACCTATAACACATTTTGGATGGCAAGTCAAAAAACTTTAAAGCCATTTTTCTCAGTTTCACTGTTTGGAAGTTACTGCGGTCTGCCTTGACAGGGCAGTATAGTTAGTGTACTGTATAGTGTTCTTAGTACAGAGTACTGTATTGTTCTAGTTATCATTCTGCAAACATAGCCTGCTCTAAATGACGGATGGTGCCTCTGACATTCTGACTAACTCTTTCAATGAAAACACCATCTTGTTCCATGATACATCATGGAGCAAATACATGCAGCTGCATTTCCATATGTAGGTATGTGCACTATTAACAGTATTGCCAGCTGTATAGCATGTAATGTGGATTGGTATTTTGGTTCCACATTGGCAGGACCCAATATACAGCACAACGTTTGTGAATTTTACATGTGCCAAGCGGATTGACAATTTTCAGATAATCTATACATTTTATTCTGTACTGTACATAGATACACTGTGTTATCCCAACGGTCACAATAGTTGCCGTCAACATGTTTGCTCATTCTATGACCACACTATACAAATTTGAGTAATTCAGCCAGGATGTAAACAGCTCTGGTCATGTGCACTGCACATATTGAGACCCTTTATTATTTCAATATTTGCTGGAAATACATTGATACATCATTCAGTAACATTTTCAGAGCCTTATAACAAACATTATTACACTATTGTGACCAGAGGGATTAAATGTGTAATATACATTACATTGTATGTACATGTTATAACATGCATGTATTTATTTTATATATATATTTTCTATATATATATATTTTCAATTTTAACATTGCCATAATGTTGGAGAGGGCAACACAATGTTTTTGTAAGATAAATAGATGTATACTCTTTGAATAGAAATAAATATAAAGAGTTTGAAGTTGTAACACAATGTTTTTGTAAGATAAATAGTTTCGATGAAGAACAAAACCTCCTAAATGCATACAAAAAAAGGGGAAAACTTCATATCTGCACTTTGCAAGGCACTAATACCTGGTCGGTATTGTTAACATATATAGTCCAAAAACAGTGTACAGTGTTTACAGTGTTATTGTACATTGCTAACATACAGATTATATATGTATACTCTTTTATACTCTTTGAATAGAAAAAAATAAAAGAGTTGTTTGAAGTTGATATAATGTGCTTGTGTAGTTATTTTTCTGTTAACTTTTTCACATGGATTTTAAAACTGAACCTTAAGTTATAGTAACTGCAAATATTTGAGTTGATTAACTTAAACATTTGAGTTGATTAACTTCAAAGAAATGAGGCATGGGATGGCCTCAATGTCTTTGAGTTCTGTTAACTTAATCACATGGATTTAAGGTTGAACCTTAAGTCACAGTAACTGAACATATTTGAGTTGCCTCCACTTGAGAACCTTAAGTCACAGTAACTGAACATATTTGAACTGCCTTAACTGAGAACTGTAAGTCACAGTAACTGAACATATTTGAGTTGACACCACTTGAGAACCTTAAGTCACAGTAACTGAACAAATTTGAACTGCCTTAACTGAGAACTGTAAGTCACAGTAACTGAACATATTTGAGTTGACACCACTTGAGAACCTTAAGTCACAGTAACTGAATATATTTGCATTGCCTTAACTGAGAACTGTAAGTCACAGTAACTGAACATATTTGAGTTGACACCACTTGAGAACCTTAAGTCACAGTAACTGAACATATTTGAACTGCCTTAACTGAGAACTGTAAGTCACAGTAACTGAACATATTTGAGTTGACACCACTTGAGAACCTTAAGTCACAGTAACTGAATATATTTGAATTGCCTTAACTGAGAACTGTAAGTCACAGTAACTGAACATATTTGAGTTGACACCACTTGAGAACCTTAAGTCACAGTAACTGAATATATTTGAATTGCCTTAACTGAGAACTGTAAGTCACAGTAACTGAACATATTTGAGTTGACACCACTTGAGAACCTTAAGTCACAGTAACTGAATATATTTGAATTGCCTTAACTGAGAACTGTAAGTCACAGTAACTGAACATATTTGAGTTGACACCACTTGAGAACCTTAAGTCACAGTAACTGAATATATTTGAATTGCCTTAACTGAGAACTGTAATTCACAGTAACTGAACATATTTGAGTTGACTCCACTTGAGAACTGTAAGTCAGAGTAACTGACCATATTTGATTTGACTTAACTGAGAACCTTAAGTCACAGTAACAGACCATATTTGAGTTGCCTTAACTGAGAATTGTAAGTCTTAGCCAACTGAAAACATTTGAGTTTATCAACTTAAAAAAATTGAGGCATGGGATGGCCTCAATTTTTTTAAGTTCTGGAAACTTATTCGGGTTTACAGTGTGGGGAAACATTGGGGACATCTGCTGGAAAGGAGAGAGAAAGACTAGGGGGAGAGGGAGGGGGCTGGATGTCTGTGACTCTATGTTGCCCTACAATGGTACATGTGCTAGTCTATCATGGGCTATCAAGTCTATGTAGCGTATGGACCACCATTTCACTTTTTTTTTAATAAAAAATATACCACACTAGAATCAGAACATGGACCGGGACATGTGGTGCACCTGGTGTAGTATTATGATATTCGTTTTTACAAATTTCTCATGAGCTGGCAATGAAAAACAAGAAATGTTATCTTGACTAACGACAATACGCAAATGGCACAAAATGTCAACCAAAGAGCCTTAATAAAATGGACAATTAGCGTTAGTAACATATCTTTGTATCTATTCTGCCCATTGCACAAATCTTTCTTTGTCCAACTCTCCAGGTGCTCAAGGCTTTGGCATTTGAACATGACCCCTGGAAGACATTGGCTAATTAGTTCCAGAGGAAGAAGCAATCCATCTTCAGTAGCAAGTGATGTGTCCACTTCTGCAGCTGTGGTCACTCTGACTCAAATTAGAATGTCTTAAGCTCCCAGGCCTTAGTGAAGAGGGGAAGACAACAACATGAGAGGACAATAATTTCTCCCACCGGCCACATGAAAAAAAGATTTATGTTGTTATCCCATATTGTGTGTGTGTGTGTGTGTGTGTGTGTGAGTGTGAGGTAGGGTGACCAGGTGTCCCCCTTTTGGTTGTACTGTCCCACCATTTGACCAAATGTCCCGCGTCCCTCATATTGAGAGGATGTCCCTCTTTTCGAAGCCAAAAAAAAACATGCGTCCAAAAGCCCCTCCCTACAGACAGTAAACGTAGCAACCCGCCTCTTGTCCACACACATTGCTCTGATTGGTTATAGTACTTTAGCGCGCTGCTTGCCTGCTTGTGACGTGACTGAGTCGTGACGCTACCTCATATCGCAGATCTGATTGGTTATAGTAATTTAGCGCACTGCTCTGCTAGTGAGAGTTGAACTTGTGACGCTACCTCATATCGCAAATCTGATTGGTCAAAAAAAAAAGAAAAAAACATTACAAGCGAACTAGTTCAAGATGGAAAGCAGTAAAAAGAAACGGACCTGCAGTTACAACCAAGACTGGCAAACGACACATGACTGGGTGAGGCAGATGGCAGGCAATCCGCAGCAGGCTTTCTGTGTTTTGTGTCATAGTTCGTTTTCAATTGCGCATGGAGGAGAATACGACTTGAAGCGCCACAGTGGACGTGAGTCTCACTTGAAAGTGGTTCACCAAAAAGAAACATCCAGATCTATGGATACGTTTCTTTTTAAACCAAACAATGATAGCCAGACGGACAAGGTCACTGCAGCTGAGATAACAAGTGTCTATCACACAGTACAACACTCCCATTCATACAGGTCAGCCGACTGTGGTATGAAACTAGCTCCTGTCATTTTGCCAGACTCAGTTATTCTAATAAAAAAATTTACATTATCTATCTGTCCCACTTTGTCCCACTTTGTCCCACCAAAATCTTACTGTTGTCCCACTTTGTCCCACCAAAATCTTACTGTTGTCCCACTTTTGGACTTTTTGCATCTGGTCACCCTAGTGTGAGGGTGGAGGATATTCAAATACAAGATACATACATGTCATGTTATTGTACGTCATCGTGTGTAACCCATACTTACCCGGAACATGTACATACTTGTGTCTTTTAAATATTTCATTGCTTAGCACTTTTACATTCAATGATAGACAGGCAGCTTTTTTGAGGCAATTTAGATCAGCAATATTGCTTTCAGCAGGGGATGCATTGGCAGATATTATGAAATGAGCTGAGCAGCGGGACATCGGGGACAAAGTTTAATGTAAAAATAAGGCTGTCCATATTTGTGTAATTGGAAACAACTGTGCAAAATATTATTAAATATCCATAAATTCCCCTCTATATCTATATCACCCCAACGTGCTGAGTTAATATTATGGCAATTCAATGAGCAATTCTATGGCTTCCGTTTGAAACAATGTTACATAAAGAGGATTGATATAGTCCAAGGGATAATGTGCTTTACAGAATATAAAAACTCAAGGTGTGTGCTGATGAGCGTGGTCTGTTACATTGTCCTCGTCATTCCCAGACTCAGTGGATGTCAGAGTTAAGATTCCGGAGAGGTTCACTGATAAAACACAATGTGAGCACAGAGAGTCTAGATCTGTATCCCAATGGGACTCTCCTCACTCCCATTGGCCCAGTTGAGACTATAGCCACTGCTGGATATCCTGTTATTTATATATATATATTAAGGCTGTCAAATATATCGCGTTAATATCGCGTTAACTCCCGATTCTATTAATGCCACTAATTTTTTTAACTCAAGATTAACTAAAAAAAAAAAAAAAAAAAAAAAAAAATTGTTTTACTAGACTTCACTCGGGTGTATTATTGATGCTCTCATTGATACTATGTTTGTTTCTGAAATGTGTGTGTGTGTGTGTGTGTGTGTGTGTGTGTGTGTGTGTGTGTGTGTGTGTGTGTGTGTGTGTGTGTGTGTGTGTGTGTGTGTGTGTGTGTGTGTGTGTGTGTGTGTGTGTGTGTGTGAGATATAGAGAGAGAGGGGGGTGAGAGAGATGAGGAAGGGGCAAAAGAGAAAAAGAGCTGGGAGAGTGTGTGTGAGGGAGAGAGGGGGGTGTGTGATTAATCAGCCCTTGTGTGTGTGAATGTAACAAGTTCCTAACGTTTTCTTTCCCCTATTATTTCATGCACACTTTATTCATTGTTTTAAATTATTATTTTCTTTTAAGTTATTTTGTGCATCACTCTGTTTTGAATTTGATGCAAATTTGCAATGCATGAGGGTCATCCTTTTGTGTGAAATGGCTGCACAAAGCAAGCATTTGTTGACTCGCATGTTGATAAGAGTATTAAAACTTGGAACTTGAAAAAGATCTGTTTAAGGTAAAAAAAAAAAAAAAAAAAAATGCGATTAATATATATATAAAAGATAGAGGTTTGGAAAGTTTGGAAAGTTCTATGGGGATCTTGTGCAGGAGGGGATTGGTCTGTTTCCACCTATAAATGTATAAAATCATGGCCTCTGTGTTTCCACTAAATGCACGTCTCCAAAACACAATATCTCTGCACTATGAAACAATGATAACATTAAGATCTTAAGTTTGTGTTTCATTGCTGTTTTCATCAGCATTGCACGTGCGTCCTCCTTGCATTAACTGCACAGTGTGCGTCCCCATTTAGTGTGTGTCCCCATTTAATGTGAACATAAGCTTTAGGCCTATTATGTATGGCTTACTATTATCTCAATTTGCCAGCACTGGAAAATTAAAGAAGCATGTAGAATTTGCTGAATGTTTTGTTTGGAATAATGGTGCCTCAAACCAGTGAACCCACACACATTCATTCACTTATTGCCTACTATCAATAAGAAGCCAATGCATTTGGATGAGTTGGTTTTGTCCCCCCGGTGCATTTAGTATGATAAAACAGAGTGGCATAGCTATATGGTCAGGGGAAGCCATCGCGGCAGGCAGAGTGAGATGAAAGCCAGCATCTGGGAGGGAGGCAAGCAACCAAAGCTGATAAAAAGGTCTTGCCAAATTAATGATGAGCAAGTGGGTGGAGGATCTTCAGCAATGGGAGTTACAGGCTGAATTGTGAGTGTAACTTTTAATCATGGAAGTGGGGGCCTTCAGAGAAAAAAGGAAATCACGTTGCTGTTGGGAAAGTCTAAGCATGTATTACAAAGATGATCAATGACTTTAAATTAATGGGCTAAATGAAGAGGGCAGCTGTTGCCCTATTGCTTTTGTGTCATGGCTGAACATATCCAATAAGCAAATAAAGAAATGCACTTAACCCTGTAAAGCCCAATTATAGAAAAACATTAGCAAATGTTTTTGACCTTACAGATGTTGTTGTAGGAGGCATCTGATGCTGAAATTAAAGGGTTTTTTAAATGTTTAAATTTTCAAATATTTAAGGCATTTTACTTACTTGAATCTGACAAATCCAGTCCAATAAAACAAAGAGATATTGCTTGCAGGAAGATTTGGCAGTTGTGTGACTTTGGAGGCCAGAGGGTGGGACTTATACACAGATTTACTATCCAAAAGCATTGTGAGGCTGAACAACAGGACACATTGACTATGTAAATGTTTGTAAAAAATCTGTTAATAAAACGTTCATTCAATCAATCAATCTGCACGGTGATTGATTGAATGAAAATCTTATTAACAGATTGCAGAATGGGTACAATACGGCTCAATACACACAATTGTTAAGGGGATCCAAACCAGAGAAAGATTTTCGTCTTGTTTACATCAGGGTCCCCCATCTTCAATTCATAATGAATTGAATATTTGAATCACCCGATGTATACATTGACTGTCCCAACAACTGTAGGCCTACATGTATTTTTTTTCTTTTTTATATTGAAATCATCTATGATCATATTCTGATACTCCGTAAAGATAAGAAATTGAGAACAAACTGACTAAAGATCAATGCATTAGGCCAGCCTTTCCCAAACGTAGGATCACAACCCAAAATGGTAAAATGCACAACAACTCTATGATAATGTGAATTCATTTTCACATATCTAATTAAAATAGAAGAAGCGTGTTCTCTGTTAGATAGATCTCAGTTGCAGTCTTTTTCAGATTCAGATTCAGAGTTTTTATTTGCCACATGGAAGCAATAAAATCATACAGTTTTCATACAAAATCATAAATACAGTTCTACCATGGGCAAAAGGAGCAGGAAAAAGAATACATCTTCCCCCTATTCTTAAACTAAACAAGTATCAGTATCAGTTTAATTTGTTCATTTCAAACCATACAACCTATACAATACAAGACAACCACAAAACAGCACAACAACCACCACAAAACAATAGACAACAGCAACAACAGACACCACCCATGGTCCGAAAAGTGGGATGGAAGAAGCCAAGCCTGTGAACTTCCATTCCCCACACCCCGACCATCAACCGCTACACACACAACATGCAACACAGCTCCGCTTCCCACATTCCCCCGACATCTCAACAAGACACACATGAGTCTGACCAGTCAATACATATTTTATATACTCCTTTTAATGCCAAACATCATGTTCACCCTCCTCCTTATACCTTTCCAATATTCCTTTTTTTAACTAAACTGGTATATGTTTTTTTTTACTCAATTTAACCTCCTCGTCCAATCCATTCCATAATCTTATTCCACAAACAGATATACACATATTTTAGAGTTGTTCTTACACCCGGTTGCTGGAGTTTCTGTTTCCCTCTAAGATTATAAATCCTGGTTTCTACCCTCTCAGTGAACCGATATTGGATGGGGGTTGGAAGAGAGTTATGTCAAGCTTTGAACATGATTTCGGCAGTTTTAATTTTGATCAAGTCCCATAATTTAACAGCTGATGCTTGTAAAAACAATGGGGTAGAGTGTTGGTTGTACTTAGCATTGTACACAATCCTAATGGCCTTTTTTTGCAGAATATAAAGAGGTGATATATTGGAAAGATATGTATTACAGTATTACCCCATACTTCAAGACAATAATTTAAATATGGGTCTACAAGTGCATGGTAGAGGATGAGAAGTGACCTTTGGTTGACAAAATTCTTGGATCGATACATAATCCCCACACTTTTGGCCATCTTGGATTTTACTTGACTGATGTGTGGTTTCCAGCTTATCCTGTCATCTATGATCACACCCAGGAATGTGGTTTGATTTACGCTCGGCATTCAATACCATAGTCCCCTCCATACTCATAGCCAAGCTCAGGGACCTGGGCTTGGGCTATGACCTCTGCCAGTGGGTCTTGGACTTCCTGACTGGCAGACCCCAGGTGGTGAGAGCAGGCAACTGCACCTCCTCATCCATCACCCTCAACATAGGGGCCCCCCAGGGCTGTGTTCTGAGTCCCCTCCTCTACTCCCTGTACACACACGACTGTGTGGCTCAGCGGAGTAGCAATACAATCATCAAATTTGCTGACGACACAGTGGTGGTGGGCCTGATCTCTGCCAACGACGAGAGGGCCTACCTGGAAGAGGTCAAGGTCCTGGCGGGATGGTGCCAGGAAAACAGCCTCTCCCTGAACGTCAGCAAAACAAAGGAGATGATTGTGGACTTCAGGAGGTCGGGGGTCAAGGACTACAGCCCCCTCAGCATCGACGGGGCACCGGTTGAGAGAGTCAACAGCTTTAAGTACCTCGGAGCCTACATATCCGAGGACTTGACATGGACCACACACATTGACAGTGTTGTGAAGAAGGCACGACAACGCCTCTACTTCCTCAGGCACCTAAGGAAGTTCCAAGTCAGTCAGAAGATCCTTAAGAACTTCTACTCATGTACAATTGAGAGCATCTTGACCGGCAACATCACCTCCTGGTTTGGGAATAGCACTGCACAAGACCGAAGCAGACTACAAAGAGTGACACGTTCAGCCGAACGCACAATTGGAGGGGGGCTCCCCACCCTCCAGAACATTTACAACAAGCGTTGCACGGGCAAGGCTAAGAGAATCATTAAAGACTCCAGTCACCCGAACAACTGCCTCTTTGAACTGCTGCGGTCAGGCAAGCGATACCGGAGTCTCAAGGCGAGCACAGAAAGACTCAGAAGAAGCTTCTATCCCCAGGCCATCAGGCTGCTAAACGAACAATGAATGAACACTACACAACAACAACCACCAAACGCACATAGCACACACATCCACACGCACACACTCACTTTAAACAAACACACTGTAGCACCCACTCCACACACTTTATAGCACACACCCACTTTAAACAAACACACTGTAGCACCCACTCCCCACACTTTATATTTATTGATGAAGGATTGCACTACAACTCGTACACCTTACTGTAAATTGTACCTAAAATTGTACCTCATCCCATTTCTGCTTTGCACTAGATAGTACTGTACATTAGTACACTGCATAGTATTGTATATTATATGGTAACTCAGAACATTGTACATATGTCTATACCGAACACTGTGACCTCATTTTTCTTCTTCTAAATTACATGCTATATTATGTTATTTGATACTATCTTGTCTAGCACAGTCTCTGGAGCGTAACAGTAAGAAGCATTTTGTATGAAAGTATTCTGTACTTCTGTATGACAACTATTAAAGAACTTGAACTCTTTCAATACATACATTGTCTATCATAACTTTCACTGTTATGTCACTATTGTGCAGCTTGCGCTTTCCAAATAACATTAATTTAGTTTTATTCAAATTCAACTACAATTTATTCTTATCAAACTATTTTTTTAACTTGATCAACTCCTGTGTGATCACCTGCAAAATATCCTCCAAATTTGACCCTGAACAAATTATATTAGTGTCATCTGCAAAAAGAATGAATTTCATGATAGATGATACTCTACATATGTCATTAATGTATAATAAAAACAGTTTCGGACCCAAAACTGACCCTTGCGGTACTCCGCAGACGATGTTCATCAGTGTTGACCTATGTTTGTCAATTTGTACAAATTGTTTCCTGTCTTCCAAATAACTTTCCAGCCAATTTAGAACAGTTCCTCTAATACCACATCGATCCAGTTTTTTTTAATAATATACCATGATCTATAGTATCAAACGCCTTCTTCAAATCTATAAATATTCCTACAGCTAATTTCTTGTTGTCCGTACATGTGGTGATTTCCTCAATTAGGTCTGTAAGTGCCAATGAAGTTGATCTATTATGTCGGAAACCATACTGGCTGTCGGAAAGCAAGTAATTTTTTTCAATAAAACTGAAAAGTCTTATTGAAAAAAGCTTTTCTAGTATTTTTGAGAACTGAGGTAGGAGAGAGACTGGCCGGTAATTTGTAAAAGTATGTTTATCCCCTGATTTAAATAATGGTATTACTTTTGCTATTTTCATTTTATTTGGAAATGTTCCTGTTTAAAAAGATAAGTTGCAAATGTGAGTTAGTGGTTTTATAATTCCCCCAACAATTTTCTTAATCGTCTCCATATTAATATCATTATAATCTTTAGATTTTTTATTCTTACAGTTCAATACAGTGTCCATTACTTCATTTTCATCTACCGGATAAAGAAACATTGAGCTTGAGTTGAAGGCTATCAGTTTATCCATGTGACCCAGTTGTGAATGTAATTTTCTCTGCCAATTCAGCTCCAATACGTACAAAGAATTTATTAAAACCATCAACCACCTCATCCAAGTTGCTTGTGGACTTTTCATTTACAATAAAATTATCTGGATAGTTCACACAATTAGACCCCTTTCTGATAAGATTATTAAGCACCTTCCAAATACCCTTAATATCATGTTTTTTACTTTCTAGTAGATTGGCATAGTATTCCTTTTTACAATTTCTCATAATAAGTGGTAACTTGTTTTTTTACATTTTATATTTAGATTAGTTCATTATTTAGTTCATTATTCATTATCATTAGTTCTGTATTTAATAAATCTTCTATACAACAGGTTTTTCTTTTTGCACGCATTTAATAGCCCCTTTGTTAACCATGGATTCTTTGTGGAATTTCTTCTCTTGTCCTGTTTTTTTATTGGACATTTGTTGTCATAAGATGCTTTAAATATTTCCAGAAAAGGGTTTGTTTTTGTATAAATGAATGTTCGAGAGAAATAAATTAGATCAGTTCAGCACCATGAACAGCGACATTGGGTCTCATTCCCAAAAATGTCCTCTTAGGCAGATTTCTGCCCATTTAAGACATATTAGGGCTGGTAGCGCGATTCCCCAAATTTTCCTGAGATCAGATTTGAGCGTGGCTGAGATCAGATTTAACCTGTTAATCTGTAGACAGTTTTCGCCTAAAGGTACATGCCTAAGTAAATGGAAGATTGCTCCACTTCTGCAAGGTCAATTTGCATGTTCTTGGTATCTAGGAACATCTAGGGACCTGGGGGTATGTATTTCCAGTGTCAGAAATATTGTGTCTGTTACTAGGCTGAGTAAATTGTAATGGATAAATTAATTATGATTAATTATGATTAATTATGATTTATGATTTTGATGAATTGATAAATTGTCTGATAAATGCTCACTGAGCTCATTCACCACCTTATTGAGATCATGTGTAAAAAGAATCTAAGCAAATGAACCGCAGGAAGATGATTAAACAGAAGGATTTGTAGATACAGTAATTAATGATAATCGACTTTAATTATAAATTCATATTTGACCTTGAACTTGACCTTATTATGGCCAAATCATTCATCTATGGATAGGGAAAATGCTCCTCTTTCCAATGGCAGGGTTGAATCTGGATTTAGTAATTTCTTGCGGTTTTTACGATAATTAGCATTTTCCGATTGATTGATTGATTGATTGATTGATTGAAAACTTTATTAACAGATTGCAGAATGGGTACAATACAGTACAGCTCAATACACACAATTGTTAAGGGGATGCAGACCAGAGAAAGACTTTCGTCTTGTTTACATCAGGGTCCCCCATTTCCAATTCATCAGGACATATATGACATACATGACATACAGATAGTCAGTACTGCTACATCTATACATTTATGACATACCAGATTTGCAAATACAGTACTGTTTGTGATACAGAAGGAGTCAAGAAAAGGGAGTATATACATTTGACGTAGAAACTGTACATTGGAGGAGGTTGGATGGGGTTGTGTGGGGGGGGGTTGGGTACATTGGGATATTGACAACTGTAACTGAGGGGTTACAAAACCCTGACTGTATTAAAGATTGTGATAGATTAAACCACTGCTAGTTATGTACTTTAATTACTGGCCAGACAGTACATCAAATATAGATGGTGAACACCCACAAGAACACGGCATTGACAATGAAATAGTATTTGAGGGTAATTTATTATTATTAGGCAACATTAGGTTACAGAATGAGAATTAGGGTCGCGCTTGTATGGCGAAGAATATACGTAAAGTCAGTCAAGAGCATGAGTCACTAAGAATAGCAGGAATCCTACGATGGGTCTAAGTTGACACCACCTGTCGTATAGTAGCAACTATATAGGGCAACACTGGTACCGACTGGAGACAATGGGTTCCCTCCGGGGGTGTAAGGCCTGGAGGGTAGAGGAATGTTCGGGTACTCCGTCTGATTCAATGAGGAATAAAGAGACTCCAGGTACAGGAGTCGGTCCTTGTAAACTCCCTTGATCAGCAGCAAAGCAATAATTGTAATCCAAATGCTCGATAGCATTGATGACAGCTAGCCAGCCTCCGTCCACGAGGCCAGCCCGAGTTGTAATCCTCACGAGGTTGAATCCCAAACGATAGTGGAAATCAACGATGCTCTTCTCCGGGTAACACGTTCCAAATCAATATAATCCAACCAGTAATGGTTCTGCAATCGCCGACACTGGCTCTCCTGTGCACATGTCCAATGCTACACACGAACGAACTGGGTTGCACGATATACAATAAATGAACGACTATTTACTTCACATTAGATTAAGTCGAACTCAACGTTACTTCATTAAACTCTGACACTTTTACTATTCTATTCGCACGTGGTTCTCCACGCTCTGTTAGACGCACGGTTGCTCACTTCACTGTTACCGAACTTGTCACACTGCTTGTTTAGACGAACTGCTGAACTACTGCTGGGCGCACCTGCGCCAGCATATATACTTAAATGATTATCTAGTTCCAAACCTCAGTCCTTGTCTGGTATCAATACACTGTCTCCGGGCATGTTCTGACATGCCCCAAACTCGCCCATTGCACCTGTCTGAGTGCAAGACTGCCTGGCGCCTGGGGGCGCTGTCCAATAGGAGAGTGAATATTACTCTGGTTTGAACGTAGGTAAAGGGATATTCCGTATATATATATAAATAATATACAAAGTATATCAAACAATAAAGGTAGATTCTCAGTTTAATCTGGCCCTTCACAACAGCCGCCTCCTAATTAGTCCGCACCTAATTAGTTAAAGGAGACAGATTAATAGTCCAGTCAACTGCTCAATATCTGTTGTGAGGAGTAGGGCAATCTACAAAGTCAGTGGGTCATGGTCGTCATCAGGGGAGTCAGGGAGCTCTGGCAACTCTATCAGCCTCGCCACGGGTCGGGTGTAAGTCCGCCCTTGGACAATAACTTCTGCCGCTCTGACCTTCCCGTCGGCACCAGTGATCACTTTGCTTACGCGGCCGGCCGGCCACATAGCTCGGGGTAGTGACTGGTCCATGATCATAACGACTGTGTCCACCTTCAGGTGGTCCCTGTCCTTGACCCGCTTCTGACGGGCTGGAAGGGATGGTAGGTCGCTTAGGAGGAAGCGGGCCTGAGACTGGTTGATCTGTGCTTGGCTGTGTCTCCACATCCTCCGTCTGTTCCTTCTTGTTCTTCCGGTGCCCCGTCTGAGGAGGGGCCGGGTCCGGCCGCACCCTCAAGAGGTAGCTTGGGGTGCTGGGTTCGAGGTCAGCTACGTCGCTTGGAGCGCAGCTGAGGGGGGTGGAGTTCGGAACTCCCTCTTCTTGGGCCCACGGTTCTCTCACAGGCCTCTCGTCTAATGTCAATAGCCTCTCAACGGGCTGTACGAGAGAGTGGCCTGTGTCGCTCACCTTTGCGTACAGGCAGCGTGTAGACGTGGGTTGGCTGGAAGGCACGGAGAGAGGGCCTTGGAGCGTCCAGCCCAGGCGGGTCTTGACCGCGACTGGGCATCCTTTGGGTCCGATGTGGGCCGCCTCGATTGGGACAAGGAGGTCCGCGTGGTCGGAGCCTATGAGCAGGGTCGGTGTGGCGCCGTCGATAAGCGGTATAGGTAGTCTGCGTAGGTGCTCGTACTTCGCCATCAGCTGTGGGATGGGGTAGTTGTAGCTTGACAGGCCTATGTCATGGCCTGTAAATGCCTTAGTAATGCTGTACCGCTTCGCGGGCTGCCCGACTGCTGCTATCGTGAATGAGACGTTCTTGCCCTTTATGGTTTTCAGGTCTCGCTGAATAGTACGGATTGTCATTGTTTCTTGGGTACCCCGCAGGCCCAACTGGGCTGCGGCGGAAGCGAGGAGGAGAGTCTTTTCAGACCCATCATCCAGGACGGCGTAAGTGTCCAGGACCTTGTCCTCGTAGCTCAGGAGCACTCTGACCACTTTAATGAGCACTCGGGGGTTCCCGCTGCACTTGGGGTCTATGTGGAGCACTCCTGTTGGTGGGTTGCCTTGTAGGGCTAGTCTTTTCTTGTGGGCCTCGCGCAGTGTATCGCAGCGAGCGTGGTCCTGTGTGTTCGTTCTACTCCACTGATCCATTTCGGCGGGGGTCAGTTTCTGGTATGCTTCGCACCGTGACATGGAGTGTCCGCTGCGGCAGTAAGTACACCAGGGGGGGGGCCAATGGATCTTCGGTAGTGGTGCCGACTCGCGGTAGTCCGAGTAGCACCGTGACTACCAGTGTCTGCTGTAGCAGTCAGGACACCAGGGGGGGGGGGGGTCCAGGACTGGTTTGTGGTGACACCGCCTCGGCCTGGTACATCACCGTGACGGGCCTACTTTGTGGTCCTGGCGGACGCTTGTTGCTGTCGTGCAGGACCTCCAGGTGAGCTCCGTCGCACTTGCTGCATCTTTTCTTTAGGCGGCACTCAGCTGCCATATGGCTGCGCGCGCAGCGGAAGCAGCGGCGGTTTGCTTTGATCCACTGACTCACCTCGTCAGCGGTCAGCCTCTTGAAGGTGTCACATTGAGACAGCCAATGTTCATTTTCACAGTACTGACAGACAGCCTTCCACTTCTCCTTGACGTGGGTGTTGTGGCTCGTCTGCCGTGGCTCAACCTCGGCTTGGTGCATAACTGTCACGGCCCGGCGGTTGTCGTTGAACCTTCTCGGTCCATCTCTAGGGTCAGAGCCACTCCACACGAATGTGTCCAATCGTAGACTGCTAACTTCCCTGGCGAGGAAATCAGCTAGGTCTAGGAGGGATGGTTCTGGGCCGTTGGGGTCACTGTGGTCTCTCTGCCGCCGAAAACGCTCTTGACGGGCTGGAGGGAGCTTCTCCAGTATCCGCTCCACGTTAGAATTTGCATACAGTTCATGTCTCCCCTTCTCCTTTTGTGACCCCAGCATCCCCACGAGGGATTGTACCTTGATAGAGAGGTCATCTAGTGCTATATTGTCTTTGGCTGGGGGGAGGCGGTCGATATCCCGTATTTCTTGGATCACGTAATCCCATATGCGTCCATAACGCTGGTCGAGGGCCACCAGAGCCGCGGAGTATGGGGTGCTTGAGTTGGAATATGCCAGCGCTATGTTATGCGCTCTGGGCACCTTGAGATGCTTGAGGAGGATGGCATATTTGTACGACTCGTCGGGGACATCGGACATCATAGTCTCCAAACACATGCGTAATTCCGTGTACTATGCTCTGTCCTCGCGCGTAAAGTCTGGGAACGTCGGTGTGCCAAGGTAAGACGCCATGGATGGCTGGGATACCGATGAGCGTAGGGGGAGAGGCCTCCTGGGCGAGTCTCCCTGTACGTGGGGTAGTGGGTTAGTGCTGGGTGGGTACCAGAGGCCGGGCCCCCAGGTGCTGCTCCTCGGTGCTGACTGTGTATTAAACTCAACCTTGGTTTGGGTCGGGGGTTCGTAACGCAGTGGCTCGGGGCTGAGGTCGGGGCTGTACTGGGCCTCCTGGTCCGAAGTAGGTTCGTGCTGGTGGGCTTGATATCCCTCCTCTTCCTCCGCTAGGTCTTGGAGTCTTCTAGTTAGTCTCTCGGCGACGTAGGCGGGATCTTCCCGTTGGCTGGGTCCCGCATAGACCGGTCGAGGAGGGGGCTCGGCGACGTAGACAGGTGCTTCCTGTTGGCTGGGTCCCGTATAGGCCGGTCGAGGAGGGGGCTCGGCGACGTAGACAGGTTCTTCCTTTTGGCTGGGTCCCATGTAGTCTGGTCGGGGGGAGGGCTCGGCGACGTGAACAGGTTCTTCCTGCTGGCTGGGTCCCGTGTAGATGTGTCGGGGAGGGGAAGGTGCCCTCGACCCGTGTCGTGATGATCTCCGGGAGCTCCGCGTGGAGGAGTGGGGGGTAGCCCTCTTGATCAATTGTTCTATCATCTGCGCCTGCAGGCGGTCCCGCTCCGCTTCGCGCTGTGCATTGGCGGCGTCGCGCTGTGCATGGGCGCGGTCTCGTTCCGCCTCGCGCTGTGCATTGGCGGCGTCGCGCTGTGCATCGCGTTGCGTGTTGGTACGGTCTCGCTGAATGGTTTCTTCAGCCTGGAGGCGCCTCTCTTCCAGTCTGATGGTCATCGCTGCGTCAGCCTGGAGGCGACTCTCTTCCATTCGGAGGCGTTCTCTTTCTAGTGCAGAATGTTCGCGCTCACTCTGTTGTTGCGCTTGGCGGCGCTCTCGTTCCGCTGCAGAGTGTTCGCGCTCACTAAGTGCTTGCGCCTGGAGGCGCTCTCGTTCCGCTGCAGAGTGTTCGCGCTCACTAAGGGCTTGTGCTTGGAGTTGGTCGCGCTCACCCTGGAGTCGGTCTCTTTCGGTTGAAGCTGTCAGCGTGGCGATCAAGGCTTGCGCCAGTCTCTGGTCCGCCTCGCTGGGGGATGACACTGACGGAGGTGATCGGGCGCAGACAGGGCTTGGTGGAGACCTGTTCTCCTGGCGCGCTCCGAGGTCTATCCCCTGAGCGCGGTACTCTTCTCTTGGTTGCGCGCCGAGGTCTGTCTCGGGTACGCGCTCTTGGGTTGGTTGGGCGCCGGGGTCTATCCCTGGAGCGCTTTCTTTATCCTGGGGCGCTCCGGGGTCTATCCCGGTGACGCTGTCTGGAGGTATAGTCACGTCATGTCCTGCTTGTTCCCCCCCGTGAGCTAAGTCAGTTTCGTTTGAACCCAAGTCAAGTCAAGTCAAGAGTTTTAATTGTCACGGCATACAGGTATACAATGAAATGCGGGTGGTCTTGCCCGCAACGATGTGCAATACAGTGGTACATATAATAGAATCAAAAGAAGAAACAACATTGTGCAGTAACAGGTAGCAGGTAACATGGAGTGACATCTCGGTATCTGTACATAGTTATTTACAGCGCATGTGTGACATGCTAGTTAGCTTTGGTAGTGCAATACACTGTTCCTGTTATTCTAATTTAAAGTGTCCTTTCCTTTGGCCATAAGTGTGCGTGTGTGCGACATGAGTGTGTGCCCGCTCATGTTAAAGTGTTAAGTGGCTGCTCGTGTGTGAGCGTGCACAGTGTGCGTGTCGTGTGTGTGTTCATGTGTGCTTGTGTGTGGACAGTTCAATGTTCTGAGCACTCAATGTACATTGTTCATGGCTCTGATGGCCTGGGGGAAGAAGCTGAGCCTAAGCCGCTCTGTCCTAGTAGCTGGGATTTGCAGGCGTCTGCCTGACCTCAGCAGCTGAAACAGGCTGTTATTGGGGTGGTGAGGGTCTTTCATTATCCTGCAGGCTCTGGATTTGCACCTCTTGTTGTATAGAACCTGCAGGGGGGGTAGTGCAATACCCGTGGTACGCTCGGCTGAGCGCACCACTTTCTGTAGGGCCTTCTTGTCCTGTGCCGTGCTGTTTCCATACCAGGCAGTGATGTTTCCGGTCAGGATGCTCTCTACAGCTCCTGAGTAGAAGGACTGGAGTATCTTCCCCGATACTCTGAACTTCCTTAACTGTCTCAGGTGGTAGAGACGCTGTTTCGCCTTCTTTACTACTGTGCCTATGTGTGTTGACCATGTCAGGTCCTCTGAGATGTGGACCCCCAGGTACTTGAAGCTGCTCACCCTGTCCACGGTAGCCCCGTTTATCATCAGTGGTGTGTGTGTCTCCTGCTGTCCTCTCCTATAATCCACGATCAGTTACTTGGTTTTGCCAATGTTCAGGGTTCTCTACTGGCGGGGCCGCCAAGTCGATAGGAGTGGGCATGCTTAAACTATCCGTTTTATCCGTATTTAACGTCTGTTTAGATAAGCTAGGGGGTAAAACGAAAGCGAAGTCCTCCAGATATGAAGGTAGCTGACGTTTGCGCTGCAGGCGTTCTAGCTTGGGGGAGCCGCTTGGAGAGTGTTCACCGCTGGCCATGTCAATATTAATATTATATTAAATATTACACTGATACCCTCCGGCTCGAAGGACCAATTGTAACTGAGGGGTTACAAAACCCTGACTGTATTAAAGATTGTGATAGATTAAACCACTGCTAGTTATGTACTTTAATTACTGGCCAGACAGTACATCAAATATAGATGGTGAACACCCACAAGAACACGGCATTGACAATGAAATAGTATTTGAGGGTAATTTATTATTATTAGGCAACATTAGGTTACAGAATGAGAATTAGGGTCGTGCTTGTATGGCGAAGAATATACGTAAAGTCAGTCAAGAGCATGAGTCACTAAGAATAGCAGGAATCCTACGATGGGTCTAAGTTGACACCACCTGTCGTATAGTAGCAACTATATAGGGCAACACTGGTACCGACTGGAGACAATGGGTTCCCTCCGGGGGTGTAAGGCCTGGAGGGTAGAGGAATGTTCGGGTACTCCGTCTGATTCAATGAGGAATAAAGAGACTCCAGGTACAGGAGTCGGTCCTTGTAAACTCCCTTGATCAGCAGCAAAGCAATAATTGTAATCCAAATGCTCGATAGCATTGATGACAGCTAGCCAGCCTCCGTCCACGAGGCCAGCCCGAGTTGTAATCCTCACGAGGTTGAATCCCAAACGATAGTGGAAATCAACGATGCTCTTCTCTGGGTAACACGTTCCAAATCAATATAATCCAACCAGTAATGGTTCTGCAATCGCCGACGCTGGCTCTCCTGTGCACATGTCCAATGCTACACACGAACTAACTGGGTTGCACAATATACAATAAATGAACGACTATTTACTTCACATTAGATTAAGTCGAACTCAACGTTACTTCATTAAACTCTGACACTTTTACTATTCTATTCGCACGTGGTTCTCCACGCTCTGTTAGACGCACGGTTGCTCACTTCACTGTTACCGAACTTGTCACACTGCTTGTTTAGACAAACTGCTGAACTACTGCTGGGCGCACCTGCGCCAGCATATATACTTAAATGATTATCTAGTTCCAAACCTCAGTCCTTGTCTGGTATCAATACACTGTCTCCGGGCATGTTCTGACATGCCCCAAACTCGCCCATTGCACCTGTCTGAGTGCGAGACTGGGGGCACTGTCCAATAGGAGAGCGAATATTACTCTGGTTTGAACGTAGGTATAGGGATATTCCGTATATATATATAAATAATATACAAAGTATATCAAACAATAAAGGTAGATTCTCAGTTTAATCTGGCCCTTCACAACAACAACCATACTGGGTAATTTACATTGGAGGTGGTTGGGGGGGGGGGGGGGGGGGAGAGAAACACTGTATAAACAAGCAAAACTGTACATTGAGGGGGGGGGGGGAGAGACACTGTACAAACAAGCAAAATTGTGCATTGGACTATTGACAAAACCATACTAGGTAAATTACTGTACATTGGAGGGGGTTGGGTTAGGACATTTACAGGGGCCAGTTTTGAATTGCAGTCTCCCGTAGGTGTCCCTTGAGAGTGGTTTTGAAAGTGGGTAGTGATCCACATTCCTTTACAGCTTTGGGTAAAGCGTTCCACATTGATGTTGTTTGTTTGTACAGTGTCTCCCCCCCCCCCCCCCCCCCTCAATGTACAGTTTTGCTTGTATATACAGTGTGCCCCCCCCCCCCCCCCCCAACCACCTCCAATGTAGATTACCCAGTATGGTTGTCAATATCCCAGTGTACCCAACCCCCCCACCCAACCTCCTCCAATGTACAGTTTCTACGTCAAATGTATATACTCCCTTTTCCTGACTCCTTCTGTATCACAAACAGTACTGTATTTGCAAATCTGGTATGTCATAAATGTATAGATGTAGCAGTACTGACTATCTGTATGTCATGTATGTCATATATGTCCTGATGAATTGAAAATGGGGGATCCTGATGTAAACAAGACGAAAGTCTTTCTCTGGTCTGCATCCCCTTAACAATTGTGTGTATTGAACTGTACTGTATTGTACCCATTCTGCAATCTGTTAATAAAGTTTTCAATCAATCAATCAATCAATGTGGCATAATTGCGAAACGTGTTTAGTCCCTTATTTGAGCTGAATCTGGGTTTAACATGATTTGTGGAGCTCCCTTTGGTGTTGTGATTGTGGTATTCACTGACCTTTGGGAAGTATTTTGACATGTACATAAATTTGTATTTCCGATAAAACATATAAAACATCGGTAAAAATGAAAATATACACTTTGACTACTGTTTTTGATAGGGTTATGGTCTTTACTCTTGGCTACAAAATATTTAAAAACATTAACCTCTTAACATCCAAGGGCCCACATGTGGACAATTATTTGCCGACCTCTAGTGGCTCGGGTGTGCATTTCCTTTAATACAATATATAGATAGAATTAAAGCCCTATTTGTTGCCTGTCGATTGCCCTTTCAGGTGATCTATTGATCGATCTATGATAAAGAAAAGCAGGGTCCCCCTATAGGGGGACCTTAAGGCTTAACAGGTTAAGAGTGCTGAGGAGCACACTTACAGATACAGCTGGGAAAAGTCCAGGAACAGCTGTTTGCCTGCTGTTATGACGTCGCTTGGCATGGTTAATGTTAACAATGACCAGCGGGGGCGCTCTCATACAGCTGGTGACAACTGCCCGACGCGCCGGCTTTTGTTCATTCATTGGAGGATCTCCGCGCTGGACTAAGCTCGAGTTCCATTCAATTCCATTACAGCTGGTGACTTCATTCATAGGATGCTACAACGTCCTACAGTATGTCTACAGACTGCATGAATGAATGTTGCTGAATTAAAGAATGAATAAGTTAAACGTGTCAATTCAGCAGTCAAAGTGTATAATATTAAAACGTGTCAAATCTAACTTCATTAGATGGCCGACGTACGGCTCTCTTGTCCATTCATTTCATCAAAAGAAAGCGTTAGTGTAATGCTTCTTGGTAACAATAAGTTTGTGTACGCAATGTTGCTGAATAAAATAATTAAACCGTTAAGACCTGTCGAATTAGCAGTCAATGTGTATATTTTGTGTAGTGCCAGGTGGGCTCTCTTTATAATTGATATATTTTGTCTAGTACCGTGGTCTAGTGGTTTAAGGTTATTCCTTTCAATCTGACGCCCGGGGTTCGATTCCCACTGGGTCTAATATATATATATATTTTTTTATTATTTATAAAATGAAATTGCCCGCAACGATGTGCATAATACAATAGTAATAATATATAATAAGAATCCAACCAATAGAGCGACATTGTGCAATAAACAAGTAAACAAAGTAGGGCATATTTTACAGTAGGGCACTTTGAAACAACCAATCACGTTGCGCGATAGCACGAGCGGTGCACAGTCAGGAAGTAATGTTAGAGCTGAGTTCACTCATTCCGAACGGCAAAATGTAAAATGCTACCCAGGATTGTTGCGTTTCGTTATAAAAAATATGCGGTGATAAACAAAAAACGAATCGCAGTATGCAAAACGTGCGGTTCGAGGATCACAGATGTACTATGGTGACAGATAAGGGGGGGGACCCTGATGTAAACAAGACGAAAGTCTTTCTCTGGTCTGCAATGTACAGTGTTGTTTGTACAGTTGTACAGTGTCCCCCACCCACCCCTGTCAGACGTCCTCTCCATAAAAAAAACGATTGAATTGCTCAGAATTTTAAATTATGTCCCCAATAGGACATAATATTAATATTATTCCCCAGTATGACACAATAAACACAGAATTAATGCCCCCCCCCCCCCATAAAAACATACTGCCAAATTACTTCCACCCTCATCTCCAAAACAGTTGGCGTGAACAAATAATACTAGAGACAGAATGAGTTTTGCTTCTTTTTTTGGTTTTTCTTTTAATCAGTGAATTATATTCCCATCCATATCCCCAACTTTGTGATTTTTACATACTGATCAGACGGAGGCAGAATAGCCTGCACATACATCAATGCATCTCTTGTAAGATATGAATTGCGGCATACATTTTCCCAAACATGGTGCTGTTGGCGTCAAGCACAGGAGGTGAGGGGTGGATTGTCACCACCTGTTTAGCTAGGGCAGAGCGCATGTAGAGGGCATAGAAGAACCAGACGAGGCTGAAGATGCACAGGCCGATGGAGATGTTGATGAACACTTTGCCCATGTCAACCTTCTTCTTCTTCTCCTTGCGGTGCCGCTATATATATCAACAACAATCATTCACAAATAATAGACCGGAACAGGAATGGAAAGGAAACGTCAGTGACGTCACATACTGGATTTACTACATCGCCCTCTGTAGAACACAAATGAGCAAGGGCGCACATAATAATAATAATATATTTAACACCCCCACTCGAACTTAGCTTATTGTGGTACAAAACAAATATATATATATATATATATATTCTCCCTCTTTGGCCTTCAATACAAAATAAACAACAACAACAACAACAACAACAACAAAAAACATATTGGCACATCCATGCTTTTCTTTCACTCTAACTAAGTGCCAAACAAATACTGAGCAAACTTCTTCAGTTGTAGCTTAGTGGCTGGTTTTGTCATCACATCAGCAATCATGTTGTCAGTAGGACAATATTCCAAACATATCCTCCCACTATTCACAGTTTCTCTTATGAAGTGATATTTTATATCAATATGTTTACATCTTTGCCTGTTTACAGGATTCCTGGCTAGTGCAATAGCTCCTTGGTTATCATCATAAACCTTGGTTTGTGCATACTGACATCCATCAATACCCTTGAGTAGCTGTTGCAAATACATACACTCCTGTATGGCTGATGCTAAGGCCATGTATCCTGCCTCGCAGGTAGAAAGTGCAACTGTTGGTTGTCTTCTACTCTTCCATGAAATGAGAGAGCTTCTCTCACTTAGACTGGCACTACGTCCCAACAGGGGGGTAGTGACTAACCTGTGTAGGTGTGACATTGGATTGGCAACCCCCCCACACACCATTGAAATGCTAATTGTTGGGGGACCCTGATGTAAACAAGACGAAAGTATTTCTCAGGTCTGCACCCCCTTAACAATTGTATGTATTGAGCTGGACTGTACTGTACCCATTCTGCAATCTGTTAAAATTTGATATTACATTTACATTTAGTCATCTACCTATTGAAGCGTTGAGAGAAAAAGACAGCCAAGATTGTACTTTAAACTAAATTACTTTTATTTGCCTGTATTCTAAATTACATGCAATGCAAAGTAGAACTGTAATATGTACTTTCTCAGTCAGTGCTAAATGCAGTCCTCTTATGCAGCATCACTTTTCACATCAAAACAAAAGTAGAACTGTAATGTGGACTCAGTCAGTCACACTTATTTAACATGATCAAATAATTATTATAATATTTTTTACTTCACTTTGAAATGTTATAGTGAAATATTTTGCAATGTTGTCGCATTTATCTTGTTGAAATCCTCCAACAGGCTCTTTTTTGTAAGTTGACTGGTTTGCACACCAATAATACAGTGCAATAATAGAATAGTAGAATAGATAGTAAAATTATGCAATAGAATGGCCAGAGTAAAATAGTGCTACAGTACAATCAACAGCGGGGTGTATTAGAAGGCTATGGTGAAGAGGTACGTTTTTAGCTTATTTCTGAAAATATTAAGAGATCTAGCTTCCCTAATGTCCATAGTGTGTTCCATAACTTTGGTGCATAGTTAGCAAAGGCTGCATCACTGATTTTCTTTAGACTGTGACTCGGAACCTTCAATAGTAGATGATCGCAATGTTTATACTTTGTATATAAGGAGGAGGACCTTGAAATCAATTCTAAATGTTACCGATGATTACTGATGTAAACAGGGGGATCCTGATGTAAACAAGATGAAAGTCTTTCTCTGGTTTGCATCCCCTTAACAATTGTATGTATAATTGTATGTAATTGTATGTATAACATCTGCCAATTTTTTTTATAGTTTTTGATTCGCAGCGGGATCCGGAAGCGCCAGTTTGACAAGGGTGATAAATAGCTGATCTATGGGTGAGATTATGGTGCTCCTTGTCTTCTCTGTGTGCAAGAAAGAAAACAAGTGCTGAAGCACTGGCCAGGTAACACCTGTCATCATCTTGCATTTGGTGTCGTTGCTCTCCACAGATGAAGCGGTCAAGGAGCTTGACTCAACCTTGGTTCTCTGTTGGTCACCATCCTCCTTGGCTGCATCACTCTCCTTTTTTCACGCCGCTCATGGCGACTGATGTTTGTTGACGTAGATGGTGTAGACTGTGATGTTGAAGGGAATACAGATGGTATGTAGTCTGTTTGGTCATTGACCTTTGCTCCTGAATGAATGAATGAAAACGTTATTAACAGATTGCAGAATGGGTACAATACAGTACGGCTCAATACACACAATTGTTAAGGGGATGCAGACCAGAGAAAGACTTTCGTCTTGTTTACATCAGGGTCCCCCATGCGAGTTCTCTCTCTCTCTCTTGGATCAAATAACAAACTCAGCAAGGCCAACGGCTTCTCTGTTACAGTGGGTGACAATATTGTCACAAGGATTGATTGATTGATTGAAAACTTTATTAACAGATTGCAGAATGGGTACAATACAGTACAGCTCAATACACACAATTGTTAAGGGGATGCAGACCAGAGAAAGACTTTCGTCTTGTTTCCACCAGGGTCCCCCATTTTCAATTCATCAGGACATATATGACATACATGACATACAGATAGTCAGTACTGCTACATCTATACATTTATGACATACCAGATTTGCAAATACAGTACTGTTTGTGATACAGAAGGAGTCAAGAAAAGGGAGTATATACATTTGACGTAGAAACTGTACATTGGAGGAGGTTGGGTGGGGGGGGTTGGGTACACTGGGATATTGACAACCATACTGGGTAATTTACATTGGAGGTGGTTGGGGGGGGGGGGGGGGGGGGGGGGGCACACTGTATAAGCAAGCAAAACTGTACATTGAGGGGGGGGAGACTCTGTACAAACAAACAAAATTGTACATTGGACTATTGACAAAACCATACTAGGTAAATGACTGTACATTGGAGGGGGTTGGGTTAGGATATTTACAGGGGCCAGTGTTGAATTGCAGTCTCCCGTAGGTGTCTCTTGAGAGAGGTTTTGAAAGTGGGTAGTGATCCACATTCCTTTACAGCTTTGGGTAGGGCGTTCCACATTGATGTGGCATAATTGCGAAACGTGTTTAGTCCCTTATTTGAGCCGAATCTGGGTTTAACATGATTTGTGGAGCTCCCTCTGGTGTTGTGATCGTGGTATTCACTGACCTTTGGGAAGTATTTTGCCATGTACATGGGTACCTTGGTCGTGTAGTGTATCTTGTAGACCAGGCCCATTGCAAGTTGCTGTACTCTGTCATCTACTCTAAGCCATCCTAGGTTGTCAAAGTGGGCAGGGGTGAGGTGGGTTCTAGGAGTAAGGTCAAGCAGTAGTCTGACCAGTTTGTTTTGAGATGTTTGTAATTTTGTTTTTAGCGCCTTTGAGGTGCTTTGGTACCATGAGGTGCAAGCATAGTCGTAGTACCCCTGAATGAGTGCTCCTGCCAGAGTCTTCAGGGTATTCTTGTTTACCAGAGAGGAGATCCGGTACAAGAATCGAGTTCGTTGGTTGACTTTTTTTATTACATTGGATGCCATTTTGTCACAGGAGAGATTAGCCTCTAGGATGGAACCCAGGTAGGTAATTTCATCTTTCCTTGTGACAATATTGTCACCCACTGTAACTGAGAAGCCGTCGGTCTTGCTGAGTTTGTTATTTGAACCGAAGAGAATGGACTCTGTTTTGCCCATGTGTAATGATAGTTTGTTATCAGCGAGCCATATGCAGATTCTGCCTAGTTCCGAGCTGAGGGTTTTTTCAACCTGTAACTTGTTCTTGTCAGAGACCAGCAGGGCTGAGTCGTCCGCAAACAGGAACAAGTTGCAGTCACAAGCTGACGACATGTCATTTGCATAAATTAGGAACAGTAGCGGTCCTAGTATGCTTCCTTGTGGAACACCACAGCTCACTGTGAGGGGGGGGGATAGGGTACCGTTTACCTCCACCATCTGTTCCCTCCCCTCAAGGTAGGATTGCATCCAGCTCACTGATAGACTATCAAAACCAATTGCTTTTAGCTTGTCAATCAGAATGGAGTGATTGACCGTGTCAAAGGCCTTTTGTAGGTCCAGCATGACCATGCCGCAGTATTTGCCTGCGTCCACCTCTTGTTTGATGTGGTCATTCAAATAGAGAAGGCATGTGTCAGTGGAGTGGGATGTTCTGAAGCCAGATTGGAATTCGTAGATTAGATTTTTTTCCGCTAGGTACTTTTCGACCTGTTCGTAGACTATTTTTTCCATGACTTTCGAGATGGAGGTGAGAATAGAAACAGGGCGGTAGTTGCCTGGGTCTAATTTGCTGCCCTTTTTGTGCAGAGGGGTCACCCTCGCAATTTTGAAGTCCTTGGGGACGTGTCCCTGTTTTATGGAGAGGTTTATTATTTGTGTGATGATTGGGGTGATGGCGGCTGCTGAGTCTCTGAGGAATTTGGAGGGGATGTTGTCATGGCCAGTGGCCTTGTTAGGTTGGAGGGCGCTCAGTTTATTGAGTACCTCATCTGTTGTTACCATTTCCAGTTTGAAGTCGTCCTTGCGGACCCCTAGGTTTTTGTAGTAAGCTACTATGTGTTCTACCCCATAAAGCCCTGAGTGGGAGGGTAGTTTGTTTACCAGTGTTGTGGCTATGTTTGTGAAGAAAATGTTTAAGTAATTGGCTACATCCAGCTTGTCTGTGATGAGCGTGTTGTCCGTTTTTATGTTTATGTTTGAGAATCTGGTTTTAAGTTTTTTACTGCATCCTAGTTGATTATTGAGTAATTTCCAAAGTTCACGTGGTTTGTTTTTGTTTTCCTCAGTTTTGTCATTGATGAAATTCTTTTTTGCAGTTTTGATCATGGAGTTTACGTCGTTTCTTAGTCTGTTTCTTTCTAGTTTGAGTTCAGTCACGTGGGCTTGGAGTTCACTGCTCATGCTTTTAGTAAGCTTTGACTGACTTTTACGAAACTCAGAGCATTTTTTGTCTCTGGTTTTCATAGCGGCCAGTATTTCGGAGTGCATCCACGGCTCAGCGCGATTTTTTACCCTGGTGGTTCTTAGGGGGGCCATGTCGTTTAGTATTGTTGAGAATTTGGTTTTGAAACCAAGCCATGTTTCTTCAACCAGTGTACCATTGAGTTCATCTGACCAGTCCAGGCTCTCCAGTTCAAGGTTAAAGGCCTCGCTAGAGTAGGTTTTGAGGTCTCTAGATGTGACTGTTTTGTGGCAGCCAGCCTTTTGTTTTAGTTTTTTGCGGGTACAGAATATCATATAATGATCACTTAACCCGCATGCTATAACCCCTTTCTTGGAGATCTTGGACTTGTCGGAGGTCAGAATGAGGTCAATGGTAGTCTGAGTTGATTCACATACACGTGTGGGTTGGGTGATTAGCTGGCTGAGGCCGTGCAGATCACAAAACCTACTGAATGACTTGAAGACGGGTGCATCTTTTCGTTGCATATCCGTGTTCCAGTCTCCAATAAGAATTTTGTCTACATCCTCAACTCCAGCTAAACACCCATCCAGTGTATCATAAAAGTATCACAAAAGAAAGGAAAGATGAAATTACCTACCTGGGTTCCATCCTAGAGGCAAATCTTTCCTGTGACAAAATGGCAACCAATGTAATAAAAAAAAGTCAACCAACGAACAAGATTCTTGTACCGGATCTCCTCTCTGGTAAACAAGAATACCCTGAAGACTCTGGCAGGAGCACTCATTCAAGGGTACTACGACTATGCTTGCACCTCATGGTACCAAAGCACCTCAAAAGCGCTAAAAACTAAATTACAAACATCACAAAACAAACTGGTCAGACTACTGCTTGACCTTACTCCTAGAACCCACCTCACCCCTGCCCACTTTGACTACCTAGGATGGCTTAGAGTAGACGACAGAGTACAGCAACTTGCAATGGGCCTGGTCTACAAGATACTGTACACTACACCACTAAGATACCCATGTACATGTCGAAATACTTCCCAAAGGTCAGTGAATACCACGATCACAACACCAGAGGGAGTTCCACAAATCATGTTCAACCCAGATTCGGCTCAAACAAGGGACTAAACACGTTTCGCAATTATTAAAATGATAATACTTTTATTAATATTAATTAGGCTACTGCTGGCCATTCATCAAGCGAGACATTGCTGATTGTTTATGTATTTTATAAGACAAGACTACAGCAGCCGTGTATCTTGGATGTAATGATTGATTGATTGATTGATTGATTGATTGATTGAAAGAAAATTAACAGATTGCAGAATGGGTACAATACAGTACAGCTCAATAAACACAATTGTTAAAGGGATGCAGACCAGAGAAAGACTTTCGTCTTGTTTACATCAGGGTCCCCCATTTTCAATTCATCATAACATGACATACATGACATACAGATACAGTACTGCTACATCTATACATTTATGACATACCAGATTTACAAATACAGTACTGTTTGTGATACAAAAAGAGTCTAAAAAAGAGAGTATATGATAACGTTAGCACACTGTCGATGGCTCATTGATTTAACTGTAGCTACTGTACAGTAGCAAGCCAAGTTACTATGGGGGACCCTGATGTAAACAAGACGAAAGTCTTTCTCTGGTCTGCATCCCCTTAACAATTGTGTATATTGAGCTGTACTGTATTGTACCCATTCTGCAATCTGTTAAATAAAGTTTTCATTCATTCGTTCATTCACTTACCGATCTTTGTGCACCTTCTTAGTTCAAGTGTCGAATGAAGTTGGACGTTGCGCATCTTCATCTGTGATCCTCGAACCGCACGTTTTGCATACTGCGATTCGTTTTTTGTTTATCACCGCATAGTTTTTATAACGAAACGCAACAATCTGGGTAGCATTTTACATTTCGCCGTGAACTCAGCTGTAACATTATTACTGACTGTGGATCGCTCGTGCTATCGCGCAACGTGATTGGTTGTTTCAAAACAAAGTGGGTCTGGGAAATGAAGTGTGGATTCGCGCAAAATGAATTAATATATATACATTTAATAACGTTAATTTTTAATCGTTGGGCATGGGGGGAGGTATCAAGTCTTTTCAAGTCAAGTGAAGTTGCGTAGCAACAACAGACAATAAGTTGACTCAGAATAACTCATGTACAAATGCCGATATGCCCTACTTTGTTTACTTGTTTATTGCACAATGTCGCTCTATTGGTTGGATTCTTATTATATATTATTACTATTGTATTATGCACATCGTTGCGGGCAATTTTATAAATAATAAAAAAAAATAAAAAATTAGATAGGCTGGGAATCAAACCCCAGGCGTCGGCTTGAAAGGAATGGGGATAAACCACTAGACCACGGTACTAGACAAAATATATCATTATAAATAGAGCCCATCTAGCTATCTACACAAAATATATACATTGACTGCTCCATTCGACAGGTTTTAACTGGTTAATTATTTTATTCAGCAACATTGCTTTAGACATGGTATGGTATTTATTTTAGACAACAAAACATACAGATCGTTATACAGTATACTGTGTAGGACGTTGTAGCGTCCGTCTAATGACTTTGCGCCTCCTGGCGGCATAAAATAGAACAGCAGCCTGGGTTCCTAATTCATTTCCACGACGTGATATAACCGTGCTCACGTCGCGGCAAAGCGCCCAGGAAAACTAAAAGCTTCATCTGTATGATTGATTGACTAATTGAAAATTGTATTAACTTGACAGACTGTGTTCTCATAGTGATTCCTTCATGTCAACGCTACAGGCCTCCTTGGAATTAATTACTTAATCATAATTAAAATAAATATGACAATATTTGTACGATAAGAAATTACGCATTGATGTCGGAAAAATAAATAATATGGTTTCATCTGATCACAGGGCAGCTGGATTAACCATATCTGAACCAGCTATTTTGGACAAATGTATAATTACTTTAATTACTCAGATATTCAAACACAATTATGCAATTATTGTGAAATGATTGAAAATAATAATTATTTAATGCCTTCTGTGGAATTTGTATTTCTTATTTGTTACATATCTGTTTTAATGGTATACAATGGGACAGACCTTTGTTTGATATAAACCTGCATTCCTTCGAATATATCATTAATCAATTAAACTTATATTGAAACACACTATATAGCCTATACACCAACACTGAAATGACAGTGGATAAATAAATAAATAAATAAATAAGAACTAAAGCTAATCGGTGGAAATAGACTGCATTAATATTCCATAACAAGTCTTGTGTGCGCCAGTATGGCCTATGTGTCTAATGAATATAGGCTTAATATATTCTAGTTACTTGTTTCATTAGGATTTAGTAGATACTATATATATATAATATATATATATTATGTAAACAAGACAAACGTCTTTCTCTGTGTTATGGTTTGTAATGCGACCCCAATTGCACAACACAGACAGGTAATCAGAGTTAGCCAAAACAAGGGCATGATTTATTATATACAAAAAAGCGGCACTCAGTCTTTAAGGGGGAAAAAACACCAAAGTCCATGAACACAAAAAATGCGGCACTGTGCCTTTAAAGGGCGAACAGGCAGGAATCCTCTAGAACAGGCAAAAAGTATACAGGAATCTTCTTCCTTCTGACCAGAAACACGGGCAAAAGTACACAGGACTCTCCTCGAACACGGGCATCCACCCGACCAGAATGCTGCCGACGGGCAACACAGCAACCAGGGGGTCCAAGGGGAATGGGGTGAGAACACGGGCATCCTCCCGTGGAGTAATAGAGAGCGATGGCGAGCCTCACCCCAGGAACGGGTCCATGTAGAGGGAGTTGGGAAGTAGCCGGCAGGACATCTGGAGTGGGAACACTGGGATCCTCCCGTGGAGTAATAGAGAGCGAAGACGGTGTTCCACTCCAGGAAACGGTGACAGGTGGTGGGTGGCACGACGTCTCACGCCGGAGACGCGGCAGTAGATGGTAGCAACAAGAACGACCGACCAGGAGTGGAGGGGAGTCTGCAATATTAGTACTCTACCGAGCTGATCGCAAACTCCTCTCAGGTGCGTGAAGCTGTAAAACGGCACGCCCCCTCGTTGGGCTGCATGCAGAATTCCTCCAGCCCTCACACTCTGGTCTGCATCCCCTTAACAATTGTGTGTATTACCTCAAGTACCGGAGGGGACTTGTGCTATGTATGACTTAGTCCACATTGCAGCCGGCTTGTGGGAGGCAAGAAACAGCGTTCGTGACAGGGGAGGGTTGAATTGGATGATACGAAATTGGGATGGGAGAAAATATAGAAAAATGGGAGAAAAAGTGGATAAAAAAAAAAACAATTGTGTGTATTGAGCCGTACTGTATTATACCCATTCTGCAATCTGTTAAATAAAGTTTTCACTCATTCATTATATACAGTACTGCGTGTGCATGTGTGTGTGCGCGCGCACTGCGGCAGGTGTACCACGAGCTGTACAACTATATATGATGCCAATACACTAATCTAATTTTGATGCGTCGCCAGACTCAGCACTTCCGCATCCATTTTCACGCGGCTGCGTCACTAGTTGCCTTATAAGGAGCTCTGGAGGCGTTGTTTTGTATGCAAATTACCTAGACGGGAACGTGCGTTCGAGTTTAAGACATGGTGTCATTCCCCAAGCAGATGTCACAGGTGCAACCGTTTGAGCCACTTAAGACATATTACCAGCACGTTGGGGACTCAGAGTGAACTTGTCAATGATTCTGTCTCATGTCGGTTCCAAGATAAGTCTTCCAAGAGAACTATTTGGAAAATGTTGGGGAATGAGACCCATTGCCCCTTGAAAATGTCGCTCGCGAGTCGCATGTTTGTGTGTGAGTGAACGTCAGAGGGCACCGACATCCCAGCCTTATATGCACCAAAACCCCATCTTAAATCGGCAATGTGAGACCATCTTTGATAGTTAGAACAATTACCAGGGGGTTGTTGAAGACGGATTACCAATTTGCAAAACATGCAACAAAAACAACGAAAAGTGACTGCCAAAGGGTCCAACACATCTAACGTTGTGCATATTCAAGATCATCCCTGTTTGCCCAAGTCAAGGTAAAAACAAACTAAACTCACCCTGGAGCAGTTCAGTTCAGAGCAGAGCAGTTCTCTGTGTGAGCTTTTACTTTCATTTTCATTCAAGTGGATTTTGTGGGAATAATACTACCAGCCTCAAGTGAATGTTTCAAGTTTCTTTAATAGTTGTCATACAGAAGTACAGAATACTTTTATACAAAATGCTTCTTACTGTTACGCTCCAGAGACTGTGCTAGACAAGATAAGTACGAAATAACATAGTATAGCATGTAAATTAGAAGTAAAAAATGAGGTCACAGTGTTCAGTATAGACATATGTACAATGTTCGATGCAGAATAGACGTAACTGAGTTACCATATAATATACAATATACTATGCAGTGTACTAATATACAATACTATATAGTGCAAAGCAGAAATGGGATGAGGTACAATTTAGGTACAATTTACAGTAAGGTGTACAAGTTGTAGTGCAAATCCTTTATCAATAAATATAAAGTGTGTTTAGGTGATCTAAAGTGTGGAGAGTGGGTGCTGCAGTGTGTTGTTTGTTTAAAGTGAGTGTGTGCGTGTGGATGTGTGTGCTGTGTGCATTTGATGGTTGTTGTATAGTGTTTATTGTTCGTTGAGCAGCCTGATGGCCTGGGGATAGAAGCTTCTTCTGAGTCTTTCTGTGCTCGCCTTGAGACTCCGGTATCGCTTGCCTGACCGCAGCAGTTCAAAGAGGCAGTTGTTTGGGTGGCTGGAGTCCTTGATGATTATCTTAGCCTTACCCCTGCACCGCTTGTTGTAAATGTTCTGGAGGGTGGGGAGCCCCCCTCCAATTGTGCGTTCGGCTGAACGTGTCACTCTTTGTAGTCTGCTTCAGTCTTGTGCAGTGCTATTCCCAAACCAGGAGGTGATGTTGCCAGTCAGGATGCTCTCTATTGTACATGAGTAGAAGTTCTTAAGGATCTTCTGACTGACTTGGAACTTCCTTAGGCGCCTGAGGAAGTAGAGGCGTTGTCGTGCCTTCTTCACAACACTGTCAATGTGTGTGGTCCATGTCAAGTCCTCGGATATGTGGGCTCCGAGGTACTTAAAGCTGTTCACTCTCTCAACCGGTGCCCTGTCGATGCTGAGGGGGCTGTAGTCCTTGACCCCCGACCTCCTAAAGTCCACAATCATCTCCTTTGTTTTGCTGACGTTCAGAGAGAGTATGTTCTCCTGGCACCATCCCGCCAGGACCTTGACCTCTTCCAGGTAGGCCCTCTCGTCGTTTGCAGAGATCAGGCCCACCACTACTGTGTCGTCAGCAAATTTGATGATTGTGTTGTTACCTGGAATGGACAGATTTTCTGTCGCTCTCTATTTCTCCCTCTTGCTCCATCTCTCTGTAGGCCTATGTTCTGTATATTCCCATTTAACCAACCATTATAAATGATTTTTTAGCCTATTAAAACTAACTGGATAGTTGATGATGGTGATAATAGTTCAGTTCATTAATTATATTAGAAATATTTTTAAATCATTACATCTGTTAATAGGCCTGTGTGTGTGCGTGTGTGTGTGTATGTGTGAGTAATGTGGTGGTGACAAGTGAGTGTAATAATTAGGGTTAGTGTTCGTTCATGGTTTGTTGTGTTCTTTATCAGTAGTTGATGTTATGGTAATTCATGATGTATATTTGTAAGTCTGGGTCCAGTGGCGGCGCCAGCGAATTGGCATTGGGGGAGCTCTGGGGGGGGGCTGGATTGTTTATAGCAGGTGCTAATGAATTTTAATGCGACAAACAATAACAAACAAAATAACGGCTAATATAGGCTACATCATTGAAAATGCACGTTACTAAATGTTTAGCGTTATACACCAATGCAAGCACCCAATAACCCAATAAAGCTCGACATTATATCGGGGGTGGTGGTAATCTGACGCTTGTGCGTAAAAGGTCGCTCAGTCAGTATGATTACAATTTAAAACAACGCTTGAAAGAAAAGTAACCAAAGAAAAGGTGTAATATTTAAGATTTCGTTTCTACAAAGGGTATAGCAACGAAATATATATATCAGATAATGACAAACCACAAGGACAACGAAAACATAGCCTATAATAATATGACTACATTTCTGACATGCACCATTCATTCACCACGGTAACAGCCACCATGAGAGCAGTAGTAAACTGGGCACGGCGACCCTATACATTAAACTAGAAAGAATAAGAAGACCCTACATTCCAGTGTGTGTGTGTGTGTCTGTGAGTGTGTGTGTGTGTGTGTGTGTGTGTGTGTGTGTGTGTGTGTGTGTGTGTGTGTGTGTAATGACAACGAGCTTGGTGCTGGATTTTGCACTGTGCAATACTCCAATTCAGCCATTGGCAATTCAGCTGTTGGGTGGGGGGCGCTGCTGAGCGGTCCCCAGACCGGACCTGAAAACACTGCTGGCTCTGCGGCTCTGCAGCTGCATGCTCTCGCAAAATCCAGCAGTGCACCAAGTCGTTGGGAGGCGGATAATGTTGCCGTCTCTCTCTGCCAAATTTCTCAGTTCTTTGCTTGATATAATTAATACAAATGTCCAATATAACGGAATTCGTAATGTATTTTATATATAAATAAAATAAAAAACATAACTGGGAGGGGGGGGGGGGCTTAGAGGGGGCTAAGCCCCTGCTAGCCCTTCCTCCCCGCCGCCACTGTCTGGGTCCCAGGGAGACACCACATTTCTGAAAAAGTTTGGGAACCCCTGTATTAGGCAATTAAGTGTGAGTTTGTTGACAGACTCGGTTACAAGCCATTACTAGCCATTATATCAAACACAATAAAAAATAATAACGTTGTTTGTGCAAGGCCATCTCCATCACTGGACACACTCTCTCTCTCTTGCTCACTTTTTCTCTCTCGCTTTCTCTCACTCGCCTTATTCCAAACAGAGCATGGATGAGTGCTCCCTGACTCTCAAAAACTCTGCTACAAAGACTTTATGATTAAACGTTTATAATAGCGGTACTTAGTTTTTAAGTGTTGTGCGTGACAGGACAACGCAAGTAAGGGTTATACTTTACTGTGGGAGTTTACTCACATTGCACAGCCTGCTCTTATGATCTACCAGTAAAGTAGCAAAATGTGTGATAGAGCGAATAATTCGGACCAGCAAATCCACTGTATCTAACGTTATCTCTATCTTAGCTTGATATCGAAGCACAGACAAATACACACAGACACAAACACAAATGCAGCAACGTTGGAAACATAGTTAGAAGCCCATATACATAACATTGGGTCTCATTCACCAACATTGCCATAAGATTTCTCTCACGGCAACCATCTTGGAACCACCTAAGACAAACTCGCCGACAATTACACCCGGATTCACCAACACGTGGAGAGGCTGTCTTAAGTGGCCAAAACTATCCCAGCTGGGATGCCCACAATGAGAAATGTCACTCATTGACAAACATGAACGTGTGTTCCCGTTGACTTCATTTGCATACAGACACGCCTCCGGCAGTTCCTTATAAAGCCAGCCAACAGAGCCGTGTGCAAATGAAATCCCAAAAATGACGCATTCGAAGAGAAGAGTTAGGTACACCTGCAGGAAAACGTAGAGCTAATTACAATGCAGAGATGGAAGTATACTCCTGCTGGGAGTGGAACGGAGGAAATTAATAGTAGCGTCAGCACACACACACACGCGTGCAGTACTGTATAATCAACGTGCGTAATGAATGAACGCAGTAGGCTTATATTATTCGAATGACTTGTTTTATTAGGAGATCACAGATACTGCGCTGCCCTATAGTAGTACAGTACGTACAGTACACATCTTAGCGCTACATCTCCACAGAGTCCAGTCCGCTCTCAGTACGCCCGACTCTGGCGGCCTTAACACTTTGAGTGCCAGCAGGGCACAGGGCGCACGATTTAGCTTGAGTGCCGGCGCTGTAGTCAATGGGAGGGCGAGCACATTTGCGAACGCATAAACTATATCTTAAATTATGTGTCTAATACGCCCGTCGCTTATCAATGACTTGTTTGCAGTCAACATTGTCGAAACGGATTGTTTTTTAATCGGTACATTTCCGTTTTATACCATTTTGAAAAACGTTCGTTTTTGGAAACTTCCAGAAAAAAAGGTGATTCTGCAGGAATCGCGCTTTAGTGGAATACACAAAACACGTTGTCAGTTTTCGGCCTATTTACTTTTGACCCCCTCGAAAACGAGATAGCATATCTCAAGGGGTTTATCCTTCTAATAAATTTCAATTATGCACACCCGAGGCGCTAGAGGTCTGCAATCGCGAATCGTCCTCAAGAGGGCCCACATGTGGTCCCTTGGATGTTAACCTCTAAAGCCCGGAGCCCTATTTTCTGAAAATCCGCCTAAAGTACATACCTAAGTAAATGGAATATTGCTCCACTTCTACAAGGTCCATTTGCATATTCTTGGTATCTAGGGACATCTATGGACCTCAGTGAATGTATTCCCAGTGTCAGACATATTGTGTCTATTACTAGGCTTGCTTAAATTGTGATGAAACAAAGGAGAATATTAATTATGATTTTTCTTTGCATCTTTCACAGTGAATAACACCATGCTAAAAATTACCATTACAAAACTGCCACTGATCTCGTTCAGTACCTTCTTGAGATCACGTGTACAAAAGATCTAAGGAAATGAATAAAGGGAAGATGATTAAACAGATACAGATACAGTACTGAATTATCCCATCCGGACCAATGCAATTTGAAATATTATTATAGAATATAGAATAGCAGGCTTATAAATTACCTTATTATAGCCAATTCGCACATTTATGGATTGTGCCAAATCTTATATTTCAAATGCCCAAGTTCAATTTGGATTTAGTATCACCAGGCGTGCATAAGAACAGATAATGAAATCTACTGTATGTACAGTAGCTTTTTTATTTTTGCCAGGGTGCCACCATTTGAAACTAATTCCAAATCTGATTGTTGCTACATGCTAGAAATAGGGGAGACAAACGAACTGCGCTCCCATATATGCCAATAACATTACGTTTTGTGGTTTATTATCCCGAGTAATACGAGATATTAAAATAATATCTCCCCATAATATCTTCCCGAAGCCCCATAGAGTTCTTTGGGAAGTGTCGTTTAAAAAATTCCAATGCTCATCGAAAGCTCTGTGTCCTCTTCAAAATGGCGTAAAAAACTACAATTCCCGACGTAAAATTCTTCCAAAATGGTCGACTTTCGCAACCAAAACAATAGAAAAACAAAAACGAAAATCTATCTAATAACACTTTAACCTATTGGTAAAGTAACATATTGATGATAATATACATTATAACTGCTGTTGTGACATGGGTATGATGTTTATACTTACGTTTGAAAAATAAAACGATACTTTTGTCAGACAGTCTAGACAGATTGATTTATGACGTGATGTCATTTGCGGTCCGCCGATGGACAGCACGGGTGGAAGAGGTTTAGAGATTAATGTTGTGTTTCTTCTTTTAATGTAGCCAAGAGTAACCAATAGTAAATACCTTAACCCTATCAAAACAGCAGTCAAAGTGTATATTTACATTTTTACAGATGTTTTTAAGATTTACCGAAAATAAGAATTTATCGGAAAAATGCTAATTATATCTCTTTTATCGTAAAACCGTGAGGAAATTACTAAATCCAGATTTAACACTGTCATTGGAAAGAGGAGACTTTTCCCTATCCATAGATGTATGACTTGGCCATCATAAGGTCAAGGTCAAGTTCAAGGTCAAATATAAATGTATAATTAAAATGGATTATAATTTATTACTGTATCTACAAATCCTTCTGTTTAATCATCTTCCATTTATTAATTTGCTTAGATTATTTGTACACTTGATCCCAAGAAGGTGCTGAATGAGCTCAGTGAGCGAGCTCGGTTCCAGCACAATTGTAACATGGTGTTATTCATCGGTACAGTAAACTCGTTGTTGGCGGGGAATGAGTTAATGTGTAGTTTGACCAACTGTCAACTTCTCACAGAATATTTAGAATATTTCTTCCAGCAAGGCAGCAGGTAACCATGGAAAGTATTCCCCATCATTATATTCAAGGCAAAGACACACAGCACACTCAAACGTACAACAAATTGACCAGATCTGCTTTTATTTTTTCAAAGGGAATACATCTGTAAACACACAATCAAATACCAAAACAAACGCATACACTTGGCTCAGAATTGTCTGTTTTAATGAAAGCAGTAGTTTGTTTATACTTTAGAAGTATGATACTTAGATTTGGTCTTCAAAGTGAATGGAAGTGAATGAGGAACCTGACCCCTGGGAGGAATGGTGGTGTTGACAGAATGAATGAATTAATGAATGAATGAAAACTTTATTTAACAGATTGCAGAATGGGTACAATACAGTACGGCTCAATACATACAATTGTTAAGGGGATGCAGACCTGAGAAAGACGTTTGTCTTGTTTCCATCAGGGTCCCCCATTTTCATTTCATATAGACATTTATGACATACACAACATACATGACATTTATGGCATAGGGACATATAGGTATTTAGTACTGATACATTTGTGACATAAGTGGTATTCAAATATACAGTACTGTTACCCCTAGATCCTGACAGAGTATATACATATGATGGGGAGGGGACTGTACATTAGGAGGGGGTGGGTGGGTGGGTGGGTGGGAGGGAAATATACATACGGCGGGGAGGGAATATATACATGCGGTGGGGAGGAGACTGTCTATCAGGAGGTGGTGGGGGTTTTGGGCATTTACGGTGGCCAGTTTCGAATTGCAGCCTCCCGTAGGTGCTCTTTAAGAGCGGTTTTGAATGTGGGCAGGGATTCACATTCCTTTACAGCTTTGGGTAGGGCGTTCCACATTGTTGTGGCATAATTGCGAAATTGTTTAGTCCCTTGTTTGAGCCGAATCTGGGTTTAACATGATTTGTTGAGCTTCCTCTGGTGTAGTGGTTGTGGTATTCACTGACCTTTGGGAAGTATTTTGACATGTACATGGGCACCCCGGTCGTATAGTGTATCTTGAAGACCAGGCCCATTGCAAGTTGCTGTACTCTGTCGTCTACTCTAAGCCATCCTAGGTTGTCAAAGTGGGCAGGGGTGAGGTGAGTTCTGGGGTTCAGGTCAAGTAGTAGTCTGACCAATTTGTTTTGTGATGTTTGTAATTTTGTTTTAAGCGCCTTTGAGGTGCTTTGGTACCATGAGGTGCACGCATAGTCATAGTACCCTTGAATGAGTGCTCCTGCCAGAGTCTTCAGGGTATTCGTGTTTACCAGAGAGGAGATCCGGTACAAGAATCTAGTTCGTTGGTTGACTTTTTTTTATTACATTGGATGCCATTTTGTCACAGGAAAGATTTGCCTCTAGGATGGAACCCAGGTAGGTAATTAGGGTTAGGGTTAGGGTTAGGGTTAGGGTTAGGGCTGAGCTGTGCGCGGCTTTGCTCTCACTCGAGTGAGGAGGAGCGGAAGACCGCTGGTTCTCCAACATACAGCGGTGTGCTCTTCAGAATGTACCGGGAGAAATGTTTACTGTACCCCGCAGACATAATAAGCATATAAGCAGTGCTTACTAACGTTATTAGTTACGTTATTTCTGACCGAATTAGTCATTCATTTGTCTAGCACAGTCTCTAACAGTGTAACAGTAAGAAGCATTTTGGATAAAAGTATTCTGTACTTCTGTATGACAACAATGTATGCTCCTGCTTTCGCCAACGGCAGCGATGTGAAAGGCGAAGTGAACTCCAGCAGTAGCGCGCTTGCCGCTGAGGCTGCCGCGGGTGCGTGCCACGCGCGTCACGTGCCTGTCGTGGCCAATCAGGCCTACCCTGGAAATGGAAACGGTTGTGGAACTGATACAGGCGTTCCGGTGTGGGGAATATGGACATGACGTCTCGTGTCTTATCTTGTTCCTTCTCAACAGTGATTGTTGGACCTCAAGCATCTTATGTTACCATAAGGGGCTACGTCTGCCAGGAATTTCTCCGTGGCCTGGAGTGTGTCACTTTTTGCTTTGAGAAAGTAAACAAACACTGCCCCTGTACACACATCTGTAAAATACTGTACATATCTAAAGCCTCCTATGGACTCGTTTCTTACTGGACCGGCTAGATCTGTGTTAACTAGCGCAAGTGGTACCTTTACTTTTTCTGTGGCATTTCTGTTTCTCGATTGAGTAAACTTCCCCTTTATGCACACTACACATTCTCTGTCAGGTCTACGCTTTTCACCTTCAATGTGCATGCCTTCTGTCACTGCTTGCAGTTTCAGTAAATCCTCGTAATTACAATGACCCATAATCTCATGCCATGTCTGAATATCGTGACTGACAGTCACGTTACACATATCATTATTATTACACTTGTCGTTGTCATTACACTCTGTTTGTAGATAATACATTCTCTGGTACACCTCTATGTTAAATCGCATACCGTTAGGCTCTACAAGAACATTTTACCTTCATTGAAGAACACTTTGGCACCGTTCGCAGTAGCAGATCTTACAGAGAATAGTTCTTGTGGGAACGAGGGTACGTAGAGAGCGTTCTTTAATGTCACTGTACACCGGCGCCCCTCACTGTCTATGAGGCATACCTGTGCGTCTCCTCTCTCTTGCGCCAACCCGTAGGTGCGCTTCCCGTCTGCCAGCTCCATGCTGTGTTTCTCCGGGTGGAAAGTGTTGTCAAGGTTCTTGAACCGACTCCTGTCGTTGATGACATGGGACAACGCACCTGTGTCCACGATCAGTCCCTTCCTTTCATGCTGTGTTTCTCCGGGTGGAAAGTGTTGTCAAGGTTCTTGAACCGACTCCTGTCGTTGATGACATGGGACAACGCACCTGTGTCCACGATCAGTCCCTTCCTTTCAGCCTGCTGCAGCTGCGTTGGCCTTGTGACGTACTCTGTCTGCGCCCCGAGGATGAAGCCCTCTTGTCCCGCTACTCTCCGGGCGTCGCCTCGATTCGTCTCACGTCGACCGTTGCCGCCATCTTGTCCACAGCCGCCATCTTGTCCATGCGCGTATCGCGCGCTCTGGTCGTGTTTCTTCATGCACGCTCTGTCTGTGTGCCTCGTGGATTTGCAGAAGTTACACCAGACAGTCTTTGTGCAGTTACCTTTCCGATGGCCTTTTTCTCCGCATCGCCAACACGCCAGCTCCGTCGTGGGCCTGGTCTTCTCCGTTGGCGTCGCTCGGGCCTTCAGCACCCTCTCTCCCGCCTCCGCGGCGGCTGGGTGGATATCTTCTGAGGCCTCGAAATTTCATAACTTGGCCTTGAACTTTCCCAGCATCATGTCCGCTGAACCGTGTGTTACCAGGAGTGTGAACTGTTTGTACAGCTCCGGTAGTCCCCTCATCACCATCGCCATCATTAGCCCATCGCTTGGTGCTTCTCCTGCACTCTTCAATGCCGTAATGATCTGCTCAGCTCTGATGACGTATTTGGTCACAGTTTCGGTGTGCCCCTTCTTCAGTGCTGTTAGTGTTATGTTTGGCACACTGATGAAGGCCGGATGGCTGAAAACGTTTTGTGCGCTATAACAACTTGAAAATAAAAACAACGATATTCCGAGTGCGGTCCCTACCTCCTTTTTTGCAGTGTTATGTAGAGGGCCAAGACTCTGGGTCTTCCTTGCCCGATATAATGTTCTCTCAACACTCCCAGGCTTTCTCGGCCTTTGTCTTTAGTGTCGCGGAATATCAGCCCCAAGCTTGTGTCGTCGAGCAGTGGTGCTAACTCACAGTATGCATCTGCATTACGCTTGTCGTCCAGGGCTTGTGCTTCCGCCGGCAGGTCTCCCGCGGGGGCCGTCAAGATCGTCGTCTTCAGTCCCACACCGTGCATGCAGCATAACATGCGCTCTTCCCAGAGCTCATAGTCATCTGCCTTTCCATTGAATGAGGGCCATTTGCTCCTTCCTTTTGTCGCCACGAGTTTGAAGACGGGGTTCTCCCCCTCGCCTCCGTTGGGCTCAGCAGGCTCCGTCTCCCCCGGTGCCGCCTCCCCGGGGCTCTGCGCGCTGCTCTCCGGGCGGGTCCGCTTGCACGCCAGCAGCAGCGCGTCGGTGGGGTCGGTGCCCCGCTTCCTCTTGACGAGCAGGATCGTCGTGTTGGATTCCATGTTGCTCTTTTGATGGTGGGTGTGCTGCTTTACTCCCGCAGCTGGGGTGAAGGGATGAACAGGATGCCACTCAGTTGCAAAAAGCTTTTAATTCTTCCTCCAACAGGTTACAAACCTTGAAACAAGACACACATTCAATCAATAACTACCACAATACTACTATCATTCTTAAAACAAATCGCTTACACACATCCACTCACCGGTTCTCAATCGTCTCCCTTCGCTGCTGTCAAATTCCCCGCGACTTCCTGTATACAGTTTCACTGACACCACGTGACGTATCTCGACCAATTACAGCCCACTACTCGCTACATCCCTGGATCACATGTGAAATGACTACATCTCCATTCACAACTTTAATCAAGCATACAGTGCCTCCATACATCCGAAAATGAAAACATAATTACAATCATAGCTCAACTACCACTAAACATTCACATAAATGCACAGCATAAAAAACACCACAAACCATTACTTATTTACACACAGACTAAAGTGCACCTAAACTCCACCACCACAATAGAAAGCTGCACACCTCCCACTTGGTATCCTGGTCTTTAGACCCAAGGAGACCACAACAAATAACCGCTCTCCTTTGGCGGTGGAATCTTCGGATCAACCTTCTCATGGGGTGCTGTTATTGCTCTTCTACAGGTAAGAGCACCACGAGTCTTCGGACGTCTCTGCTGAGGACAATAGAGAGTCTATGATCGCTGCTGATCTTCTCCGGACGCTTGCCCGAGGCCACTGGACAGCTGGGGCACGTTCTCACTTTGACATCACGGACGACCCCATTCACGTCAGGGGCCACCTCCACAACCCGGCCCAGTCTGAACTGACCCCTTAGCGCGTTCTGATCGGCAAGCCAAACAAGATCTCCGACTGCCACATTGCGAGCCTTACTATGCCACTTAGGCCTGATAAACAAGCCTGGACCAGCAAGCTGGCTCCACCGCTGCCAGAACTTGTTTACTTCAGTCTGGACTGCTCTCAATCTCACAAATGGGTAGCCCTGGAACTCGTAGCTCCGTGAGTCCCCTGTGGGTCCAGCCCTCCCCAGTAGCAGGGTGTTGGGGGTGATCACCTCTACCGCGTCATCTTGGACCTGGAGTCTGGCGCCGATCGGTCTCTCATTCGATAAGTTGGCTGCCATGTAGAGCATAGTTTGGAACTCTAGTCCTGTGAGGTCCCCGCCACCTCCCACATTACTCAGCGCTTGCTTGAGAATGCGGACTGCTGCTTCCGCCGCACCATTCCTGTGAGGTGAGTCGGCTGGGTGGAACACCCAGATCCACTCGGTTCCTTGTCTGGCAGCCTTTCCCCTTACTTCATCCTTGTCGAGACTTTCTAGGAAAACATAGAGTTCCTTCAGTGCAGGCCGAGCTCCAACAAAGTTTGTGCCCCGGTCTGACCAGATTTTCTTCGGGTGTCCTCTGAGCGCTGTGAATCTCTGGTAAGTGCCCATGAAGCTCTCTGTGGACAGTCCCTCCACCATATCGGCGTGCATAGCTCTAGAAGCCATACAAGAGAACACCACACCCCAGACTTTCATCCTAGACCTCTTCTTTACCACATCCCTGACCATGTATGGGCCAAACAGATCCAGAGTTGTAAACTCAAATGGGGCAGCCGGCTCAGTCCGCTCAGAGGGAAGGTCAGCCATAACCTGCTGGCACATCTTTGCTCTGGTCTTCCGGCAGGAGACGCAACAGTCCCCAACCTTCCTTGCAACCCGCTGAGCCTGAACCACCCAAGCCTTCCTCCTCATCCGCAACATAGTACCAGCGACTCCCTCATGGTTGGTTTCATGAGACTCTCGCGCCACGAGGGTGCTGACCCAAGCTCTATAGGGAACCAGAGGCACTCCTGACTCCCCCGCTGCCCGGGCCCTTCCAAAGCACATCAGAAGCCCTGACACCTCCTCCCTGACTACCACGAGCCTGTTCAGTGTTGACTCAGGGAATGCTACCCCTTTTTGAGCTGCCAAACAAAGTTCTCGGAAAGCGGCCCCAAGCTCCCATGCGTCGAGGACATGCTTGCCCTCTTTCTCTTTTGAGTGCTTGGCCTCCCACTCTGCTCTCTCTATGGCTCTTCCTCGGATTAGCCACTTGTTCACCGCTCGGCGGACCCAGCTGATCACTCCACAGAGCTTGGTCAAGCTGCTGAACTTCTCAGGTTTGACGAGATTGACGATGGCTGCCCCCCAGAGCTTTTCCTCGCTTCCGGACTCGCTAGAGGGCTCTTTTTCTCCTTTCTTAGAGAGCCCGGGAGCCTTGTCCGCCTCGTTCGGAGATTTCTCGGACGAACTTGACGCCTTTTTCAGCTGGGTTCGAGTAAGAACCGCTGTGAACGCCCTCCTCTGGAGCCTACACACAGCCTCTCTGGTGTTAGCCGCTACCTCTGCCGCGGACTTCATGGGCCACTCTTCCACAGGCCTTATTAGAAACTCTGGTCCCTTTTGCCACTTGGAACCTTCATCCAGGTCTTCCGGGGGACATCCTCGAGTGACAAGGTCAGCGACATTCAGATCCCCTGGGATCCACCACCAGTCGGCTACTGGCCCTGCCTTCTGAATCTCCCCAACCCTGTTCGCAAAGAACGTCTGATACCCGTAACTCTCCCTCTGAATTGCTCCCAGTATAGTTTGGCTGTCTACAAAGTGAAACCACTTCTCTACCTCCAGACGGCCTTGCCTCTCCCAGAACCCTTTCAATCTGGCTGCAAAGACTGCACCACAGATCTCTGCTTTGATTACATCACCCTTCTGGTCAAGGGGTGTCAGCTTGGCCTTCGACTCGACGAGACGAGTGTCCACCCCTGCTGATGTCTCCCACCTCAGATACAGGACAGCTCCGAAAGCATCATCACTTCCATCAGAAAATGTCACACCCCACGGCCTCCCTCTCCATCCGGAAGGAGTGAGGCTTCTCTCAAACCCAACTTGACGAAGTCGACTGTACTCCTCAAAGAGCTTGATAGCTTCTGTTCGGAGGTCTGCTGGAAGAGGATGGTCCCACGTGTCTTTCTTCGAGCCCCCTCCCCCAGCCACCTGGAAAGCTCTCCTCACCAGAATGGCCCCTTTCTCTTTGACCGGGGTAGCAAGCCCGATAGGGTCATAGAGCCCTGCCACCTGACTCAGGAGCTCCCTTCTGGTCAGAGGATCTGGCGTCTGCTCTCTGACCTCCCCCTCAAGAAGGTCAACCCCTGTCCTCATCTTCTGCTTTCTTTTAGAGAAATTTATCGAGACCATCAGGAAGAGCCTGTCACTATCAACATAGTAGCCAACGCCGAGGGCCTTGTTGTCTTCCTGCCCTAGCTGGTTGGGCAACACCAGGGTTTGGAGCGCCATATTCTGAGTCTCAATAGATTGCTTGGGCTGACTTCTTTCACGCCTCCCACTTTGACCGGACCGAACCCATGGCTTGAGAGAAAAGCCTCCAGCGGTGAGGATCTCTTCCACTCCTCTCGTGATCTTGTCCAGCTTCCCTCGGTCATTGTGGGATGTGAGGATATCGTCCACATAGCTGTCCTCCTCAAGGACCCTCCTCTCCTCATCCATATGAGAGAACTTGGGAAGCCTCGCCGTTTCCCTCATAGCCAGCTGTGCTATGCACCCAGCTGGCCTGTCTCCGATGTTGACCCGAGTGATGGCGAAATCTTTGATCTCTTCCTCTGGTGAGTCCCTCCAGAGGAACCGATGAAGGTGGACCTCTCTTTCATTTAACCACACAGAATTATACATCTTTCTAATATCTCCTATGGCCGCATGCTCTCCTGTCCTGAACCTGAGCAGGACCGCCCGGATGGGATTTAGAACATCTGGACCCTTCAGCAGAATGCTGTTCATACTTGTCCCTTTGAACTCCTGGCTGCTGTTCCAGACAAGGCGCACTGGCGTAGTGACAGAATGTGGGTTTGGTGCGATTAGATGACTCACGTACCAAACAGGCCCTCTCCAACTGCTGATCATGTTCTTCTCCAACTCGATGGCTGCTCCTCTTTCCACCATCTCATGAACTTGTGCTGTATACGCCGTTCTCCATAATGGGTCCTTCATGAGGCGCTTTTCGGTCCTCAGGAACGTCGCTTCCACCACCTTCCTGTTGTATGGAAGCGAAACAGGATCTTCTGTCCAGGGGTATCCTGCATCCCAGTGAGGTGAGTTGCTATGGTTGTCAGTGGTCACATAGGACAGACCTTCTTTGATCTTTTCTAGTTCCCTTTCTTCTACTAGAGTCATCTCCTTTCCCCCTGGCTGGCAAGTCCCGCACCGACATCCCCCGCACTTTGGCTCGCAGGCGGCTCCGATGCTATCCCACCTCCACCATTCAAGAACTTCTTTGCTGGTCGTGGCTGTGTTTCTGACCTCCTTACTTTCTTGCTCCGGGCCCTGAGCCCCTTTTCTGGTGTTTACCAGCTCACAGGAGATCTCCTCCACCTTGACTGCCTTTGTTCTCATAGAACGTGCAAAATGAGTCCTCGAGTTGTGAATTGACATCTCCATCTCCTCAAACAGATCAGGGTGCGCTCCCCCCACAGTCTTCCCTAGTGGGCCGTCCCACAGCACCAGGTCTCCCACTCTTTTCATCCGCTGTGGAGCAAGCCGACCCTCCCGGTGGCTGATCAAGAGCTCGATCTTCTCTGGCCGGACCAGCTCCTCCGTCTTGACCTCTGGGAAGAACTTTTGAAGCTGCTTTGGGCTAACGACCTTGCCTGCTCGGGCGATTTCATTCAGGCCATAACAGACTATCTGGTGGGGACTCCACATGTCCTCTGAAATGCGCATCCTGACCTTGAGCAGGTACCTTTCAGTCTCGACTCTCACCTTCATTCCTCCAACCCCATGCACGACCAACGTTATTTTCTCCCCTCTCAGTCTGAGTCTTTCGGCAGCTTGGTGGGTTATGTAGTTAGTGTCGGACGCGAGGTCTACCAGGGTCCCAATAGTTTGCCCCCCGTTTGTCGTGACCTCCATGATCATCATAAGCACAGGATGCTCCCTCAGGCCAATCTCTTCAAGGAGACTACCACTCCAAGTGTTTGTACTCATTGACACCGTTGTTTGGTTGGTGAATGCCTTTATAATCTGGTCTGCTGCTTCGGGGGAGATATTAGCAAGCGCCCTCTGTTGTTCATCTGAGAGCGTTCCCGCGTTTGCGCCACTTGTTTCCACCCTTTGCCTTCCCCTTTTCCTCTCATCTCCTCTCTGCCCCCCTTCCGCAGAGCACATGAGGTAGTGGTGGTCGGAGGTCTCTCCCTTTTGGCAGCACCTTTTCCTGCAGAGGAACCTGTCGCTGCATTCTCCATCCTCATGATGGGATGCCAAACATCTCTGGCAGGCTTCATTCTTTTCGACAATGTCTCTCTTCTCAGCCAGACTGAGCGCTTTGAACTTTTTACAGAAGAAAATCCTGCCTCCGTGTTTCTCATCCCCACACACGCTGCATTCTTCTCCAGCCGCACCCTTTCCTGTGGCCCTTGTGAACGCCTTCCACTCTGGCTTGCTTGGCTTCTCGAATACCTCCGAGGGTCTTAGCTGCACCAATGCCTCAAGGACTACTTCTTCGTTTTTTAGAAATTTTAGGAGAGCGTCAAAGTGGCCTTCAGGGGTGACATTATTCACAGGTGCAGCTTTGAAGGTGAGCCAGCTCCTCAGCTCACATTCAGGCAGCTTGCTCTCAATAGATTTGATAATAAGTGGATTCTTTATAGCATCAATGCTCCCCAAGTCTGTCAGGTCAGTAAGGGCCTTCTCAACAGCTTGGATGAGCTCTATTGTTTTCCTCGGCTGGTTACCTTTTGCCACCGGCAACTTCTCCAACTCTTCAATTATTTGAATAGCGATGGTGGTCTTATTCCCGAACCGGTTTTCAAGGACCCTAAACATGTCATGAGCTGTGTCGTAGCTTGAGAGCCTAATGCCACTGACGACTCTCTCCTCCACACTGTCTAGGAGCTGGAATTTCTTCACTTCGGCTGACCCAGATGGATCTCCCTGTCGCTGGAGGTTTTCCCAGTCTCTTCGCCAACGGTGAAAGTCTCGCATGCAACCGTTGAATTTTGGTAGTTTTATTGGCTGGAGCCGAACTCTTGGTGAGGCTGATGCTTGCGAGCCTCCTGCTCCCAGGTTCGCCAGGCTAGCACTCTGTGCTTCCTCCCATGCTTTCCGCTGCCCCTTGGCCAGCTCGGCACGCTCTTCTGCGGCGGCCTCTGCCATTTCCAACTGAATCCCAGCTGCCTTTTCTCTGGCCTCTGCGGCCCTCTCCTCAGACCCAGCGCTAACTTCGGCTGCCTTAAGCCTGGTCTCGGCGGCTCTTCTTTCAGCCTCAGCGCCTCCCTTTTCAGCTTCTGCGATGTCAGAGGTGGCCTTTTGCCTGATTTCAATGGCTCTATCAGCCTGCTCTTTCTGGACCCTGCCGAAATCAACTACCCACCTTTGCCAGAGGTCAATTCTCTTGTCCTCCAGCACTTGCAGCTTCTTACTAACCTCGCACGCAGCGCCTTCAGGGATCCACCCTTCCCAGACAGCTAGCAGACTTCCTGCCTTGGTGATGAGAGATTCCACGAGTGTGACTTGTTCTTTACCATTTTCATAGGTGATTGTTTCCAGGTTAACTTCTCCCGCACCTTCATAGCTTCTTTCTGCCCGTCCAATGGCTGCTTTTAGCTCGGTCTCTGCATATTTTGACCAAAGGTTGGAATGGATTGCCTGCTTCACCTCTTTTAATGTTGTATCACACTCTATGGTTACCCTCTCCAAGTCTGCTTTGGCTTTTTCATCCACAGCCTCCATGTCGCCTGCTTCATCAATCAGACAGGCCTCACAAACATAATTAGCTGCATGAAGCCTTTCTGCGTCCTCAGAAAGGGATTTCCACTCACTTTTCAATTCCTCTCGCAGCATAGTTGGCGCCATTCGCAAAATGCTGTTGGCTTTTCTTGTGAAAGCTGCCTTCACTTTGGCCCTCTCTTTCTTTAATTGATCCATTTTTATTTATTTTTATTTATTTATTATTTATTTGACCATAAAATAAATAATTGTAATGATAAATAACCCAATAAAATAATAACCTAATTGAGCGTACCCGTAACTCCTTATCTACCTTGTGTCTTCCGCCCTCTCTAGCTGCCTAAACTAGCTCAGAAGCTTCTTCCCTGACTATCCTAACCTAACTAGTCTTCAGCGGCGTTACCAGGCTCACCAGAGGTCCCCCCAGGGATACCGCCCAAAAATGGAAAACAATACAAATAAACAAAGTGGAGTAGGTTTCACCTTCTCCCGCCGGCTTGCTACCCGGGTACACTCAAACTAAGCTAAAGGTCTTGACATTAGAGGGCTACTAAATCATCTATACCTAAATAATATAATTGGCACCATCACAGGGCTAGTAATGAGCTATAGTTTTTTTTATCTTTAGCTGCCTTCATGTTTGTCCACGTTAGTGTTGGTATGCTATTTGATAGTTACTTTCAGTAGCTTGGCATTACTCCTGATCGCATTTGACGTTAGCACTGACATCTGTCAAACACCGTTTTCATTCATTCACTGATTTAGCTGCGTTGCTTCTTGTATTTAGCATTTGAACCAGGTGAACGTTCCTGCTCGCTGACCCGTATGGCCTGATGCGCGAGTTATTTCATTTACAACGACACAGGAGTACCTCATATCCCTCGGTTGTTTTGTCCTTATCTGACGGCGCGTTCAGCCACTCTTCTGCCGCCGCCCGCGGTTTGTAACTGTGCTGCTTTACTCCCGCAGCTGGGGTGAAGGGATGAACAGGATGCCACTCAGTTGCAAAAAGCTTTTAATTCTTCCTCCAACAGGTTACAAACCTTGAAACAAGACACACATTCAATCAATAACTACCACAATACTACTATCATTCTTAAAACAAATCGCTTACACACATCCACTCACCGGTTCTCAATCGTCTCCCTTCGCTGCTGTCAAATTCCCCGCGACTTCCTGTATACAGTTTCACTGACACCACGTGACGTATCTCGACCAATTACAGCCCACTACTCGCTACATCCCTGGATCACATGTGAAATGACTACATCTCCATTCACAACTTTAATCAAGCATACAGTGCCTCCATACATCCGAAAATGAAAACATAATTACAATCATAGCTCAACTACCACTAAACATTCACATAAATGCACAGCATAAAAAACACCACAAACCATTACTTATTTACACACAGACTAAAGTGCACCTAAACTCCACCACCACAATAGAAAGCTGCACAGTGGGCGTAGCTTTAGCTACGCGGTGCTCCCGGCACTAAACTACGCGGTGCTCCCTGCGCTAAACTAGCCTATACTTCAGCTAAGCTTGCTACCCTTATTATTTCGCCCCTGTGTGATCTGGGCCCATAACCTGTTGACAGAGTCTGGCTATGGGGCGACAATAATATGTTCATGAGACATGGTTTCTCCCTTCAGCCTTTAATCGGCATGGTTTATTATTTACAATTGCACACAGCAGCACATGAGTTCTCCTCTCCATGAGAGGCAGGTGGGAAGAGAGAGGGGGAGGAGACATCTCCTTAAATACCCTTCACCTGGCGGTAGCATTAGCGGCTCCGCCTATAGCGCCCTCTAGTGGAAACAGTTATGCATAGTTAGACAGTTACTAGCAATCATAATAACCTCTAACTTTAACAGTAACTGAATCCCAATCTCTGGACAGCAGTTAGCTAAAAAACCTCCTTAATGTTTACCAGTAGAAGTGTGTTCCGCAATGTAATCGGTCCCCCAAGGAACAGTTGTAGTAACAAAAATTCCACTTTTGTACATTGACAACGAAAAAGGGTGAAGCCGTATGTCGTTTTTTTTCTGACATGAGCTAATGGTGTCTTCCTTTTAACAGTAATTTTGTCCTTTATTTGCATTTGGCGCGAGAGTTAAAGTGACGTTTTACAGGAGAAATATATTATGCTAAGAAGCCTAGTTTTAAGAGCCACATTGCTAACACAAAATGACCTGATGTTGCAATAAAAATGATGCTATGCCCCCACTATGAGAATGCATTGGAGCTTGTGACATCGGGGGACCTGAGCGGCAGCTTCTTTCAAACTGCCACATTTCCTCAGAGAGAGAACTCTTTATTAGAAGACCTCGTTCAAGGTAAAGTGCCTGTGTGAACCACAGATGAAGCCAGTTTAATAACCCATGCATTTTCCCAATGCCGAAGGGGCCGCCCTCCCTTATTTGGGCAGAATAATTACCACATGCGGGAGAGGTATTGTATGAAATAAAACATGGGTTTAAAAAGTTTAGTGTACACAGCCTTAAATCCCATGGAAGAGAATGCCTAGGGCAGGCATTGCAAAAACTGAACAGAAATTCCTTTTTATATTCCATTATGTATATATATATATATATATATATCAAATAAGTAAAGAATCAAATACACATTGAATGTCATGTATGTGAAAGAAAGATATTGAAAGATTGGACCTTTATATATATATATATATATATATATATATATATATATATATATATATATATATATATATATATATATATATATATATATATATATATATATATATATATATATATATATATATATATATATATATATATCATGTGTGTGTGTGTATTATCTAAATATTCAAATTAGTATTCAACAGAACATTATATTATGAAAGTAATTGTTAGCTGCAGTCCTAGATGATATACTTCGCCACGTCGTTGATCTGTTAGGGTGGCAGTTGCTTGGTCCTGATGATTGAACTGGTTACCTTCACCATTGGATTGAGAGGGGGAACTGGGCGGTCAAGTGGCAGTGGATCATAGATACGTACTCGAAAGCTCACTGCTGCGGGAGCTATAGCTTTCATTTTTGCACAAGTTGTTGGCGGAGCATCAAGAAGCCAGCTGGGCCACCTATCTTCGGTAGAGGGACTCATTGTTCTTGGTAATGGGGGCCACTACTGTGGTGTTGTCTGCGAAGTTGAGTAGCTAACAGAGGGTTCATTAGCAGTGCACTTGTTTGTGAACAGTGAGTATAGAAAGCCAGCACACAGAGGCGGGCCCTTACAAGAAAGCATTATGGTAATTTGATGGTAATTTCAGTTTTACCCAAGAGATTAAAGCTAGAGGGGGTAGTTCCTATCTACATAGTACAGCTAAAGCGTTCCCACAGCTACTGCACCATTAGGCAAAATAAAAAAAACTCCAGCTGTTTTCTACCGAGAAGATAACACTGCTTCTTCCTCATTTGAGATTCAGTGGTCGTTGAAACACTGAACTTGTCTTTAAGCATTATCGCCACTTAGGGTAACGAGTGATGTGGATCAGTAATCTCATTACAGGATAAATCAGAGGTGGCGGTATACACCTGAGAACAGTAAATTCCCCCTACACACATAGTAGATCGCCAATTATCCCCTTCAATTCTCCCCTCCCCTGTCTTGAACATTGCTAGACTATGCCTCCCACTGGTCGGCTGTAGTGAGGATAGAAGCCTTACATCACGTGTCCCCTCCGGTACACGAGGCGGCAGCCTGTTGCATCTTTTTACCAGACAGCGCGGACTCTCAGTGGCGAGGAGTAACGCGTGGGAGGCTCACGCTGCCCCCGATACTTCCTGTCTCTGCTGTACAGGCGTCACCCAACCGACCTGTAGGAGTCGCTGTCCACAACGTCCAATCCCCACCCATCGACTTTCCACCCGCTACCTCTGCCAATTGAGATAGTATGACGACTGGCCCAAGCCGCAGGCAACGCTGACTCGGGGAGTCGAGACCGGAGTCTCTTGCATTGGTGACGAGCGCAATCTCCGCTACGCCACCCAGTCGCCGCCCCGCAGAGTGTTTTAAAGTTTGGATGCATTTCCTGAAACTCTAACTTAATTTCCAAAACTCTGGCGCTTTTCCACTGCATGGTACCTACTCTACTCTACTCTACTCTACTCTGTATTTTCGGTTTCCATTACCAATTCTCGGTACTTTTTGGGTACTTTTTTAGTCCCTGCTCGTGTGTGGTTCCAAGCGCGAGCCAAGCGGTAGAACTGGTACTAGAAAAGTCACGTGAAACACTGCAGACCACTGATTGGTCAGAAGAGAGACACGTCACTCGTTGGAGAGTCTGAACCTGGTCTGAACCAAAACAGAAAGCCGCCATCTTTAATGTCTCACATAGGATTTCATTATGGTTGCAGCAGGCACAAGTTCAATAAACAAACGATACAGTCACTGTGTATTCTGCCTCATTTATTGATTAAACAAAACCGACATCAACACAATTTGCCACCGAGCGGAGAGTTTAGTCTCGCAAAAAGATCGCTGACTTGTTAAGGCTTAAGCTTGTTGTTAGGTTTGCTAATGTTGTGCTAGCGTTTTAGCATGGCTATCGTACATAGCGTGATCAATATAACTCGCTATTGATTGTTTGTATGAGTAACGTTAATGCTAGTAGAATAGACACAATGTGAGGTAATCACCATCCATTTTAAACCGGTTATTACCTAATGCTAACGTTAGCAAATAGACGCGACTGGTAACTTTACAGCTTGTTAGCCTAATGCTAACGTTAACGTTAGCATAGACAGCCTAGCTAACGTTAACGCTTGTAGAATAGACACAATGAGAGGTAACGTTAGCGTTAGCAGAATAGACACAACGAGAGTCTCGTTAATGTTGTTATTGATTGATTGATTGGTTGAAAACTGTGTTTTACTCTGGCTTGCGCCTACTAGCTCACGGACATAGCTATGCTGGAGCTCTCACAGAGCTATGGAGCTCTCAGCTGTACACCAGCAGCCCCGCCTCCCCACACGGAGACAAACTGAGTACTTTATTTTAGTACCTGCAGTGGAAAAGGAACGAAGTACCAGGTACCTAAAGCGAGTAGAGTAGAGTAGAGTCGAGTAGGTACCAATGCCATGCAGTGGAAAAGCGCCATAAGTGCAGTCCCCAAAACTGTGGATGTTTGGGATTGATTGTTGGAAGACCTGTCTCTCCTCATACTGTAGGTTTATGATGTAATGACCTGCACACCTAGGCTGGATAATAGCCGCCTAGCGCTGAGATGAGAAACCTGGTAGAAGCCAACGACACTGAGGTACGTACAGTATAGCTCATTATACATCTACGTCATATCCAGTTTCCACCATAATCTTCCATCTTCAAACCATCTTCAAATTTTTTGTTCCTAGTGTGTGTCCCTCGTATCTCTCTGTCTGCTTACATGGCCATTGTCACACACCGGCTCAAATGTATGACGACATAGGTCATGGAGCCTTCAAAACAGACTTGGTGGTTATTGTGCGTATTGTATACACTGCTGGGTTGACACACCACTGTAAGCAAGTACAGATGGAGCACAGTAGAGCACTGCCCTTGCCACACAGTAACCGGGTAGTTGCCATATTAACAATACTCAACCAGTAGGGGTGCTCGGGTTACACCAGGTTACTTTTCGTCTCTCATGACTTTCTCTGCCAATGAAGATAGAATCGGCAGCGAGTAGAATCATCCATGGCTTTTTCTTGTTCGATTCACTGCGCCAGTCTACTCCGCTGCTCTTTTTTATAATCACAAGCCCTTTTCATATAGACGCAATATGTATTCTTTTTGCCCCCCTAATCTGCCGGCTTTGGGTTGTCCACACTGAACCTAACAAGACAATATAAGTGAGTGCATTCAGACAGAATGTTGTCATGCTGAGCTGCTCTGTTTTTATATTCTATCCGTTCACTAATGCTTTGCAAGTTGCAAACAAATTCAGATGAAATGAAAAAAAAAACAGACGCTTGCAAATTCATGACAAGCGGAGAATGGAGCAACTTAACCAGGCAGTTTCTCCCCTCCTCCATTTTCAATTAATATATTTAACATTTTGCAACTGCCTGACTTTGAGCAGGGCAATAGACCAACACAGTCAATTATCAAATACTCAAAAGCTACCCAATTGCTGGAATGGGATAAAGTGGAGCAGGTTTTATGGACTGGTTTGGCTTACAGTACCTGGCATGTGTAGTCATCTGGCATGTGTGACATGTTTTTATATAAGCAGAAATGTCACGCTTCAACCTTGGCCAGATAAGGTAGCGGAGTATGTGATCATAGGTATTCCTAACACCTAAGTGTCTTGCTATGTTATCACGAGAGGTTTATAGGACTAACTGACGAAACGTGGAGGGCACTATAATCTGAATGATAGGATCACCCACAAAACCTTTTCCCATTTTCATAACCAACATGCCATCATGTAAGAAGTAACCATGTGTAGAGCCATTTATTTTAGAAAAAATAAATAACGCACATCCTCCGTTTGTTAGTGCTGAGCTAAACTGTAAAAACAGTAATACATAAGACAAAGCGGGGCTTGCAACTCACTTGTTGTTCCAAGGTGTTTTAATAGACAAAAAGGCAGTAGATGCAACGTTTCAACCGACCTTTCCGGTCTTCTTCAAGTTTGAAGAAGACCGGAAAGGTCGGTCGAAACGTCGCATCTACTGCCTTTTTGTCTATTAAAACACCTTGGAACAACAAGTGAGTTGCGAGCCCCGCTTTGTCTTTTGAGCAATTTATTTTATCCACAGGCAAAACTCTGTCAAACAGTTCTTTCAATGAAGGATCATCTTTCTGTTCTCTCACCAACTCACAAGAGACAGACAGTAGCTGCTCAGGCAAGGGCAGAGTAGACAATTCAGCAGCAGAGCTAGAATCTTGTTCAGGAACTGAAATAACCTGTAACGGTTGAACTAAAGCCAGAACCCAGATGCAGACACAAACAGGCAGAGACAATGTTAAATCAGAGAAAACCCAAATGGCGGGTATATTTAATTTTCTATCCAGTTCTTACTAGAATACCTAATGTTGTGTAATATTTCAAATGAGCCAAACTGTGAAAATGTAGAAATTCAGACAAGTCAATTTGTATATATAAAATATAGAACATATATATAGAATATTTCTGTGGCCACAGAGCTCAGTTTACAATCAGACACACGAACGTCTGACCAGAAAGTGAGAAAGAGCTTTGGTCAGACTTACAATAAATACATGATTGACATGACGTATATAAGATACCCAGATATGACAAGAAAGGTAAACAAAAATGCCCTAGTGAGAAAATGAAAACAAAGAATGGGTCTATGGCTTTGTTATGTCTTCACACAAAGAACTGGAGAGGAAAATAACCTTGAACGTCTCATATCTCCTGGCCCTTTTGGCTGTTGTTATAATAACACTGTTAAGACTGTCGTCCTAGTGTCTTTATACTAGTTGATCATATTAACTAGTCAAGGCTGTAAGAGAATATGTATTTAACACAGAACTATATGACATCACACTAACTAATTATCTAAACTCAACCCTGTTCTTCGTGCAGATTAAACACTGAACTCAGTGACCCAGCCAGGCCCCCAGCAAGCTGACAGCCCACCGAGACAGTCCTGAAGTGTTCCCAAGACAAATTCTTTAACCAGCCTCCCCGTCACACTAGAGAGAAAACAACCAAATGGCTGCTCTCGTATGGAGAATCAATCACTTGTCTTAGACTTACCAGGGGATGTGGTTCCTAACAAGAAAAAAGCAAAACATGGCCATCCTCAAGAGCATCACACGGACCAGCACTTACTTAAACCCCAATATCCAGATAAGGGAACCAGACAAACTTATAGTTGCCAAAACAAATCTAAGCTAGGGCTGTCACAGCCATCCATGGTGGGCTGCTCAGATGAAGAGGAACCTCTGCGGCTGTAGCAGTGATACCCTGTACCCCATTCTAATCACCCGCTTGCTACTGGGTATACGGTACACAGTTTGGTTTCTCCCATTATCTCTTGCTCAGTGCTGGTAGGTCAGGATACTGCCCCGAGAGGGAGTGGGCTACTTCTAGCCAAAACATTATTACATATTTAGTATGAGCCAATTAACGTTAAATGGCTAAAAGTGGGCTATAGTTAGTCAGATATTATTTTCGTCTACACACGCCATAGATCTGTCAACATCGCCATAAGCACATTGTGCATGTAAAGACCATTATAATTATTGTATATTTTATATTGCCTACCAACTGTAACAATCTAAAATAAGCACCACAGAAGTTGTTGAGTTGTTGTATACAATTATTTAAATAGGACTCTTTAATAGAAGTTTGATGATGCACATTGTATTAAGGTTTGACTGTGAGACTCTAGCGCAGAGAGAAGAGCAGACAACTTAACGGGTCCCAAGGGTGTTTAATATAAAATACACAGAGTAGTCAGACAAGTGAGAGGTCATAGACGAGACAGGCAACTAAGGGGTAATCCAGGAGAAGAGTAGTCAGATGAGCGATGGTCATACACAGGATCCAGAACAAGTGCAGGGAGGGGAGCCAGGTAGAGGACTAAAGACAAAAGAGGACAGGCAGGATTAGACATGGCAGGATGGGTACGGGGACAAACAGGAGAATGAGCAAAAACTATGACTGACTGGGTTAGCTGAGAATACAATCTGGCGTCGTCTTGCAGTATGAGCTGGGTATTAGTAGCCAGGTGATTGGTGATCACCAGCAGCTGTGGATACTTTGGGACCTGCCTCAACACCAGGTTCCAATCCTGTAATTACTCCCACACAGAGACAACGATACTAGGAGACAGGGGACATGACACATTGCGCATGTGCAAAATTCAAAACACAACACATCAGTCAGTAAGTCACACACGACCAGCGAAAAAGTCTTCATTTAATGCATTGTATTATCATGTCTGTTAATGTCTGTCCGTATAATGTTTCACCGAAAACGGCCAAAGCAAATTACTTATGTGAAAACTCCTTGGCAATAAACACCTTTCAGATTCGGATTCTGACACAACACCCTCACGTCTCTGCAGGGAAGTGATCCGTGCGCTCCAAACCAAACCTTAGCAGAACGAAAAGCTTTGTGGAGCAGAGAGGCAGAGTGAACAAGAGCCGACAGCAAGATAGAGAGAAGCCTCTCCTGTTTCAGCATGAGGTCCCCGGAGGCCTGGACGGAGCACAGATTCAATCAATAACGCAGACAACATTGGGAAAGCCGACAACGTTAAATAACAATATTTAAATAATAAATACGATTGCATGGGATCTCTGGGTGGCTGGCTCAATATCATCCTTGATTTCATCCAGTAGAGTGATATTCTCCTTCGAAATATTCTTTCACGGGCACGCCTGGCATTACGATGCCTGCGTCTGGCAACAATTACTGCTGCCATGATCACCTGTGACGCTGGCAGTGATGCTGGCATGATGCGCTTAGGGCTTTGCGCTTAAGTTACCACCATGTCTGTGAAGACGGTAGGTGCGTAGCGTTAACTGCTCGGTGCAATTGATGCCAGGCTTTGTGGATTGGGAGAATTTTTGGACAATACTCATTTGCATAGAAAGGGGACATGTTCCGCCCATATTACCTCATTTAAATATGCGATAATTGCACCGGACGCAATGCTAACGGAACGCAGTTACTACCTCATTTCACCCGTTGAGCGTCCTCTGTGGATAGCAAACTGAGTTTCAGAGCTAGATGCACCGGCTTTGCGTTGGAAAAAGCTGCGCAAACTCTTTGTGGATCCCGCCCTAAGTCACCTCACAGCTGGCCAGAGCCAGGCACATGAGGGACTGCTCCTGATTATGAGGATGGAATGAGTGGGGGAAAAAATCTCAGACATGTCAAATAGGTATAGCCTAAGGGACAAGGGGAGATGCAGCTGCAAATTTTTTCTCCACTGAAATCCCTCTGAGAAGGGCATGTCTGTGTGTAGCATAAGGGTCTCGATTTACTTGCTTTTAACCATGCACATGAGTAGATGAGTGGCTGCGATGTGAACGCCATTGTTTACATACTTGCCTGTGTGTGAGTGTGTGGCGGCCTGCTGTCGGGCCGTCCGATGCTGAAGAGGTTAAAAAAAAAGTTTTTCGTGGGATTTTGTTGTTGCGGCTGTCACATTCCCCCTCCTTGGCGTGGATTTTCTGTGCGCCCACAACCTGCTAGTGGACGTGGGGAACAAGCGCCTGGTCAACTCACAGACTTTCGCTTCCTTTGCATGTACGCAGGGGGAGGCCATTTACGGCGGGTGGTCCAATACACTCGCCGAAAGTGACCAGTACCTTCGGCTACTCGCTGAGTTCCCCGACCTGGGCAAGCCCACTTTTTACGCGCCCACGGTGAAACACGGGGTGGAGCACCACATTGAGACCAGTGGGCCTCCCCTCTACGCCAGGGCCAGATGCCTCAACCCGGAGAAGCTGGCCGTCGCCAGGGCAGAGTTTGCGCACATGGAGCAGGTGGGCATCGTTCGGCACTCGAACAGCCCCTGGACGTCTCCCCTGCACATCGTCCCTAAGTCAGATGGTGGGTGGCGCCCATGTGGGAATGGCGTTCGGCCTGAAGAACGCGGCGCAGACCTTCCAACGCCTCATGCACTCGGTGCTCCGGGACCTGCCATTCCTCTTCGTCTACTTGGACGACATCCTCATAGCGAGCGCCACAGAGGAGGAGCACCTGTCCCACCTCCGAACCCTGTTCTCACGGCTCAGCCAGCATGGGCTAATCGTCAACCCGGCGAAGTGTGAGTTCGGGCGGGGCACCATCGACTTCCTCGGGCACCGGGTCTCCGCAGAGGGGGTGACCCCCCTCCCCTCGAAGGTGGAATCGGTCGCCGCATTTCCGCGCCCCCGCACAGTCAGCGAGCTCAAGGGGTTCATCGGGATTGGTGACCTTTTATTATCGCTTCCTCCGCCACATCGCTCACATCCTGCGGCCTCTGTACGACGCCCAGAAGGGTTACGTCACCGTGAGGATTTTATATATTGAGGTGAACACTGGGGGGGCTGGTGTAGTGACTACATTATTGGTTCGTGTTCTCCTCTGAATGTGTTGTGTAGTGGGAGGGAACGAATGATCTGGCGCCGCGGCCAGAGGGGACATCTATTGCGGTTGCACTCGCTGTTATTCATTCATTGATTCATGTGCTCTTGTGTTCTTGTTTACTGACGTGGCTTTGTATAATAAACAAGCATTACGTTACCTCCGTTTATTCCTCTTTCCTCCGGCACTACAGTATAGACAAATATCTAGAGAAGATGATTAACCTCTTAAGCCTGAGTGGTCCGGTACTGGACCGCAAATGACATCACGCCATGAATCCATCTCTACAGAATGTATGAATACATTCTTTTCATGTAGCCAAGAGTAAAGACCCTAACTCTGTCAAAACAGCAGTGAAAGTGTATATTTTCAGCAATACGTTTGTTTACCAATGGTTTAAAGTGTTATTAGTGAAATATGAGTTATAGAAATCCAGTCGGAAAAATATGAGAATTTACGCTAGGAAATGCACGCCGCCATTTTGTTTGTAGTCCTATGAGGAGAGGAGACCCAAGACTTTAGATGGGCTTTAGAATTTCAAAAAACTACAATTTCTAGGTCATGCCAGCCCCTGTCAATCATCTGACTTCTGGATTTACTTTTTTATTTCTTATATTTTTCGGGATTATCTCCCACAAACCTGAACGTTATTGCCATAAAACAGAACGCAGTTAGTTTATCTACCTTTCTGTGAACGTCTAGCAAAAAACTGCGTTGCAATCTGATGAAAAATGGCAGATATATTTACATTATAAAAAAGTAACTGTACTTACAGTAGATTTCATTCACGGTTTGTGAATCGCACCCAGGTGATACTAAATCCAGATTGAACTCTGCCATTGGAAAGGGGAGATTTGGCCCGATCCATAGATATGCAACTTATTGCATGTGTCCGGATGGGAGAATTCAGTACTGTCATTGCCAGTACTGCCATTCTGGGATGGAACCATATGGCAGCCATCTTACATCTCGGTACAATTCTGAACCTGCAAGAATTGAAGTGAAGTATATTCTGCTTCATTTATATCTGATTTGTGATCGTATAGTCTTTTACCCTTCTCCTCTGCATTGTTTGGTATTTCAGATGTTCGGTTAAATTAAGGAAAGAAGCTGACGAGGTGGTCTGAATAAAACAAACTGGTGTGTTTATTTCCATTTCTAAATAAACCACAGCTATGAATCAAACCAGTACAAGATCTTTACTGTAATCTAATTGTCTCTTTGATGTGGCAGTTTTGTCCATGATCTGATCAGCTAGGGCTGATCAGAGCTTTCTTCTTCGGTGGTGGTATTGTTGTCTCTCGGGTTCCATGACAACACGCGGCTTCTCTTTGTGGTGGTCGCCAAGGCAACCTTGCTTTCCGTCAGTCTCAGCACTCAAGCAAGGAGCGCTTGATTTCATCTCTCTCCGTGGCAGGATCTCCTGCTGCGAAGCGATCTTCTGTCATCGTCTGTCTCCGTGGCTCTGTGTCTCCGGCTCGGCTCTCGAGTCGCCGGGGTGGTGAGTCTCTCTCCATCGGTGGAGGTTCAGCGCTCCAGTCTCCAGGTCTCCTCCTGTCCAGGTCTGTGTCTCAGTCCATCTCCAGGTCTGTGTGTGTCTCGCTTCGTCTCTGTGTCTCCTCCATCATTCAACCTGCAGGTTTTATAGAGAAGAGAGAATCCCCCCCGCCCTTGCGCCGTCCAGTGCCGTCACCCCAGAGAGCATGCTTTTCTATTGGCTAGAAGGTCTCCCCTCTAAGTGACACTCATTTGGGTCTTGCGAAACAGCGTTACAAGGTGACCTTACAGAGGGGACATGAACTAGTTTCCTCTTAAAATGATTTACCCAAGTGTCCCTGAATGCGACCCTCATACAGATTGAAATCTATCACCCACTCAACCTAACAGTGGATATCCCAGAATGGCCTGTTTGGTCTGCTAGCTAAAGTAAACAGAACTCTTCTCTGCTGGCCTTCAGGCTGTCATTTTTTGACTTAAAGTTAGTTATTGGGCGCACCATCCCTGTTCGTTGTGTGGGGGAAGATGTGTCATCTGTTTGACATTTGGTAGTTTCTTATTTTTATGGCACTCTGGGCTTTTTCCTATAGCTGCTAGGTGAAGGGTGAAGGGTTGCACTGTTAGCTTTTGACTGAATTCTCCTGTGGCCTTTTCCAGAAACCGCTAGATGATTTTGATCCCTCCTGTAATGCTTATACGGGTCATTTTGATCAATTTAATTTACGACAGAAGCCTGTGAGAAAGAAAAAGTGTATGGTGCTTTTACTTCTCCTGTTTGTAGATAGATCTTTCATTAACTGTTATAATGCATTGTATTGTATTATTTTGACCATCTAATAATCAATAAATACTATATATTTAAAAACATTTAAAAATATATATTTTATAAATGTATATATTTTTTAATCATGACCCTTCCCGAAGCTACAGTAACAATATCTTTTTCTGTGATCCTCCCTCAGGAACTGGGGGGAAATGCATGACCTTCACACCACAAATGACCATGTTTTGTTTTGTTTGTTTATTTTTAGACACCACTAATTCAGCCATATGATAAAGTGAGTGCACAGCCGCACTGTGTCTAATAAAACCATACTTAAGTCTCTTATAGTCGTACAGGCGAATCGCGTCTTGCTCTTCGCCATCGAGATGTACCTCATCTCCAGTACCTACTGTACTTCATTAACAAAAAAACAAATGCACCCAGCATCTGACCAGGCCCCGCCCCAGTGCCGTACTATAAAGCACTAGGCGTGGTCACCACTCGCCCTTCCTCTATTTCGTTTCCATCATGGCGGATGCTTGCACCCTGTGAACTAGCGTTATGAAAAGTATAGAGAAATTGCGCAATGTTGAGTATTCGCCGGAGATTTGCCAACCCCTGGAATCTTCAGCATGTTCCGACGGCGCTCGTATGGGTTCTGCGACACTGAGTTTGACGTTTTCCAGGCGATCTTGGGGCTCGCTGCTAATACTACTGCTATAATGCTGTGTCACTGTTCTAATGTTCCCCGCTGTGGGATGTCACTAGGCATGACAATTCTGCCGTTGGTGATGTTGCTCGAGTTGTCCCGGGATACAACCGAGTTGTGTATCGGCGCCAGGGGCAGGATGTCGGGGTAAACGCTGTTGTTTTCCCCGTTACCCTGGAGTGCGCGGCTAACGCTATGCTATGCTGGGCTACTGTTTCTGTTTGTCTCCCCGCTGTGGGATGTATGTCTACAGACTTCCTTTCTCTTAACCATTCATGTTGACGGTCAATCGGTGTCTAATGTGGGAGTATTGCGGGGGGGCTTTGTTTACCTTTTCATGGGTGAATGGGCTGAGGTCTAGGGCTGGTGTGCTGTTTGTGAATATATGAATGATATGTGGGACTGGTTCTTTGGTCCGCATCCCCTTAATGTGTGTGTATGGGCTAGCCCATTCTACAGTATATTGGTGGTGTTTAGTTCATTTATTCATTAACCCCTTCATGGTGGACACCACAGTGGAGGTTACTGGTTGTAACCACCACTGGTGCTCCGTGTTTAGCATCAGTCCTTTGCCTCTGGCATGTTGAAACAGTGCCCCGCCCGGCCAACGCCATGAGGTGGGTCGGCCCGGCGAGTGGCTGGTGGGCTGTGTTAAGCCTGTACCGCCACGGTATGGAATTGGCAGCGATTAGTAACTTTGTTCGACTTGCTGTTTTTTCTGTCAAAAATGGTGTCTGGTGGCAGGGCCATGAGGGCCAGCAGACGTCGAAACATCGCGCGAGGTTGTTGACGTTATTAGCTTTGACCTAGCCGCAAGCTATAACCGCAGGGAGGTTCCCTCCTCAGGGCTCCCCTCTCCGCAGAGGATCTTGGTCTTCCGCTGGAGCGCGGGCGGTATTTGTCCTAGGCCCCACACCGCCTCATGCCGCGCAGCCAGAGGTGAGAGCACGGCCTCGTCAGCGACTATGGCGAGGCCCTCGACAGGCGGCCATGTTTCCCCCGCCAGAGGTATTCCGGGGCGTTGAGTCAACAGGTGTCCACAAGGCCTACAGCCTTGGCGGCCGAGGGATCGGCCATGTTGGATGAGCTCGGCTTGGAATATACAAGCCGTCGCCGTCCTGCCGCAAGCAGCCCGCTCTCCGATCACTCACTCCCCCAACACCAGCGGAAAAGGGGCTCTGATTTGTTTCCTTTTGCTGCGGGCCGCGAGCCTTCGTTGAAGCGCATGCGGCCCCACGTTTCGCTTCTCATGGGGACAGGGGCTGACACCCAGTTGATGGCTGAGCCTGGGTCTGTCCGTGAGAATGTTGTGCTGTCAAGCGGCTCCCACACCATAAGCTGTGTTTGGTTGAGCCTGGTGTTACGTCTGTCAACTACAAGTGTTGTCAGCAGGGGGGCTCGAGACCTTTTTGAGGCACACAGTGCGGGCTTCCCCGACCTCGCCTTTGCCAGGCCGGGTAACATGTTGGTGCCTCCCACTCCTGAAAGATTGGCAGTGGTCTCGCAGGCGCGTGTGATTTGGGTGGTAGTAATATCACTGCAGGGCTACAGTGTGTAGGAACCCATGGGGGCCTCACACCTTGTATGTCCAGCTGCAGAACAACTCCTCAGCATGTTCTGGAGGAGTGTTCAGTGGGGGAGCTTTTGTCACCTAGACTGATGTCAGCTTCCCCCATATCAAACCGGCCCTTTCTGTCGGGGTCCCCCCTTGGGTGCGATTGCCTCGTGGGTAGTGTCAGGGTCAGATGTCCCGACTCCATGGAACGCTCTGCTCGCACGGGTCCAGGGTTGGCTACGCACAGCGGGTGGGACCGGGCCGCCTATCTACAGTTCCTAGCGGACCTGCGCCAAATGGCGGCGGTTGCGTTGGGAGTATCATCACATATGGCTACAGCAGTACCATATGTCGAGGTGGATGGAAAGAACGCTGAGGCGGGGACTTGTATTTACACAACCCCACCCGTTTTCGGGTTTGGTACAGACCCTATTGTCAGGGTCACCAGCAGTGACAGCTCTGGTCAACGAGATCCAATCTCTGTGGACGAAGCAAGCCATCGTCGTGGCGTTTTCCTCCCGGTATTCTCTGGTGCCCGAGAATGCTGGACCTGCCCCATGGGAAGGTTCAGAATTTTTTGGATCGTCTCCTACCTGTTGAACACTGTCAGGTGGGGGCCTGGTTCCTCTCTATAGACCTGTAGGATGCGTATTCGCATCCCCGATCTTCCATCCTAGGGCTTACCTACGCTTCCTTTGCAGGGTTTAGCGTATGAGTACCAGGGGCTGCCGTTTGGCTTTTCTCTGGCTCCCCGCTTCTTCACCAAGTGTGTGGAGGCCGCACTGGGGCCTCTGCGTCGTCAGGGGTTATGAAGTGTATTCTGCCCTGACGACGTTCTGGTCCTTGGCGGTCAAGGTGGATCATCAGGTCTCATACCAGGCAGGTGGTGGAATTCCTACCAGCCTGGGGTTTGCTGTAGACTGGAAGTAGAGTACTCCTCTTCCCAGTCAACGGGTGGAGTGCTATGGGCATCCCTGTCAGAGCGTGTTGTCGACACGCTCGGGAGGTTCCGTCCTAGGATGATGGCATCTGCTCATTTTGTGGTCCCTCTTGGCCTCTTCTTCACCCCAGGAGGAGGTTACGGAGGTGGTTTTTTTCCAGTATGGAAATAGACCCGGTGAGAGGCAAGTGGAAGCGGCTAAGGTTCCCGTGTCAGTACTGGGGGACCTCGCCCCCTGGGGAGGGCCTGGGGTCCTCACCAAGGGGGTCCCTATGGGCAGTAGGCTGTCACACGTCACGTTTTTCACCGACGCCTCCCTCGCTGGACACGCGTCGGGCCAACGCAGTAGGGGGCAGCTGGCAAGCCATGCTGCCCGGTCTGCTCTACGTTCAATGTGTTGGTATTGAAGGCGGTCCTTCTGGTCCTCAAACGGTGTTTGATCAGGACAGACAATACGACGTCAGCGTCGTATATCGACAGACAGGGAGGAGTACGCTCCCCCCGTCTGCACCGGGCGGCGGGCGGCTGGCTATGGGCGTTCTCCATCTGCGCAGCCTGAGGGCTCTCCACATCCCCGGCAGGGTGAATATGGGTACAGGTGTGATGTCGCGGGGCGGTCCTCACCCTGACGAGTGGGGATTACGTCCGGACATAGTCAGGCAGGTCGGGGACCGATGCTGTGGCCGCCTGGGATTCTTTTCCCCCATACATCTGTTGGGTCAGTTGTTGGGGCGGGTATGTTGAGGAGTGCAGGACCTTGGTCCTGATTGCGCCGGACCGGGGCGCAGCTGTGTGGTACCCGGTCCTGATCCAGCTCTTGGTAGCCCCGTCGTGGCCTGTTCCTTGGTCATCGTGGGCCCTCTCTCAAGCGCACAGGTCTCTGTGTTAGTTGCCTGTGCTGGACCAGCCGCTGATGGGTTGGCTGGTGAGAGGGTGAGTCTGGAGAGGATGGATCCTTCTGTGGTTGAGACCATCCGGAGCGCGCATGCTCCCTCCACTATCGCGGTTTACGCAGGTAGGTGGCGTATGTTCCAAGAGTGGTGTAAGGTGGGGGGCCGGGACCCGGTGTCCTGCCCCCTGGACGCTGTCCTTACCTTCCTTCAGTCTATCCTTGATAGACTGTCGGCTTCGACGGTGAGGGTATATGCTGCGGCTATATCCTCTTGTCATGAGGGGTTTGAGGGCGTTGCATTGTTCGGCCACCCTCTTGTGAAGCGTTTCCTGCTTGGCGCTCGGCGCCTTAAGCCAGTGAAACGTTTTCTGGCTCCAAGTTGGGATCTTCAATTGGTCCTTGGTCGGTTGCCCGAGGCCCCGTTTGAGCCTCTTGAGCAAGCGCCTTTGGAACAGCTGTCGTTCAAGACTGCGTTCCTGCTGGCCATCACCTCCGCTAAGCGCGTGGGTGAGCTCTGTGCTCTCTCGGTGCGGCCTGGGTGTCTGTCTATTCGTTTCGATAGCAGTGCCACTCTGAGGCCTAATCCAGTCTTCGTGCCAGAAAATATCCGGAGCTCTTTCCGCTCCAGGGATATTATGGTTCAGGCGTTTCATCCGCCTCCTCACGCTAGTGAGTTAGAGGCGAGCCTTCACCTGTCATGTCGGGTCCGGGCTTTGGGGATTTACCTCGGCCGTACTCAGGGCCTCAGGGCTACCGATCAGCTTTTTATCTGTTACGGTGGCTCTCGCGCTGGTAAGGGACTGTCGAAACGGCGCCTGTCCCATTGGTTGTGCGAGGGCATTGCCCTTTGCTACACGTTGGCTGGACTGGCCCCCCCTGGGGGTGTCAGGGCGCACTCCACTCGTGGGGTGGTGGCCTCTGCCGCCCTGTTAGGAGGGGCCTCGGTGGAGGACATCTGTGCTGCGGCTTCATGGTCCTCACCGGGTCCCTTCGTAAGGTTTTACCTCATGGACATGACTGGGGGTTCTGTCTCCCAGGCGGTTCTGAGGTCTGGAACCTCTCCTGCTTCCCGTCTTTCGGTGGGGTAGCAGGGGTGTGGACCACAAGGTGTTGTGTCACACGTGGTCCTGCCTGTGCTGTGCGTTTGGAGGTTTCTAGTTCCCTCTTTTTCGCACTTGGGTGGAGTTGACTGCCGCCCCCTCTTCACTAGGAAGGAGGGGTGACGGGACTCCCCTCCCCCCTGATGTGGACTTTCGGGTCCTCAGGGGGTGCATTTGTCGGTCCTCGCGTCTGCTCTGTCCCCATATCTCGATGGCGAAGAGCAAGACGCGATTCGCCAGTACGACTATATAACGATAGGTTATGTATATAACCTAGTTATATGAGTACTGGCTGAGCGTCTTGCTCTTAGCACGCCCTGAGGTCCCTTGGGAAACTTTTCTGATGGAAACTTTTTCCGAGGAAGGGCGAGTGGTGACCACGCCTAGTGCTTTATAGCAGGGGTTCCCAAACTTTTCAGGCCGCGGCCCAGAAAATAAGGCGTCAGAGAGCCGCGGCCCAATGCACATCGTCAGGCTTTTTTTTTTTTTTTTTTTTGCCAGGCGACCGATTTTTTAAGCCAAATATCACTTCAATCCTATTAAGTTAGTTTAAGTTAGTTATTCATTTATATGTGCAATTTATGAGAGGGCTAACTTGTTGCAAAATAATAATGATAATAATAATAATAATAGCCTCATTAAAATACTATTTTGCTTCGGTTGTTTTCAGCGTTTTATGTGCATAGTTATTTAGTTTGAAATGTTCGTTGAAATAAGTAGATTTTTCGTTTTTGTTTATTTATTAAGTTAATATAAAACCATATAGTCACATTTTAGAATGTGTAAATGCATGCTTTTAATGTTTTTTAAGTGGTGAGTGACTTTTTTTGTTATTGCAGTCGCTCCCCTTCCGTCTGCTTTGGGATAGGACTCAGGAGCAGAGGTGGTTGAAACGCGCAAACTTCACACGCACTAATAAGCATTGGAGGCTATTAACAGTTTCACTATTAACAAGTTTCACCTGAAGAAGGCAAACGTGAAACATTGGTGACAATAAACAGCAAAGAGACAATTGAGTGTGCAACTTTCTTTATCGTTTTCAGTACGTTCTGTCAGTCTGCACCTCTTAAACGTTTTTGGGTGTGCTCCACCTTGTGCTATTAACATGCACAATAACTACACACAATAACCAAACAACCATGAAATGAATATAGGCCCTACATATAGATTCTATGATTATGAAAAACGTGTAGGCCTATGTACTTCAGAAAATGAACTATTTAAAAGCATCACAGTAGTTTGCTATATATAAAGAGATTAGTATCACTTGTAGACTGCAGACTGATTGTCACAGATTCAACTAATATTATTTTATCATTCATCATGCTGCATATTTATTGCGTGGACTTGGGCTGTCTCTAACAAAGTGTGATGCCATGCTGTCACGCAGTCTGTCAATCCTCTCTCCTGTGGTGCGTTTATGGACGCCTGCATCACACCTGAATGAGAGTATAACAACGATGTTATGGTTCTGACCGTTTCCCCCCTGCTCACAGACATAGGAGGTGGTTGTGAAACATGCAAACGTTACGCAGTAATAAGCATTGGATGCTTTTAACACGCACAATAACTATACACAAAATAACACAATAATCAAACTATAAAATTAATACATATAGCGCGTTTAATTTAGTATAGGCGCCGCTAATGTTCAACTCACCTAATGAGATGGATGGGCACTATGCTTGGAGCACAACAAGTCCAGTCTGGGCTTGATTTTGGAGACAGCGACTCGGAGATCATCCTCCACATTCAGACGTGATCTGTACTTGTTTTTTATATAGGTCAGGGCAGAGAATGTTTTTTCGCATAGGTATGTCGATCCAAATGGCAACAATACATCCATTGCGGCATTGGATAGCTGTGCGTATTCCCCCTCAGCGGATATCCAGAACTCAGCCAGCGGCTTGGACTGAAACTCCGTCTTTAAGGTTCGGTCGCTTGACAGTTCAACAAGCGCGTCCTCCAGGTCGGATGGCAGGTGTGATGCTGTTACTGTGAATGGGGATCTTATCCAGTCATGCTGTTCTGGTGCTGTTTCCTCGGGGAAATACTTTTTAAATCGTTCAAGAAGGGCTTTGAGGTGACTGGTTATGGACATCTTCACTGTGTTCACACTGAGTTCATTTTCCTCCATAAACTCATCCAGCTCTGGAAACATATCAATCCTGCCCATTGCTACCCGTGCAATCCAACGCTCGAGTTTCCTCATGAACGCCAGTATTTTGTCATTGAGCGACAGGATGCTTGTATTTTCACCCTGTAGTGAGAGATTAAGTCCATTCATTTTATCAAATATGCCAGACAGATAGGCTAGCCTTGTTATCCAGCCAGGATCGGAGAGGTGGGCAGCGAGCTGGGGCGCATTCTCCGCCAGAAACAAGCGCACCTCATCCCGCAGCTCAAACAGGCGCGTGAGGACATTTCCTCGTGAAAGCCACCGCACCTCAGTATGGAACAGCAGGCCTTCATGCTCAGAGCCCATTTCGTTGCAGAGAGATGCAAACAGCCTGGTGTTGAGTGGACGAGATTTTATATAGTTGACTATTTTTATGGCTGTGTCAAGAACACCTTTAAGCTCTGCATCGAGCGTTTTGCCCGCAAGAGCTTCTCTGTGAATGATACAGTGTGTGAACTTCACGTGAGGTGCCACTTGCAAGACTCTGGCTTTCAGTCCTTTATTTTTCCCCACCATCGCCCCAGCGCCGTCGGTACACACACCAACACACTCCTTCCAAGACAGTCCCTCCTCTTTCAGTTTCTCATCCAGTTTTAGGAAAACATCCTCACCTGTGCATGTTCCCTCCAGTGCAGTGCACACAAGCATGTCCTCCTCCAGCTTCCCATCAAATGTGTACCTCACAAATACAAGCAACTGGGCACAGTTCGAGATATCTGTCGATTCGTCTAGTTGCAAAGCATATTTGCCTTGCTTCACTCTGTCAATAAGCTGACACTTGATGTCCTGGGCCATATCTGTGATGCGCCGGGCAATTGTGCCGTTCGAGAGCGGCACGGATTCAATTTCACGAGCCAGTTTATCCCCATGCATATTCCGACTCAAAGCTATAGCAGCGGGTTTGATGAGAGTTTCCCCGATTGTGTGTGGCTTTTTTGCCCGAGCAATTAAATATGCCACCTCATATGAGGCCTTTTGCGCTTTCGCAGGGACTGATGTTTGTGTATATATCACCTTGTTTTGGCCTAGCAACTCTCTCTCTTTTCGGCGAAAAAAATCAACGTGTTTCTCAGCGAGAGAGGGGTGCTTTGTTTTTAAATGCCGTATCATTTTGGAAGGCTTTAAGCTTTCATTTGAAAGGACGTCGGCACACACGACACATTGAGGAAGTTGCACCTCGTTCACAACTTTACATATGAATCCATGTTGGATATATTCCTCACGATATTTTCGATATCTATAGGTAGGCTGTCGCTGGTCCAACTTTGGGTGGGTGCTTCTTTGTGTCGCACTTGGCCCTGGTCCCACATCATCCACATGGCTACTTTCACTATCACCTCCTCCCAATCCCGTGTCAGTTGATGGCCTTTCTGGCGGTGGAACTGCTTCTCGACTCTCCTCCGCTGGCTTCTCTGCTTCTCTACTTTTTTCCGCAATTAACCAACGTTTCATTTTGAATTTGAGCTAGCTAGCAACAAGTATACATTTGCCAATCTCCGACCGAAATTCAAATAACCACAGTGTGTGTCGCTAGTGTCTCGCCGTACCTCAAGTCAATCAAGAGTTTTATTTGTCACGCATACGAGTATACAAGGTGGTCTTGCCCGCAACGATTGTGCATAATAATATATAATAGAATCCAATAATACCTGTCACGTGCATTATGTATACGGACCATGGAAATTCATAGGCTGAATATGATTTATTATCATTTATTAGCATTTCTTTTTACCAGTAATGTAATTATTTTTTTTTTTATTATTATTATGGAACATTCTGGAAATCATCTCGCGGCCCTCCCGTGGCTGCTCGCGGCCCACTTTTGGGTCGCGACCCCGACTTTGGGAACCACTGCTTTATAGTACGGCACTGGGGCGGGGCCTGGTCAGATGCTGGGTGCATTTGTTTTTTCGTTAATGAAGTACAGTAGGTACTGGAGATGAGGTACATCTCGATGGCGAAGAGCAAGACGCTCAGCCAGTACTCATATAACTAGGTTATATACATAACCTATCATTAACGTTGGCTAGTGAATCCATGACAGCACCACCAGCTGCCATTTCGCTGTATTCACCGTAATTACCAGCACTCAATACAATATGTTACAGTAGCCCAAGCATGCAAGGATGAACATCTGTATGTTACACTACAGCTAACATGGATATGATCAATCAATAACATTACCGGTCATATTGTGCTGGAACTGCAATACAGCTAAGACACACACACACTAACACACACACACACACACAGAGGGGCGTAGGCAGAAATAGATTTTTGGACAGGCCTGAATAAATGTGGGTGGGCCAATTTGTCCCAGCTAATATTGGCTTAGAGTACACATTAGAATGAACAATGATGCTTGCATCAGGCTTATAAAAGGGACAATTGTGGACCAAACAAATACACAGGATAAACACAACACACTTGAGAGTGCATTGTATTATCATAGTTTAGACCCTAACTTGTGCTTAGCCGGTGCAGCCCAGTGCTGGAAACAACAGCATCACATAGCCTGGTGCGGTAACAACCACACCCACACCTAGCATCTGTCAGAGAACAGCAGCAAGCATATGGATAGAGCACCTTAGCCAACATGCTCAGTAGAACATCCATGACACCTGTACAGGAGCTACATAAACCATGACACCTGAGCATAGCCTGGTACAGCAGCTACAAAAACCACACACCTCATGGACATAGCCTGGTACAGCAGCTACAAAAACCACACACCTGGACATAGCCTGAGCATCAGACTCTTACTGAAGAGGATTAATATCATGAACATGTTTGTCTTACACACCTAAGTTTATCCGGACACATTGAGAGTAGGGCTGGGCAATATGGCCTAAAAATAAAATCCCAGATAATTTTTTTTTAATCCGATTTACGATTTTAATCGATTTTTTTCTCTTGAGAGCTAAAAAAAAACGTAGTTTTTATTTGACACAAAATCAAACCAAAATGAATGTCCCTATTGGGATTAAAGTGCAAATCTAACTTTCACCAATCTTCACTTAAAAAAATATATATAATATATACTGTATATATATATATATATAAAAGGTTACTCTTGATCAAACAAAGATGAATGTCCCTATTGGGACTAGATCATTAATTCGAATTAATCGAAAAATCTATTAATCGCCCAGCCCTATTTGAGAGCAGAGTTCAGTCTGTATGTCACCACTGATGCCCAGATGACAGATTATACCGAACTGACGTGGGTAGGTGATGAGGGTATGTGTGTATCCATGTGTGTGTGTGTGTGTGTGTGTGTGTGTGTGTGTGTGTGTGTGTGTGTGTGTGTGTGTGTGTGTGTGTGTGTGTGTGTGTGTGTGTGTGTGTGTGTGTGTGTGTGTGTGTGTGTGTGTGAGAGAGAGTGTGTGTCTATATGTGTGTATCTCTGTGTGTGTGTGTGTCTCTGTGTGTAAGAATGTGTGTGTGTGTGTGTGTGTGTGTGTGTGTGTGTGTGTGTGTGTGTGTGTGTGTGTGTGTGTGTGTGTGTGTCTGTATGTATGTGTGCAGGGCTTGACGTTAACTTTTTGGCTCACTAGCCACTGTGGCTAGTGGTTTTCCAAAGTCACTAGCCACTCAGCATTTTCACTAGCCAAAAATTCCCGCACTCGCGCCCCCACCCAAAAAGTAATAAATATAGGTAATTTCTTCTTCACTAACCCCTGCTGGGGACAGTATCATTGTAATCATACTGCTACACGCCAACTGTACAACTGTGCTTCTGACTGTTGACTCCATTGTTTACTACTGCCTGCGACCAGTGACTCAGCCGCAAAAGGAGCTCCAGTTGGGGCAACGGCTGACTGGGACAAGATGGAGGGTGTAGATGTGGAAGAGTTGTGTTGAACCTAGCAATTACATTGTTGCTCCAAACGCCGTGAACATTATCATTGACACACCTATGCCTTGGCTGTGTTGAACCTAGCAATTCTATTATTGCTCCAAACGCCGTGAACATTATCATTGACACACCTATGCAGGGCTTGACGTTAACTTTTTGGCTGACTAGCCACTGTGGCTAGTGGTTTTCCAAAGTCACTAGCCACTCAGCATTTTCACTAGCCCTGGGCAGGTGGGCAGGTGTCAACGTCAAGCCCTGTATGCAGTGATGGGCAGTAGCTTGCTACAAGTAGCGAAGCTACATAGCTTAACTACAATTCTCAGTAGCGTGCTGGTAGCTCGCTACTTTTTAACCAGGGTAGCGGTCTCTGTAGCGGAGCTATTTATAGAACGAAGTAGTAACGTAGCGACGAGAAACGTTACACGCTACTTTCGCAGTCTAGACAGGAAGATCTGCGAGGAGAAAAAAAACTCCCCGTAAAAAACCCACTATGATTGGTTGGTTTGTTTAGATATGAGTGACGACTCACGATTGGGTATGGTAGGCCAAAATATTACGGGTAGGCCAATCAGAGGCAGGATAGGGCGGGACTCCAGGCCGCAAACCAGGAAGTGAAAATCTAAACGCAGACCACTGAATGAGAATGAATGGATGAATTTACAATAACAGCGCGAAATAATGGCAGAGGGATTTGATGTTTCCACTGATGGCATTGATGAAGATGATGTCAACAACAATAACAACACTGCATCTCCATGGCCCTACCTGGACACGTTTATGAGTTTGACTGAAAAAACGCCTAAAACATATGTGTTTAGGTGTTTATTGTGTCAACCAAAAACGAAGCTGCTCTCGACGTCCCACACGTCCAATACTAACTTGAGAACACATATTCAGGTGAGCTGATGAAAACCCTTACTGTCTTTACATAAACATTGTCAACTGTTCCCAAACAGCACACAAGTCAGTGCACTTTTTATCAACAGCTTTAACTAACAGTCTGTCTGAGATAGGCTAGCTGCTATGAACAATATTATTGATTGATTGATTGAAAAGTGTATTAACAGATTGCAGAATGGGTACAGTACAGTACAGCTCAATACATACAATTGTTAAGGGGATGCAGACCAGAGAAAGACTTTCGTCTTGTTTACATCAGGGTCCCCCATTTTCAATTCATCATAACATATATGACACACACGACATACAGATAGACAGTACTGCTACATCTATACATTTATGACATATCAGATTTGCAAATACAGTACTGTTTGTGATACAAACAGTGTCCAGAAAAAGAGTGTATATACATTTGACGTAGAAACTGTACATTGGAGGAGGTTGGGTTGGTGGGGTTGGTGGGTGGGGGCTGTACATTGGGGGGGGGGGGGGGGGGGGCGGCGGGGTTGTGGTAGGGGGACACTGTACACTGTACATTGGGGGGTGGAGAAAAGAAAAAAATAGGGAAAAGATCGTCCTAGACCAGTGGTTCTCAACCTGTGGCCATGGAATGTTTTGTGAGTTACATATCTAGCAGCCAAGGATAGTATTGTTTGTCTAGCAGTGTCAAGCTTGAGTGTTATACTCTGAGTACATACTGTAGTAGTATAGTTCCAATGCCGATTACCCCATGCTGCTTATTTCCGTACTTAAGAATGTATAAATGTTACATAGGATTTCGTTAATGTCTATTTTGTAGACAAATGTTTCTTGCACTTTTTCTTTGGCCAGGTTATTGTCATTTTGTTACTGTGGTTTGAGTTGAAACAGTAGTTTATCCTGTGCTGAAAAGTCTCCATTCCAATAGAGGGAGTATATTTGTGTTTATTTTATTATTGTTTCACTGCCTTTTATTTATTACGTTTCCACAGTTCTTTCCTCATGTTAAAAGGATGACACAAAAAGCCAGACCGAGGGCTTGTTTCAGTTTTATAATAAACAATCAAACTGAGCTATTTTTTTGCCTGCCTATTTGTTTGGTGTAAACTTGATCACAAAGTAAAAAAAAAAAAAAAAAAAGTAGTGCCGATGTAGCTAGCTATTTTAGCCATGTTCTTGTAGTGTAGCTTGCTACATTTCTCTGGGGATAGCTTCCATTGTAGTTTAGCTATATTTAATCGAGAGTAACTTGTAGTGTAGCTTGCTACATTTTCCAAGTAGCTTGCCCATCACTGCCTGTATGTGTGTATCTGTGTGTGTGTGTGTGTAGGAGGGTCGATTATTCATGTTCAGAAAAATATCTGTGGCATCATGTGCTTCAGCAGGGGATGGGAAGGCTGTGTCCATGTTCTGCATCTTCCACAGCAACTGAAAACGATAGGTTATGACTATAACCAAGTTCTGTTAGTTAGGGGCGATGCTTGGCATCACACTGCACTATCTCGCGTACGTGCACGCGTACTGAATAAACCACAAATGTACCTCTAATACCAGTATTAGTCTGACCACACCCCTCATCAGCTTACCTTCATAAGCAGGTGTGTGGTCACCTGCTCTCCTCCTTCCCAAGCTTTCACCACAAGGTGAGGACAAGGGCTGCAGCGGCCGTCTGATGCCAAGCATCGCCCCTAACTAACAGAACTTGGTTATAGTCATAACCTATCATTCTGTATCGTTAGTGGCTTAGCTTGGCATCACACTGCACAAGGGAGGCCAAGCGGAGCCACTGGCTGACAAATACACCCCGCTGACAGCCCCCCCACAACCATCAGAACAGGGAGGGCCGAGCCCCCCCGACCCCCCCTAATGGCGGGTAGCCCCCCTATTAGGGACGTCACGGGAGGGCGACCCCACGACTACACACACGCACAACCCGCATGCCACCCGGGAACGAACGGAGGAACAACCTCGTTACTGCCCCCAGAATCACGGGGTCAAGGGCAAACCCAACCCCGTGGCAAGGCCGTAGCAGCGGAGCACGAAGGAAGACCCAGACCCACCAAAAGGACTGGACTCCCTAGAATGGGGGCCCGGAGAAGTCCATGATGCCAGCATCAAGACCCCACCAGGTGGGCACGTAGTGCCCCGCCCCCCACATCGCCAGCGTATTCGGACAAAGGCCCCTCAGTTACTGCACCTGGTATTCCCAGGCGGAATCCCATCCAAGTACTAACCAGGCCAGAACCTGCTTAGCTTCCGAGATCGGACGAGATCGGGCGTGTTCAGGTCGGTATGGCCGTAAGCCGAGCGGGCCCCGTCCCCCCAATAGTACACCGCCTGGCACACTGACCCTGCAGAACAGGCAGTCAGCATGGCCGTAAGCACACAAAAAAGGTTAACCAACGGAAGCAGGCAGCGCACCGGGGAAAAACCAGGCAACAGGCTGTTAACCCTAGCCTGGAGACTGCGGACGAGACAGGCGCCAGAGGGGACAGCTGAACACAGCCGCCCCGGCGGAAGGAGCGTAAGCTGGCGGTGTTGCATGACCAAGCCTCCATTTAACAACCCCCACCCAGAGGGGTCGAGGCAGAGAAGGCTGACACGATTGGCAGACGTCATGAACGTGCAGGGGCACCCTCAAACGGTGAACCCGGGAGTTGACACTGCTCCAACACACCAGGGAATCAACCACCTCGGTGTTACCCAATGCGGTGGTTGTTCCTATAACCCCTCAGGAAAAAACTCCAAAACACACCTGCGGGTATACACCGGCTATACCGCAGTACAAGTGTTTCAGTTTCCAAAAAGGGTTAACCCAGGCCTACGGGTCGCAAACATCACTTCGGACCGGGCCTGGCGGTACGGGAAGCACAGGGTCACCAGAGGAGGTCAAAAAACCACCCCCACAGGCCCCTCTTCGCCATGCGTGAGAGAGGAGCGAAAAATAATGGAGAACCAGCCCCTAAGCACACCGTACCTGGTATTCCCCGGCGGTCTCCCAACCAAGTACTAACCAGGACCAACCTGTGTAGCGGCCGAGATCCGACGAGATCGAGCGCGTACAGAATGGCATGGCTGTAAGCCATGACGACAGTGCTGAGTAAAAACATACCCAACCAGGGTCTCCATAGCGCTTAACCCTGTGACACCCAGACCGACCTGGCATTTTTCCCCCTGAAAAAAGCCCAAGTCCCTCAGTGTACCAGAACAGCAGATCTGCATCCCCGGCGGACAACGGGTTCAACTGATCTGGACCAGCGTGACCAGAACCAGTCCCGTGCCCTAACCACGCCGACATGCCTACTCCAGGAGAAGGGCAGATATGCGTGTTGATCTTAACATGAAAAGAAGGCGCCACCCAGACGTTCGGACGAACCGCGCCTGGTGGCCCACCCCAAGGGCGTGAGACCCCACTACATATGTTCAGATCCATCCCGTCATCATCCCCCAGACATGAACGAGAATCCGTCGACAACCCACCCAGGTCATGGGATGTGGTCGTCGGAAGAGGAAAAACCCCCATCTCAGTTGCTTTATAAAAACGCTGTTTCAACCACAAGCAACCAAGGCGTGCCAGTCAATCGCCTGTTTACAGCGAGCTAGCACTATACGTGCGTCGGGACACACCCCCATCAATGAACAGGCTATTTAGACCTGTCATTGAATCCCCAAGGCGCCCAGGGGAACGACAAGAGGGGTGTGACACTCCCTAACTCCAACACTTCTGGAATAGAAAGAAGGAAGCATCAACAGTATGTATCCCAGTCTACACAGCCGGGGTAAAAAATGTACACATTTTTACATCCCACCACCCTCCCATAGGAAAGAGACGGGGATCCCCAGAGAGACTTCCCACGCGAGCTGTACAGATTGAAAAGAATATATTGCACCTTGAGCCATGTAAAAAACTGGTTTTAGGGCCTCCGGGGAAGAGGCACTGAACCCATACACACTCAATAAACGAATTGAATCGAATATACATACAATAGAAAAGGACCCTTCTAGAGGGTCCACTCACTTTGACAATCTGAGGAGGAAGGCTCTGTACTCTGATGGAGGCTTCCTCACATGGAAGAAGGAGTCCGAACTCACAGAAGGCCCGAATAGGCGCTTGGTGAGGAGGAGCCCTGACCACCCCCCCTGAAAACAGATCCATCACATGGACCTGAACAGCACACGGAAGTCCTACCAACAGAGACGCGCACGGTGACGTACTCTATGGCGGGGGAATTCCTGCGGTGCACACGCCCAATATACCAGGCCGTGGGACCAGGAACTCCCCCCCCCCCCCCCCCCCCCCCCCGTAACGTGCCGAACCGCCACGTGACGGGAACCTTGAAGGACAGGGGGTGTACCCCTGACCGACAGAACAATGGGGAGAGGAAAGGTTACCAGTTCACCCCTTTACGACCCCACACCCATGATACGACGTAACGACAAAAAGAGAATATGACACAGTCATAGTCAGCTCTATGAAGCGTTTCACAGCTCCACACAGCGCATGAGCTAACCTGCTATCTGATTTTTACTAAGGAAAAACACAGAATAGAGAGGGCTCTAAGAACCCCGGTCCAACATACACATGTGCTTCTGTGGCCAGTACAACCCAGTTGTAGGTCACATGACACACACAACCCATCATCACCTACAAAAAATGGCAAAAACACTCAACAGAGGAACGCCGTTTTTTTCACAATGAGAGAATACATCATTCTTGATTAGTATCGACCACAGGCCTTGCTAAGCACACATGACAGCAACCAAACCAATTTCCCTTTAGGAAATAAGTTTCTCCAGCAGATTTAGCACAACCTCAGCAATCAAGCTAAGAGTTACATCGTATCCCTACCACACAAAAGACACAATTAATGCACAACATGTCTGATAGGAGGTGATAAAGTCCCCAGGGAACCGGGGGGGAAAAACACAATCCTCCTATTTTACCCTCAATACGGCCAGTTAAAACAGGAAAACCTGTTAATGTGTGAACACACTGTTCATTGTCATTACAGTCTGAGAAAGAACATTCTTTTACTCACTTGTCACCAAGCATAGCTTCATAGGTTAGTTGCCTTAGTAGTGAGTACACGGTACACATAAACACCATGATGTTTCTCACACAACAACCAGATCAATACATCACGATCTGCACGGAGAAGCTAACTGCCAGTGACAAAAACAGCTCACACATAACCCGCAACGTATCCTAAATGCATTGCAACAACACACGTTTTGGGAAAAAACACCGTTATTCACAATACATTTAGCAAAGTAAAACCAGAAGACGTGTTATGAGGTCTGGTCAACCCCGTTCCTACCCAGAACGCAGATCAGCGAAGTGCAGTCACAAGACACCGTAGAACACAGCCGTCCTGTGTTGTTCGATCCGGGCAGCGTCGCCGCTCCAACCAGTCGCTACAGTCCTCTTTGTTGACGCAATCCCCGTCCAGGCTCAGGGCAGGGTCGACGAAACATCCCCTGTCAAGGATGACGTCGCGGTCAAGAGTGTAAAACATGTTAAAATCAAAGCACGTTCAACAGAATAGCATCAAGCTAACGGCGATCAGAAGCGAGCTCCCGGCGGCGCGCGAGAAGCTAAGCTACCCCGCGCCAGCCATGGCCATAGCAGCAAGCTAACGTTACCTAGCGACCACGACATGCTAGCCCCGCAGCTAACAGCTGACTGGCTAATAGTAGGCCTTAAGCAGGCCATGCAGCGATCCAGCAGGCTAACGCAGCAGTTAACAGCTGACTGGCTAACCGTAAGCTATGAACATGTAAACAATGACATAACACTCACCCAGACAGGCCGCCGTTCTGAACCTCTCCTCACTTTTTAAGAGAAAAGAGAAAACAAGACGTCAACACCGCTTCACAACGGTGACTTTACCACATCCGGCAGAATCAGCACAGTACCAACTGGCCTGTATAGCTGACTTTGAACATGAATCTGCCGCTATCGCACATTACATGCACATATCCCCTCGTGAAGGAATACTCTCATTTGGATATGAAAGATGGGGCCTTAACACGGTGACAGAGAGAATCCACTCGTCCAGAACACACAGGGATCACCAGTGTCAATGGTCGCGGCCCACTAGTTAAAACTATAATGGTCTCCAGACCAAGGCCTTCTGTCGCCTAGGCGGCTAAACAAAGGACCCTAGCCTGGGGCCGGTTTCCATAAACTTTGTCAAGTAGCCCCCATAGCACTAACAGACAAGTGGAGCCCGCCAGCAAACACTACTCACCCAACCTGGAACGCACCGCTCCTCACAACAGCGGCATGTCCGACAGTTCAGCTGTGGCCTGACAGGTTTCACCCCAACAAACACAGCAAGGAACTGCAGTTGAGAAGCATGCAGCGGCGTGCTCCCAATACGAAAACCGGTGGAGGGTTTTTAGAATGATCATCATCTTCTAGACACTCCAGTACGAAGACAATATCGCCGTATTTTCTCGAAAATAGTGAGAGAGAAAATAAAGATATGATGTCAACGTATCCTTGTTTCCCAAGCTGTTCCTAATCCAATTTCTTCCATCATGGTGTCAAGTGTGGGGATCTACCGAGGCACTTCTTCCTTGTGGTGAAAGCGAGAAGGAGGAGAGCAGGTGACCACACACCTGCTTATGAAGGTAAGCTGATGAGGGGTGTGGTCAGACTAATACTGGTATTAGAGGTACATTTGTGGTTTATTCAGTACGCGTGCACGTACGCGAGATAGTGCAGTGTGATGCCAAGCTAAGCCACTAACGATACAGAACTGAGTGCTGGCAGGCTGTACATCTCGTTAACTCCTCAGCACTTGTTGAGGAGAAACTGGCAGCAGCAGGTGTCTGGGTTGAGAATGATGGCTGAACTTCTCTTCCTCTTGCTCTTCACCATATATTTTTGTGATTCACCATGATTTATTAAACTGACATTAAAGGCAGCTAGCAGGACTTCCATTCCTCTGTGCAATCAATGAGCGAGCTGTAACATTAGGTTGAATGAAAGAGGAGGAGCTGCTCTCTACAGTATCTGGTATTTGCTAAATGCACTGCCACTCAGGGAATCGGACATATCATTATCATCATATGGTAAACAAGAAGCAATGATTATTTTGTTTGTATTGGTCACATAATCAAATGTATATAATTGAAGCAGTATGCATTGACTGCTATTCATTGGATGATCCAGCTTTGACAAGAAATATTACTAAAAACAAAGCCTTCTGATGGGGCGGGCCAGTGCACAATGTGGGCACCTAGTGTAGGTCCAATGCTGCCAAGCCACACACACATTTGAATACTTTATTTGGTTCCACAAATTATATTACATAAACAGGGAATCAAATATATAGTGGCCAAGCAGAACTGAACATTTAAGGGTACACATAGCACCTTCTTCTCCACGCGGCTAAGCTGCCAATAATAGCTGAGACAGAGCAATATTTTGAATTTTTTTTGGCTTTTCTCTTTGACATTGCAGCAATTCTCAGACCGCTCATGGTGCATTTATATGTAACCGTTGTGACGGTTGAGTTTAACCCATAGCACTGCTACTCACCCCAGCCCTTCTTGACTGCGCTTCACGATACCATCCGTTACATTCACCCTCTCAAACTCACTCCACTCCACCCAAGGCATCCGGGTCAATCGGCACCATTGTAACGGTTGTGACAACGTCACCTCAAACTTTGTTGCCCCGAGTGGGAGTTGAACCCCGGTCTCCCACACCGCGGGCAGCAACACAGACCACTAGACCAAGAGGTGAATTCACTTCAAAGTAATGGGTTTATGCGTCTTTTGAGGATGTGCGAGTGAGTTTAACCCATAGCACCGCTACTCACCCCAGCCCTTCTTGACTGCGGTTCACGATACCATCCGTTACACTCACCCTCTCAAACTCACTTCACTCCACCCAAGGCATCCGGGTCAATCAGCACCATTGTAACGGTTGTGACAACGTCACCTCAAACTTCAATGCCCCGAGTGGGAGTTGAACCCCGGTCTCCCACACTGCAAGCAGCAACACAGACCACTAGACCAAGAGGTGAATTCACTTCTAAGTAATGGGTTTATGCATCTTTTGAGGATGTGCGAGTGAGTTTAACCCATAGCACCGCTACTCACCCCAGCCCTTCTTGACTGCGCTTCACGATACCATCCGTTACATATGTAACGGAGGTACCGCAGTCTATCCACAGTCACGAGGGACAGTAAGTGAAGTGGCTGTGGACGTTAAGCGGTACTGCAAGTAAACTCACTCCCCAGAGGCATCCAGACCCAATAGCAAGAAGTGAATTCACCTCTTGGTACAGTGAGATGCTTCCAGCTGCAGCCGATCAGACCGCAGCGCTTACAAGCCCCGCACATACAAGCCCCGCACATAGCAACCCCTCGCTTCCATTGGCTGATTTTGGTCACGTGATTTGGGTCCCACCCAATGGCTGAGGTCCCCCGCGCTTAGATACCCCTCGCTTCCATTGGCTGATTTGGGTGGGTCACGTGATTTGTGCAACCAAAACATTACATGAAACTAAGTGAAGAAGAACACTAACATATAAAGTTTATAAACAAAATGGGCGCATCTTTCAACACCCCTGCGGCGGCGTGTCCTTTGTGTAAGTCTTCATATCGCGACCCGATCACATTGAAGTGCGACCATCGGTTCTGCAAGCGCTGTATTGGAGACTTGTGGAGTGACAATAGTAATATGTAAGACAATAGTAACACGGCCGTCCGCATCTGGATCCCTCGCCCTCGCCCCTTGCTGCACCGCAGGTATGTCAGAGCTTCAATTGGTCATTCAAAACTAAATTAAAAGATAAACATGTTTACCACATGCCCCCCCAACATCCTCCAATGTACAGTTTCCCCATCCCACTTACCCAACCTCCTCCAATGTACAGTTTCTTCCCCCTCAAATGTATACTCTCTTTTTTAGACCCTTTTTGTATCACAAACAGTACTGTATTTGTAGATCTGGTATGTCATAAATGTATAGATGTAGCAGTACTGTCTATCTGTATGTCATGTATGTAATATGATGAATTGAAAATGGGGGACCCTGATGTGAATGAATGAATGAATGAAAACTTTATTTAACAGATTGCAGAATGGGTACAATACAGTACGGCTCAATACATACAATTGTTAAGGGGATGCAGACCTGGGAAAAACGTTTGTCTTGTTTCCATCAGGGTCCCCCCCATTTTCAATTCATATAGACATTTATGACATACACAACATACATGACATTTATGGCATAGGGACATATAGATATTTAGTACTGATACATTTGTGACATAAGCGGTATTCAAATATACAGTACTGTTACCCCTAGATCCTGACAGAGTATATACATATGATGGGGAGGGGACTGTACATTAGGAGGGGGTGGGAGGGAAATATACATACGGCGAGGAGGGAATATATACATGCGGTGGGGAGGAGACTGTCTATTAGGAGGTGGTGGGGGTTTTGGGCATTTACGGTGGCCAGTTTCGAATTGCAGCCTCCCGTAGGTGCTCTTTAAGAGCGGTTTTGAATGTGGGCAGGGATTCACTTTCCTTTACAGCTTTGGGTAGGGCGTTCCACATTGTTGTGGCATAATTGCGAAACGTGTTTAGTCCCTTGTTTGAGCCGAATCTGGGTTTAACATGATTTGTTGAGCTTTTTCTGGTGTAGTGGTTGTGGTATTCACTGACCTTTGGGAAGTATTTTGACATGTACATGGGCACCCCGGTCGTATAGTGTATCTTGTAGACCAGGCCCATTGCAAGTTGCTGTACTCTGTCGTCTACTCTAAGCCATCCTAGGTTGTCAAAGTGGGCAGGGGTGAGGTGGGTTCTGGGGTTCAGGTCAAGTAGTAGTCTGACCAGTTTGTTTTGTGATGTTTGTAATTTTGTTTTAAGCGCCTTTGAGGTGCTTTGGTACCATGAGGTGCACGCATAGTCATAGTACCCTTGAATGAGTGCTCCTGCCAGAGTCTTCAGGGTATTCTTGTTTACCAGAGAGGAGATCCGGTACAAGAATCTAGTTCGTTGGTTGACCTTGTTTATTACATTGGATGCCATTTTGTCACAGGAAAGATTTTCCTCTAGGATGGAACCCAGGTAGGTAATTTCGTCTTTCCTTGTGACAATATTGTCACCCACTGTAACTGAGAAGCCGTCGGTCTTGCTGAGTTTGTTATTTGAACCGAAGAGAATGGACTCTGTTTTGCCCATGTGTAATGATAGTTTGTTATCAGCGAGCCATATGCAGATTTGTAAACAAGACGAAAGTCTTTCTCTGGTCTGCATCCCCTTAACAACTGTGTATTGAGCTGTACTGTACTGTACCCATTCTGCAATCTGTTAAATAAAGTTGTCATTAATTCATTCAGGCTTTCCCACGCCAGAAGAATGGTGGAGTGCTCCTTTGGCATCATGGCGGCTCAGTGGAGGCTGTATAGGAGGGTGCTGGGTGTGTCTCCAGAGGTTGCGGAGAAAGTTGTGAAAGCAACATGTATGCTCCACAACTTCATGAGGTAGGCTATATATAAATATCTGTATGTCATAAATGTCCTGATAAATTGAAAATGGGGGACCCTGATGTAAACAAGATGAAAGTCTTTCATCCCCTTAACAGTTGTTTGTATTGAGCTGTACTGTATTGTACCCATTCTGCAATTAATAATGTTTTCAATCAATCAATCAATCAATCAGGTGGGACGATGGATCTGTGCCAGTGCCTGTGGTGCCAGCAGAGCCACTCCTTGGTGCCCAGGCCCTCAGAAGGATGGGAAGCAACAACGCCACCAGAGAGGCCATTACTGTCAGGGAAACCTTCACTGGGTACTTCTCAGCTGCTCAGCTGCAGGATAGGTGCCATGGCAGAATGGGATCATCTGAGGACCTCCTACTCCTACCTCCCGTATTCACCCAAAGGCTCTTTTCAGAGCCACCTACTTTGTGTTGAGAGAGTTGTTCCCATGATGCTCAAACAAGATTGTCCTTGTACAATAACTATTTATTACCAACAATTTTGTATAAATGTTATTCATAACTAGCATAATGTTTTGGCTATTACGATGCAAATCAAGATTAAACTTTGACCAATGCATATTGTAACTGAGGGGTACAATTCCCTGACTGTATTGATAAGTATGGTATCATTAAACCACTACCGCTTTATGTACTTTAATTACTTGCCATACAGTACACGATATATGAATATGATGAACACTTCCCACAATGAAATCGGTTCCAGTCAAAGGTATTAATCAAGTATTTAATGGAGCAAAAGGTACATAGGATACTTTACATTATTCTTTGAATGCACTTGTAAGGCAAAGGAGTATGCGTAGGCAAATCAATAACGAATGTCCATTCTCTGGTTACGCAGGAGGTAATTATACAACCTGAATCTTAAGGAATTATATCTATGGTACACTAGTGATAGCGGGAGATACTGGAAGGGGTTCCCACTGGTTGTAAGCCAGCAAGGGGGTAGAAGATCTGTCGGTAGTAGGACGTCTGGTCAACGATGACTAGGGAGACTTCAGGTACAGAAGCCGGTGCAGTAGTCTCTTGATCCACAGACGAATACAGCTTGGTTCTCTTGTAGACTGTAGCTCTACAGTGAAGAAAGCTAGGCGGCCTCAGGCTCTCTGAGCGCCGACTCGACTTGACTCCTCTCGGGGTAAATCCAACACGTGCAGGCGTCGGCGATTATCCGCTCCATAAATCATAGGACCAAAGCAAATATATTCCAGCCGCAAAGGCTATGTAGTCGTCGGGTAGATTAATCCAGTGTACATGTCCATACGGTTCTCGCCTAGGTCTCCTCGGGTGAAGGCGCCATGCGGTCGGCCCAGCCTGGATAAGAACTCTAGCTAATACGAGAAAGCGTTGGAGACGCTGGTCACTATAGAACTTTAACCGCACGATACACTATACACAAATAGACTATTAAAGACTCAATAGAAATATGTCGCACTCGACGGTATAGCGCCAAACTCTGACAATTCAGTTATTAATTCGCACGCGGTCTCGATACTCTATTCTGAGGCCAAACAGGCCATACTTCACCGCACGTTGTATCGTGGGTGAGGCTTCAACTTATCGGTAACATGCTAAGTGCACGAAGGGTACGGAGGTAAGGGGCTAGGGGTCTTCTACAGTACATTCACCTGCGCCGTATTTATACGCACGGTGCACAAATAGTGCCACTCTCATTTCTGTCGCCGTATCCCTGGGCAGGGCCGGGGCAAGTACAGACATGTTGTGTCGGTGACTTTGAACTTGGCTCCGGGGGCCGGTCCCTGGCGCCGGTGGACCGCTGTCCAATAGGAGAATGAACTATTATGGGCTGGACTAAAGGGATATTCCGTGTATATGTACAAGGAATATACAAGGGATATCAAACGATATACAAATACTATGCAATATATATCAATAAATAAATATATATATTCGGTTTAATCTGATCCTTCGTAACAGCCGCCCCCTAATTAGTCCCACCTAATTAGCTAAGCAGATTAACCGCACTGTCCTCTACTCAATGTCTGTTGTGAGGGGTCTGTCAGTTCACAAAGTCATGGGGTCATGGTCGTCATCGATAGTATCGGGGAGCCTTGGCAGTTCTATTAGCCTCGCCACGGGTCGGGTGTAGGTCCGCCCTTGGACGAGCACTTTGGCTGCTCGGACCTTTCCGTCGGCACCGGTGATCACTTTGCTTACGCGGCCAGCCGGCCACATAGCTCGGGGTAGTGACTGGTCGATAATCATGACGACTGTTCCTTCTGTCAAATTGTCTCTCTCTTTTACCCATTTCTGGCGGGTCTGTAGAGACGGTAGGTAGTGGAGTAGGAAGCTGTTCCAAAACTTGTCAGCCAGTACTTGACTGTACCTCCACATTCCTCGGCCGTTCGCTTCTTCAGGCCTGTACATTGTCTGTGGTAGCGCGGGGTCCAGCCGCTCCATCAAGAGTGTGTTGGGGGTGACTGGGTCGACATCTGCTACATCACTTGAGACGTAACCGAGGGGCTTTGAGTTCAATACTCCCTCGATCTCCGTGAGGACTGTCATTAGGACTTCTTCCGCCACGGTCTGGGCCCCAAGCACGGCGTACAGGGCTGTCTTTATTGAACGTACTTCTCGTTCCCAAGTTCCACCGAAGTGAGGTGCGTTCGGGGGATTAAACTGGAAGTCAATCTGGGATGGAGCGAGGTGGGTCTTAAGTTCTGGGCCCATAGCTTGGAAGCTCTCTCTCAGCTCTCTTTCTCCGCCTTTGAAGTTTGTCCCGTGATCAGACAACAATATAGACGGTTTGCCTTTCCGCGATGTCAATCTTCGGAAGGCCATAAGGAATGAATCTGTGCTCATGGTTGGAAGGAGTTCTATATGTATCGCTCGGGTGGTCATGCATTTGAATACAATACCCCACCGCTTCTCGGTTCCTCTTCCTTTCTTTATATACAGCGGGCCGAAACAGTCCATACCGGTGGAGTGAAAAGGCTTGTCGCCGAGTCGGAGGCGACAGGGAGGTAGGTCAGCCATCCGGGGTATACTGGGCTGCGCTCGCCACTTACGACAGTCTAGACAGGTTCGCTGGAAGCGCCGCACTGCTTCTCTCCCTTGCAGTATCCAATAACGACGTCTGATCTCCGCGAAGACTCTCTCTGCCCCTGCGTGGTGCACATCCTCGTCGTATTTCTTTATGATCAGCTCTGTGACCTTGTGTCGGCTGTTCAAGACTATCGGGTACTTGACGTCATCCGGTAAGTCTGGGGCTCTCCGCAGACGACCACCCACTCTGATGAGACTATGGGCGTTGCTCTCTGGGGCTAGGTGGAGCAGTCTGCTGTCTGATGGGACGGGCTTTGCTCCCTGTAGACAGTCTAGCTCATCGGGGAACGAGTCTCTCTGGGCTCGTTGTAGTAGAAGAAGTTCTGCTTCTTCGTAGTCAGCTGCTGAAATGTCAGTAGTGGGCTGAACCTCTGGGTGGTGCCACAGAAATGTCTTTAGCTGCGCACTCTCTAGGGTGAGGCAATCGTCTATGTTGGGGTCTGTGGAGACGAGTGTGTTCAATCCACAGAACATAGATTTCTTGTTTTCTGCCTCCTCTTTACTCGCCTCCCGTGGGGTGGGTGTAGGCCACTCTTCTTCCGGGAGCTTGAGAAACTCTGGTCCGTCACTGTATGGGTTGCGACGGGTGAGGTCATCCAGGGACATTCCCCGGGTGATGACGTCAGCTGGGTTGTGTTTTGTGTCCACATACCTCCAGCTTGCTACTTCTGTTAACTCTTGAATCTCTGTGACTCTGACCCCCACGAAGACCTTGTATCTGCACGAATCAGACCGGATCCATGTGAGTACTGTCGTGGAGTCTGACCACAAGATTGTTCTTTGCACCGGGATGGTGAGTTCACGTTGGATTAACGTGGCGAGGTGCGCTCCTGCTAGGGCTGCGCAGAGCTCTAGACGCGGGATAGATTGTTGCTTTCGTGGGGCTATTCTTGAGCGAGCCAGGATGAAAGCAGTATGTATTTCTCCTCCCTCCTCTCGGGCACGCAAGTAGGCCACCGAGCCGTAGGCTACTTCGGAGGCGTCGCTGAAGACGTGCAGGTCCATCTGGCACGTCTCCGGCCTCACTGTGGGTGGGAAGTAGCTGCGGTGTATGTTAACACCTGGGAGTGAGCTGAGTTCGGTCTCCCACTCTCTCCATGTGGATGCAAGGTGTTCGGGTATGGGGTCTTCCCAGCCCTGGTCCTTGTCCCATAACGCTCTTACAATCATCTTTGCCCTGGTGGTGTAAGGTAGAATACATCCCAACGGGTCATATTGTCTGGCGAGTGTTCTGTATACACTCCGTCTGGTGGTCGGTAGTGCAGTCGACCTTCCCTGCTCCTTGGTCAGGGGTGTGTGTTTATAATGGAGCGAGTCTGTTTTGAAGCGCCAGACTAGTCCTAATGTCATTTCTTGGGCTTCTCCTGGGATGGTCGCCATCCAGGTCTCGCTGCTTGCTGCCTTGTCCTCGGGGGAGAGGCTGCGCAATACTTGCGGGTCGCTGCTGGCCCACTGCCTGAGATCAAAGCCGCCTTTGATCAGGGAGGCGCGGAGCTTGAGTAGAAGGGCCTCGGCTTCTTCTGGCGTCGAGACGCTTTGCAGACAGTTGTCCACGTAGAAACTATTTTCTACACTTTTTCGGACCTCTTCATCAGCTGCTGGGTCCTCTGCGACGTGTTTTTGCAGTGCAAACGTAGCACAGCATGGGCTGCATGTGGTTCCGAAAGGGAGGACTTCCCATTGATAGATGGCTGGTTGCTCATCCCCGATCCTCTCTCTCCATAGGAACCGCAGCAGGGGCTTGTCCTCCTCCACTAGTCTCACCTGCAGGAACATCCCTTTGATGTCGCCGCTGATGGCCACCTTGTCCTGGCGGAAACGTAGTAACACGCCTAGTAGGGAGGGGCCGAGTGTTGGGCCGGGCAAGAGCTCTTTATTCAGATTTTGTGATCCGATCTGGTAGCTGCAGTTGAACACAATACGATCCTTGCCGTTGTGGTGGACTTTGTGGTGCGGCACGTACCATGATTCGGTCGTCTGATCGGCCTCTTTAATGTCAATTTTCTTTATGTGTCCCGCTGTGATTAGCTTGTTAATCTCAGCGCGGTACACAGTCTCTTGAGTGGGGTCTCTGGCTAGGCGCCGCTCTGTGTTCAATAGATACCGCTCCGTCGCTTCTTTTGGGGCGTGGAAGGTGGGCATACCCTCTCGCCTCAAGAGTGGAGTTGCGTATCTCATCACTCCGTTGACTTTGACTCTCTTTGTCCCTTGCTCGAGGAGTGCTATGGCGTAAATGTCTTCCTTGGAACGAATGTCTTTCTTTTCGTTCTTAAAGGGCATTGTCTCTAGTGTCCATAGCCTCTCGACATGCTGTAGGAGGGTGGTGTCTTCTTCTGTCACTCTGGAGTGGAGGCAGCTAGTGGCTGCTGTTCGGTTAAGAGACTTAGCGAGGGGGCCTTGTAATGTCCATCCTAGGCGGGTCTCGACTGCTGCGGGACAGCCTCTGGGCCCTGTGTGGACCCGGTCTATCGGGACTATGAGGTCTGCATGGTCGGAGCCTATCAGCAGGGTCGGGGTGGCACCGTCTATGAGCGGGATAGGTAGTTGACGCAGGTGCACATATTTATCCATCAGCTTGGCGATGGGGTAGGTGTACTGCGACAGGCCTATTTCTTGGCTGGTGAAAGCATTAGTAATCCTATACCGTCTCTCTGGCTGCCCGCTTGCTGCGATAGTGAAGGAGACATTCTCGCCCTTTATCGTCTTTAGATCTCTTCTTATTGTCCGAATCGTCATCTGGTTTTCACTCCCCCGCAGCCCCAGCTGGGCCGCAGCGGATGCGAGGAGAAGGGTCTTCTCTGACCCGTCGTCAAGGACGGCGTAAGTGTCCATGACCTTGTCTTGGTAACTCAGTGTTACGCGGACCACCTTTAAGAGCAATCGGGCGCCCCCGCTGCTGGCGGGGTCAATGTACATAACACTTGCCTTTGTGCTGCTTGAGGGTGCGGGCTTTCTTCTGTTACTGTCGTGTAGGACATCTAGGTGGGCTCCGTCACACCGACTACACCTCTTCTTTAAGCGGCACTCGGCTGCCATGTGACTGCGCGCACATCGGTAACAGCGTCGGTTGGACTTTATCCATTGACCCACTTCGTCGGCGGTCATCTTCTTGAATGTGTCACATTGTGACAACCAGTGTTCTTTCTCGCAGTACGGGCACACCATCTTCCACTTCTCTTTCATCGAGGGGGTACTGTGGTTCTTGCTGCTCGGTACTGGTTCTGATTGGTGCATGACAGTCACCAATCTTCGGCCATCGTTTGCTCTCCTAGGTCCCTCTCTGGAGCTTGGTGTGCTCCGCACGAACGTATCCAATCGCAGGCTGCTGACTTCTCTCGCCAGGAAGTCGGCTAGGTCTAGGAGGGATGGCTCGGGACCGTTAGGATCACGGTGGTCTCTTTGCCGCCTGAAGCGCTCTTGTCGGGCGGGCGGAAGCTTCTCTAAAATCCTCTCGACATTAGAGTTTGCGTATAGTTCGTGCATACCCTTTTCTCGTTGCGCCCCCAGCATCCCTACCAGGGATTGTACCTTGATAGACAGGTCGTCTAGTGAGCGATTGTCTGTTGCTGGGGGTAGGCGGTCAATATGCCTTATCTCTTGTATTACGTAGTCCCATATGCGTCCATATCTTTGGTCGAGTGCTGCTAGAGCCGCTGTGTATGGGGTAGTAGAGGTGGCATAGGCCAGCGCTATATTGTGCGCTCGGGGCACCTTGAGGTGCTTCAATAGGATAGCATACTTGTGGCGTTCATCAGCTACATCAGCCATCATTGTCTCTAAGCACATCCGTAGCTCCGTGTACTGTGCTCTGTTCTCATGGGTGAAGTCTGGAAACGTCGGTGTGCCAATGTATGATGCCGTAGATGGCTGGCACATCGGTGAGCGTTGGAAGAGAGGCCTCCTAGGCGAGTCTCCTCTTACGCCTCTCGGTGGGCTGGTACCGGCAGGGTACCATGGCCCGCGTATCCAGGTGCTATTCCTCGGGACTGGTCGTGCGTCAATCTCACCCGTGAATTGAGTCGGGGGTCTGTAGCGCAGAGCCGCGGGGGTAGAGACTGGGCTGTACTGGACCTCCTGGTCCTGTGGAGTACTGTGCTGCTGTCGGGTTTGACTCTCCTCCTCTCCCTCTTCTTCTTCCTCTGTCAGGTCCTCTAGATCCTGTAGTCGTCTATTTAGCCTCTCCGCGGTGTATACCGTTCCTTCCTTGTAGCTGGGTCTCACTGGGACCGGTCGGGAAAGGAGTTCGGAGGGGGGTATAGGCTCTCTCTGGTGGTCGGGCTCAGGGTCGCTTAATCGGTTAGGGGAGGGTGCCCTTGACCCGTGTCTTGACGAGGCCCTGGAACCCCGTGCGGAGGGAGGGGGTGTTGCCCTGGCGATCAGCTGCTAAATTATCTGCGCTTGTAATCGGTCGCGCTCGGCTTCGCGCTTGGTGAGAGCGATGTCGCGCTCCGCTTCGCGCTTGGTGAGAGCGAGGTCGCGCTCCGCTTCTCTTTGGGCACCGGCAGCGGTGCGCTGGGCTTCGGCGGCGGCGTGCTCTGCTTCGGCGGCGGCGCGCTCTGCTTCGGCCCGGTCTCTTACCATATTCTCTTCCGTCTGAAGGCGTCTAATCTCTAGACGTATACGATCTTCGTCGCTCCGTTGCTGCGCTTGAATGCGTTCTCTTTCCATGGAAGAATGTTCGCGCTCGCTAAGCATCTGTGCTTGGAGTCGATCGCGCTCTGTAGAGGCTGCTAGGCTGGCGAGGAATGCCTGTGCCAGCATCTTGTCCGCCCCGCTGGGGGAAGACGCTGGTTGGGGCGATCCGCTCCTGGCAGTACTCGTTGGAGATCTGTTCTCCTGTGGCGAGTCCTGGAGCTCTATCTCCTGGGCGCTCTCCTCTTCTTGTACCGGGCAGAGTTCCATCTCTGGAGGGTTGTCTTTATCCTGGAGCTCTCCGGGGACTACTTCTTCGGTCTTGGCGGGGGGTAAAGTCGTGTCAGTTCCCTCCTGGTCCCTACCGTGAGCTTGGTCAGTTACATTAGAACCCACTAGGGCCTCTGTTGGCGGGGTAGCCTGGTTGATAGGGTCGGACATAATTTTACTTTCTACTTTTTCCGCGTTTACCGTCTGTAGAAGGCTAGGTAGTATACTGGCAACGTAATCCTCTAAGTACTGAGGTGGCTGCCGTCTACGCTGCGGGCGATCTACTTTAGGAGGACCGTTTTGTGGAGTGTTCATCATAGGCCATTTCAATATTAATACCACTATATTAATATTACACTAGTTATTCTCCGGCTCGAAGGACCAATTGTAACTGAGGGGTACAATTCCCTGACTGTATTGATAAGTATGGTATCATTAAACCACTACCGCTTTATGTACTTTAATTACTGGCCATACAGTACATGATATATGAATATGATGAACACTTCCCACAATGAAATCGGTTCCAGTCAAAGGTATTAATCAAGTATTTAATGGAGCAAAAGGTACATAGGATACTTTACATTATTCTTTGAATGCACTTGTAAGGCAAAGGAGTATGCGTAGGCAAATCAATAACGAATGTCCATTCTCTGGTTACGCAGGAGGTAATTATACAACCTGAATCTTAAGGAATTATATCTATGGTACACTAGTGATAGCGGGAGATACTGGAAGGGGTTCCCACTGGTTGTAAGCCAGCAAGGGGGTAGAAGATCTGTCGGTAGTAGGACGTCTGGTCAACGATGACTAGGGAGACTTCAGGTACAGAAGCCGGTGCAGTAGTCTCTTGATCCACAGACGAATACAGCTTGGTTCTCTTGTAGACTGTAGCTCTACAGTGAAGAAAGCTAGGCGGCCTCAGGCTCTCTGAGCGCCGACTCGACTTGACTCCTCTCGGGGTAAATCCAACACGTGCAGGCGTCGGCGATTATCCGCTCCATAAATCATAGGACCAAAGCAAATATATTCCAGCCGCAAAGGCTATGTAGTCATCGGGTAGATTAATCCAGTGTACATGTCCATACGGTTCTCGCCTAGGTCTCCTCGGGTGAAGGCGCCATGCGGTCGGCCCAGCCTGGATAAGAACTCTAGCTAATACGAGAAAGCGTTGGAGACGCTGGTCATTATAGAACTTTAACCGCACGATACACTATACACAAATAGACTATTAAAGACTCAATAGAAATATGTCGCACTCGACGGTATAGCGCCAAACTCTGACAATTCAGTTATTAATTCGCACGCGGTCTCGATACTCTATTCTGAGGCCAAACAGGCCATACTTCACCGCACGTTGTATCGTGGGTGAGGCTTCAACTTATCGGTAACATGCTAAGTGCACGAAGGGTACGGAGGTAAGGGGCTAAGGGTCTTCTACATTCACCTGCGCCGTATTTATACGCACGGTGCACAAATAGTGCCACTCTCATTTCTGTCGCCGTATCCCTGGGCAGGGCCGGGGCAAGTACAGACATGTCGTGTCGGTGACTTTGAACTTGGCTCCGGGGGCTGGTCCCTGGCGCCGGTGGACCGCTGTCCAATAGGAGAATGAACTATTATGGGCTGGACTAAAGGGATATTCCGTGTATATGTACAAGGAATATACAAGGGATATCAAACGATATACAAATACTATGCAATATATATCAATAAATAAATATATATATTCGGTTTAATCTGATCCTTCGTAACACATATATACATATTACAATTATGGGCACAGATACATTTAGACATTGAATTGATTATTAGAACAGTGCATATTTATTTTATTTACAGATCATCAAAGGCACAGGTAAATTAAACTGATTACAATTAAATTAAATCATTAAAAACAAGTAAACCTAAAAACAATTGAACTGATTACAATAAAACAAAGAACCTACAATTCAACTGGAAACTGAGCCTCATGCAAAACCTGCTGGATTTTCATTCTGACAAGTGAATTCTTTTCAAAAAAGGAGGTAGGGACCGCACTCAGAATATCGTTGTTTTTATTTTCAAGTTGTTATAGCGCACTGCTGTGCACACTGATGAAGGCCGGATGGCTGAAAACGTTTTGTGCGCTATAACAACTTGAAAATAAAAACAACGATATTCTGAGTGCGGTCCCTACCTCCTTTTTTGCAACTTAATTAATGTTGGACTACGCACCTGTCTGAGCGCAGTGATTACCCCCTTTTTCTACTAAAAGTGAATTATTTTCACCATCAAGTGTGTCCAAAGCTGGCAGCAGGCTCAATAAAAAATGTTCATTGCTGTTTCCTGCTGGTAGGTAGTCAGGCGGGTGGTGGTGGTGGAGGAGGAGCCCTGCCCTGCGGTTATGTCCCCGTGTGCAGCAGGTGGTGGAGCAGCTATCTCCGCTGGTGGTGCAGAGCTGTTATGTCCCCGACGGACGATGGAGGTGCCAGGGACCTCCCTCTGTGGAGCAGGTGGTGGAGCAGCTATCTCCGCTGGTGGTGCAGAGCTGTTATGTCCCCGACGGACGATGGAGGTGCCAGGGACCTCCCTCTGTGGAGCAGGTGGTGGAGCAGCTATCTCCGCTGGTGGTGCAGAGCTGTTATGTCCCCGACGGACGATGGAGGTGCCAGGGACCTCCCTCTGTGGAGCAGGTGGTGGAGCAGCTATCTCCGCTGGTGGTGCAGAGCGGGGCAGTGTTGTGGATGGACCAGGGCCCTCCTCCTCACTGCTCAAACCTTGGGTCGTCTGGGTGACAGACGACAGAATATTTCAGTTTTGGAGATGAATGACTAGAATAATTAAATTAAGTTTCCACTTTTTCCAGTTTTCCACAAAATGCCAAAGCTATATATATATATATAGTTTGCCATTTATGTAAACAAACCTGATTACATCAGTGGTATCTCACACACATTCTGTGAATGTTTAACAATAAAAACCTTGTGACTGGAAATGTTATCTTTTTTTTTTGATCCACTTTTTCTCCCATTTTTCTATATTTTCTCCCATCCCAATTTCGTATCATCCAATTCAACCCTCCCCTGTCACGAGCGCTGTTTCTTGCCTCCCACAAGCCGGCTGCAATGTGGACTAAGTCATACATAGCACAAGTCCCCTCCGGTACTTGAGGTAACAGCAGTCGCATCTTTTCACCTGCGCAGCTCGATCTCTCAGTGTCGAGGAGTAACGCGTGGGAGGCTCACGCTGCCCCCGACACTTCCTGATTCTACTGCGCAGGCGCACCAACCGACTTGTAGGAGTCGCTTGTTCACAACGTTCGATCCCCACCCTTCAGTTTTCCCTCCCCGTAATACGGCCAATGTGTATTACTGCGGACGACCAGCTAAACTGAAAACAATGTGGAGAGCTGGATTCGAACACGCGAATCCTAGCGTCTCCACACTGGTGGCGAGTGCCTTGCCCACTACACCACCTAGCCGCCTATGACTGGAAATGTTATCTATGTCCATCTGTGTTAAATCTCTGTACAGCTTTTGACTAGTTAATATATGATCAACTAGTATACTAGGCAAAGACACTAGGTTACAGTCTGACGGCCTTCTTATAAACAACAGCCAAGGTTGAGGAAGGAGATATGACATTCTGGTCTCTGATGATGAACTGAGCACTTTTCTGTGGGCATGGAAACAGAAATAAACGATGTTCTATATTTTTATACAAATTGACTCGATCTGAATTCCTACAGCTTCACTGTTTGGCTTATTGGAATATTCCACAACAACCTTCATCTCCTACTCCCTGCTTGCACTGAAGTGATCAGGCCCTAAAGTCAATTATTACCTCTGACATATATGATGGAGGCAAGCAAGGAGTCCACAGTCTGCTGGCTCTCCATCTCCCTGAAATAGCTGCTGGTCTCCCTGTCTTGCAAGTGTGGCTCTAAAAAACTGAGAATGCTCAAATATTTCCATCTTTTTCTTTCTCCAGTTTCTGCTCCACTCTTCTTCTCTTTGTCAGCCTTTCTATCTTTTCTATATTAGGTCTGGAGTTGCCCTCATTAAAAACTGATTTGGAGTCTTTGGGTAAAGGAGTAACCTTAGCCTCCTTCCATCTCTTTGGACATAGTCCCACTTGTATACATCTATTAATAATATGACACTGGACTTGCTATGATCGTAGCAGTAATTCTCAATAATTTACTATCCAAGTTGTCTGTGCCAGCTAACTTGCTGTCAGGTAGAGCCTGGAGTAACCTTTCAATATCACTAACCTCAACCTGTTGAAAATCAAATGTACACCCTTTATCTTTCATTATGATATTCTTAATTATGTCATTTGATTTTGTATTGTTTGAGATGTGCATTCCCTGCCTGAGCTGAGATATCTTACTTGCATAAAAATCATTAAAATGGTTGGCAATATCACATGGTTTGGTTAGGACAATTCCATATGACTCAACAAAAGGTGTACAGACATTGGATTTTCTACCCATAATTTGATTTAAAACATTCCATAGATTTTTACCATCATTTCTCACATCATATAACCATGGTTTAAAATATTCCCTTTTTCTCACCTTATTTAACTTTGTGACTTGATTACGTAAGGAACAGTACTTTTGTCTGTCATCTGCAGAACTGGAACACACTGATGCTTTTTTGGCTACAGTATGTCTCTCTCATTCATTAAAATTCATTAAAAGCTACTATCTATCCATGGGGCTGATTTGTTTCTGACATAAATAAGTCCAGTGCAACCTCTGGGTCATCCTCACAACATACCTCCTCCCAGTTTATACCCAACATTTCATTAATAAAACCTTCTACATTAAAACTCTTATATGACCGTGAGTGAAATTTCAGGGGAGCTCCCACAGACCGTAGTACAATATATACATACATGAAACACATATAACACTGTACATAACAGAATATTTTAAATAAAGTGCATGATGAGTGGTAACAGTGATTATCAAGTCCAGGTAAGTGCATGGTGCACGTGAGGGGACAGTCAATGAGCGTTTAACAGTCTGACTGCTTGGGGGAAAAAGCTGTTCTTAAATCTTTAACTCTTGGCATGTATGGACCGGTATCTCCTCCCTGAGGGAAGGAGCTGAAAGAGGTGATGTGCTGGGTGAGACTGGTCCTTGATGATACACTTGGAGCGGTGGAGGCAGCGGGAGGTGAAGACGGAGGTGATGTTTGATAGAGGAGTCCCGACAATCCTGCCTGCCGCCTTCACCACCCTCTGTAGAGCCTCTTGCTCTGCCTTTGTGCAGCTGGATAACCACACAGACTTCACACAGACTGTCTGTACAATACTGCTGTAGGCCTATAATACTTGTGTAAATAAGTAAGGCAATTGAAATATATCTGCAGTACAGCTCAATACACACAATTGTTAAGGGGATGCAGACCAGAGAAAGACTTCCGTCATGTTTACATCAGGGTCCCCCATTTTCAATTCATCATAAATGTACAGTTCCCTCCCCCTTGTATATATTTACTGTATGTCACAAATGTAACAGTACTGCATGGTCTGCATCCCCTTAACAATTGTGTGTATTGAGCTGTACTGCATTCTGCAATCTGTTAATAAAGTTTTCAATCAATCAATCAATAAATCAATCAATCAATCAATCAATCGGTCACTGTACCCATTATACAATCTGTTAATAAAGTTTTCAATAAATCAATCAATCAATCAATCGGTCACTGTACCCATTCTGCAATCTGTTAATACAGTTTCCAATCAATCAATCAATCAATCAATCAATCAATCAATCAATCGGTCAGGTCACGTGTACCCATTCTACAATCTGTTAATAAAGTTTTCAATCAATCAATCAATCAATCAATCAATCAATCAATCAATCAATCCCGCAGTGCAACGTGACCCAAATCATACGGCAATCTGTTAATAAAGTTTTCAATCAATCAATCAATCAATCAATCCCGCAGTGCAACGTGCAACGTGACCCAAAATCACGTGACCAAAATCAGCCAATGGAAGCGAGGGGTTGCTATGTGCGGGGCTTGTATGTGCGGGGCTTGTAAGCGCTGCGGTCTGATCGGCTGCAGCTGGATACTATTGGGTACAGTGGCAGGCATGCGTTCTTTATGGGACAGATAAGTACTCGCTATTTGCATATCAATAGCGCCGGTCGTCAGGTGTGTTAAATACGTTCTCAGATACATTCACACCTAACTTGTTGTGAAGACATGTGTTACATTCCATTCGTAGAGGCAATTAGGCACTGTCTTTAGTCTGTGCTCAAGCAAGGGGACATTAAATGCGCGCATGCACGTGGTGTGTGCAACCCCAGATTATTTCAATAACGCACCACTGTACAGTGGTCTGCGATGTTGCCCGCGGTGCCGGAGACCGGGGTTCAACTCCCACTCAGGGCGATCCCTTAACAGGGGTCGAATCGAAATAAACACAACGCAGTAAGATCACACCGGCTACATATACATGGCCAAGACCTCCGAATATAAGTACACTATATCTACACCTGTAGGGGAGAGTGGGGTGAGTAGTGCCACTTTTTACTTAAAGTGCCTTTAAAGCAAGGGGATTACAGTAATGCCCCCAACTAAAATATGTACATATAGTTTAGGATGTTGTGCATCCTTGGGGACAATCACTTTGGATCTTAAATCAACTGTTTCAGAAATATAGTGAAAAATATAGTAGAAAAAAAAGTGGTTTTGTGGCACAACTTGCCCCCGGTGCGGGGTAAGTTGTGACATTAGAGAGAATACACTGGGGTAAATTGTGCCATTGATAATTTTATGTAAAACAGATAATTTTAATCTCAAAAGCGGTAAAAGCATCCTGCAGATCTTCATCTCCTTTCCAACCTGACGTATAGTCTTCCCCTGTTGCACCTCTTTCACTGCTCTTTCCAACTTCCTGTCTTCCGTTTGTATATCTGCGTGGCATGATGGATTTTGGTCTAAAATTAAGAATATCACATCGTTTTAGTGATCAAATGCAAGAATGCAATGTACAATAACAATAAAATACAATAAAGTAATATATATAGTTAACACTATGGGTGCCGGAGGTTAAATTCATGCTATACCATGGGTTGCCAGCTCTATTTGTCTATGGATAAGTACCCCTTCTTTGCATGGCTATAACTTTTTAAATTCTATTGCTACATTGCCATTATTAGGGCCCATTCAAAGTCCTATATGTATTGTTCATTGTGTAGCAACGTTAAACTTTTTCATTCACATATTCATAGTAAAGTATGGTCTAATGTATAAGTATGTTTTCATCTCTTTCTGCAGCTTTCTCCAGAATGTGATCTATAGCCCCAAATGCATTATATTGATGATGAAATACAGTTTGATGGCAATCGGGGCGATATAAAAAATTTCAATTGGACGTACTACTAGAATGATCTACGTATGATCTGATGATGACCGGATGGGCGGGGGATCGTTTATAATTCCGTGGGCAGCGTTATATCATTCATCTAGTGTGGGTCATATGTTCATCATAACAGTTTATATGGAACACTGTTATGGTTTGTAACCGACCCCAATCGCACAACACAAGACAGGTATGAGAGTAAGCCAAGAACTGGGCATTTATTGAAAACAACAGAAAAAGGCACTGTCCCTTTAAGGGAGAACACAAAATACAGGAAAAACAAGAACTTGGGAAAATAGGCACAGTGCCATTAAGAGGCGAGCTGGCTAAGGGGAAGGCTAAGGGAAAGGCTAACGGACAGGGCCAGGGCAAGGGACAGGGCAGGAACAGGGAGGACTAGGAGGACTGGACAGGGAAGACTAGGAGGACTAGGAGGACTGGACAGGGAGGACTAGAGAGGACTGGACAGGGAGGACTAGGAGGACTGGACAGGGAGGACTAGGAGGACTAGAAGGACTGGACAGGGAGGACTAGGAGGACTAGAGAGGGGAAACAGGGACAGAGGCCCGCGGAGGCGGGCTGGGGACAGGGACATAGAAAACAGGGTTAAGGCCTTGGACTGGGCGAGGGACTGGGCACTGGAGGGGAACAGGGACAGAGGCCCGCGGAGGCGGGCTGGAGACAGGGACAGAGAGAAACAGGGTTAAGGCCTTGGACAGGGCGAGGGCTGGAGCTGCTTACAGGGAGGAGTAGGAGGGCGCAGGCTAGACGTCTGGAGGAGAGCGCGCCGGCTCGGAGAGCGCATCTGGCGCGGAGGTCTGAGTGGTGCGCGTCTGCTTGGAGTACGCGCCGGTACGGAGAGCGCATCTGGCGCGGAGGTCTGAGTGGTGCGCGTCTGCTTGGAGTACGCGCCGGTACGGAGAGCGCATCTGGCGCGGAGGTCTGAGTGGTGCGCGTCTGCTTGGAGTACGCGCCGGTACGGAGAGCGCATCTGGCGCGGAGGTCTGAGTGGTGCGCGTCTGCTTGGAGTACGCGCCGGTACGGAGAGCGCATCTGGCGCGGAGGTCTGAGTGGTGCGCGTCTGCTTGGAGTACGCACCGGTACGGAGAGCGCATCTGGCGCGGAGTCTGGATGCGCGTCTGGATGCGCGTCTGGAGTGAAGAGCGCGTCTGGCGCGGAGTCTGGATGCGCGTCTGGAGTGCGTCTGGATGCGCGTCTGGATGCGCGTCTGGAGTGAAGAGCGCGTCTGGCTCGGAGGTCTGGAGTGGAACACTGGAATACCTCCCGTAGAGGATTAGAGAGCGCAGTACAGTGTCTCCCTCCAGGCAAACGGCGACAGGTGGCGAAGGCTTGAGCGCATCTCACGCCGGAGATGAAACAGCATAACAGACAGAAACAGAAACTCCCGTAGGAGCCTACAGATTGAGAACCTCCCGTAGGAGTTTGCTGATAGAGATATGATACGGAACGACCCGACCAGGACTGAGGGGAAGAGCGAGGTATTTAAAGCCCACAGGGGCGCTAATTAGAATACACATCAGGTGCGTGAAGGTAATTGATACTTGAACTAGAAGAGTGTGTTCGGCACGAACCAATCAAACAGATACTGACAGATAGTCCAAGGGTGTGGGCTGCTGAAGAGCAGACGAGGCTAAACGAGCGCGAGGGTGGGGGCTGGAGAAGTGAGGAGAACAGGGAATTAAAGGTCCAGGGAAAGGCGAACCTCACAGTACTCCCCCCTCCACGGGAGCCACCGGGCGACCCAAAAATACAGACAGAGGGGCAGGGGAAATGACAAGGCAACAAAACCAAAAATTGGGCCATGCTAGCGGGGAAGCTACACCAAAAGCGGGGCTAGCAAAGGGGCAGGGTAGCCGAGGGGTAACTAGGGAAGCCGAGGGGTAACTAGAGGAGCTGAAGGGTAACTAGAGGAGCTGAGGGGTAACTAAGGAGCTGAGTGGTAACCAGAGGAGCTGAGGGGTAACCAGAGGAGCTGAGGGGTAACTACCAGGGCACAGATAGCTACAGGGCCTATGCTAGCTGTAATGCTACATTAACATAGAGGCTGCGCTGGCTGCCGGAGCTAGGCTAGCAGACAGGGCTGGAACAGGGGCACTGGAGAGGGGAACAGGGAAGGGGCTAGCAGAGGGAAAGGGTAGCTGCCAGGGCACTGATAGCTACAGGGCCTATGCTAGCTGTACTGCTACATTAACATAGAGGCTGCGCTAGCTGCCGGAGCTAGGCTGGCAGACAGGGCTGGACCAGCATGAGAGAAACAAGCTAGCTGGAAGGACAGTCCTAGCTGTGGGGAACTGACCTTGCTAGCTGAAGGGGCAGTCCTAGCAGTGGGGAAAACTGACCTTGCTAGCTGAAAGGGCAGTCCTAGCAGTGGGGAAAACTGACCTTGCTAGCTGAAGGGGCAGTCCTAGCAGTGGGGAAAACTGACCTTGCTAGCTGAAGGGGCAGTCCTAGCAGTGGGGAAACTGACCTTGCTAGCTGAAGGGGCAGTCCTAGCAGTGGGGAAAAACTGACCTTGCTAGCTGAAGGGGCAGTCCTAGCAGTGGGAGAAAACTGACCTTGCTAGCTGAAAGGGCAGTCCTAGCAGTGGGGAAAACTGACCTTGCTAGCTGAAGGAGCAGTCCTAGCAGTGGGAAGGCTACACAAAAAGTGGAGGCCATGCAGAGGGACCGGGTTAGCTGCCTGGGCATGGCTAGCTACAGGGCCTATGCTAGCTGCAAGGGCTGCATTAACATAGAGGCTGTGCTAACAGCCGGGGCCAAGCTAGCAGACTGGGGCCATGCAGAGGGACCGGGTTAGCTGCCTGGGCATGGCTAGCTACAGGGCCTATGCTAGCAGCAAGGGCTGCATTAACATAGAGGCTGTGCTAGCAGCCGGGGCTAAGCTAGCAGACTGGGGCCATGCTGGTAGTAGAGGCCTAACAAGCTGCAGGGGAGCTAACGAGGCTAACAGGGAAGCAAACAGGGGAGTCAACAGGCTAACAGGGGAGCTAACAGGGAAGCTAACAGGGGAGTTAACAGGGGAGACTAACAGGGGAAACTAACAAAGGCTAACAGGGGAGACTAACAGGGAAGCTAACAGGGGAGCTAACAGGGGAACTAACAAGCTAACAGGGGAGCTAACAAAGGCTAACAGGGGAGACTAACAGGCTAACAGGGGAGCTAACAGGGAAGCTAACAGGGGAGCAAACAAGGCTAACAGGGGAGCTCAACAGGGGAACTAACAAGGGCCAACTAGAGGGAACAAAAAAAAAAGGCAAACTCAACATACACTGTCTGTACTGGCTGGGGTCGTCGACTGGTCGGGTCGTACTGTTATGGTTTGTAACCGACCCCAATCGCACAACACAAGACAGGTATGAGAGTAAGCCAAGAACTGGGCATTTATTGAAAACAACAGAAAAAGGCACTGTCCCTTTAAGGGAGAACACAAAATACAGGAAAAACAAGAACTTGGGAAAATAGGCACAGTGCCATTAAGAGGCGAGCTGGCTAAGGGGAAGGCTAAGGGAAAGGCTAACGGACAGGGCCAGGGCAAGGGACAGGGCAGGAACAGGGAGGACTAGGAGGACTGGACAGGGAAGACTAGGAGGACTAGGAGGACTGGACAGGGAGGACTAGGAGGACTAGAGAGGACTGGACAGGGAGGACTAGGAGGACTGGACAGGGAGGACTAGGAGGACTAGAAGGACTGGACAGGGAGGACTAGGAGGACTAGAGAGGGGAAACAGGGACAGAGGCGGGCTGGGGACAGGGACATAGAAAACAGGGTTAAGGCCTTGGACTGGGCGAGGGACTGGGGCACTGGAGGGGAACAGGGACAGAGGCCCGCGGAGGCGGGCTGGAGACAGGGACAGAGAGAAACAGGGTTAAGGCCTTGGACAGGGCGAGGGCTGGAGCTGCTTACAGGGAGGAGTAGGAGGGCGCAGGCTAGACGTCTGGAGGAGAGCGCGCCGGCTCGGAGAGCGCATCTGGCGCGGAGTCTGGATGCGCGTCTGGATGCGCGTCTGGAGTGAAGAGCGCGTCTGGCGCGGAGTCTGGATGCGCGTCTGGAGTGCGTCTGGATGCGCGTCTGGAGTGAAGAGCGCGTCTGGCTCGGAGGTCTGGAGTGGAACACTGGAATACCTCCCGTAGAGGATTAGAGAGCGCAGTAAAGTGTCTCCCTCCAGGCAAACGGCGACAGGTGGCGAAGGCTTGAGCGCATCTCACGCCGGAGATGAAACAGCATAACAGACAGAAACAGAAACTCCCGTAGGAGCCTACAGATTGAGAACCTCCCGTAGGAGTTTGCTGATAGAGATATGATACGGAACGACCCGACCAGGACTGAGGGGAAGAGCGAGGTATTTAAAGCCCACAGGGGCGCTAATTAGAATACACATCAGGTGCGTGAAGGTAATTGATACTTGAACTAGAAGAGTGTGTTCGGCACGAACCAATCAAACAGATACTGACAGATAGTCCAAGGGTGTGGGCTGCTGAAGAGCAGACAAGGCTAAACGAGCGCGAGGGTGGGGGCTGGAGAAGTGAGGAGAACAGGGAATTAAAGGTCCAGGGAAAGGCGAACCTCACAAACACGTTCAAGAATAACGCTGAATCTCACCGGATCTTCCTCGCGCCGTTGGACGATCAGCGTGGTGTAGACCATTTTCGATTATGGGATGTTTATCCTGATGAACCATTTCCAGCTTGTATAATACTATATACGTCCAAATCATGTTGTTTATCGAGTTATTGGCAATGGATCGCTATTATATTGTGACGAGCCAGAGTGCCGGCAGCCAAACCGAGTGCCCGGAAGTAATATGGCCGACCAGCACAACCTCCATAGCACTTCCTGTTTGGCGATTGCGCCGATCGGCCACCAGATGGCGCTCCTGAACCGCCAGAGAGCTCAGTGGGTCCTCCTGGTGGATCTCAGGCCAGCGGAGGGGAAATATGAATCCGATCACAGATTTTTGAAATATTGATATTAAAGACGCTGTAAAGCGTCCTTCGGCAACTTGAGCATGGCCGGGAATGACGCTGTAAAGCGTTTCCCGGCAGTTAAAGTGTTAATAAAACAAGTTGGGGCAACTTAACAAAGAGAATATCTGGCACAACTTAACCCAGGCCCTTTGGCACAAATCACCCCAAGCCTACCATTTTGAAAAAAATGCATCCCCCAGCTGTTTTGAGCTAGCATCATGCTAACTGTATATACTCATGGTGTAGCTTACTAAAGCACTAAAACATGTGTGAACTGTTTACAAAGTTGTCTATAATTGTTCAAACACAGCAATCAAAAAACCTTGATCATACAAATTTTACTTTGGAGGGCAAAAAACTGTTTTTTGAACTTAAATGTGCTTACCTCTCAAGCCAGGTGTCTCCCTTCTCTGCAGGTTGAGTGAAATGGATGCCTCTTCAAAAATATGTTGTCACATGACCAACTTCTTCTATGGTTTTCTAGATAACAGGGGTGGAACTACATGCCCCTTGGCACTACTCACCCCACTCTCCCCTACCCAAGGCCAGCCATCACATTGAGCAGTGGTTGGTATTGTATATACTTGTCCCGGAAAGCCTGGTCCATGTACAGGTCAAAGGCACAGCCTACTTCTATGATTAGCACCTCCTTGTGGCTGGTGTCAACAAAAACAACATCAGGTGTATTTGGTATGTTAGCAAAGACATCATTGGTAAAACCAAACCATTCTGGTAGCACTCTAGTATGCACACACACACACGACTCTGATACGACTCTTCTTGTTGTCACGGGCAGCGTTCCCAGCCAACTCCAGGATCTCAGCAGTGAGGTACTCGAGCACAGCAGCCAGATAGATCAGAGCACCGGCTCCGACACGCTGAGCATAGTTGCCTTTACGAAGGAGTCTGTGACCACGACCAACAGGGAACTGAAGTCCAGCACGAGATGAACGGGACTTCGCCTTGGCCTTCACCTTACCACCGGTGAAAGACTTGGTTGTATTCTTGAAATTAAAACAGAAGAATTATGATTAATGCGCTGAGGAGCCGTCATTATATCCTCATTAAGGTGCATGCTTATTGGTCAAACAAGGTTTCGTGCATTATCGCCCAATCAGAGAAGAACCGACAGAGATGGAGGTTGGGTTTAATTAAATTTTTGCTGACTTTTCATACAATATCTCCACCAATGACGAACGGAAATCTAGGCGGTAAATGGAAATGATAATAGGGCCACGGATATAAGCCAATCGGCACGCGCCCACCAGAGCGACAACGTCAGACTCAGTGTGTGCATCATAGAGGCAAAAAGGAACGTAATCCTGGTAAAAACAGTTTCCTCCCCCTCGTATGTATTATATTATCTATATTATATTATCTGATCTCTGTATTTTTTTTAATTTTTTATTATCTTTTTTCCCCCTTTTTTTTCCGTTTTTCTCCCATCCCAATGTTAGTCGTTATGCCAATTCCCAATCCCCTTCCTGGTCGTTGCGCACTCTACCCCCTACCGTCGGTCTGGGAGGGCGGAGACTATCACATGCTTCCTCCGACACATGTGTAGCCAGCCCACCGCTTCTTTTCACCTGGCAGCGCAGACTCTCACTGGGAGAGTGTAACGTGTGGAAGGCAGTGATGGGCAAGCTACTTGGAAAATGTAGCAAGCTACACTACAAGTTACTCTCGATTAAATATAGCTCAACTACAATGGAAGCTATCCCCAGAGAAATGTAGCAAGCTACACTACAAGAACATGGCAAAAATAGCTAGCTACATCGACACTACTTTTTTTTTTTTTTTTTTTACTTCGTGACCAAGTTTCCACCAAACAAATAGGCAGGAAAAAAATTTCAGTTTGATTGTTTATTATAAAACTGAAACAAGCCCTCGTCTGGCTTTTTGTGTCATCCTTTTAACATGAACTTGTATTATGTACAAAATCCAGGAAGGCAAGTTTAGCTGGGTGCAGCCTCTACAAAAGAAAAGAAAGAGACCATTTGGTTTTATCAGTTTTTATAGTATAGTTTGTTGATTACTTTTGATGCAGTAATGGTCTTTTTCTTTTCTATTCTATCTTTATGTATTATTTATCCCTAAACTCTGCATCTTCTGAAACCTGCCCACTTTATCAACCAAAAACACACTTCTTCAATATCTGAATTGTTTTACTTCATTTTACTAGTATTATGCTACCATGTATATACTACTACCAACTATGCTAATATGTCTATACTACTACAGTATGTACTCAGAGTATAACACTCAAGCTTGACACTGACAAACAATACTACTTATCCTTGGCTGCTAGATATGTACCACTCCTACTGACTTGTTGTACACAATTTGTAAGTTGCTTTGAATGAAAGTGTCAGCTAAATGACCAAATGTATTTAAATATGTAACTCACAAAACATTCCATGGCCCCAAAATCATGTGGGGACCCCCCCTGGGGGTCCTGTCCGACAGGTTGAGAACCACTGCTTTTCCCTCTTTTTTCTTTTCTCCACCCCAATAATATTGTTCATTTTCTGCCTACAGTGAAACATCATGATAGCAGCTATCTTAGTTAAAGCTGTTGACAAAGTGTACTCACTTGTGTGCTGTTTGGGAACAGTTGATTTTCATCAGCTAACCTGAATGTGTTCTCAAGTTAGTGCTGGACGTGTTGAGAGAGCAGCATATGTTTTAGCCGTTTTTTCAGTCAAACTCATAAATGTGTCCCAGATAGGGCCATGGAGAGTCATTGTTGTTATTGACATCATCTTCATCAATGCCATCGAACCCCTCTGCCATTTCGCGCGGACTGGTTCATGTAATCCGTTAAATTGCATTCATTCAATACGTCTGTGTTTTGATTTTCACTTCCTGCTTTGCGGCTGGAGTCCCGCCCTATCCTGCCTCTGATTGGCCTACCCGTAATGTTTTGGCCTACCATACCCAATCGTGAGTCGTCACTCATATCTAAACCAACCAACCAATCATAGTGGGTTTTTTACGGGGAGTTTTTTTTTCTCCTCGCAGATCTTCTAGTCTAGACTGTTTCTCCCGAAAGTAGCGTGTAACGTTTCTCGTCGCTACGTTACTACTTCGTTCTATAAATAGCTCCGCTACAGAGATCGCTACCCTGGTTAAAAAGTAGCGACGCTACCAGCACGCTACTGAGAATTGTAGTTAAGCTATGTAGCGTCGCTACTTGTAGCTAGCTACTGCCCATCACTGGTGGAAGGTCACACTACCTCTCCTAGATCCTTCCCTTGCTGTGCAGGCGCCCCGACCGAACTGTAGGAGTCGCTGTTTACAACGACCAGGACCCACCCACGCCGGCTTCCCACCCGCTAACACTGCCAATTGTGTTAGTATGGACGGTCGGCCAAGCCGGAGGCACCACAGCCGGATTCGATCCCACTGGCTCTGTGGTAGTAGACAGATGCTTAGTCTGCTGCGCTACCCGGCCGCCCATGATCTCTGTTTAACAGTACTGTATATTTGCATATCTTGTATGTCACAAATGTAACAGTACTGTATACCTGTATGTCATGTATTGTCATAAATGTCATGATATATATCTGTATATCTGTATGGCCCCCGTAAATGTCCAAGCCCCCCCTCCCACCCCCTCCTAATGTACAGTTTCCTCCCCTTCGTATGTATATATTTTCTGTTAGGATCTCTGTTTAACAGTACTGTATATTTGCATATCTTGTATGTCACAAATGTAACAGTACTTGTAACTGAGGGGTTACAATACCCTGACTGTATTAAAGATTGTGATATATTAAACCACTACTAGTTATGTACTTTAATTACTGGCCATACAGTACATGAATATATATGGTGAACACCCACACAAGAATACGGCATTGACACATAAAGTTCTATTGGAGGGTTATTTATTATTATTAAGCAACGTTAGGTTACAGATTGAGAATTAGGCTCGCGCTTGTATGGCGAAGAACATACGTAAAGTCAGTCAAGAGCATAAGTCAATGAGAATAGTATGAATACTATGATGGGTCTAAGCTGACGCCACCTGTGGTATAGCAATTATATGGGCCACACCGGTACCAGCTGGAGACACTGGGGGGTTCCCTCCGGGTGTAAGGCCGGTAGGGGTAGAGGAATGTTCGGGTACAAAGTCTGGGTCAACGAGGAATAACGAGGCTCCAGATACAGGAGCCGGTGCATGTACTCCCTTGATCAGCAGACAAAGCAACAGTTGTAATCCAATATGCTCGACAGCATTGACGACAGCCAGCCAGCCCCTTCCAAGAGGCGGGCCCGAGTGATGATCCTCACGGGGGTAAATCCCAAATGACAGTGGGATCAACGGTTCTCTTCTCCAGTGGTCACGGTCCCAAAGCAATATAATCCAACCAGAAATGGTTCTGCAATCGCCGGTGTAGATTCTCCTGTGTACATATCCAACGGTTCTCGCCTAGGACTCCTCGGGTGTGGGCACGGATTTAGGCCGCATAGCCTGGATAAGTGCACTAGCTAAATACACGACGAACCGATGGTAATGCTGGTCACTGAAGAACTGTAGCCGCACGATACACTATAAATGATCGACTATTACTTCACATTAGATTAAGTCGAACTCAACGTTACTGCGTTAAACTCTGACACTTTAGCATTCTATTCGCACGCGGTTCTCAATGCTCTATTTAGATGCAAGGTTGCTCACTTCACTGCACGTTGACTCGTGGTGAAGGCATTAAGGGTTTGGTAAGACTACTGCTGTTTACACCTGCGCCGTATTTATACGTAAGGTGAATATCTAGTGCCAACCTCAGTTCTCGTCTCGTATTACTGCGCAGACTCTGGGCATGTACCGACATGCCCGGAGTTGCCTTTGAACTTGCCGTTGGGGGCTTGGTCGTTGGCGCCTGGGGTCGCTGTCCAATAGGAGAGCGAATATTACTCTGGTTTGTACACAGGTAAAGGGATATTCCGTGTATATATACAAACAATATACAAGGTATATCAAAACAATAAATATATATATTCAGTTTAATCTGACCCTTTGCAACAGTACTGTATACCTGTATGTTGCGTATGTCATTAATGTCATTATGAATTGAAAATGGGGGACCCTGATTTACAAAAGTCTTTCTCTGATCCACCGCACAGAGAAACAAAGCCGATGGAGGTATGGCATTTCCAGATTTTTACCACTATTTTAAAGCGTACACTTTAAGACCACTGACAACCTGGTTTGATTCCCAAGCATCCTGGAGACATTTTGAAGTAAATATAGTAGCACCACATAGACTGCAGGACATAGTATACACAAAATTATCAATTAAGCAATGCGAAATGAAATTTGGCCCCATTATTACTCATGCAATCCGGATATGGCATGAAACACAAAAAAAATATTCTAACCCACATAAATGGCATAGTCATACTCCCCTATTCAATAACAATGCACTCCTGATTGAAAACGACCTATAAGATACCCTAAATGGGAAAAGCAGGGCATACACACATTAGGAGATGTTTTCAACAAACAGGGTTTTTATAGATATGAAGAAATACATAAAAAAATGTATCTCACCAGATCCATGTATAATTTTTACGCACAGTTATTGGTATGTTTGAAGGCTCATGGAGTCCCATTAAGGATACCAATTGAACAACACAGATACCACAAATTCTTCTATGAAAGAGAGACATCGAGAGGTTTTGTATCAGATTTGTATCATCAATTACTAATGTCCTCGTATGGAGTCCTTCCCCTAGACTCAGTCTGGAGGAGGGATATACCAGACCTGGAAATAAATGTTGATTGGCAAGAAGCCTGGGCAAACATTCGACTTGCGTCACGTAACCCGGACCATCAACAAATCAATCTTAACTATATTCACAGGACATACCTGACTCCTATAAGACTGAACAGAATGGGACTTAAACAAGACTCCAGATGCTCCTTATGTACAAAAGGGGAGGAGGGTACATTTATGCATATGTACTGGGATTGCCCACCAGTTAAGATATTCTGAAAAGAAGTGTCCCAGCAATTATCAAATTTCTTAATTCTGAATATACCTGTACACCCCTCTGTATTGCTGTTGAATGGTGTTTTTGAGTTTGCAGTCCCTATACAGCTAAAGAGATTTGTTTTATCAGGTATCACAGCGGCTAAAAAGCTGATAGCATCACAATGGTTTCAACCGGAAAAAATTTGTAGGAAGGTTTGGATTCTTACATATCTTGATGTGATTTATCTAGAAATATCCACAGCAAGGATTTTAGGTGTCAGTGAATCCAAAATTGCAATGTGGTTAGAAGTGGTGGAGAGAATAAAAGCTAGCATATGAATTGTAGTGCCTGGTAAGGAGCGAATGATAATGGATGGGTTATCCAAGTGGGGGTCCGGGGGGGGGGGAGCGAGAGCATATGTGTGTAGGGTATTAGATAGTAAGTATTAGGTATATATCTTGTATAATACATTTATTTAAATGGTGATTTAATTGGATGTGTACTGTTAATTAATGCTTGTATATCTAATTTTATGTTGTTATGTTTATGTGTATGTTAAAAAAAATATATATATATAAAAAAGAAAAGTCTTTCTCTGGTCTGCCTTCCCTTAACAATTGTGTGTATTGAGCCATACTGTATTGTACCCATTCTGCAATCTGTTAATAAAGTTTTTAATCAATCAATCAATCAATCAATCAATCAATTTATACCTTGCTAAACTCAAAACAACTGGGATGAAAGTAACAACTTGTTCACTGGCTGCTGGCTAAAGCTAGCCTAGCATTAATACTCTACTGCAAATGGAAAGAATGATGACACATTCCCTGTACTACAGACTGTAGTGAAATGTGTATTAGGGAAACAGTTGATGGAGTAGAGGTATTACTAGTTCCGAAGTCTGACTAGAGACGTCCGAGGGCTGAGGGTTGAGGTTTTTGAATGAAAAACAAATGTCTCTCGTGGTTCCACATAGCGTTGACTATCCGACTGGCTGCGTGTGCGTCAACAAGAGTTCTATCCACTAGCAAAATGTATGGTGCCTTCCAAACAGATTAAAGCTAAAGGGGGCGTTTCCTATCAACACAGTGCAGTCAATGCATTCCTACAATACCTGTTTTCTACCCAGAAGACAAGAGCTTCTTCCTCTTTTGAGATTCAGTGGTGCCTGGAACACTTTTAACTACGCATTGTGCCGCCCATTGATGCACGACGAGGACTCAGAGTTCTTTAATTACAGATGGCTGTTTATTGATGCAAATCACGTTCATCACCACCGTAGAACTACAATTGCAGGAAATAATAACAGTCAATACTCATACAATTCAGTCAATAGAATTACAAAAACAAAACAAAAAGTGTGAATAAGCTTTACTAACCACTTTGGCCTGCTTGCAGCTCAATGGGAGGGGGTTATCTTCAAAACTCTAGTACTTTAGTCTTTTAGCTTTGACAAATAAAGTGCACAAATCTGCTGCGCTATCTTCTTCTACAAGTCTGGACACGTTCTGCCAGATCTGCTCAAACTACGGCAAGTCAGAGCGTGAGACAGAACGTGAAACGTCACATGAGATAAAATGAAATATAAAAATAAACATGCACCCTCTATAGGCGACAGCTGCATTTACACTCCCACCAATCACATAACATGTGATTTTCAACATACCCTTTTAAAAACATCAGGAACCCTTTAAACATTGGGAACCCTTTAAACAAACCAGATACACAAAAAAAAAAGTTTCAATGAGCCTTTACTCTGCTTCCAGTAATAGTACCATTTTGTGTATGGCTCTCTCTAAATAATGTGGCTGAGATATGCGTGCGCCAGGGTTCGAAATTAACGGGGGCTTGGGGCATAATGCCCTTGAAAATGGACAAAATGCCCTCGAAAATCAGTTAAGGGGGGCACAAAATGCCCCCGACAGTTTACTAATTATATATATTTATTTATCCGGTAATGGCGCGTCTGTGTATCGTACGGTTCAGATGATGCGCAAATAAAAAAAATATCATTTGGCGGAGGTGAGCACTGGCTGCTGCAGCAGCAGCAGCACTGCAACTGAGCCAGGTGCTAGTCAGTTTGTGTACAAATGGCAAGCACAATCTAAATCAATCTTCATTACGACTTTAAAAACATAGCCATTAACATTACATAGGCATACACACATCTTGCCATAGCGTTAGCAGTTTGTACAACACAACGCACGTTTTAACTATAGAATCAGCCCGCGAGGTAATACAGTCAACGAAATGTTACCGTAGCTACTAGCTAGCAGAGGAGGAAATGGGAGTCTGAGAGGCGGGGTGTTTAAAGACAATGATAGGCGTTTATTCAACATCCAAGAAGGCTAACATACAACTGTGTTTTACTAACTCCAACCGGGACTATTGCCGCTTTCCCACTGCATGCCATCACCTCCTAACGTTACCGGAGCTACCGGAGCTGATAATAACATTGCCTGAGCTGAAGGTGCGTGACACTAAAATGTCCGTGGGGACCCGGCGCCAACCCATAGATAGTTCCAACTCACCGAATTACGTAATCCACCACAGTTGCACTTTGATTGATTGATTGATTGAAAAGTTTATTAACAGATTGCAGAATGGGTACAGTACAGTACAGCTCAATACATACAATTGTTAAGGGGATGCAGACCAGAGAAAGACTTTCGTCTTGTTTACATCAGGGTCCCCCATTTTCAATTCATCATAACATATATGACATACATGACATACAGATAGACAGTACTTAATATTGAAATAATGTTAGTCTAAATAAATGTAGACAGATACATAATAATTTCAAGCAGAACACGAATCTTTCCATTAAGAACTGACAATCAGGGAATTTAAACATGGTTGACATTGTTTTTTTGTGTTTATATTAAAGAAAGGAAAGTCTAGTGCTGGCTGAGCATATTGTTTGTTTGCACTAAGTTAATACTACAAATGTAGCCTATATTTTTCAGTCAGTTCGGTCTTTGTGTGCCAAACATTATTTAAGGCTGTAAACACTGTAACACTGTAAACTTTTTTATTTTTTTTTAATAAATGAGAAGCATTTTTAGATTTGAGTGTTACATTTTTTTTTATAAAAATGTACGTATATCGAACCGAACTGAAAACCGTGACCCCAAAACCGTGATACGAACCGAACCGTCCATTTTGTGAACCGTCCCACCCCTACCGTTTATCATAAAAATTCAGTGCCCCCGAAATACAAAAAAAAGCCCCCGAAAATCAATTAAGGGGGGCAAAAAAAGCCCTTGAATTTTTTTTTTTTTCTAACCCTGGCGTGCGCCTTTGTTGTCTAGTGTTGTGTCACTGACTAACTGGTTAACTCTTCTGACCCTATTGTCAGCAGCTAACTTCCACTGATTTCTTGGCAAGTTCTCATCTTGCTGGTATTTCTCCTGTCCTTGGTCCATTTTCTTCTGTGTTGCAGATTAAGCAGGTACTCCTTTCTCCACCTAGTCCAGAACTCATTTGACAGGAACTGAACTCTCTTCCATCTTTTCTGAAGATAGAAGTCTTCTTTCACAAACTCCTGGTTTTGTTTTCTCTCCTTGTTGATGAGAATGTCTCTCTCCTTGTTGATGAGGTCTCTCTCCTTGTTGAGAAGGGCTCTCTCCTTGTTGAGAAGGGCTCTCTCCTTGTTGAGGTCTCTCTCCTTGTTGAGAAGGTCTCTCTCCTTGTTGAGAAGGGCTCTCTCCTTGTTGAGACGGGCTCTCTCCTTGTTGAGACGGGCTCTCTCCTTGTTGAGAAGGGCTCTCTCCTTGTTGAGACAGGCTCTCTCCTTGTTGAGAAGGGCTCTCTCCTGGTTGAGAAGGGCTCTCTCCTTGTTGAGACGGGCTCTCTCCTTGTTGAGACGGGCTCTCTCCTTGTTGAGAAGGGCTCTCTCCTTGTTGAGACGGGCTCTCTCCTTGTTGAGAAGGGCTCTCTCCTTGTTGAGACGGGCTCTCTCCTTGTTGAGAAGGGCTCTCTCCTTGTTGAGAAGGGCTCTCTCCTTGTTGAGACGGGCTCTCCCCTTGTTGAGACGGGCTCTCTCCTTGTTGAGAAGGGCTCTCTCCTTGTTGAGACGGGCTCTCTCCTTGTTGAGACGGGCTCTCTCCTTGTTGAGACGGGCTCTCTCCTTGTTGAGAAGGGCTCTCTCCTTGTTGAGACGGGCTCTCTCCTTGTTGAGAAGGGCTCTCTCCTTGTTGAGAAGGGCTCTCCTTGTTGAGACGGGCTCTCTCCTTGTTGAGACGGGCTCTCTCCTTGTTGAGACGGGCTCTCTCCTTGTTGAGAAGGGCTCTCTCCTTGTTGAGACGGGCTCTCTCCTTGTTGAGAAGGGCTCTCTCCTTGTTGAGAAGGGCTCTCTCCTTGTTGAGACGGGCTCTCTCCTTGTTGAGAAGGGCTCTCTCCTTGTTGAGAAGGGCTCTCTCCTTGTTGAGACGGGCTCTCTCCTTGTTGAGAAGGGCTCTCTCCTTGTTGAGACGGGCTCTCTCCTTGTTGAGACGGGCTCTCTCCTTGTTGAGACAGGCTCTCTCCTTGTTGAGAAGGGCTCTCTCCTTGTTGAGAAGGGCTCTCTCCTTGTTGAGACGGGCTCTCTCCTTGTTGGAACACTGGAGGCGCAAGAGGACGCAGTTCTTCTTGTGGGGTGAGAGCTAGCGAATGTGCTGAAGGATAGTGTAGAAGAGGTGACCACAGATGATCTTCTTCATCATCATTATGAACGCTTTCAGTGTAAACCTTTAGCCTTGCCTTAGCTGCGTTGAGTTTCTTGAGTTCCTCTAACCGTTCCACTTCTCTCTTTTTCTCTTCTAGCTTTGTTTTTGTATCAGCACTTTCCATGATGAATAGAACTCTTTTCTCTGCCTGGATCTTGGCGTTCTCTGCGTGGATCTTGGCGTTCTCTGCGTCGTTTTCAGCCGACCGCCTTTCATCTTCCTGCTCCAGTCTTCGGATTTCTTCTTCTTGCTCATTCTGGTCTTTCATTATTTTTAGTACCTCTGTAGTTGCGGCTGCTTCCGCTGCAGCTTGTCTTGTGTTGTGTGACACTGAGATTTCAGAACCACTGTTGTTGAGGAACTTATGAGCCCTTTTATTAGCAGTCCTGGTTCTCCTCTTGCTGTTGATGAACTGCAGAGCCTTTGTATTAGCAGTCCACTGTCCTGGTGAGCGATTGGCATGTATCATTCCTTCTACGGGTTTCTGAGTCTGGATGATCGGGATGTAAAGTGTCTCTCATTTTTAGATAAATACCATCAATTTCAATTTGGGCTGAATTTATTCTGGCCATGATCTCCATTAGGTCAGAGTCGTCCTTATACTTGATGGATATTTTCAGTCCATTTATGTAGTGCTTCCACCTCTCATATGCCCTTTTGAAGTTCACTTTTAGATACATCACCTTATCGTCTACAAGAGCCTGTCCCTTTTCAGTAAATACGACTGGCTCACTATCGTCTAGCTTGTTGGACTCAATCTGAGATTCAGTTTGCTCTATCTCACCCCTTTGTGACATGTTTACTGTGTAGTAAATAAATCAATTATGTATTCATTAAATATTTATGAACCATATCTATGGAATAGGAAATATGAACTGTAAATAGAGGGGTAGGCTAATATGAATTCAGTCTAAGAAATGTGTAAGCCTAATAATGAAAAGTGTCAACAAATGTCTTAAGTATTCAAAAAATAAAATGCTTAATTTAGTTGAACATTGTAGGCTAATTCAAATCTACACCTTTCTTCGATGTGAAATACAAATCACGAAAAATAACAAATAAACCATAGGCCTAGGACCTAGGTTTATATTATAGTAGCTTACTATACTGGGATATAACTGGTAAAATGTGTAGGCTAATATGAAATTCAAAAACGAAAGGAAATGTAAGCCTAGTAGGCTATTATGAAAATGCAAACTATCAAGTTCGAATATACCCTTTATGATTGGCCTTTTCTAAATTAACCTTATAAAGCTAGACTTCATTAATGAATATCAACCTATTCTTAATGGCCAAAAATATTAAACTGTAAACAACCTTATATACAGTCTCAAGAATGTGCGCACTTGCAATGCAATTGTAGCCTACAACCAGGGCCGCCTGGGAGAAATGCGAGGCCCTGTGCGAGATTTAAACGCGAGGCCCCCCCCCCCCCCCCCCCCCCCAAAAGGAAAAAAAAAAATATATATATTTCTTTTTTTTTTTTTTTTTATACAGTCAACATATTCGTAAATAATAGCGCTGCCCGAGGCTGAGCATGATACAGTCAACATATAGCAAGAGAGAGAGCGAGAGAGAGCTCCCGTTCTACAGTCAATATACAGTGTACAGAGAGAGAGACACATTGGAAAGAAATTGAAATGCTATTTGGCCCTAAACAGAGAGTACACAGTGGCAGAATACCTGAGCACTGTGACTGAAGATCCTTGACAAGGTACAGACTCAGCGAGCACAGCCTAGCCATCGAGAAAGGCCGCCATAGGCAGACTGTGTGTGTTAGAAAGAGAGAGAGAGAGAGAGAGCATGTGTGTTAGAGAGAGAGCATGTATGAGAGAGATAAGCAAAGATGACCCCCTAAAGGATATTCAACTTTTAATGAAAGAACAAAACAGAAGGAAAAGATAACTTCACAAAGGCAACATGAATATACATAGATCCAAAAGGACAAAGATCAACACTTAAATCCAAAGAGAAGAGGGTCTATACCAGAGAAAACAAAGCAGCAAGGAGCCAATGGCCGACAGCTAAAGGCTAGCCAGGTAGGCTACTGACACCAGGCCACACACAGCTTTGGCCAACGGCCCAACGCTACCCAAGCTACACAAACGACCAAGACAATGAATTCACACACAGCACATGTCGTATCTCCAAATGTTGTGAAGTAACATATGTTTTGCCTGGAAAAAAACATCGTTATTAACAAAACATTCGGGAGGGGAAGGAAGGAAGAGTAAAAATAAAATAAAAAAAATAATAATTTTTTATTTTTTTTGCGAGGCCCCCCTTCCCGCGAGGCCCTGTGCGACCGCACTGCTCGCACACCCCCTGAGGCGACCCTGCCTACAACAATACTTCTCTCCGAAAGTCAATACCTGAGACGTGTAGTCAGTCAACTTGGTGAATGGCATTTGCCTATGCAGTTCAACTTCAATGTAGGGGAAAGTCTGCTGCTTCTTTAAGATGGATGCTGCGAAATCTTACTGATACGTGGAAAAGTTCAGTGGCAGAGTCCTGTACCCGCGCCAACCTCGAGCCGTCTTCTTCCACGAGCTCGCTTGTTTGGCCGTGTGCACACTGCTGCAGCTCCTTCCCAGCACAAAAGTTCCCCAGACATGACGATACATCTTCGACTGCAGACAATCCTCTACCCGACGTTCTCATAGCCAACACGATTCATTTCTCACTTGGGAGTCTTCAACTTCACAGTCCAGTGTTCTACTGTGCCGCCCATTGATGCACGACGAGGACTCAGAGTTCTTTAATTACAGATGGCTGTTTATTGATGCAAATCACGTTCATCACCACCGTAGAACTACAATTGCAGGAAATAATAACAGTCAATACTCATACAATTCAGTCAATAGAATTACAAAAACAAAATGAAAAGTGTGAATAAGCTTTACTAACCACTTTGGCCTGCTTGCAGCTCAATGGGAGGGGGTTATCTTCAAAACTCTAGTACTTTAGTCTTTTAGCTTTGATAAATAAAGTGCACAAATCTGCTGCGCTATCTTCTCCTACAAGTCTGGACACGTTCTGCCACATCTGCTCAAACTACGGCAAGTCAGAGCGTGAGACAGGACGTGAAACGTCACATGAGATAAAATGAAATATAAAAATAAACATGCGCCCTCTATAGGAGACAGCTGCATTTACACGCATACTGCCACGTGGTGGAGAGAATGATGGGGATCATGCACCTCATTATAGAATAAATCGGGAGCTGAGGAACAGGATGATTAAAAAAGTGCTCACTCTATGCATCTGTATTGCCCCCTGTAGGAGCCAAAACTATATATTTAGGTTATTGTATTATATGAATGTTTATATGTTTATTTGTATAACCTTACATTGAAACGGCATTAGGAATATTGATTGGATTTAGATAAAGTCCTTGAACCGTCTTATTATTTTTCTTTATCAACGAACGTACTACTCACGAGTAAGCAACTTTAACCAGTAGAGTGGAACGTCGGCCCTCATATTAGTAAGAAAACTCTGTTCCAAGAGGAAAAAGGAATTACTGGACTACTGGAGCGCTGAAAGAAGGATAACAACAAAATGTCGGAACCTAAGAAGGTTGAGATGACACAAGGGGTCTATGAGGAAGATGTCCGTCAGGCCATCAATAAGAGCCAGGAGAAGAAGAAAGATCAGGATGAATGGTTCACGCCGAAGGCTGACACATTTTACAACTTCACAGTAAAGGCTGACACATGGATGAAAGAGGTGCATCAGCGTATAGCGGAGTCTAGGAAGCACCAAGATGAGGTCAGGCCTGAAGACAGTGCATCCGGCGTCGTAAAAAAGGAAAGGGTCTAGAGCACCATCCACTACACTTTCCTGAACATCATCTGCAAGTGTGCGTCTGAAAGTTGAATTAGAGAGGGCTGAGTTGCTAGCCCAGGCTTCCGCTCTAAAGCAAAAATGACAACTCGATAAAATGGAGGTTCTGCTCTTAGCTACCTCATCTAAGCTAAGAGCAGAGAGGGAGGAACAGGAGGCTCTGCTCTTAGCTAAGCTAATATCAGAGAGAGAGAGGATTTACAGGTCCAGGCTGCTTTAGCTGCCGCAGAGGCTAAGTTCAAAGTACTGGAAGAGTATGAGGGCCAGCGAGCCTCATCCAGAGTGTCCCGTAGGGATGGAATGAACTCTTACATATAGAAAAAGAAGCCCTTCGAATCACAAGGTCACGAGCAGGCTACGCCTACTCCTCAGGCCGTAGCGATAAAAGGAGAACCTGCTTACAGTAGCAGCTCCAGAGCACCTGGCGGTGCTACACAGAAGGAACAAGAGTCTCCGCAACAAGAGTCCACACAAGCCATGGTGGATTTCCTAGTGAAGCAACAAAACCATGCTACTCTGCCCCCTCAACAGATTCCTATATTCTTTTTTTTGTATCTACTTTTTCTCCCATTTTCTATTTTTCTCCCATCCCAATTTCGTATCGTCCAATTATACCCTCCCCTGTCTCGAATGTTGTTAGGCCATGCCTCCCACAAGCCGGCTGCAATGTGGACTAAGCCTTACATCACGTGTCCGCTCCGGTACTCGAGGAAGCAGCAGTCGCATCTTTTCACCTGCACAACGCGATCTCTCAGCGTCGGGGGTCTGCGTTTTTTGGAGGGCACGCCGCCCCCGTCGCTTCCTGATTCTGCTGCGCAGGCGCACCAACCGACCTGTAGGAGTCGCTGTCCACAACGTCCGATCCCCACCCATCAGCTTTCCACCCCCTAATACTGCCAATTGTATTAGTATGAACGACCAGCCAAGCTGACAGCAATGCGGAGAGCTGGGCTCGAACCCAGCGTCTCCTGCATTGGTGGTGAGAGCCTTGCCCACTGCACCACCTAGCCGCCCAACAGATTCCTATATTCAAGGGAGACCCTATGGAGTACAGGCTATTCATCAGGGCCATTGAACATGGAGTGGAGGGCAAGACAGATAGTAACAGAGACCGGCTGTACTTCATGGAGCAGTACACGGATGGACAGCAGAGAGAGCTGATAAAAAGTTGTCTTCACATGGAACCAGAGCGAGGCTATCACGAGGAAAGGAGGCTCTTGAAAAAACATTTTGGAAATGGATACAAGATCTCAATGGCATATATAGACAAGGCTGTTGCAACTATTATATAGATAATATACACTTTCATTACAGACTCATAAAGTAAAATATAATACACACACATAGTTTAATTGGTGATAACGTTTTGTTTTATTTGTTTTTATTTGCTTTAATGACATTTGCCACAAAATAACACATTTGTCTTTCAGCACCACTCAAGAGTGGACAGCTCCTGCCAACACAGTGTCTAACACTGCAGCCATGCTGAATTGCATGTGACCGAATTGATTGCTGTATTGGAAACAGCCGTGATATGTTTTGGTGCGGCTCGTCAAGCACACAGAATGTAAAATGATTTTGAACTGAACTGAACTGAACGAAAAATAACTGAATTGAACTAGGAAGTGTGAACTAATAGAAAATAAAAGAAATTAAGATTTGATTCAAAAGGAAAAGCAACGACTGGACATTCCTGTTTTCATCTTTGTAACAAAAGCTGGTGCCGAAACCAGGGAAGAACAAAGAAAAGAAGTGCTTTGAAGACAAAGAAGGATCAAGGGAATGTACAGACATGCCTACAGCAGCGATGTCCAAGACACAACTAAAGAAACTACTTCGGAAAAGAGGAGTGGTAAGGACTGCGATAACAAAGTTGATCAATGTGATGGATGAGAAGACAAGAGTGTCATTAGAAGATGTGGACGCGGATTATGATGAAATATTGGACATGCTTGTGGAAAAAGAAATTGCATTGAAAGCCTTGAACACAGAAATTGAAGACGGAATTGAGGAAGAGGATTTTGAAGATGAACTTGAGGGTGTGCAACGATATGAAGAGGATATATGTGTACACAAAACCAAACTGAAAAAGGCTATGAGAAGAAAAGAAGATGACCGTTCATCAGTGGGCTCCAACAATGGATATGGTTTTGCAGTCAAACTCCCGAGACTGATCATTGACAAATTCAACGGAGAAATTAGCCTATGGCAAACATTCTGAAGCCAGTTCGACATGGCAGTTCATAGAAACCCAGACCTCAGCAAGGCTGACAAGTTTAATTATCTGAAGTCCTATCTCACGGGAAGGGCTGCAAACGCAATCACGGGTCTCGCATTAACCAATGAAAATTATGATGCTGCGATTAAAATGTTGGAAAACAGATTTGGTCGAAAGGATCTTTTAATCAATGCCCATATGAATAAGTTATTAAACTTGACCCCGGTTAAACGTGCAAACGACACAGTCGCCCTACGAAAACTATATGATGAGATCGAAATACAAGTCAGAAGTCTGTCAGCGCTTAAAGTCGTCTCTGAAATGTATGGTAGCCTACTCTGCCCTATCCTAATGAAAATGGTGCCAGAGAGCATAACGCTCGCGTTCAGCCGCCAAAGAGAGGAAGACGACATGTTAGAAGTAGAGGGCTTAATGAAATTCCTGAAAAGAGAAGTTGAAAGCCGAGAAAGAACGGCAAACTTGATTGATCTGAACCCACAAATTGACAAACCGAATTATGAGCAAAGACATAGGCCTACCGCAGCCTATAGAGCGTCTACCGCTGCACTATATACGGCAGCGCCACAGAACTGCATATTTTGCAACAAAGCCAACCATATCTCCAAACACTGCACGGAAAATACAGTCGAACAGAGAAGAGAATTCCTTAAAAAACAAGGACGTTGTTTTGTGTGTTTGGGGACAGGACATATGGCCAGAACTTGTAAGGCACAGGTTTCATGCGAGAAGTGTGGCCGGCGACACCACAAAGTAGTATGCGCTCAGCCCCACGATATGCGCCCCTATGGACCAAGACTGCGCGTAGCGCAACAACCTACAAACCTACAAACTGATACTACCGTCGGATATAATTCGGGTTTGTTTTACTCCAAACAGCAACAATGTGGTTGGTTAGCCAAAACGCAACCAGGAGTAAATTGACCAGATGCCTGTTGGACGGTGGGAGTCAACGTAGCTTTATAAGAACAGAATTGTCACGCAAACTGAATCTACCGGTGATAGGCTCCGAGGTAATACAATGACACACGTTTGGTAGCCCACAACCAAAACGAGTGCATTGCAATAAAGTACGGGCAAAATTATCCGCTGTGAGAAATGGCCAAACAATTGAAATTGAATTACTGGAATCACCACAAGTGTGCACGTCACTAATGAGTGTACCCGGAGAGCCATTACGCACGGAGATGGAAGGAAAAGGAATGCTGTTGGCCGACGTAAAGGTCCACGGAATGGAAAATCAAGATGTGGAAATATTAATCGGATCCGACTACTATTGGAAGGTGGTCTCTGGAAAGATTGAAAGACTACAAGATGGACTAGTGGCAGCTGAGAGCAGCTTCGGATGGCTCATTCAAGGCACGGTAACTACAATGCACGTCAGCACCATAACCAACGTTGGAGTGATGCATATCAATGTAGATAATAAAATACTGTCTGAACAGTTGTGCTCATTCTGGGAGCTAGAATCCCTGGGAATCAACCCTGAACCAGAAACTAAGTTGAGCGCCAATGATGAAATTGCCCTGAAACAATTCAAAGAAACCATTACGCACAACAGAGAACGTTATGAAGTGCAACTACCATGGCGCACAGATACTTTGAAACTGTCATCCAACTACAGAATGGCAGAGAACAGGTTTCAACGTCTGATGAGAAGATTCAAACATGATGGTAAACTCTTCACAAGATACAGTGAGGTGATCGATGACTACTTGGAGAAGAAAATCATTGAACCAGTCAAAACCAATACTACCGGTAACCCATTGTACTACATGCCACATCATGCTATTGTGAAGGAGGAATGCGCAACGACGAAAGTCAGGATTGTATTCGATGCGTCGTCACATGATGGAAATAGTGACTCACTTAATGACTGTCTATTAACTGGGCCCAACTTGAACCCTGATTTATTGAGTGTGTTTTTTTTATTTTTTTTTTTATTTTTATTTTTTTGTCTTTTTCCCCCTCCATTTTCCTCCGATTTTCTCCCATCCCAATGTTAGTCGTATGCCAATTCCCAGTCCCTTCCTGATCGCTGCGCACTTACCCCCCACAGTCAGATCATCTGGGAGAGTGGAGGCTACCACGTGCTTCCTCCGACACACGTCCAGCCAATCACCGCTTCTTTTCACCTGGCAGCGCGGATTCTCATTGAGAGGGCGTAGCGTGTGGGAGGACCACACTATCCCCCTCACGTCCAATCCGCGCTTAGCAGGCGCCCCGACCGAACTGTAGGAGTCGCTGTTTACAACGACCCGGACCCACCCCGCCAGCTTCTCCCACCCTCTGATACAGCCAATTGTATCAGTGCAGACGGCCAGCCAAGCTGGTGACAACCCCGGAGCTGTGAGCTGGATTCGAACAGGCGAATCGAGCTCACAGCTCCGGGGCTGGTGACGAACGCATTCTCCGCTCGGCCACCTAACCGCGATTTATTGAGTGTTCTATTGAAATTCAGGCAACACAAAATTGCTTTCATGTCGGACATTGAAAAGGCCTTCCTACAGGGGGCGGTCAGGTGGCGTAGCGGAGATTGCGTTTGTCACCAACCCCGGAGACGCTGGATTCGCCTGTTCGAATCCAGCTCACAGCTGCGGGGTTGTCACCAGCTTGGCTGGCTGTTCACACTAATACAATTGGCAGTATTAGAGGGTGGGAGAAGCTGGCGGGGTGGGTCCGGGTCGTGGTAAACAGCGACTCCTACAGTTCGGTCGGGGCGCCTGCTAAGCGCGGATAGGATCTAAGGGCGGTAGTGTGATCCTTCCACACGTTACACGCTCTCAGTGAGAGTCCGCGCTGCCAGGTGAAAAGAAGCGGTTGATTGGCTAGACGTGTGTCGGAGGAAGCACGTGATAGCCTCCACTCTCCCAGACCGACTGTGGGGGGTAAGTGCGCAGCAACCAGGAAAGGGATTGGGAATTGGCATAACGACTAACATTGGGATGGGAGAAAATCGGAGGAAAAAGGAGGGGGAAAAAGATCAATAAAAAAAAATTAAAAAGAAAAGGCCTTCCTACAAATCTCAATAAACCCGACAGATCGAGACGCACTGAGGTTCCTGTGGACAGACAAGACACCTCATACAGAGAATGAAAACGAACATAATGAATGCATAATGAGGATGAAAAGGGTTCCATTTGGCGCGACTGCCAGCCCATTTCTGCTGTCAGCAACTATCAGACATATTCTGGAGGGATTGGAGTCAACATACCCCTCTACGGTAAAAGCATTAAGAGTAACTCTTTATGTGGATGATTTCATAAATGGAGCGGATACAGTAGAAGATGCATACAAGTTGTATAAAGAATCCAGAATAATCATGGACAAGGCCGCGATGAAGATGTGTAAATGGAAAACTAATTCGCCTGAACTACAGAACAAACTACAGGAAACAAAATTGGACCAGAATGCCCCAGTCAAGGTTCTGGGAATGACGTGGAGAACGACATCGGACGATTTCATGTTTGATCTGACAAGTATTCTACGAGAATCAAAGAATTCAAAATGAGGACAGTCCTGCAAACAGCCGCCAGGCTATTCGACCCTATCGGGTTCCTGTCACCATTCACGGTGAGGGCCAAGCGACTATTCCAGGAAACATGGGAACAAGGCCTAGAGTGGGATGAAGACTTGCCCACCAATTTAAATTCAAAATGGAAAGAATGGTATGGAGAGTTACAAACTGTCAAGACTATGGTCATTCCCAGACCCTACGACACTGGAACCCCGAGTTCAATCACGTATTCTGCGATGCCAGTGAAACCGCGTACTGCGCCGTAGGCTATTTACGCACGGTTGGGAACGATGAAAGCACCTGCACGTTAATATGCGCCAAAACGAAGGTAGCCCCTTTGAAGAAGGTGACGCTACCAAGACTGGAGTTATTAGCGGCTCTAATAGGAGCGAGACTTTGTAAATATATAATGGACACCAGAGACACACCGATAAAAGCTTACCTTTGGACAGATTCAACAATCGCACTTCACTGGATAAAAGGCTCCGCCAACCAGTGGAAACCATTCATTGCAAACAGGATAGTTGAAATCCAAAAGCTTTCCGAGCCAGAAGATTGGCGACACTGTCCTGGTAAAGATAATCCAGCCGATCTAGGCACGCAAGGAATATCCGCGGAAAACTTAAAGACTCAGAGCTTATGGTGGAATGGACCACAATGGCTAAGAGACGCAGACCCCCGTCAAATTGAAAAGGAGACCAATGGGCATAGCCTACAAGAGCCCATTGAGGAGACTGTCAAACAGTACCACGTTGTGACCGAAACGAAAACGTACCTAAAAGAAACTGCAATTATTCCGCTTGAAAATTACAGTAGGCTAACTACAGTTCTCAGAATTACTGCATGGGTAAACCAATTTGTGCATAACTCGTGCAATAAAAGTAAACGCCAAGGGCCACTAACGGCAGTGGAAATGAACACAGCAGAGTTATACTGGATTGTTGAAACGCAAAAAAGAACTTTCTCACAAGAAATGAAGGAACTGCAAAAGGGAACGGATATTCACAAGCACTCGAAAATTAAAGATCTAAACCCATTCTTGGATAATGGAGTAATGCGAGTTGGAGGTAGATTGCAAAAATCGAGCCTCAGATATGGACAAAAACACCTGTTTATTCTACCCGCGCATGACGTATTTACAGAACTGGAAATAAAACATGCGCATGAAGAGGTAATGCATAATGGACTTCAGAACACCTTAACACAGCTACGTGAGCGTTTCTGGATCCTAAGAGGACGACAAGCAACTAAACGGATTCTAAACCGATGTCTCATTTGCAAAAGGTTTACAACCAAGGCCAGTCAGGAAATAACAGCACCTTTACCTACGGACAGGACAACTGAAGCCGCCCCATTTGAGGTGACTGGAGTCGACTTCGCAGGGCCGTTGTACGTCAGACCTAACCACAAAAAAGCCTACATTGCTTTATTCACGTGCGCAATTACCAGAGCTGTTCACTTAGAATTACTATCAGACTTGACAACACCAAACTTTCTTTTGGCCTTCAGAAGGTTTATTGCAAGAAGAGGCATTTGCTCAACAATTTATTCAGACAATGCACAGACATTTAAAAGGGCATCACAGGACTTGAACGAAATATGGAAGTCAATGAAATCCAAACAAGTGAAGGACTTCTTTGCAGAAAAACGGATAACCTGGAGTTTTATTGTGGAAAGAGCTGCATGGTGGGGAGGTATATGGGAGCGTATGGTGCGTTCAGTCAAGACCAGCCTCAAAAGAATCGTGGGAAAGGCATTTCTGAACTTCGAGGAACTGCAGACCTTTCTGAATGAAGTGGAGGCCGTGATAAATTCAAGACCGCTCACTTATGTGGACCACGAAAGCGAGGTGGCACCTCTTACCCCAGCTCACTTCCTGGTAGGAAACCGACTGACGACACTACCACAACAGACGGTAAAAGAGTCAAACATACAACAAGGAACTCGAAAGGACGTGAACAAGAGATGGCGGTACAGAGAACGTCTCGTCAATGGATACTTGAATCGGTGGACAAGTGAATACCTGATGGAATTAAGATCTGCTCACGCATCCTTCACAAAGAAATCAACACCATTGAAGGAAGGCGATGTGGTACTAGTGAACGAACACATGTTGCCAAGACAACTCTGGAGAATGGGTAGGATACATGAAGTATTCCCAGGTTGTGATGGCAAACCTAGAAGTTGCTCAATACAGTTGCCAGGAAGAAAAGTTATCAGACGGCCAATAGTTATTGCATAACCTTGAGATTAATTGATGAACAGTGTTCATCGGGCCGGAGTTTGTTGCAACTATTATATAGATAATATACACTTTCATTACAGACTCATAAAGTAAAATATAATACACACACATAGTTTAATTGGTGATAACATTTTGTTTTATTTGTTTTTATTTGCTTTAATGACATTGAAAGTGCACTGCGTGTTTGCCACAAAATAACACATTTGTCTTCCAGCACCACTCAAGAGTGGTCTAACACTGCAGCCGTGCTGAATTGCATGTGACCGAATTGATTGCTGTATTGGAAACAGCCGTGATATGTTTTGGTGCGGCTCGTCAAGCACACAGAATGTAAAATGATTTTGAACTGAACTGAACTGAACGAAAAATAACTGAATTGAACTAGGAATTGTGAACTAATAGAAAATAAAAGAAATTAAGATTTGATTCAAAAGGAAAAGCAACGACTGGACATTCCTGTTTTCATCTTTGGAACAAAGGCACTGAACTGGCCTACTATCAAGTCCGATGACGGAGAGGCGCTCCACTCCTTTGACCTCTATCTCACTGGATGCCTCAACGCTATGGCTGATGTGGAGTACATGCAGGAGCTTGACAGCATATCAAATATGCGTGCCATCACAGCCAAGCTTCCGTACAAGCAGAGAGGGTGGTGGAGAAGCAAAGCCTATGCTCTTCTAGAGAAAGATCAGCGCAGCGCCAAGTTCAGCGACCTTGCCGATTTTGTCAACCTACAAGCCCAAGAGCCCTTCACCCTCTCTTCGGCAACATCACAGATGGAAACAAGAGCCAAGCTAAGGCTCACAAAGATGAGAAGACATCCAGAAAGAGCGGTGCTTGGGAAAGCTTCACAACAGCTGCTACAGCAGTCCAGAACCCAGCAGAGACTGAAGCAAGGACCAAGGGGGATACACTCTGTGCCTTCTCCAACCCTTGCCTCTTCTGCCAAGGAGAACAGCATGCCATGGAGCAATGCAAAAAGATGAAGAAGTCTCTTCACAAGGAGAAGATAGATTTTCTCAAGAGTAAAGGCTTATGTTTCAGATGTCTGAAACGGGGTCACATGAGCAAGGCCTGCCAAGAAATGATGAGCTGCCAAGTCTGCCAGCTTACCCACCCTACAGTTCTACATATTAATAACAAAGCTGCCTATGATGAAGCAATGCACAAGAAGGAAACATCGGATTATGCGCCCAAAGAAAATAAGCACAGGGGCGGGGAAGAAGAAGGCGAAGCCAGTTCTAAGGTCAGTGGATGCATCAATGCAGAAACGAGGACCTGCAGAGCTACTGGGCCAGCAACGTCGAAAGCATCTTGGCTATCGTTCCGGTCCACATCAAAGCCAAGAAAGGCAACAAGATGGTGGCTACCTAAGCGTTCCTCGACCCAGGCAGCAACATCACTTTCTGCACAGAGAAGTTAATGGCAGCGCTTAACGTCACCGGCAGGAAGACAAGTATCCTGCTAAGGACCATGGGAGGCGAGCAGGTCGTGAGCAGCCAGATGGTGTCTGGTTTAGAAGTCTGTAGCTTGGATAGTGACAACTTCCTAGAGCTACCCAACACCTTCTCTCAGAAGTCAATACCTGCTCGTAAACAGAACATCCCACTGCAAGAGGAAGTCGATAAGTGGCCCTATCTCAGTGAAGTGCAAATACCAAAGATTCAGGCAGAGATAGGCCTTCTCATCGGGACTGACGTACCCAAGGCAATGGAACCAGGGCAGGTGGTACCCAGCGTGGAAGAAGGGCCGTACGCGGTGAAAGCGTGATTGGGCTGGATCGTCAATGGCCCCCTCAGAGGAGAACATGGCCATGAAACTACCAGTGGACTCATACAAGTCACGGCCAACCGCACATCCGTGGCCACGCTAGATGAACTTTGGAGTCAACAGTTCAAGAACGACTTCCCAGAGTGCCAAGACGACCGGCTTGAGAAGTCGAGGGACGACATCCAGTTTCTGGAACTGGTCTTGCAGCCCGTGAAACTTACAGAGGGACACTACAGCATCGGCCTACCATTGAGGAACGCAGTATTCAAGATGCCGAACAATAGAAGAGTAGCTGAACAGCAAGCTCTCAACTTAAAGAAGAGGTTCACGAAGAATCCCCAGTTCTATTATTATTATTATTATTATTATTATTATTATTATTATTATTATTATTATTATTATTATTATTATTATTATTATTATTATTATTATTATTATTATTATTATTATATGAGTACGGCATGGTGCTTTTCCCGTATTCATATAGCTAGGGTTACAATATGTAAACCATCGTTTTGAAGCTCAGTAGAGTTGCCACAAGTGACCTTGCTGCACAGCCACCATGGTGGATACGGTATCAGGGCCCGTGTCGACCTGGGACGTTTTATGAGTTGTCAGCTCCTTTCTGTCATTAATTTCTATGCTACAGACGCGACAGGCGCGCTCCTTGTCCCAGCGCCGCGCCTCGCGTATTAGTGCTCTCGGCGGCCAGCGTTTTTGGGCGGAGCGCTCCCAGCGCCTAAAGCTGAAACTAGTTCAACTTTTGGAGAGGAGCGGCGCTCATCAAGGTAACTTTTTATTCGCGAGACTCAGGAAAACGCTCTGAGCATGCATATTTTTGCTTTTCAAATCGGTCCGCCTTGAAAAAAAACGTCCCCGGTGGACACAAAGCCTCACTCTGTTAATTTGGTCATCTGAGAAAAGCTGCTTGGGGGAATACTTTTAGCTGGCGTAGATGTCTTATTGTTTGTATCTACATGTGCTGCAGACAATGTCAAATTTGTGCAGCGAAAGCACATCTAGGGCTGGTTCCAACCTGGTCAACACCCGCAACACACTTGGTGATGTCCCATTTTCAGTCACCCCTAATAGTCTATGGTGATGGTTTAGACAGGCCCATTACTATGTGTTTCTCACTGGGATACTACTGAGTTGTCCCCCATAATATCCATGCAATTCTGCCTCTGACAAATGTGTTGTAATCTCTTTGAAAATGAGCATTTGCTACATGTAAAAGCCTCAAAGCTGTGGGCATGAGGAGTGAGCGGGAGAAAAGGACACAGACACCCTGCACTGTACAAACACCCCTGCTGCTTCTGAGCATGGCCTTTGCTTTATATACAGTATTAGCCAAAGACGCACAGAAGCATGAAATGTTGAACTGTATTATTTTCATTCAAACTTTGTAAGTGTTTTTTTTTTGTGTAGGGCTTTTCATGGGACTTTGTTAACCGGCTCAGGACATAGTTTGCAATGGATTCACAAATCCACAATTATCATTCATAACAGCTTCATTGTGCAATCCAAAACAAATGCTCAATGCACACTGCAGTAGGTTGACGCAATATAGGCTACAGTACCAACATCCGTCCCATCCATTCCTCTACATGCTTTTGATTAGAGCGACAGCAGTCCTGCACCAGAACTCCTATGGGTCTGTACTATAAGTGGTAAATGGTGCATTTATATTGCGCTTTTATCAAAATCGCTTTACAATTTGTTCCTCACATTCACCCATTCACCCATACATTCACACACTGATGGCGGAGGCATAAGTGTCTTGCTCAAGGACACATTGACACGCTAACCTGTGAGGAGCAGGAATCAAACCGGCAACCTTCCGACTACCAGACGACCACTCAAGTTTCAAGTTTCTTTAATAGTTGTCATACAGAAGTACAGAATACTTTCATACAAAATGCTTCTTACTGTTACGCTCCAGAGACTGTGCTAGACAAGATAGTATCAAATAACATAGTATAGCATGTAATTTAGAAGTAGAAAATTAGGTCACAGTGTTCAGTATAGACATATGTACAATGTTCGATGCAGAATAGACGTAACTGAGTTACCATATAACTCTCTACTCTCTACTCTACCTCCTGAGCCACTGTCGCCCCAGAATGTGGTGTACTATGAACACCATATTCTTTCAGAACCATCTAAAACATAAAAGGAAAAAAGGAACAACGTAATTTTTCTTTAATGTATATTGATTAGGTTGTAGTACAACATGTTAGTGTACCCATGCCTGCACGTTCATAGAGAAAGTGCCTGAAAGCCTCTTGAGGAAGAGCGCGTCATCAGAGTAATCACAACAAGAAAATGAGTGAAGCGCGAAATTGCAGCAAAATTAAACTTAAAATACATTTTCAATAACAGGAGTACCATTTTCTGGAAGAGGAAAGGCACCATACATTTCTGAGTTTGGTCATCGACCTGTATCCATTGGTTTTGTGCTCTTACTCTATGGAACGTGTGGACGGCAGAGGACTGCAGGCTGGACGAGCGGTAGGAGCGGTGCATTAGTTTTAACACGATTCGTTTTTTTTTGTTTACAAGTCAGAAGTCATGCTTACCATTGCATACTGTATTGAGTCCGAGTAGCGATGGTGAAATGTGTGACAATATTCAGCTATTTTAAAGGGGCACTTCACCAAAAAACATTATTTCACACATATCCCAAGGCCCTAAACTGTTTGGCGCACATTTGTTTATTCATTGAGTTAATGAGTTTGAATATCTCCTCCTGCTGTCATTGGAGAACACTGAATCCTTATGTTAATAATTACAGCCCAATGAAATTATGTAGATGAAAAAATACTAGGGCTGGGACTTAATCGCGTTTCGATTAATTAACTCAAGAAAACATTTTAGAAAAAAAGAAGTACGCATTTTTTCGCACGTCGCAGCACTTTGCTCTCGTCTGTTGGCTCCGGGCTGCGTTTTCGCCGATCAACCAAATACATTGTCGGAAAGGTGAATTTGCCGCCTTTCGATCATCACCCCACTCAACCTATTGGGTGATTCCATTCTCAAGTTAGGAGACGAAACATCCGGCGAGCGAGCGTCATTTGACAAGGAGTGACCACATCCGGTTACGAACGGTCCTGAACTGACCAGTCACCGCTGATGGCGAAAATGATTGACCACTGTTGTAGTCAAGGAGCGTCTGCTCCGAAAGCGATCCCAGAGTGAGAGTGGGGGAAGGTGACACAAGAAGACAAAGAAGTAATTTGTTTTGACTCAAGGAAAAATAAACGGCATTGGACGGCCATTTTGTATAATCACGCTGAATTATTGCCAGTACACACATTACAAAACCTTTGTGAAACACACGTTTTCCGTGGAATTTTTTATAAACTTTGGACATGTATGACTATAAGACTTCAGGCTATGGAACCGTTATATTTTCCAGCTCCTACCTCTCAGCTGGAGCTTAAAAATAGGCATCTGGCAACCACTAAACAGAAATGTGAGTACACAAAACGTTTACTTCAGTGTGTTCAAACCTATGTTACTCTATTTCATTAGCACTCCAAGTGATTTTTCTTTATTGTCTAAGACATTTTGGAATGTTACCTTTCAAAAGAGAAAAGGTCCTTTGCCCTATATATATATTATTCCTAAAATTGCTGCACTTTGCAAAAAATTTCATTGATCTGTTGGTCTGTGTAGTAGCTAATAAACAATATTTTGCTGCTTAAACATAATGTATAATGTATATTCATTGATTCACTCGTACACCAAAATCCATTTGAATTGAAAAAGGTTGCTTTTCGCATCAAATATTGATATGCGATTAATTTAGATTAACTATAAAGTCTCAAATTAATTTGATTACATTTTTTAATCGAGTCCCACTAATAAAAAATGCCAATCTCTATTGCAATCATTATCTCTCTATTTTTCATCTACATCATTTCATTGAGCTGTAAATAAAACAACACAAGGATCTAGTGTCCTCTGATGACATCACAGGAGGAGATATTCAAACGTATTAACTCTCAATAATTGACTAACTAAATGAATGTGCGCAAACACATTTTAGAGCCTTGGGATATTTGTGAGATTATGTGCAAAATAACTAATAACTTTTTTTTGTGAACACATTTTTTTATTATTTTTTTGACATGACATAAAACTAGACACACAAGCATTAACAGTAAATATCCACAATAAATCACAGGATTATACATTCCAGTATTTTAATCAATATAAATGTAGTTTACGAGATATATACATAATACTTGCAATACAATACAATACATACATATGCTCTTGCTCGCTCTTCTCCCCCCCCTCAGGACCCCCCTTTGATAATCCATCCATTATTTCGTTTCTAACCAAGGATTACAATTCATATGCTAACCTTTATTCTCTCCACCACTTCTAACCAGATTGCAATGCTGGCTTCATTGACACCTAAAATTCTTGCTGTAGATATCTCTAGATAAATCACATCAAGATAGGTAAGAACCCATACCTTCAGGCACATTTTATCCGGTTGAATCCAGCGTGATGCTATCAGCTTTTTAGCAGAATGTTATGGATGTCGGTAAAGGGTTTTATCAAGGATTACACAACGGTCTTTGCCTCCAACCTACGCAAGAATCGTTGTTCAAAATTGGTAGAGATGGAAACGCTTTACTCGTCATTATTCTCCTCTTTACAATACAACTACTCGGTTCGATTGGAGTCTCAAATGAATGTGTTAAAAAAAGAGATTAACTCCATTTTAAGACAACAATCTGAATTTCAAATACGTAGCACAAAACAACATTATTACTTTCATGGTTCTAAACCAAGTCACCTACTAGCTATGAAGATACGATCCAATGCAAAATTTGCAGATATCCCTACTATTAAGGACCAACAAGGACTTGTTACAGACCCCAAAAAAATTTACAAGACTTTTAGAGAGTTTTACTCCAACTTGTACAAATCGGAAATGGTTTTCAATCTAAATAAACTGGATACATTTCTTAATCAAATTAGCCTACCTAAACTCTCAGTGGAAGACGCTAAACAGTTAGATACAACTATTACACTAGAGGAACTTAGGGAGGCTATATCTGAAATGCAAATTAGTAAGGCTCCTGGATGGGATGGTATCCCACCAGAACTGTACCTCTCATGTTGGGATGTAATTGGACCCCTATTACTTGATATGATTTTATACTCAATCAAAGAGGGGAACTTCCCCAGGGACGTCAATATGGCACTCATATCTGTCCTCCTTAAAAAGGACAAAGAACCCACCGAATGTGGTAGTTATAGACCCTTAAGTCTCCTCGGAACCGATCTCAAGCTGCATGCTAAGGTACTAGCCATCAGACTTCAAAAGCATATGACATCTTTAGTTCATCTGATCAGACTGGCTTCATAACAGGCCGCCTGATCACGGATAATATAAGACGGTTACTACATGTATTAGACGCCAGCAAGGATGCCATTCCACCTACAGCTGTATTATCCTTGGATGCGATGAAAGCTTTTGATAGGTTGGAATGGTCATATTTACTCAGTACTCGGAAGGATGGGGTTAGGAAACGGATTCATTAATATGATAAAAGTATTATACAAAGACCCATCGGCCATGATTATAACAGGTAAATTCACCTCCTCACTCTTTCCTGTTTCGCGCTCGTCCAGACAGGGTTGCCCTATTTGTCCCGGACTATTTGCTCTATCCTTAGAGCCTTTAGCACAGTATATAAGACAATCCCAATCCATAGAACCAATCTCAATTAAGGGCACACAGCATCATATTAGTTTATATGCGGACGACGTAATATTGTTCATGCAAAACCCTACCACCTCACTGCCTCATCTTCTCAAGCTGATTGATGATTTTGGCAATCTATCTGGATTTAGGATAAACTGGCCAAAGTCGGCCTTCCTCCCACTTAATGTCTCTGCGAAAACTACAATCCTTCCAGGAAATATACCAATGGTAGAACACTTTAGATGTCTTGGAGTTGAAATATTCCCTACTATATGCCAAACGGTGAAGTATAATTATACAAGACTCCAAGATAGGATCACAAATGACTTTGACAGGTGGTCAAAACTTAAAAACTCAGTACAGGCCCGAGTATCAATAGTTAAGATGGATGTTTTACCTAGAATCAACTTCTTTAGTTAAATGTTACCGTTCCCCCCCCCCCCCCCCCCCCCCCCCCTGCTGGTTACTGGAAAAAATTACACTCCACCGCATATACATTTATTTGGAACAACAAACCTCCACGAATAAAAAGATCCACCGCACAGAGAAACAAAGCCGACGGAGGTTTAGCATTTCCAGACTTCTACCACTATTTTAAAGCGTTCTCTTTAAGACCACTGATCACCTGGTTTGATTCTCAAGCATCTGTATCCTGGAGAACATTAGAAGAAAACATAGTGGCACCACATAGACTGCAGGATATAGTATACACCAAATTATCAATTAAGCAACGCGACTTGAAATTTGGTCCTCTTATTACACATGTGATTCGGATATGGTGTGACACAGAAAAAATTTACTAACCAACATAAATGGCATAGCCATTCTCCCCTATTCAATAACAATGCACTCCTTATTGCACAACGACCTATCAGATATCCCAAATGGGAAAAGCAAGGCATACATACATTGGGAGATATCTTCAACGAACGGGGTTTCTGTAGCTATCATGAAATTCATAAAAAATTTAACCTCACCAGCTCCACTTATTATTTCTATATACAGTTATTAGCAACTTTGAAGGCTCATGGAGTCCCATTAAAGATACCACTTGAGCACCACAGATATCACAAATTCTTCTATGAAAGGGAGACATCGAGAGGCTTCGTATCAGACTTTTATCATCACTTACTTACGTCTTCGTATGGAATCCTCCCCCTAGACTCAGTCTGGAGGAGGGATATACCAGACTTGGAAGTAGATTTTGATTGGCAAGAAGTCTGGGCAAACGTTCGACTAGCGTCACGCAACCCGGATCATCAACAGATTAATCTTAATTATATTCATAGGACTTACCTGACTCCTATAAGATTGAACCGAATGGGGCTTAAACAAGACTCTCTATGCTCCTTGTGTCTAAGGGGTGATATCGGTACATTTATACATATGTACTGGGAAAACAAACAAACATACTCAGAATTGTAAGATATATGCTATGTACAAACTTACAAGCATTTCCTCTAGCTGAAAACGGTACTCTTGTTTTTGGTGTGTTTTTGTTTATGTGTTTTTTTTGTATCCACTTTTTCTCCTTATTTTTCTCCCATCCCAATTGCGCCTTGCCAATTCTCCCTTCAATTCTCCCCTCCCATGTCTCGAACGTTGCTAGACTATGCCTCCCACTGGTCGGCTGCAGTGAGGACCAAGCCTTGCATCACGTGTCCCCTCCGGTACACGAGGAGGCAACTGGCGCATATTTTCGCCTGAACAGAGCGATCTCTCAGTGGCAAGGAGTAACGCGTGGGAGGCTCACGCTGCCCCCGATACTTCCTGATTCTGCTGTACAGGCGCACCAACCGACCTGTAGGAGTCGCTGTCCACAACGTCCAATCCCCACCCACCGGCTTTCCCACCCTCTAACACTGCCAATATGTGTTAGTACGACGACTGGCCAAGCCGGTAGCAACGCCGAGAGCTGGGCTCGATACCAGCATATCCTGCGTTATTGGCGAGCGCCTTGCCCACTGCGCCACTCAGCCGCCCGTTTTTGTATATGTGTTTAGGTTTGAATGGTTGTGTGATGGGTCGGAAGAGGCAATCCTGCTGCTGACACATTTCGATGTTAATTCACCCTCCTTCACAATCTATTTTACTATTGGAACATAGCACAGAAGAGTGTGAAGGACAGCTATTGTTCAGCTACCGGCACAGGCTCAATTTGTATTTGTCCAGGTTTCTTTTATTCTGAAATGCATTACCCGATATATTTATTTCACATGAAGATGGCATACAACTAAAGTGTAGATATTTATACAGCAACTGTACAAACTGTGCCTGAGGGTGGGGGACCTTTATAATTCATCTATTTGAAGTAACTTGAAATAATATGTTGTTTCATTTTAAATAAATACACCAGTGTATGTAATAAGCCTACAGGTAACACTGCACGTTGATTTCAATTTTATTCTCAAACCAACCAACAAAACAGACAAATAAAGAATGTTTGCTTTTAACCTGTAGGAATAATAATTCTGATGGAAATTGATCCAAGGCCAGCAGTGGTTTGTGTTTCAAGAGGCAAGAACTGTTCAGTAACATAATATCCGATGGCTGACCTTAAAAAGTCTGTTGAGCAATGTGGAGGGAATGTGATTATAGAACAGTACATTGTATGGGTGTAAACAAAACATGACTTGTCTTGAGGCAACCAGTGTTTGTCTAGTGACTTGAATGACAAATAACAGGACGACTGTGATAGCAATCTATATACCAGAAAACAGTGAGATTCAACTCCAGCTTTATTTTCTGGCCCATCTTGCAGTCCATAAATAAGGCTGTAAACAATTTAGGGTTTATTGGACCACATAACTGCCACCGTGTCCATCCTACTAAGAACCAGCAGGTAGGATACATTACACATGAAAACAGTATAATATGTGGTCTCCCAGGAGACAGTGCAGGCCTCTCTTTGTTCATGGGTTAGGTGCCATATGGGCAGGAACATGTTCGGCTCTGTTGCCTCGATAAATTGTTGTTGACACTGCCCCCTAGAGATATGTGATAGTGCATTAGTTCTGCAGACCTTTATCCAATACAGCAGCCTCTCTCCTCACTCTGCACTGGAGGGATTCTTAATCTCAGCCACTGGAGTTACCTGCACTCAAAGGGACTGACTTTAGACTATTATGACATATTTTCTTTCGCCACTTCATCCCGTTGTTAAGAAACAACACTTGACTCATTATTTTACAAATCGGAGTGGAATGACAAAGGGAATGTATGATATTATGACCTCTTCGATCTCATTGTATACCACCCTGGAGAGCAGATTTCCTGGATTCTCTATACAGTTTATGGAGGTCTCTCTGGGTCACCGCTATACAGATTGACCCTGAAAGACTGAGTCGGCTTTGGCCCTGCGAGGGAAATCAGTTGCTCTATTCTATCAAATTCATATTTCCAATCAACATAAAATATACCCCCCCCCCCCCCCCCAACACATACAAGGAACATTCATTCCCAATACACACAAGCAGGTCTACAGATAAACACTGAAGCAGGCACCCGATTTCAGTATAATGAAAACTAATAATGACAGGAGGAAAATACAATAAAACGAAAATACAATAACAAAATACTAAAAATAGTAGGTCATAACTATAACTTGACCAAGGTGATCAAAATTAAATATGCTGAATTAAACACGTTAGGGAGTCTTGATAACGCTTTTGATACGATATTCCTTAACTTCTGATAGTAAAGCTGAAAATGAAAAATCTGAAAATGCAGGAGATTCTGCCTTGATCACTACACAATTATCGCAACCAAATCGTTGGCATGATATGGATCAACACCTAGTGCACCCACTCGACTTGTTACAGGTGTCACTATATATCTATGGCCACAACTTCCTCCCCAAGTGAGCACTTCCCAGTCTCTAAGCCTCTAATTGACTTCATTATCGATGGGAGCTCTTTCTGTGGACTGGAATACAAATAAATAAGTAAAGTAAAGACCTATCTAGATGTTCTGATGGCACTAGGCTTTATTCACAAAATGAGGAGGAAGAACCCACTTCAATGGCAATGCAGAACCCTTGTTCATTTGAGTAGGGCTAACATAGGGCGTTATACTTATACACATCTTTTAAATAAGAAATAAAAACCTTTTCACAAGGAAAAACGAAATCATGCAGGAATAAATCGGTTTAATGGACAGAATTATAGGGGTTTGGATCCAGGGTAGGATTAAGGACAAATGTTGTGAAATAAAGAGCGAGTGATCAGGATGACAGTGCGTGCGTCTGTCTGGAGGGCGGGAGTAGGCAAGAGAGAGAGAGAGAGAGAGAGAGAGAGAGAGAGAGAGAGAGAGAGAGAGAGAGAGAGAGAGAGAGAGAGAGAGAGAGAGAGAGAGAGAGAGAGAGAGAGAGAGAGAGAGAGAGAGAGAGAGAGAGAGAGAGAGAGAGAGAGAGAGAGAGAACGAACGAGCGCATTGACTGGGTACCAGTAACAGATTGACTGGGTAACAGATTTTCATCCAAACCTATCAGTTTTTTCGAATTCTCGACTGCACGGCAGTGCGTCCCTCCTGCTGTCTAACTGGAGACTATTCCGCTTTTAATTACAGCCAGTGAGTCATTTTGTATCTGATGTTCGTGTTTCGATGCCATGAATGCTATATTCATAGCGAACTTCTAACATTTCCCACTTCTACTTGCACTACCGCATCATGAAGAGTTTAAGGGCACCTCTCAATCGCATACCTTTGGAATGGTGGGGATTACGCAGCCGAAAGACGGAGAGCATGTGAACGCAGATGGAGTTCGGGATTTATTGCAAAATAAAGGGAAAGATGACCGTCTTCTCTTTGTGCTTGCTCTTGTGCGCTGATCTACTGGATTTAGCCGTGGGTAAGTCAGTCCTTCTACAGCCTATAATTTCCACTGGAGTCGGAACCTCTCGCATCCTATGCTTGGGGTCATGTATTAGAAGCGCGTATGGCAGTGAGTTGGTAAACCTTATTTTGTACATGCAAAATATTGACCGTTATGATAACCCACTGGAGGCGACGTTGGCATGCCTCTTATGCCAACTTTCCCTCATGCCAACAAAGTCGTGTTTGTGAGATCATCGAATTATAGCGATACGCAAGCAATGATCTCGCCGTTAATTTACCCCCCCCCTCTCACACACACACACACACACACACACACACACACACACACACACACATACATCATTTATATAATACATATTGCCTATATCAGTTGGCATGCCTAGCGATGTGAATCAAGTGTTATTTTATTTGAATGTGACCTCTTATTACAACCAGCATTCATTACTAGACACACTTGCCCAAACCACAAAACTGCGCTTGAGCGCGATCATTTCTCTCTCCTCTGTTGAAAGGTTCAGATGTTCCAATCCAATGTTAAAACGAACAGCCCAAGCTCATAAAACTGCAACGGATAAAAGAATATATCATATTTTTTTTCTTTCTAATAATAGTCACGCTGACGTTGTCTTTCGCGTGGTGATGGGGTTTGGGTAGAGGGGGGGGGGGAGACTTCGGACCAGGGCTTGGATTTTTAGCACACTCTAATTACTGTAGGCCTACTCAACTTTAGGGTCAGATTGAAACCTATTGCCTATTCCCTTATGGGGCTTACACTAATAACTCAGACACATCACTTGGCCTGTCAAAAGAGACCATCCCTGTGGCTGTGAGTATATAGGACATGTCAGCTGATGGATTGCTGAGATTCTTGGGGGCTTGGGTAGCTCATTAGAGCATGGCATTAGGAGGCTGCAAGACAGGCTCACTGTGAAATATTGACAAGTTATGAAATTCACGTTGGATACTAAAACCGGGGTTTTGCTTATTTGGAAAATTTGTTGTCTGGAAGACCGAATAAGAAAGTTCAGATTCACAGTATTACAGTAGCCTAGGCCTATAGGCTATAATACTGTAATATTGCGACAGAATCTGAACTTTCTTGTGCAAAAAATGTCATAACTTGTCAATATCGTATAGGCCTGTCCTCACCTGTAACCTGTCTGTGTGGCTTTACAATATACACCATTGGCTTAGTTTCAGCACCACAGGTCAGCCTCCAGGTGCCTCATTTAGCAGGGACTGGGATAGACTGTAGGGATATAGGTCCAGGAACGCTAGCAAATTGAGATTAGTATCCTCTTGATGAAAATCTATCAGGTCCCCATTATACATGTTTGACCCCACAGTTTCATGACCTGTTGAAGGTGAGGAAGTATAGGGCAACCTGAGTGTCGACACGTATGTTGTTCAAATTGTAAACTGTATGGATGGAAGAATATTCTCACTGTGGTTTAGCTTTAAAACGCATAACAGGTTGTCTTAGATTTGGCCTCAACACAGTGAGACCAACAGTGGATTGTTGCTGACTTTGTGTGGTCACGTTTCCTATAAAAAAATGTCCTTGTGTTTTTGATACATCACTTTCATTGCAAGAGGCAGTAGATGAAGGCATTATATTGCACACCATACTGTATATTGTAAGTTTTGTTTTTGATTCACAACACATTTATTCTGTAATCTAATGTTTTTTTCCAGCAGCATCCTTCCTTTAAATTGATGAGCATTATCTTTTCCATTCATTGCATTTACTCCATTTACTCCATTCCAAGACACAATTTCTCATATCCTTTCTTTGATCAAGGTTTCGTTGTCTCATTTGGTACTCCGATGATGATGGCAGATTATTTATTTCCTGAAGAGAAGGTCAATTGCCAGGAAATGTTCATAGCGGAGAGGACAGGCGACATACTGTAGCTTCTGGAGCTCCTCTAAGTGATCTACTATAATCCATTCCCTAACTGTCATCTCTGTCATTTGTGTTTATTTCTGCAGTATGAATTAATGAACAGCGTTCTGCTTCATGCAGTGTCAGTACTTAACAGCTGATTAGAAATTCATAGATTCAGGTTAGGCTCTTTTTTAATTTTTTTTAATGATCTTTTCCCCCCTTCTTTTTCCGTTTTTCTCCCCTCCCAATGTTAGTCGTTATGCCAATTCCAAATCCCCTTCCTGGTCGTTGCGCACTCTACCCCTTACTGTCGGTCTGGGAGGGCGGAGACTATCACATGCTTCCTCCGACACATGTGTACCCAGCCCACCACTTCTTTTCACCTGGCAGCGCGGACTCTCACTGGGAGAGTGTAACGTGTGGAAGGTCACACTACCTCCCTCCAGATCCTTCCCTCGCTGTGCAGGCGCCCCGACCGAACTGTAGGAGTCGCTGTTTACAACGACCCGGACCCACCGGCTTCCCTCCCGCGGACTCTGCCAATCGAGCCAGTATGACGGCCGGCCAAGCCGGAGGCAACGCTGACAGCCGGATTCGATACCAGTGTCTCTTGCGTTGGTGACGAGCGCTTAGTCCGCTGCGCCACTAGGCTCTTTTCTAAGACGTTACTTATACGACTGTAAATTGAAGTATACCTTTAAAAATAAATTATAATAATTTAACAGTCACAAGTATAGTAAGTATAGTATAGTAATAGTTGTGTGCAGCAGAGGAAGTGGACTGTGTGTGTGGGTGTGTTCTTAGCATATTGTAACACCAACCCATACGTTTTTGCTCCATGGTATTATAGTGTAGGGAAATGCATTATGCTGCTTTTCAGTTTCAGTTTCATTTATTTATTTCAAACCATGCAACCTATACAATACAAGACAACCACAAAACAGTACAATAACCACCACAAAACAATAGACAATAGTAACAACGTTAGGTTATGACTATAACCAAGTTCTGTTAGTTAGGGCGATGCTTGGCTTCGCCTTCTGCACTATCTCGCGTACGTGCACGCGTACTGAATAAACCACAAATGTACCTCTAATACCAGTATTAGTCTGACCACACCCCTCATCAGCTTACCTTCATAAGCAGGTGTGTGGTCACCTGCTCTCCTCCTTCCCAAGCTTTCACCACAAGGTGAGGTCAAGGGCTGCAGCGGCCGTCCGAAGCCAAGCATCGCCCTAACTAACAGAACTTGGTTATAGTCATAACCTAACGTTCTGTATCGTTAGGGCTCAGCTTGGCTTCGCCTTCTGCACAAGGGAGGCCAAGCGGAGCCACTTGGCTGACAAATACACCCCGCTGACAGCCCCCCAAAACCATCAGAACAGGGAGGGCCGAGCCCCCCCGACCCCCCCTAATGGAGGGTATCCCCCCTATTAGAGGCTTCACGGGAAGGCGACGGACCCGACCGTGCGAAGAGCTCTCAAGCAACTTAACGCACAGGGTGAGCAGACCGTGGCTTGACCCCACGACTACACACACGCACAACCCGCATGCCACCCGGGAACGAACGGAGGAACAACCTCGTTACTGCCCCCAGAATCACGGGGTCAAGGGCAAACCCAACCCCGTGGCAAGGCCGTAGCAGCGGAGCGCGAAGGAAGACCCAGACCCACCAAAGGGACTGGACCCCCGGAATGGGGGCCCGGAGAAGTCCATGATGCCAGCATCAAGACCCCACCAGGGGGGCACCTAGTGACCCCGCCCCTCACATCGCCAGCGTATTCGGACAAAGGCCCCTCAGCCGAGCGGGCCCTGTCCCCCTCAACAGCACACCGCCTGGAACACAAGCCCTGCAACAGGCAGACAGCATGGTCATAACACACAAGAGTTAACCAACGGAACAGGCAGTGCACCGGGGAAGACCAGGCAACAGGCTGTCAACCCAAGCCTGGAACAACTGCGGACGAGGCAGGCGCCAGAAAGGACAGCCGAAACAGCCGCCCCGGCGGAAGGGGCGTATGCTGGCGTTGTCGCATAACCAAGCTTTCAACAGCACGTCAGGAGCGGGATCCGTAGACCACACGGCCCCTGACAGCTGCCCACAGAAAAGCCCATACGATCGGCAGACGTCATGAACGTGCAGGGGCACCCTCAACCGGAGAACCGGGAGTTGACACTGCAGCAACACACCAGAGAACCAACCACCCAGGCATCACCCCATGCAACGGTTGGTCCCATAACCCCTCAGGAAAACCCCGAAACGCACCGGCGGTACCACCGCAGCCCGCGTTCCGGTTCCCAACAGGGCCATCCCGGGCCTACAGGTCAACGGGCATCACCCCGGACCGGGCCCGGCGATACGGGGAGCACAGGATCCCAAAGGAGGTTAACCCCACCCAACAGGCTCCTCAGCGCCAAAACGCAAGAGAAGAGCGTAATATGGAAGACCAGCCCCCAGCACCCCGCACTCGGTACCAACAAGGGGTCCCATAACGCACAACCCTGTGACACCCGGATCGACCTAGCATTTTTCCCCCCGAAAAAACCCTAAGTCCCTCAGGGTACCAGAACAGCAGATCTGCATCCCCAGCGGACAACGGGTGCACTGATCTGGACCAGCGCGACCAGAACCAGTCCCGTGCCCTAACCACGCCGACCTGCCAACCCCAGGAGAAGGGGCAGATATGCGCGTCTGATCCCAACATAAAAAGAAGGCGCCACCCAGACGTGTCGGTATGAACCGCGTCCGGCGGCCCACCCCTAGGGCGTGAGACCCTTCCCATATGCCCAGACCCATTCCGTCATCATCCCCTGACATGAACGGGAACCCATCGACAACACACAGGATGTCGGAAGAGGAAAAACCCCCATCCCAATTGCTCCATAAAAACGCTGTTTCACCAAAGCAAACGAGGCGCGCCAGTCAGCAACGGCCAAAGCACATCCTGAGCCAGCACTATGTGTGCGTTTGGACATACCCACATCAACAATAGGCCGGCTAGACCACCATATTGAATCCCCAAGACGCCCAGGGAAACGACAAGAGGGGCGAGATGCAATCAACTCCATGAATGAACATTCAACTCTTTATAAAATAAAGAAAAGGCATCACATGTATGACCTAACTGCACAGCTGGGAGTAAAAAACCCTGTGTTTTCACATGATTTTAATCCAGTCACTCCTCTTAATCAGAGTGTAAGACCAGATTCCCCCAGAAACACCTTCCCACATGAGACCACGGTCAAGAAAAAGATATGTAAACTGTGAGACACGTGACCAACAGACTCAAGTTTGACACAAAAACGAGCGCAGCAGGTTAAGTCCTGCGCTCTACCCTCGACATCTTTACGACACCAGCTCATGGAAGGCGTCGCCATAGCAACAACGCTATAACGGGCGGGGAAAACCCACCGGATCCTGTCATAACAGGAGTCGGTAGAATACCCCTCCCCCCCCCCCCCTCCCCCGCCAAGCACTGGCTTGGCCCTGACTGGCTCAGCAGGAGGGTCAACAACCTCTAAACCAATCAAGTGGGTAAAGGAGGGGTTTATCCGACACCCCCTCCCGAAAAACACACCTTCTATCCCTACACACAGAAAACAACCGTAGCCATTTTGAAAACCTCTGGTAGAACAAAACACATATAGCATAAGCTAATACAATGTTAGCTACCCACAAAGTGTAAAAGGGTTTACAACAAAAAACACAAGTCGCCTGTGCGTGAATCCCATACCCGCAGCCTAAGCTATAGGAAGACGTTGAACGAGAGTAATGGCTAGGCCATGAAAAGTGTGTACGAGCATTACTGCAACTAACAACACAGCGTTGTGAACACATACTTAGTTAAAGCAATGGAATATCACCAGTTCTAATTGCATGTGGAGCATCAAGCTAATAGAACCTATTACCGAGTGTAAGTTGCAGACCTCGCTTAAAAACTCGTAACACAACACAACTCATTCCCCCAACGTAACAGGGTAGATTCATAAAACACAACCCCACCACATGATTTGTATTGAAGAAACACACAGTTTGTTCGGCCAACCACAGTCCCCCTTATATCAGGGAACTTTTTTATTAAATAAATAATATGTGATCAAGGCACAAAATCATAGGGGGGCCGGGGAGGGTGTAGAGGAGGGGACACAGAGGGGGAAAAGTCACTCAGCGGCGCCTGCCACCTCGCGCCGCTCGAGTCTGGCCACCCCGGGGAGCCCCGGAGGGACGGTAGTTTACAGTCTGCTGGACACGACGTTCCCTACCGTCTCCTCCGGTCTGGGATGGGCCGGCGGTGGCTGAAGCGTCGCCTCGTCTCCTAGCCCTCTTGGCAGGGCCAGCAGCGGCGGCGGGAGCAGTGGTAGCGGCGACGGAGACAGCTCGACGTCGCGGAAGCCTTCTGCCCCCACCGGCAAGGACGGGAGGCGGAAAATGGGGTTGGAGGATGGATCTCTCCTCTGCCATCTCTCTGCATGTTGAGGTCATCAATAGCAGGGCCTTCCCGAACAGGCCAGCGTCGGAGAGGTCGGCCGTCAGAAGAGGGGCTCTCTTCTTCTCAGGTACACGAGCCTGCTCCAGCCAAAGGTGACGCTGGCCCAGGGTGGCCAGGGCGCGCACTTTACCCATGGCTATGGCTAGCACCTGGGAGAGGTGCAGCACAGCTCCCGCAGCCTGGGTGATCTGATCGCACCTCACCTCGTTCAGATCCGCGCTGCCCGTCATTATCCCCGATACAAATCTAGCCAGGTGGGCGATGTTAGAAGCCGCAGCCAGCGACTGTGTACCGGCGATAAATGACTGGTCACCCCAATAAGCCAATCGCCTAGCCGACCTCCCCTGGAGGACCGGCTTGCATAGGGGCTCCCACACCATATCCGGACAGAGGAGCGCGGCCATCGGATTGTCAAGCCGAGGTACGCCCTCCCCCATACCTTTGACCAACCCCGACACCCGCGTAACTGGTACGTAGGCGGGAGTCAGTCCCATGATGTTGGAGACCGCCTGGCCCCGACGAACATAGGCCCCCATCGATGGGAAAAATGGGTAGACAACGTCCACCCCTCTCACCGGGGGACGCTGCCAGGGATGGCCTATGAGGTCATCAGGGACAGGAGCAGGCAATGGCTGCGGCAGCGGCACACCGTTTGCAGCGGCGGCTACCGCCATGAGCTCGGGAAACAAGGCCCGCAGTTCCCCCTGCGGACCCTCCTCCACCGACCCCGCATCCCTCGCATACAGCAGGCTGCGACTGGTCAAGGAGCCACAATCCGATGCGGCCGACAGTAGGGCATCCTGTTGATGAGGCCAAGGTGGTTCCCCGACATCCTCGAACAAGGCGCCCCGTGGAGCCATTTCCCCCCACCCCGGGGTCTCCGGAGGAGGGATACTCTCCTCCACGGGACCATCATACAAGAACCCGTCCGCCTCCTCCATGAAGTCTTCAGTTTCCATCAGAAATCCAGAGTCGGACGCGGCCTCGCTGGTCTCCAGCAATTCCCCAAACCCAGGCCGTTCGCGTCTGCACGCCACCATGTGACGACGTGAGCGAGCAGACGCAAAAAGTTTTCGTCGCAAATCCCCTGGCTCTAAGACAATCCCCCGTTCATCAACGGGCGATTCCCCAGAAACAGAGGAACCAGAGTCGAGATCAGGCCATCGCCGGAGCGACGGCTCCGAACCCTCGGCTCGTCGGTGAGGAAAACTATCCACCGGCAGTCTCCCGGGCTGGGTCGGCAACCACGAGAGTGGCAACAGCCCAGCACCGGAACGCACGACGGAGGCGGGAATGGAGAATCGGTGGTGAAGAGTAGGTCTAGCGGGTCTACTCTCCGCGGAATACATTATGACCCAAACCTTTTTCTTATATAAACAAGTGAGAGAAGAAAAAGGTTAGGCACAATGTAAACCTAGTCACAACTCTTTTCAACTTATCAACGACACGTCAAGTGGGGTACTACCGAGGCACTTCCTTGTGGTGAAAGCGAGAAGGAGGAGAGCAGGTGACCACACACCTGCTTATGAAGGTAAGCTGATGAGGGGTGTGGTCAGACTAATACTGGTATTAGAGGTACATTTGTGGTTTATTCAGTACGCGTGCACGTACGCGAGATAGTGCAGAAGGCGAAGCCAAGCTGAGCCCTAACGATACAGAACAGACACAACTTAATGGTTTGAAAAGGGGGATGGAAGAAGCTAATCTTGTGAATTTCCATTCCCCACACCCTGACCATCAATTGCTATACATACAACATGTAACATAGCTCTGTTTCCTACATTCCCCTGACATGAGACTACATATTCTAAATAACATATTCCTTTTAATGCCAAACGTCATGTTCACAATATTCCTTTTATTCCTTTTTTTTTTTTTTTTTTTAAACTGGTTTATGTTTTTACTCAGTTTAACCTCCTCATCCAATCCATTCCATAATCTCACTCCACAAACAGATATGCACATATATTTAAGAGTGGTTCTTGCACCCGGTTGCTGAAGTTTCCCTCTAAGATTATAATTCCTGGTTCCTATCCCACTCAGTGAACCGACATTGGATGGGGGTTGGAAGAGAGTTGTGTGAAGCTTTGAACATGATTTTGGCAGTTTTAAGTATGATGAAATCCCATAGTTTAAAAGCTGATGCTTGTAAAAACAATGGGGTAGAGTGTTGGTTGTACTTAGCAGTGTTCACAATCCTAATGGCCTTTTTTTGCAGTATATAAAGAGGTGATATATTGGAACCAGTGATGCCAGTAACGCGTTACTAAGTAACGCGTTATTGTAATCTGATTACTTTTCCCCGAAAATAGTAATCTAACGCGTTAATCTTTAAAAGCCAGTAATCTGATTGCAGTTACTTGTCCAAGTGGCTGTGCATTACTATTTCGTTACTATCTCATCATAAATTCATAATGCAGGCGGAATGCAGTATTTTATTTCGTTTTCGACAGTCAAAAATACATTTTGAGCTGTTTTTCTTTTGGGAGTGACATGGTGTGGCAGTGAAAGGGTTAAATACAAGAATGTGTCCCGCGGCGTGACTGGTCCCTCTGTCTGCGAGTGACTCTGCTTTGGTCCAATCACATTCCCCATCCACAGTCTGCGAATCAGAGGCAGAGTAGGGCGGGTCTTCACAGCACGTCATGTGACATATGCGCCAATCGTGTGACAGCAGGGCTCCGTCGTCGGAGAATTCCACCCCAAAACGCTTGGCAAAATTAAAAGTGAAACCGCAAGATGATTTTTGCGGTTTCTGTTCAGAATTCCACCCCAAAACGCTCGTCTAAACGTAGCCTCAGTCACTACTTCACGGCGGAGGAAACAAAATACTGTCTACCGCTAAAAACAGCACATCCAATTGCATTGAAAGCATCTGGAATCACAACACTAACCGACGCTTCGACTAGGTACAGGAGGGTTGATGGTGGCAGAGCAAAAGCTCTTATTTGCCAGATTTACAGTTAATGTACATGTTAAAGAGAGACTGATTGTATGTTTATAGAGAGACATTTATAAAAACAATTTAATAGTTACAGTTGATATAATTGAATAGTTCAGCCTGCATTTGTTAGATGTGATACACTGGTTTTGTAAAACCACTGGCTGGCTGCTCTAATGCTGTGAGCATCATAGACTGTTGCTTTACCATACTTGATGGTACAGAAGCTGAAGCACTAGTTTAACAATTTACGTTATGTGCAGAGAAACAAGTTAAAAACAATTTATGCACTTTCAATAAAGCGTTTAAAAAAAACTGTTGGGGGAACGACGACGACTTCGTAACCTAGTTACTTTCAAAGTAACTAAGTTACTCTGATAATCAAGTAATCAGTAAAGTAACTTAGATGACCTTTTAAAGGAGTAATCAGTAATCAGTAATCTGTGGCATCACTGATTGGAACGATAAGAATTACCCCAGACTTCCAGACAATAGTTTAAATATGGGACCACAAGTGCATGGTAGAGGATGAGAAGTGACCTTTGGTTGACACAATTCTTGGATCGATACATAATCCCCACACTTTTGGGCATCTTGGATTTCACTTGACTGATGAGAGAGATTCAGTGAGAGATTTGTTCAATGCAAGTTCCAAGCCTTTTTTTTCTTAGAAGTTAATATAATTTAATTTACTTATTCTATTCTGCATTGCAGCTATGCAGTTTACTTTCTCGTGAAAGGGGATTTTGCATGTTATAATGGTAACCTTATAATCACGTTTATTTAAATATGTTTTACAATATTCTGTGGGATTGGATTGGTTCCAAAATACAACTTCAGATTCTACATTTTGTTATCAATCCTTCATTGTATCATTGCCTTTAGAGTCGTGTCAAATGAGAGTGAGAGTGTTTTCAGTCTTGGTTTGTCTTTCAGTCTCTCAAAGTTCGTGTTCCTCCCTTTACAAGCACTAAAAATCAGCAACATTATAACAAACACAATCATTTGATAGGAATACGCAAGGAAACGCATATCTGTGAAATAAGCATTTTGGAACATCCATTTTGACATTTCCTTTCCTGGAGCAAGCAAAACGGGTCAAAATTACCTTACTTCAACACACCAAACAGCACTGTCCGTGGTCCTGAAACAACAGTGTGCTATCCTCTCCTCTCCCCTCCTTTCCTCTCCTCTCTCCTCTCCCATCTTTTCTCCTCTCCTATATCTTCTTCTTTCCTTTCCTCTCCTTTCCTTTAATTTCATCTCCACTCCACTCCTCTCCTCCCCCTCTCTTTATCACAGATAATTTCGCAGTCAATATACATCACAACCAATTTAAACCAATATAGGGGACAGTTGTCAACCCTAGTGAACCCAAAATAATTAGTCAGCATTTTTTAGCATATATGAATACGCCAAACAAACTAAGACCCTTCCTAGACAAAACTAAGTCGTGCATCCTTTGCAGGCAGTTGTAATTTACATTTATTGTATTCAGCAATTCATTTCATGTGTGCATCAGGAGCACTCTCTCGTTGTATGTGTTGATCAGGCACGTGCACACATAGAGCCCAAAGGGTGCTCGAGCACCTGCCATTTTGTGCCTCATAATCTTTTTTTGCATATAGACTGCCCTTACTGAAAGATGTCAGGATAGAATCCAAATAAAAGTGTCTTTCATGGATAAGTGAGCTCCTGCACTGATTATTATAGTTCAATATTCAATATTTGATCACCAAAACCCCCCAAAAAGCATAAAAAGCACCCCCCCCCACCCAAAAAGCACCCCCAAAAATCAGGCTGGCGCGCACAGGCTCAGTGCCCTTTTCAGCCTTTGAACACCTGCCCCTCTAAAGTCCTGTGCACGTCCCTGGTGTTGATGAAATAAAAGCCAACAAGTCGGGTGACATTATCACTCAAATGTATCACAGCTAAATTACTGCATTCCATGTCACATGCTCAATAATTACTTATATTTCAAGACTAGATGAAAAGCACCTTTTCTTTGCAGTTTCACATTGTTGGAGATGATTAACCAGATCAGATTCAACACATGAATAGCCTGATCAAGAAAATCCTTTTAGTTTAATCATTTTGAAATCTGAGGCATCTGCTCTCTTTCACTGACGCACACATATGGTCACAAATAATAGCCATAACTGCGCCTAGTTCTAAAATCATGGAATCATGCCAGAGCTGATGTGAACGGAAATAAAAGAGTCCTTTAGAAGGAAATAGAACAATATGAATGCAACAAGAACAGAGTTCATATTATCTTATTATTGTATTATCTTATTACTAGGGATATTTCCTATCCCTAGCTGGCAATGTAAATCAGTGAATGACATTTAACTATGTAATTTGGGATCTATTGTGGTAAGGATACGAGGTATGAGATCTATTGTGGTAAGAACACCTACAGTATGAAGTATGAGAACATAGCTACGTACTGTATGTTAGAAGAAGTCTCTCCCCAACTGGTGGAGTATGTCCTGCTGGGGTGAGAGCAATGCCCTCATACAGCCAATGTGACAGACGTTGTTTAGACAGAGCCCGGCCTCTGGCTGACTCACCATGGCACATGAGCAACTGTGGATTGGATTTGAAGTTGACCGTGCATCTCACATAGATGGAGAAGGCACAGAGATAGGACACAACAGATGCATGCTCCTTTCCCTGTCATCAGAGTGGGGAGGAGGATAGAAGGCCTTAAGAGATTAATATCCCGGCACGATGGTGTAGTGGTCAAACACTGTCGCCTCACAGCAAGAAGGTCCAGGGTTCGATTCTCGCTTGGGGACCAGGTTTCCATGATGCCAGTTACCCAGGTGGGGTATCTCCCAGGCCTTTCTGTGTGGAGTTTGCATGTTCTCCCCGTGCTCGCAAGGGTTTCCCCCCCGATAAGATAAACCCAATGGAAAAACATGCACAACATCAAGATCGCTAACGCTGTGGCGTCCTTGACGAAGACGGACAGGAGCACTTGGATTGGTCCCCTGGCGCGGCTCACATTGACGCCTGTCTGCTCCCGGCTGCCCATGGGGGGAAGGACGATGGGACGGGTTAATCGCAGAGACGAATTGCATGCATGCATCGCATGCGTGCCGATTGATGACCTCTGAGCAGGTCCTAAATTATTATTATTATTATTATCCCTGGAACGGAAAGAGCTCCTACTGATCTTAGGGATGAAAGCAGGGTCTCAGAATATCACTGCTACCATACCCATTGATGGCCAGGCATACGGGGAGGACTGACAAAGCGCACAACTTGCCGATGTGCTTTGTCAACATGATAGTCAAGAGAAAGACTGTCCTAAAATACGATTAACTCAAGGAGGCCTGTTCCAAATGATCAAAAGGGCTCCCATAAGACTATGCAATACTAATAAAAGGTCCCATTGTGGAGTCCAAATGTACACTTACCTGGAATAGTTAACAACTGAACATTGGGAGTGTGGGGTTAACCCACCCCCTGAGAGTCTAGGGACCCTGGATCCCAAGTAAGTGCCATTGAGGGGCGTTGTCTGTTGTAGCTTGGGAGACAGAGCAGACAGGACAGAAGAAATGTGGGCATGGTCTGCATGACAACCGTATTAGTGAACTGCATGCAAGGTTAGAAAAGCCAGCACCAATAGAGCCGTAGCAAGCGGGGACTGCACTGTGACTCAGACCAGCGCTATGGGCAGCGCTGTCTGCACGGGGACCGCGGGAAGCCTGTAGGAAGGACACAATGAACTGCATTGAACACCGAACCGGGTTTGTCTGTGGTGCTGCCTGCACAAGGATAGCGTGTTAGGTGGTGTTTGAGTGTGACTCTGGGTGTGCCTGCACAAGGACATTGTGGTAGGTGGCACTTCATACCAAATATACATGAAACAGAGACTATATAACCTGCTTAGTTTTATATAACTTACTTGAAGAGAGCTGTGCCGAGAGAAAATGCCAGGCTGGGATGCCCAAGTATATCCATTCTGGCAAATCGCGTTTTTCCATCCAAATTGTGTATAATTTGGATAGCGGCCCTCTACTGAGGCAGGCTGTCTATGACCTCCTTATAAGAGAAGTGGGTCCTTGCCGCCGCGACACCGCTGACCACATCATTGTGGGCACAGGGATCCTCCACAGGGATCCTCCACGCTACGGTGTAGCACAACATTTTCTAGGAAAGCGCGTAGTGAATGTGATGTCATCAGAGTTGCTCAATGTTCTACCGCCATTAACTCTTTGCTCGCCAAACCCGAGAAAAGTCGGGTTATCTCGCCATGCGTTGATCTTGGGGTTTGGTCCTTTGATCTTTTCCTTTGATCCCCATTCTATACTGTCAGCCGGAGCCATCTAGGTGTCTCTGATTCATATGCCTACGTTGGAATTGCAATGCCGATCGAATCTCACCAGATGGCAGTATCACCTATGTTTTGAACTGGGAACTGAGGATATTACTAGGGATGCCCCGATCACGTTTTTTGCCACCGATACCGATCACCGATCGTCTTGAGCCATATCGGCCGATACCGATATCGATATCGATCGTTTTGGTATTAAAAAAAAAAAGTTATATATAATTTTTTTTTATATTTATTTTTTCAATAAAAAAAAATATATTATATAATCATACTTGTAGTTGTATTATCTGCGAGACATCGCCACCACGCAACAAGTCAAAATGCTCGCTATCTGCAAACAGCTCCACTGTGTGTACTCGAGTAGCCTCCAGCTACGGCCAGGATTCTTCGGCGCTGCAGCTGGACCCTATTGATCACATTCAGCATGCCCTCAGCTCGAATACGCATCGAATCAATGTTATAAGACATTGAAATCAGGAGCTATCTGTAGCTACTGCTAGCCGGCTAGATAACGCTAAGACAACGCCTCAGTGAACTATTTAGTTGAATGGGACATTTCGTTTTTGAACAGTGAGCTAACGTGAGCTAACGTGAGCTAACGTGAGCTAACGTGAGCTATCATGCACTACTAGACTATTGCTGGAGCATTTGTTGATATCAGGAGCTATCAGTAGCTAGCCGGCTAGATACCGTTAACAATGCCTCATGTATTAAACTAAAAGTGAATAGTTGACTGGGTAATTTTGTTTAAACAGTAACGGTAGCTAACGTTAGCTCACAGAGGTTGCATGCACTAGAGCAGACTATTGCTGAAGCTTGTTTACACGGGGACGGGAGGGCCAGGAGGAGGAGGAGCGGCAGTTTGCAGCTCCGTGTGTCTGAGACAGAACTCAGCAAGTGAGATCTCCGCTAAGAATTGGATCATGTTTTCACGATCGGCGAAAATAAAGCATTATCGGAATTCACCGATCTCATATTTATACTGAATATCGGCCGATACCGATCGCTGGCCGATCGATCGTGGCATCCCTAGATATCACTTATTTGTTTATTGTTATTTGCACTTACAAACATACATTCTGGAATAAAAGAAGTTAAAGAAGAACAGTTAAAATGTGCAGGAAAGGTAAAAAAAAAACCAAGGGTTTATAAGCGACCTCCCCTCTTAAACCTATATAGGATAACTACACAAAAAAAATCCCCCCCCCCCCACATTATGCACAAACACACATGTGCATATCCCTCTTTCATACACACAGATACATACAATACAGCAGGGGTGGCCAACCAGTCAGAGACTAAGAGCCACAAAAATTACTGTGGTACCACAAAGAGCCACACCATATACCAGCGTTTCTCAACTTTTTTTTCAGTCACGGCACCCTTCATGTGTTTATAGGTCTCACCCTCTGGTCTCTGAAGTTGGTAATGTCTTTTTTATTTGGGCCTCACAGGGTTAAAAGTACCCTGTGAGACCCACAGTTGCAAAATTACAAAATCACTTTTAGCCATTTAAAAAAATTATGTTTATTCAAAAAAATGTAGTCAATTGGTCCTGTTGTTCAGCCTCACAATGCTATTTGATAGTAAATGTGTTTATATGTCCCACCCTCTGGCCTCTGAAGTTGCTAATGTCTTTTTAATTTGGGCCTCACAGGGTTAACCTCTTAAGCCCGCGATATACAGTAAAAGTGTATATTTTCAGAATTACGTTTGTTTACCAATTATTTTAACTGTTATTAGTGAAATATAAGATTATAGAAATCTCAGGGCATTGAGTCGGAAACCGGCGCATATTGACAGGAGGAAGTGGCACAGCCAAAAGTGAGTGTAGTCTTTTGAAGGAAGAGACTCAGCGCTTTCGAATTTAGAAAAACTACCGTACCCAGCCAGTGGCGTCGTTTCAGTAAAAGCCAAGGTATGGCAATTAGGGGGGGGTGAAGGGGGGGTTTCCCCCCCTTGGTGGATATTTTTTGTCAAATCAGTTGCGCAATAGTAACTTTTGGTGAGTTGTTTCTATACAATTCACTTATATGACATTTAGGTATGACACAGGACTACACAAGCATTTTTTGTATTGAAATGTGTCAACAGACTAAAGCAGGGAACCACAATATTTTGCATACAAATTATGCAAAATGTAATATCATAACTGTAACTGAGGGGTACAATTCCCTGACTGTATTGATAAGTATGGTATCATTAAACCACTACCGCTTTATGTACTTTAATTACTGGCCATACAGTACACGATATCTAAGTATGATGAACACTTTCCCACATATGAAATCAGGTCCACACAAAGGTAATAGTCAAATATTTAATATATAGCAAAAGGTACATATAATAGTTACTTATTACATTTATGATTTGAATTGAATGCTCTTGTAAGGCAAATGAGTACTCGTATGCAAATCAACACTGAATGTCCAATCTCTGGTTACACAGGAAGCAAGTATACAACCTGGCTCTTAGGGAATTATAACGATGGCACTTAATGATTATAGCAGGATATACTGTAAAGGGTCCTGCCGGTTGTAAGCCAGTAGGGGGGGTAGGAGAGCCGTCGGCTGTATCCCGTCTGGTCAAAGATTTCTAGGGAGAGTTCAGGTACAGAACACAGTGCCCGTAGAACCTTGATCCGCAGATGAATACACTTGGGCTCTCTTGTAGACGATAGCTGTAGCTGTCGCTGTAGGTCCACAACGAAGGAGAAGCGAGGCGACCTCAGTCTGGTCTGAGCGCCGTCTCACCTTGGCTCCTCTCGGGGTAAATCCAACACTCACCGGTGTTGGCGATTATCCGCTCCACAAATCAAAGCACCAAAGCAAATAGATATTCCATGCCGTATAGGGCTCAGCAGTCGTCAGGGTAGGTAATCCAATGTGCAGGTCCACTCGTCCTCGCCTAGAACTCCTCGGATGAAAGCACCACGTGTGGTCTGCCCAACCTGGTTAAGACTCTAGATAACGCGAGGAAGCGATGGGGGTGCTGCTCACTTTAGAACTCTAACCGTACGATGCACCATACATAATAGACTATTATTACTTAATAGAAATACGGTGCCAAACTCGGGCAATTCAGCTATTAATTCGCACGAGGTCTCACTGCTATTCTAAGGCCAAACAGGCCGTACTACACCGCACGCGGTATCGTGGGGTGAGGCTTCACGTCTTGTTACTTAGTTGGGTAGAAGGGTAAAGGACTAAGAGGAATTCTACATTTCTTGCGCCATATTTATATGCACAGTGGACAAGTAGTGCCGCTCTGCTTTCGGTAGCCGTATTCCTGCGCGGAGCTGGGGCTAGTAAGGGCATGTCTCGTCGGTACCTTTGAACTTGAACGCCAGGGGCCGGTCCCTGGCGCCTGGTCCCTTTGTCCAATAAGAGAATGAACTATTATGGGCTGTAGTAGAATAAAGGGATATTCCGTGTATATGTACAAGGAATATACAAGGGATATCAAACGATATACAAATACTATTAAATATATATCCATAAATAAATATATATATTCGGTTTAATCTGATCCTTCACAACAATAACTGTCTATTATTTTTCTTGCAATTGAGCCAATTTTCCTTAGGTACGGTTTTGAGGTGTGTGTTCAACAGAATGTAGTATCAAAAACACATTCACAAAAAGTATGGGTTACTGAATGCTGAACTGCACTGTTATAATCACTAAGCCATTGTAAGACCTTATGTCCCTGTATCACTTGTCTCTGCTGCCCTTTGATTAAAAAACGTCCATTTTCCTTTTTTTTGTGGCACGAAAGTCACTTAGTAAAACTGAGATAATTGACAATATCAAAACATGCTAGGGCTGTATTGAATAGTTCGAAGCTTCGTTCATAATGTTGACATTCGAATTCTAAATCAACATACAAAAATTGTAATAAAAATAAAAAATTATTTTTAATTTGCCATACCAAAATGACGCCCCTGTACCCAGCTCACACCAGCCCCTGTCAATCATCTGACTTCTGGATTTACTTTTTTATTTCTCTTATTTTTTGGGATTATCTCCCACAAACCTGAACGTTATTGCCATAAAACAGAACGCAGTTAGTTTCTCTACCTTTCTGTGAACGTCTTGCAAAAAACGGTGTTGCAATACGATGAAAAATGGTGGAGAAATTTACATTATAAAAAAGATGGCAGAATTCAGTACTGTAGGATCTACAAAACCTTCACTTTAATCATCTTCCCTTTTGCTTAGATTTTGCTTAGATTTTAGCATGGTGTTATGCACAGTCAAAGATAATTTTTTTTTTAAATAGAATTGATATTCTCCTTTGGTTCATTACAATTTACTCAAGCCTAGTAACAGACACACTATTTCTGACACTGGTCCATACAGTATATGTCCCTAGATTCAGATACCAAGAACATGCAAATGGACCATTAAAAAAAAATATTAAATGTTTTTTCCACGTCCTTATGGAATGATTGACATAAAAAAAAAAAAAAAAAAAAATATATATATATATATATATATATATTTTTTTTTTAATGGATGGAAGAGCCACACATTGACGGGCAAAGAGCCGCATGCGGCTCTTTGGGCCGCGGGTTGGCCACCCCTGCAATACAGCATTATACAACTATTATAATGTTGGGAAAAAAAGAAAAAAGACTTTACACAAATACACATGGATACTATAGACTACAGGATCTGTAGTTCTTTTTTAAGCTTACTTTTAAATATATTTAAAGTGGAACATGTTTCTATTAGATTTTGTACATCATTCCACATCACTGCACCTTGATAAACAAATGGCAACAGAGGTCCTACAGAAAGGAATGCGTAAGTCTTTATTTCTTCTTGTGAGATGTGCATGATAATGAGAATTAAACTCAAAATAAGTTTGAAAGAAATTACGCAAAGATAAAGGAAGACCAATTACTCTGTACATAAGAACTCCTGTTTGATACTTGTTGACCTCATAAATTGTGAGTAGTTGCAGTTGTTTAAATAATGGTTTGGTTGGGGCTAAATAAGAAGAGTTGGTTGCAAATTTTTTAGTGTGGCTGTGGGGCTGCCTGCATAAGGACATTGTGGTAGGTGCCTTATGAGTGAGATTGGGGGGCTGTCTGCATAAACACATTGTGGTAGGTGGCCGCCGTCTGAAGGTGATGACAGGAGCCTATAGTTCAGGCAGGGGCAGTGGGCCATAATCGTGGCCACAGCCTGAATGATGCTGACTGGGACGGTGTGATGCCTGTGTGAAAGGCACAACCGGACCAGGACAGCGTTAGAGGAAATGCTGATGAAGCCAGCTCCTGTGACTTCCACGCCCTCGACACTTCATTGGAATAAGGGAGGGGCGGGGCAGGGGAGGGAATCCCCTTAGCCACTAATGCAGCCTGGGAAAACCTGGGGAAGCCCTGGCGGTGGGCCAGGCCCCCAGAGATAACACCTCCCCATGTATGAAGTTCTCTCAGCTCGGGGAATGGGAATGGCTGGCGTAGCTGTCTCTTTGGAAGGGCAACAAAGAAATGTTCTTTCTTGCTGGTGCCCCCTCGATGGCTTGCCAAAGGTGAGAATGTGTTCCCGGCAATTCCTTGAGTGCGGCAAGACGAGAAGTGTTTCTAACAGGCGTTGTGTCTGAGGTTTGGGGGGGCCTTGCCCTCCTGAAAGAAACAATAATCCATAATGTATCAGTAGTACTGGTCCTTGTTTTGCACAAGGTCACCAAGTTTGAAGATAGGTTGGCGGGGAGGATGGTGTTGAATGCTGATGCTAATGTCGATTTACAGCATTCTCACATAGGTATTGCTGTCGTCCAGGTGGCAGAGGGCAGAGTGTAGCGCTGAGGAGATGGGGTCCTCCGTGCTCGTGTTCTTATGGTAGGTGAATCGGTATTTGTCCAGTGAGGGTGATAAGCCAGATTTGAGATGAGCCAGGACCAGCCTCTCCAAATACAACAGGGCAGAAGTCATTAAGGCTCGCTGCAGAGGAGTATTTTGGCACTGGCACGATGGAGGTGGTTTTGAAGCATGTGGGAACGTGACCGTGATGCCATCAGGGCCAGCAGCCTTACATGCATTAGTCCTTCTCAGTGCAGCACACAATACAGTAGGGGAGAGAGTAAGAGTTTGGTGGTCAGCAGGGAGAACAGCCCTGATGGCCATCTCCTGGTTGTCCCTGTCAACGTGGGTGTAAAAGTTATTGAGATCAACAGGAAATGAGGTGTCAGTGGTTGAGAGAGAGAGAGTTGTTGGTGGGTTTATAATCTGTAATGGCCTGGATTCCCTGCCACATGTGTCAGGGTTGGAGTTGTGCTCTTCAAACCTTAGCTTGTGGTAGATGGACCTCTCTGTCTCTGTTCATCCACAGCTTCTGATTGGGGAATGTAGTAATCCGTTTGAGGGTTTATTTATGTCATAGTTATGACGTGCTTATGACAGTGTTATGAACACAGCTTCAAGTTACATCTCCACTGACCACCTGTTATCTGACAGAGACTAAGTAGGATCATAAGAATTTTAAGTTTATGTTTAAAATGCATCAAAATGAATGCGTATTAAAATAAATTTGTGAGCATATTTACTACAAATCTTGCATATTTTCTGGTTTCAATAACTTTTTTAGGATGAGATTGAAGTGTTTCACCTAACCTAAAATGACATACACTGTAACTCTAATCCCATTTCTCATTTTCATTTTTCTATGCTTGCTGTGGGTCCAGACACAAAATGGATGAAACGTTCTTTGTACAACAAAAGTGGATATCCTGCAAGCATAGTTTTTTCATGAAGATTATGCCTTTCCTGAATGGCTCATGCATGTCATTGTTCCTTGCATACTCATACCTAGGGCTGCAATCAACTACACATTTCTCCTCAAATGCTCATCTTCAGACATTTTGCACACACTCTTCACGTTATTGATACAGGTTTCAAAACTATTCTATTGTTACATGGATTCCTCGCATTTTCTTGTGTGTTCAGTATGCAAATGGGGGGTTATGGAAACTAAATTGAAGTCCAAACAGCTGTAAGTGGGTTCAAAGGTCAATGTGAGGAGAACAATGCCTATCTGCTTTGATTTAGATCAGGAAATGGGAGAGGCAGACTGGCAGGTGATTCGCTGCCAGTAGGATAAGGAGCTAAATAATCACTGTCCGTCGACACCGCTGAGTCAAAGGGATACCGCTGAGTATTGTGTGCTACTTAACAGACTCATACAGCCACTGTCCAACTCATTGCTGACTAAGTAATATAGGAAATAGCACTACATATCAATGATATAGCAGTCATTGGTTTGTTAACTGTAGGACTGAGACTGACACATACAGTACCAGAGACTTCTGACCTGTAACATTACAGTTAGGGCTGGGCGATATGGCCTAAATATGATATCACGATATTTTCTGACCTTTCGGCGATACACGATACACATCACGATGTTTTTCTTTTTTACCCCAAACAATTCATTATGAGGCTTACCAAGACAGTATTTGAGTTTGCAAGCTAACATTAAAGACAAAATAAAATACCCATGCATTTAGCATTTTTATATTAGATTTAGATTATTAGATTATATATTGCATATGAGATATTATATGATTTAGATATGAAATATGATGAATTGAAAATGGGGGACCCTGATGTAAACAAGACTAAAGTCTTTCTCTGGTCTGCATCCCCTTAACAATTGTATGTATTGAGCTGTACTGTACCCATTCTGCAATATGTTAAAGTTTTAAATCAATCAATCAATAAATAGCATTTTAGCATTTTTATGAAACTACTGTATATATGTATGTCTCTAAATGTTTTGATGAATTGAAAATGGAGGACCCTTATGTAAAAAAGCCGAAAGTCTTTTTCTGGTCTTCATCCTCCTGTACTGTATTGTACCCATTCTGCAACCTTTTAATACAGTTTTCATTCATTCATTCTGACGGAAACATAATCATTTTGATTGACAGTCGAGTCTGCCAATGACGTCACACCGCTTGCACCCGCCCTGCTGTTCTTAGCACCAATCGGCAAGCGTTATTAGTTTTTGACTTCCTGAATGTCCCGTGTGCTGAACATCAACAAAGCTACTAACGTTAGCTCCCCGCGGCCGTCGAGTAGGAGACCAGTGCTTCACAGGATGACTAAATGAGGCATAATGATTTTACTACAACGAATGTTATAATAAAAGCCTTTCCATACATCTGTCTGATTGAAAACTTTATTAACAGACCGCGGAATGGGCATATCTCAGCACAGGCTGAGATATGAACGAGTAACGTGTGGACAGATTGACGCGACACAATCCTCTTGGGCAAAACATCACGATATCCACGATACGTTGAAAAAGTGTATCGTTAATGAACTGTACCCGATATTTATATAATATCGTCATATCGCCCAGCCCTAATTACAGTCCATATTTTATTTTATTTATATGTTTTCGTTGACAAATTATATTTGACACTATTTGACAAATTTACTCTAACATAATAACCAAAATGGATCATTTAGGGGTTTTCCTTCCCTATTTTAATTTGCTTATGGTGATAATTTCTGGTATTGCAGTCCACTCAAACCTTTTGTCAACCCCCCCCCCCCCCCCTCAAAATCCCTGAATAAGATGCTGTATTGTCCAAGCAAAGGTTTAGTTAGATGGCAGGATTCACATCATGGTATTGTTCTGTGGGGATGTGATTATACCATTTGACAGATTTAGCGGTGACAGTGTTAAAACAGTGTAGGTTTGTGATTATACCAGTTGTGACAGATTTAGCAGTGACAGTGTTAAAACTGTGTTATGGCCCTCCCTGCCTGTGATGACTGGGTTTGACTCACAGGAAGTACTGTAATAGATAGGCTTAGAGTAGACGACAGAGTACAGCAACTTGCAATGGGCCTGGTCTACAAGATACACTACACGACCAAGGTACCCATGTACATGTCAAAATACTTCCCAAAGGTCAGTGAATACCACGATCACAACACCAGAGGGAGCTCCACAAATCATGTAAAACCCAGATTCGGCTCAAACAAGGGACTAAACACGTTTCGCAATTATGCCACAACAATGTGGAACGCCCTACCCAAAGCTGTAAAGGAATGTAAATCACTACCCACCTTCAAAAACACTCTCAAAGAACACCTACGGGAGACTGCAATTCAAAACTGGCCCCTACAAATGTCCTAACCCAGTTGTACAATAAAGACCAAGCATGGCTTTGTCAGTATTCCAATGTACAGCCCCACCCAACCCCACCCCACCTACCCAACCTCCTCCAATGTACAGTTTCCATGTCAAATGTATGTCAGTATTCCAATGTACAGTGTCGTCCCCCCCCTTCCCAACCCCCCCCCCCACCTCCAATGTACAGCCCCACCCCACCTACCCAACCTCCCCCAATGCACAGTTTCTATGTCAAATGTATATACTCTTCTTCTGGATTTTTTTAGTATCACAAACAGTACTGTATTTGAAAATCTGGTATGTCATAAATGTATAGATGTAGCAGTACTGTCTATCTGTATGTCATGTGTGTCATATGATGAATTGAAAATGGGGGACCCTGATGGAAACAAGACGAAAGTCTTTCTCAGGTCTGCATCCTTTTAACAATTGTATGTATTGAGCTGTACTGTACTGTACCCATTCTGCAATCTGTTAATAAACTTTTCAATCAATCAATCAATATTGGCAGGAAAATGGGCAATGGTTATGTCATGGTTATAAATCCATAGTATGTATTTTAAATTGTATAGGCATGTTAGACATTGCCAACGGGAGTCAGTTTCTTCATTGAGCGCTTATCCTTATCATTAGGGCACAAGTATCTTGTGTTTTATTTGATACACAAATGACAAATTCCCACATTGTGTGGTTCAACTTAGATTTAGTTTGCTATTGTTCGGTCAGTCATCAAATAATCTGATGAGTGCCTTTTTCTTTCACTTACTGTATCAAGTGTGTGTCTGGCATGTTTACAATTAAAAGTAGGGATCTATTAAAGCAAAATACTGATATTAGTGTTGTTATGTATTGATTTGTTGTTCATATCCATCATTTCTATACCACCTGAGAGACTCATGTAGAGCATAATTTTGTATGTGTTTCGGGTAATTAGATATAATATAATTCAAAGTCGCATGACCTCCTGCTGCTCATGGGATTCTATTAAATTTGTAACTTTAATTTTAAATATTACACTGACCGGCAGACTCTTTGTCAATCCAAAGCTACTATATAATCAATGATTTAAAACATTGCAGTGTCTGCATTCCACAGAAAAGTAGCCTGCGTGTTCCTTTCAAGCTATAACTAACTAAATCAAAGCACACAATATGGTTGATGTACTTTGCATTGGAATTAATAGCTGTAAACTTGTATTTCACACATACCATAGTGGCTGTTGTATCTGAGAGCTTACCCACTTTGATTTGTGTCGGCTATTGCACACTTCTGGCTGACCAATTATGTGAAAAACCTTTCACGTTAGAAGACCCTGCCCTAAATCATAACCACAAAGCCGTGCAGGTTGCTTATATGTAATAGAGCAGTGATGAAGAGAACCCAAAAAGTATTTTCCTTGGAAAAGCAAAAGTCTTGGGTTGTTATGCTCCCTTTTCATTGTCGTTCTTTTGAAACGTTGAGGCCCATTTTATGGTATTAAAAACCAAGGCTATATAAAACTTGAAAATGGACCGTGACCCACAAGCTTTGGTTGATTGATGATTGATTGAATTTATTTGACAACGTAAAAAAATATATATACATTTGAAGCAAGCTTCTCATACACATTTGAAGCATATTTTAAACAACAATGGAAACAACAACACATAAAAAAAAACAAATCTACAAATATCTATCAGGCTCAGAATTAATAGTATCCAGACATATTAGAGGACTGCACTATTAAATGAAATTAAATGGGCTTCACTAAAAATCTAAATTGCCACAAATGAGCTGCTCACTGCTGCACCTTTGTGTACCTTTGAAGATTATGTTCTAACTGAAGAGAGAGGCCAAGAACAGGGTGAATGCCCGAATAGCATTGATTCATTCTAGGCCCATGGGGGCTGAATAATCCAATTATGCCATCATGAAACAACCTTTATAGTAGTACAATTGCTACTCGCCTTAGCTTTTAGAAATAGGAAATAGGTATTCAACAACAGACATTTCTCAAGTGTATTGACAATGGTCTGGAGACAGTTTCTCCCTTTCATTTGCCTCAAAGACATCCTCACTCATAGCGTTTAAGCTACAGTGCAGAATCTTTACATAAGTATCAGGGCTGCTAACTTTGAGTTGAGATTTGATCAAAGTTGTGTGTAAGGGTCCGGTCGGTGTCTCCACCGCAACCTGAAGACATTTACAGTATTCTTTATTATTATTATTTTACATTTTAAGTATAGAAACAAGACTATTTACTGCCATCTTAACCCTTTCACTACCACACTACAGAAGGTTAACCTAACCTGTGGTAGTGAAAGGGTTAACCTTATGTAGTGTGGTAGTGAATGGGTTAACCCTTTGTCGTGTGGCAGTGAAAGGGTTATCATTCTGTAGTGTTGCAGTGAAAGGGTTAACACTTTGGTAGAGTGGTAGTGAAAGGGTTAAGCCATGCAGCCATTTCCTCAAAGGACCCTGAATTATCTTTAGAAGACATCCTGTCTCTTTGGAGCACAGTTCCACGTTTAATCTGCTGTGTAGAAATAACCACTGTGCAACATGTTTTGCATGTTGACTATCTCTAATCTATCTGTTACCATTTCAGAAATCTGTTGCATTTATTTGATGTATTATCTTCTATCTACAGGTATCGAAAAAAGTCCCTTTAAAATATCATACTGCACTGCAATATGGAACAAATAAGTTATTCTGCAGTCTACCAAACCACGCTTTAATGTGCAGGGCACTACATATGATTTGCCTTCTTCAATATGACTGATTTTGGACAACCCATACAATTTGATTATTTCTAAATGAACACAATCTTTACAAAGTAAATAATTGTTGGGTAGAGGTAGACTGGTGCATCACAGATATAGCTTGGGACCGTTTTATTTGCTCTCTCCCTCATGCTTCTCAAATAATATTATTTCCTGAATAAACAACATGAGGTAGCATAGTGAGTGAAAGCAAATATCAATTTCACCTCTATTTAATAAATTTTTTCATAGGGCATCACAATAAAACAAATAGAAACCAATGGTCATTCGAGAAATAAAAAGCTGTTACATCAACAAGCTTATTCTAACAATATATCATAGTTGTTGTGAAGGGCCAGATTAAACTGAGAATCTACCTTTATTGTTATATGTACATTGTATATTATTTATATATATACGGAATATCCCTTTACCTACGTTCAAACCAGAGTAATATTCACTCTCCTTATTGGATAGCGCCCTAGGCTCCAGGCAGTCTTGCACTCAGACAGGTGCAGTGGGCGAGTTTGGGGCATGTCAGAACATGCCCGGAGACAGCGTATTGATACCAGACAAGAACTGAGGTTTGGTACTAGATTGTCACTTAAGTATATATAGAGCGCAAGGTGCGCACAGCAGTAGTTCATCAAGTTCGTCTAAGCAAGCAGTGTGACAAGTTCAGTGTGATTCTAATGGAGTGAGAAGCAGTGCGTCTAACAGAGCGTTGAGAACATGTGCGAATAGAAATAGTAAAGTGTCAGAGTTTAATGCAGTAACGTCAAGATTGCAGAACCATTACTGGTTGGATTATATTGATTTGGAACGTGTTACCCGGAGAAGAGCATCGTTGATTTCCACTATCGTTTGGGATTCAACCTCGTGAGGATTACAACTCGGGTCGGCCTCGTGGACGGGGCTGGCTAGCTGTCATCAATGCTGTCGAGCATCTGGATTACAATTATTACTTTGCTGCTGATCAAGGGATTTACAAGGACCGACTCCTGTACCTGGAGTCTCTTTATTCCTCATTGAATCAGACTGAGTATCCGAGCATTCCTCTACCCTCCAGGCCTTACACCCCCGGAGGGAACCCATTGTCTCCAGTCGGTACCAGTGTTGCCCTATATAGTTGCTACTATACAACAGGTGGTGTCAACTTAGACCCATCGTAGGATTCCTGCTATCTTAGTGACTCATGCTATTGACTGACTTTACGTATATTCTTCGCCATACAAGCGCGACCCTAATTCTCATTCTGTAACCTAACGTTGCCTAATAATAATAAATTACCCTCAAATACTATTTCTTTGTCAATGCCGTATTCTTGTGGGTGTTCACCATCTATATTTTGATGTACTGTCTGGCCAGTAATTAAAGTACATAACTAGCAGTGGTTTAATCTATCACAATCTTTAATACAGTCAGGGTTTTGTAACCCCTCAGTTACAATAGTCAATCTAGTGTCAGATCATGTTTCAGACCTTGATGCAGTATATAGTCTTGCTTTCAATATGCCATTAATAGAAAGTGAAAGCATTCCTGTGGGCTGAGAAAGTGTGATTTAGGCTGCCAGTGGCATATTGTACTGGACCCGAGTTACAATAGAAGAACAACCAAACCTTAAAAAGATATTTGCCTAATTCTCTGGATTTCTACATTTGCCCAGCTCTTAAAAACTCTTTGAGGTCAGAGCTCCCGTGAGAGGGAGGACAAAAGGCTTGAAAAGGTGTGAAAACTCCCTCATCTTGGCGGGCGGAGAGGATTTTTCATAAATACAGAAAATGTTGCGTGATTCAGAATTAGGTAAACAAATGTGATATTCGCAATTTCTAGTGCTTTGAAATGTTCTCTATCTGTTTCCTTATTCGCTAAATGTAATACGATTTGTAAATGGGTTAATTATTGTTAACTTGTCCGGCTGTATAATTTCCCTTGCTCTTTAATAATGCAGGACCTCTTTAGAGACGTCTTTATTCGGCATGCAACGACATGGGACATGCAATGGGCGGCACACACACACAGGAATACACACACACACACATGCATTGTCTTTCTCAGGGTCGCCGATGCGATTGTGCTCTGCGCTTAACCCAAGAATCTGTAACATGTCTTGACAGGCTCTCTACGTGCGTACACACATGTTTGGATGACAGCTCATTTTGGTCAATGCAGGCAAAATGCACAGAATATTACTATATCTTGAAAATTAAACAAAATTAAAGATTTAACAACGTGGGAAATAGGAGGTGTGGTGTGAGGGCGTGTGAAGAGGGTGATTTGCTCGCATCAATGCGTGAGAGTTGGCCGCTCTGCATATAGATGAACGTCTGTTATGCCTCACTCACATATCGGCATGTAACTATCGACAGGCAACAAATAGGGCTTTAATTCGATATATATATTATATTACAAAATATGCACGCCCGAGCCGCTAGAGGTCGCCAATGTGGCGTGTCGCACTGGTGGGCAAATTGTATACGGGACCTTGTGTGGTAAGAGGTTTTAAAGGGGAACTATTTTACTATTTCTTTTATTCTTTATTTGGGCACTTTTACACAATTCCTGTGAGTTTATGGAACACCTCTGTAATTTTTATTTTTTTTAAATTAATTGTTTTGTATTTCTAATCAAGTACTCAAAAACAGCATTTTTCTACCTCAAGATCTTAAGCCGTTTTGAGCCTGGGCTCCAACCACGGTGTGGCCTGATGCCACATGGGGCCACATTATTATGCAGCTGAGTCTCTCTGACATCACAAATCAGCACATTTTCAGATGACTCAGTTCAGTGAGGGTGAATATTGTGAGAGGAGAATTGGAAGAATGCGCCAATATGAGAATTAGAGACATAGATCATATTAATATAAGTCCACATAGCTAGGAAACAATGCTAAACACTGAAAAAGGCCATTTATAAGATAGTTCCCCTTTAATTAAGCCTACAGGTACCATTAAGCTAGCAAACTAAATTCTAGTATTAGCATGCTGTCTCATTTGCCCCTCAGGTGAATGTAAAAATGCAAACCATCCCTTTGACATTAAGGAACCAGCTTGAGTGCTCTCTGTTTGTAAAACAATATATATATTTGAGTTCATTAGCATATTTTATTACCAGCAAGCCCCTGATATAGGCGGCACATCTAAGAGGACTTGTTGCCTGGTAGCTCTAGCTCAAAGTATTTGGGGAGGACCAGAGGGCTTATACAATAGTATCTCCTTATAGAGTAGTCCTTGTCTCTCTCCATTGGCTCCCAGTGAGGAGCTAGCTCTGTTCCCTCCTCCCTTAACACATTGGGTGCCAACGACGAGAAATCTCGTTGTTGGCCGCCACGTGTTGAGTGCCAATGACGAGAAATCTCGTTATTTAATCGTTATTTCTTTTATTAGCGATATCCATTAATCTGTCATCCATCCAGCCTCACGTTATCATTGGGACTGGCTCTGAGCTCGAAAAGGGCAAATACTGCCCCCTATCGTCTCCCGGATGGTATTGCACCCATTGGAATGGAGTCAATGGAAATGCATGAGAAGAAAAAACTCCGGGCTCCACATTACTTCTGAGCCATGTAACCGAGACTATTGCATTCATTGAGGCAACCGAAAGCAGCGTGGATTATCTGTTTCGAGGTCTAACGTTGGATCAATAAACATGATCGATATTTGGAATGGCGATCAGGAATTGGATTAATCTTTTTGCAGAACATCTGATGTGAGGTAAGGACTTTATTTTACCAGTCTTGGGGTAATCAGATGTTTTTTCACGGATTTCACAACGTGTCTCATATGTGTGTATGTGTGTGTGCGTAACGTTAGCGCCAGGCAGGGCATAGATAATCGATTTTTCAGCCTGCTTCTCTAGCGTGCATAAGTACACATATACTATCGATAATCTAGCGTTTATTTGAAAACTATTCATAAATAGGCCGAAAAATGACAACGTGTTTTGTGTATTCCAGTAAAGGGCTATTTTCGTGGATTTTTCTGGAATCACTAGAAATCTTCAAAACTATACTCGTATTCAAAGCGGTATAAAATGGAAATGTACTGATGAAAAAACAATCCGTTTCGTACATGTTGACTGCAAGCAAGTCATTGATAAGCGACAGTTGTATTAGACACATAATTAGACCATAATTTAAGATATAGTTTATGCGTTCACAAATATCCCCGTCCTCTCATTGACTAAAGCGCTGGCACTCAAGCGATAAATAGCGCACCCCCTGCTGGCAACCAATGTGTTAAGCACGTGTAAGGTATTTCATCCAAATTTGAAATAATCTTCATTTATAAATAGTAAAATAATCCAGTCGGTATTCACCCAATTTGACTCGTATATCTGACTATATACAATATCCAAATTGTCATAGTTATCATAATCAATAATATCCAATAATGAAAGGTAGAACATCTTTCAACTCTTTACCTGTTGTATAGGTATACAATACGTTGAAATGTGATCATTTTCAACGGGCAGACATTCTAGGTTCTGCCAGGAGAAGAAAGTAACAAGTGACTTTTATGTTGTCCATTAGCCAATGGAAATGCATCTTCAGAAATAGGATCAGAGAAACAAGACTGACACAAAACCAAATAGGGAACATGTATTGGTCAGCTAGGTAGGATTGGATTACAACTGAGCTCAACATTATTAGAACACAGACTCTCAGAATACAGGGCCAACACACACTTGGCTAGGTAATTTACAATATGGAATTATAGATAGATAGATAGATAGATAGATAGATAGATAGATAGATAGATAGATAGATAGATAGATAGATAGATAGATAGATAGATAGATAGATAGATAGATAGATAGATAGATAGATAGATAGATAGATAGATAGATATATATATATATATATATATATATATATATATATATATATATATATATATATATATATATATATATATATATATATATATATATATATATATATATATATATATATATATATATATATATATATATATATATATATATATATATAGAATTTTAGAAAAGGCTGTCCTGGCACAACTCCTCCCCTTCCTACATCACAACAGCCTCCGGACCTAGACAAATTCCAGTCAGGTTTCAGGGCAGGCCACAGCACTGAGACAGCGTTAGTCAAAATATACAATGACCTGCTTCTCACCAACGACTCAGGTAGCTGTGCCATGCTCCTGCTCTTGGACCTCTCCGCTGTGTTCGACGCGGTCAACCATTCCACCCTGGTCGATCGTCTCGAACACAGGCTCGGTATTGGGGGGTCTGCCCTAAACTGGTTCACATCCTACTTGAGCGACCACTCTTTTTTGGTCAGTTTGGGTGGACACTGACTCATCCCCCACAGCTAGTCTACGGGTCCCCCAAGGTTCCATTCTGGCCCCCATACTCTTCTCTATCTACATGCCCCCTGGCCGATATCATCCAGAAACACAATATTTCATAAAATGTTTATGCCGATGACTCCCAAATCTACCTTCCTCTCAACCCCTCTGACACAGCTAACATAGACTCAGAGAGACTGTCTCTGGGACATAAAAATCTGGATGGCCCACAACTTCCTTCAGCTCAACGAAAACGAAACAGAGATAATTTAGTTTGGCCTCCCCTCCTCCACCAAAACACTCTCCAATAGCCTAGGACAACTCTCCACCCACCTCAAGCCCCACATCAAGAGCCTGGTTGTAATTTTCGACCCAGAGCTCAAATTCGAACGGCAGGTAAATGCTGTTGTAAAATCCTGCTGTTTCCAACTCCGCAACATCACAAAAATAAAACCAATCCTTTCACCCGTTGACCTGGAAAGAGTAATCCATGCATTCATCACATCACGCCTTGACTACTGCAATGCCCTATACACCGGCATTAGTCAAGCAGCCATGTCTTGCCTTCAAATGGTCCATCACTTTGCAGCTAGGTTCCTTACTGGCACCAGAAAGAGAGAATACATTACACCAGTTCTAGCTAGAGATGTTCCGATACCATTTTTTCCTTTCCGATCCGATTCCGATACCTAAGCTTTGGGTATCGGCCGATACCGATACTGATCCGATACCAGTGCATACATTACATTTTTTTTCTTTTTAATTATATATTATACAGCTACTGTTTTATATATACTGTTTTTTAGTAATAACTAGTCAAGTCAAGTCAAGAGTTTTTATTGTCACGGCATACAGGTATACAATGAAATGCGGCTGGTCTTGCCCGCGACGATGTGCAATACAGTGGTACAACATATAATAGAATCCAATAAAAATACAGTGGTACAACATATAATAGAATCCAATAAAAAACAACAGTGCAATAAACAGGTAACATGGTGTGCCATCTCGGTATCTGTACATAGTATTTACAGAGCATATAGGACATGCTAGGTAGCTTTAGTAGTGCAATACACTACTAGAAAGTAATCTAGAAACTAGAAAGTAATGGTATTTATTCAACAACAGGTGATTGTATAGATTTGTATTAGTATCATTAATCAATGAGTTGGGCTGCAGCACTGCAGATATACCCTACTCCAATGATCCACACGGACATTATTAGTTGCTGCACTTGCTACCAGAAGGCTCCGGTTCAGTTAGTAGTAGGGGCTCTGTTGTGATTTTTGCACAATAAATATTCAACATTCTCTTTTGAGACTCCGCCTCAGACTCTTATCATTTGGCACTAAAAGCTAAACATTGTCACCGATATGGCTGTCCGCAACACGTCATTAATTGTGTATGCGAGGTGGTTCAGTGACGACGCTAACGTGAGCTAGGTTAGCTAGCATGAGCTACCGGCAGATGGAAAGACTAACGTTACTGGTGAAAATGTGATTTACGTTGGAATACTCCTTTGCCAACTTGCTGTACTTTGCTTGCAGGTCTGCAGCCATTATTGCTGGATTATGAATAGCCCCAACTTTAGCCAAGATAACGTTATGGCTAAACCTTTAACGTTAGTTAACGCTAGCTTTCGGTTAGCTGTTTTTTTTTTTTTTTTTAAACTTAAATTTTTTATTAACAGTTATTTAGACAGACAGCACTTACAAAAAATAAATTATAAAAAATGAAGAGACTAGCATCACAATAAAAACAAAAAGAAAAAACAGTGCACATAAATATTTACATGGGTATCACATGGTTAGTTGTCTGGTTCCCCTACTGTTGTTTTCTAGGTATTTGATACAAAGGCTGATTGTGTATCTCCCTTAAACAGGCATAAACAGGTAATTCCTACTCAAAGACAATAAATGCTGACTAAGGTTTGTATGTGTGATCTGGGTCCAGAGACCCTCCTTGAGTTTCTTTCTTCCCTTCTCCTTCGTCCTTTCTTTTTTTTCTCTTGTTTATTAACTTTCACTTTGCCTTTTGTTTCACCCATACACAAACCACATCATCCCTGAATATTTAATATCACACCGTTAAACAGACATAAATAATAAGGTATAAAAGCATTCAGCACTTGTAATATCCCAAAAACAAAATAGAAAATATTAACTAAAGTACAGGTGTGTGACATGGGTTCATAGACCCTGCTTGAACATCTTTCCTCCTTTACCCTTCGCTCTCTTGTGTTGCATTTGGTTCTTCCTCTGTGATGTCGTTCTCGTTCCTTTTATAATCCTCCCACTTTCCCCATCTTTCCCCAAATTTCTCTTCCTGTAACCTCAGCATGTGTGTTATCCTTTCCATATCCTGTATTTCTTCCACTATTCCTACCCATTTTGCTATTGTCGGTGGGTCTTCCTTATACCACAGTCTCGTTATTGCTTTTCTGGCCGCTATCAACATTATCTTTATTAAATATTTGTCCCCCCCTTGTATTCCCTCGTGTGTCAGGTCTCCTAAGTAAAGCACCAGTCCTGTTTGTGGTATCCCGTATCCTAATATTCTGATCATTGCTTCCCCTATCTCCTCCCAATACCCCTTCAGCTTCTGACATCCCCAGAATATGTGAGTGTGATTTGCCCCCTCCTTCCCACACATCCTCCAGCATGCTTTTTGTGTTGGTGCATATTTTCCCTTCAGCTCTGGGGTTATAAAGAATCTGATTATGTTTTTCCATCCAAATTCTTTCCATATTCTCGATCCTGTTGTTGAATGTTGTACCTCGCATATGTTCCCCCATTCCTTCCCTGTTATTTCTATCTCTAGCTCTCTCTCCCATTTCTCCCTTATGTAATCGGTCGTGTGTCCCTTGCTGGTCATTATAGCCCGGTATATTGCTGATATTACTCTTCCTTGCCCCCCTTCGTATGCCCATACTATCATCTTTATTATTCCATTCTGTTCCTCGTCTTTGGCCCCCCTTATTTCTTTGTTGTAGTAGTCTCTAACCTGTAGATATCTGAAGTGGTCCCTGTTTTCTAGTCCAAATTTCTCCTTAAATTTTTGTAGTGTCTGCATTTCTCCCTTCTCTATCATTTTGCATATTGCTGTTGCCCCCCCCCCCTCTCCCACCTTCTGAATCCATGGTCTAACCTCCCTGGTTTGAATCTCTTGTCATGTGCTACCCATCTCAGGACCCCTGACTGCTTCTCCAATTTGTGTGTTTTTACTACTCTGTTCCATATGGTCAAGGTGCATTTGGTGATTGGATCTAATAGTCCCTCTTTTTCTTTAAATAGTTCCCTATCCCCCACCAGAGCTTGTACCTTGTATCCCTCCCCTTCTTTTTCAATGTCTTTCCATCTTGCCTCATATCTGTCGTTACACCAGCACGTCACTGCTCTCAGTTGTGCTGCATAGTAATAATCTTGTAGGCTGGGTACTGCCATTCGGTTAGCTGTTCAATGCTAATAACACCACCAAGCGAACCCATCTGAGCTCCCCGTCAACACCGCTCTGTCGGGAGGATGGCATTTAAGAAAGTATCTGCTGTTAAAATGACAAACAGCATTGACACTTTAATTCACGGTCGGTTAAACACACGTTTGTTTTATAATGCTCACTCAACAGAGGGTACTCGCCGATACCGATACCAGCATTTTAGGCAGTATCTGCGGCATTTCCGATACTGGTATCGGTATCGGAACAACTCTAGTTCTAGCCTCCTTACACTGGCTCCCAGTCCCATTTAGAATATAATTCAAAATCCTCCTCCTGGCCTTTAAGGCATTATCGGGTGCAGCTCCCCTGTACATCACAGAGCTCATAACCACCTACTCAGCACCCAGGCCACTAAGATCCTCCAACCAGGCTTATTTTTGTATTATGAATTTTTATGCTTTGACTGTACAGCACTTTGGTTGGCTCTTGAGTTTTTAAACGTGCTTTATAAATAAATTACTTGACTTGACTTGAAGAGTATCAAATTCAAATCCATGATGTTCATTTACAAATCCCTCAATGGTCTTGCTCCAGCCTACATTGAGGAACTCTTGATCCAACCCGCCAGCTCCAGGTCCCTCAGATCAAATTACCAACTGTGTCTGAGGGTCCCACGGGCCAGACTGGTGACAAAGGGTTTCTGGGCCTTTGTAGTGATGGCACTGACACTGTGGAATAAGCTCCCTTTTAACATTAAGTCTTCCAACACCTTACAGACAGACCTTCAAGGCCTTGCTTAAAACCTACCTTTTTGCTCTAGAGGATCATTGAATTACTTTGCTGTTGTGTTGTGTGTCTGAGGTGTTCTTATGTTCTCTGTCTGTCCGTCTGCCTGGTTCCCTGTCTCCAGTGTCCTGTCTAAATAATAATATCATCTCCCACACTGCAATTAATGCAACAGAATCTGTAGCCATTATGCCTAATCTTCCCTCCTCCGGTGCCACAGCATCTTGCCTCTCGCATGGGAAGCGAGGGGAATCAAATAGAATGTCCTGGCGGATGAACTTTCCTTGGTCTTTACGGTTGAAATGTAGTCCGCCATCTCTGGCAATGGTATTGAGACGATGACGCCTATGATTAGCGGAGACAAGTAAGCGCTGGGGGGAGTTCAAACAGCACAGCAACTTCCTCCTCTACCCTTGAAGTCCTGCACTGCACAGACGAGGGCTAGCAAGCTGCTGACTTTGGCTTGTGTGGGAGGTTGAAGCAACTCTGATTCCCTCAGCAGCTGGTAGTGCAGAGATAGGAGAAAGTGTAGAGCGGCTTTGCTCTAAAGGGACTCCCAAGATAGAGCAGATTGAGAATGTGTATTACTCCTCCTTATGATCTTTAGTGAACATGCATTATCAATTAATTGTGTGTCAAGTGTTCCCTTGGCCATTACCGTTAGTGGTCAAATGTGTTCCTTCAAGCATATATCATTGTTTGATATCTCTACTCATTCTTTTTCTTCTGAAAATATTATTGCCCACAACTAGGGATTGCTCGACAAGCTTGATCAGCAGTTTCACTGCATTCTCGCCTCACAGTTTCCTACACCCTAATATGGATTATGTGATTTTGCTTATCGTGTTCAAACATGGCTGCTGAGTAATAACAATCGCCCTGCCACTGTGTCCCCGCATTACGCCCCTTATTAGAGACTCTGGTGCATACAATAGTGTATGCTACTTATCTCTGCCTTCATGGTTCATCGCTGGGGGCTTAAGCTTCTAGGAATAGCATTGCAAAGCATAGATCATTTCCCATCTCTGTCAATAAACAACAGATTTATTTGTATCCGTTCGTGTTTCCTTTTTCATTTTATAACATCTCAAAATGGATGACAAGCATTTAGCGGAGTGGACCAGGTAGAATTATTCAACATGGAAGTGACCTCATCTTTATTCGACGCAAGCCCCTCGGTCCTTGTTTTTCTTTTAGTTTCTTTCTGCCACAGGACATCAAGGTCACAGAAGAACATGGCGAAGAATCAACGTGAATGGCATTAGCATTAAAGTATATCAAATCTGGGATGATAAGACGCAAGGTGTTTTGTCATGCTTTGTTTCTGTTTGGAAATGAAAACGAAAGGGTGAATTTACTGTGGACAAAAAAAAATCTTAGCCGATAGGATCTGATTGCCTGATTATTTGTCTCTTTGGCAGGCAGCATCTTGCTTGGAGTAATGTGACTAAAATAGATGATGATTATTGTCACATCTATCATCCGCAACACATCTGAGGCTCCCAATGCATTGAAACCAACATGCTATAATTATGTGACATTTAGATGTTCATATCTCGGCTCTGGATGAGGAACGTTCTCAGCTCAAACACAAACAAAGTTGGTTAAGGTTAGGGTTAAGTTTAGGCATTCTTTCGGAGTTGGTTAAGGTTAGGGTTAAGTTTAGGCATTCTTTCGGAGTTGGTTAAGGTTAGAGTTTGTCGCAGAGCATGGCAATAGAATGCCTGTCTGTCTTTCTTGACACGGAGGCAGCAGCCTATTTCCGCTCTACCGCTCTGCCGCGCGCCGCGGTCACATGGCCAATTGGTCGTGGCCAATCAGAGAAACGCGAAGCTCTCTTGGGCTGGGATTAATACGCATTTGGCACAGCAGTCCAATTGACCTGATATCAAGCCCCGCCCTCTTTTCTTGATCCTCCAATCACAACTGTTGCTTCCCTCGGACAAACCTTGTCAGTTTCCCATTTCTGACTGTTCCGTGCAGTGAACGCATCATCGCAGGGTTTTCATGCGAGTCCAGATAAGGCGCGAATAAGGGGACACGATGGGTAAAGGAGAGAAAGAAAAGCTCTAATCTGCACATTGACGTCAGTCTGGATGGGCTGAAGCTGTGCAAATGGGAGTAAGGGAGGGATTGTGTGGGCAGTGCATTTTATGGCAGCAGATTATTTCCCTTTATGAACGCTGACTTCCTCTAAATGAACAACAGAGACTGGTCCCTGGGGAGTGAATTCTTGAGGCTTTTTTCGCAGAGGTTGCATCACAACAAATAAATCAATCACAGCCACAGGAACAGGTTTTGGTGAGTTTCTGAGGGGGTTCACAGAATAACTCCATTTATGGAAGGGATAGTCTCCATGATCATAGCATTGAGCCTGTCATTTCGGACATTTATCAGTTCTGTCTCACAAGATTTGTCTTGCAAGTTCAGTGATTTATTCCCCTGTGTACAAAACGGCATGAATGAATTGTGGTTGCACTGTTCTAAATGATGCAGAATTAGACTTTTTCCAACATGTACGGTACCTTAGTGTTATGGTTAGTAACACACACAATATATATATTTTTTTTTCAGCTTCAAGCTTCAAACAAGGTTTTTGAACATCACAAAAAATATTTGTTCACCTTTTTAAATGAAAACTAACTCTTTCACTTGACCGTATTCACCTTATTTTGTCCCGCCTCACTTTCACCTTTGTAGTTCCATCCAGTGGTCGACCGATAGGGGGTTCTCTGTAACTCAGAGGCCATAAAGATAATGTTATTCTTTTTCTTTATTGCGATCAGTTCAATTATTTCCTTTTTTTTATCTACTTTTTCTCCCTCCTTTTTTTTGTATTTTTCTCTCCCATCCCAATTTTTGTCGTTATGCCAATTCCCTTCCCTTCCTTCCTGGTTGTTGCGCGCATTTGCCCCCCACTTGCCGGTCTAGGGAGGGTTGGAGACTATCACATGTCTCCTCCGATACATGCGGAGTCAGCCAGCCGCTTCTTTTCACCTGGCAGTGAGGACTCTCATTGGGTGAGTGTAACGCGTGGGAGGATCACACTACCTCACCCAGATCCCTCCCTCGCTGTACAGGCGCCCCGACCGACCTGTAGGAGTCGCTGTTTACAACGACTCCCACCCGCTGACACTGCCAATTGTGTCAGTATGGACGACCGACCAAGCCGGAGGTACCGCGGCAGCTGGATTCGATCCCACTGTCTCTGCGGTGGTAGGCAGACGCTTAGTCCGCTGCGCTACCCGGCCGCACCCAGTTCAATTATTTCCTGAACAGGAAACCAAAGTGCAGTTATGACTGTGCCATACATGCTCAATTAACAGTCAAGTACTGTGAGACATTAATGCATTCTATGCATTCTTCCTAGTAGGAACACAGCATTTCGGACTTCCCAACTTGTCTGGAACACATGGTCCAACCTTCAGTGTTACCCACACGCACGCATGCACCCACATACACACACACACACACAGACGCACGCACGCACACAAAACATAAAATTGTGCTCCACACTGCTGAAGACAGAAAGTGAGAATCTAATGTTAGCAGAAGCCCACTCTTGCTACACTCGCTGGGTCACTATAAAGTGGAGGATTTATCCCACTTCCATTCTGATCATCTGGGTCACCCAGGCCATTTCCAACAAAGGTGCAATCTAGTGCTTTGACACTGCTGCTGAAAATTGCACTTTGTGGCATTTCCAGTGATGGCAACAAGAAAGCATGACTGACTGCAAGTCTGTTAACTCATAACATCTTGTCAAAATGTCAAGAATCTTGTGTGTGGTGGTTGGGTGGGTGGGTGGGTGTGTGTGTGTGTGTGTGTGTGTGTGTGTGTGTGTGTGTGTGTGTGTGTGTGTGTGTGTGTGTGTGTGTGTGTGTGTGTGTGTGTGTGTGTGTGTGTGTGTGTGTGTGTGTGTGTGTGTGTGTGTGTGTGTGTGTGTGTGTGTGTGTGTGTGTGTGTGTGTGTGTGTGTGTGTGTGTGTGTGTGTGTGTGTGTGTGTGTTGTGTGTGTCTCATGGACCATTTTGCCTGATTACGATTTACAGAGCACCAAACCATGCATCCCAGATGAAGTCATGATACACTGCCCACTTTTTAAATTAATGTACACCACCATATCAACAATATGTTTCATAATACTTGGCTGAATGCAGTATAGCTTTGTATTGTCAGACCACTCTGAATGAATCACTGGAATCATTCTTTCATATTGTAATGATTATGATGTGAATGTCATTATTGATCCAAATACTAGAGTGTATTAGTTTAGAGTTAATCTTCACTATTGTACAATTCTGTTAAGATTCTGTACTCATAGGAAACTCCAGAAAGCCTGCGGACGGGTCCTTTAAATTACTACATTTCCCAACTGTCTTTTTTTTTTTTTAAAGGGTATCCTCATGAATAATCTACTCTCGCTCTCAATCTCGCTGTCATTCTGTTTTGACTGATCTACGCTCTCCTGTGTGTAGTTTACTCATATGACTGCGTCTTCCAAAGGAGATGGTAACATGAGAGAAGGCTTCCATTAGTCCCGGCCTAGGCTGACTGCACATCACATTCTGCAGGGTAGTAAGGGCCTCGTTCATGCTGTAGTAACACAGAGGATATACCATGGAGCGGCGGTTTAGGGACGCGTTCAGATTGAAGATCAGCTGCCTCATTTACTGTATAAGCATGAATATGGATGCCCGCGACGCAGCGCAAAGTAGCCATGAATGAAGTATTAACATCAATAACATGCACATATATCTGTACCGTGGCTTTGATGGCATTTCAGGACGCGCTCACGACGTCAGATGTTGAACATCTGATGCCACATCAACAAAACCAATGTTATGTAATTTGAGATAACCTACTTTGTATATCTTTTTTTATTTCATTCTAAATAGGGCAGGCAGCACTGTATACACTGGTCAGCCGAGCGTGAGCCACTGGGAGATTATTCTGTTAGGCTGGCGCTCATTTCCTATATTTGGATTTGAGGAAAGGGTCAAAGGTCAGCGATCTTGCCGCGGCGCGGCTAACATGGTCAAACTAATACTGCTATTATGTAAAACATTAACAACATTTGTTTATTTTTAGCCCAGAGTTCGGAGGTTAAATGGAAGGTCAGAGACGCTTGTGCTTGGTGTTCTGGTTGCATGTTGTGTTTGCGATATGCAAATACACGTATCCACAAAGTGCACATGCACACACACACACACACACACACACACACACACACACACACACACACACACACACACTCCACAAAGAATGGATTGCACGGTGCTAATTGCACCCTTACTTACAATTCATTGTGAATTGAAAATGGGGTACCCTGATGTAGACAAGACGAAAGTATTTCTCTGATCTGCATCCCCTTAACACAGTCCCGCCCGGCCACGGACATGTCCGTGTTTCGAATCCAACGGTAGAGGGCCAACCACGGACGTGTCCGTGGCAAGGTTGTTTTGGCTTTTATTCCATTTTAATTAGGGATGCACGATAATTATCGGGCCGATAGATATCGGGCCGATATCAGCAATTATGACGGCATCCCGATAAACCCGATAACGTTATCGATAGCTCCGATAATATAATATATTTTTTGGTAAAAAAAAATGCGGTGTGGGTGAATTGGGATGAAGGGCGTTTGTTTTTACTGTAGGCTCCTCCCGTTTTTCCAGTACTGTGGTACGACTGATAGCGTGTGGTACGACTGATAGGAAGAGGGCGTTTTACACAAATCCAGCGCTCCATTTCTTGGCTGTGACGTAGCCACGTAAGTTTCGAAGCAGCGCGGATGTAAACAAAGATGGCGTCAGTAGTGTGGGAATAGTTTCAGAGGAAAAAAGTTTGCTTGCTATTTGTAACAAATGCAATGCAGAGGTTCCACGAGGAGGGAAAAGGGCAACAACTTATAATACATCCAACCTAACAAGTCACCTGCAACATCACCACCGCTACGATGGTGTTTTATTGTGTTAAAAGCCTACAACGACGCGCGAGCAGCTAAAGCTGCTGCAAATCTAGCCCCTTTCATGACTGTGATGCAACCCTTGGTTTAATACGCAGTAACTTATTGCTCCGTAGTAGCCAGGTTAATTTGCACCACCAAGCACCGCTTAAAAGCTAGCGGCTTGAGCCCTTGGGTAATTTCTGTCAAACTTCTTTAATTTAGCAAACGCCTCGTCAATAGGTACAAGCGTTGCGGGTTCCTTTGTAGCTGGCTTTGGATTCACAGCAGCTTTAGCTGCTCGCGCATCGTCGTAGGCTTTTAACACACCATCGTAGCGGTGGTGATGTTGCAGGTGACTTGTTAGGTTGGATGAATTATAAGTTATTGACGGATTGTGAATTTTCTGATTCAAATTATATTTATTTGAAAAAATAAATATGGTCACTTTATCAGTCAAAACTGTTGTCTTGGCTTTGTTTTGTTCATAGTAGTAACGCTCATGTCATGATAAATCTGGTTAGGTCAAAACTACAGGAATATACATTTAAAAAAAAAATGTATAATACAATAAATATCTGTTATCGGTATCGGTATCGGCCTTGAGGAGCATAAAGTTATCGGTATCAGGGTCAAAAAATCTATATCATGCACCCCTAATTTTAAAAACCTACTCAATGTCACTGAGCGGCACTGCAGATTTACCCCACTCTTCTGAATTCTGAAAAGTGCATTACCGGCCAGATCCTCGTAGGGGCGCTGTCTCGATAATGCAGTGTTCCCTGTGGCCGAACGGTGCTTTCTTTTTTTTTTTTACTTTGAATGGAGTTTACTGTTAGCTGGAATCTATACGTGTAGCCTGTAACTTGGAATACCTTTTGCGATGCCGAATTCACTATGCAGTAAAGGAATATATCATCAGCCAATGGACATATCGATCTACCAGATGGCGATTGATGACTGGGAAATCCTTTTGGGGATCCAACCGGCCCACGGTAAGATCTTTTTCACATAAATTACATGCTGATCAGGCCTTGTTATCATAGCCAACCAGGCGATCAGCGAATGTGGCTACTGAGGCTAACACCGTTATTGGTAATCAATAATCAGAAATGACGTCCCCCGCCCACCCCCCCCCCCCCTTTCATGCATTCATGGTGGACCATGAATACCGACAATATGCATTTTGAGTTTTTGCTCTAGCTTCTGTAGTGCCGAAACGCTGTTCGATTTAATGTTATTAGCTTAGCGCCCTGTATATCGCCTTCCAGGAAATATACTAGACCAAACCCCATATAACGCTTATATTCACGAGGCTATAAAATGAGAACGTATTGATGAAATTTTTTTTTCTTTAAGCCATTTTGAAGGGACGGTTTATGGTCTCAATTGACAATGATAATGGACAGATAGCAATACTATAAAGTATAGATTTAGCTCTACAAACAGCCTCACGCACAATGCAAGTCTGTTTTGAAATGCTGGCCTTATAGAGTGAGATTAGACGGCCCCCAATGGCCGGGAATGTGTTACCAGGTCGAAAAGTACCTGGCAGAAAAAAATCTAATCTACGAATTCCAATCTGGCTTCAGAACATCCCACTCCACTGACACATGCCTTCTCTATTTGAACGACCACATCAAACAAGAGCTGGACGCGGGCAAATACTGCGGCATGGTCATGCTGGACCTACAAAAGGCCTTCGACACTGTAAATCACTCCATTCTGATTGACAAGCTAAAAGCAATTGGTTTTGATAGTTTATCAGTGAGCTGGATGCAATCCTACCTGGAGGGGAGAGAACAGATGGTGGAGGTAAACGGTACTCTATCCCCCCGCCCCTCACAGTGAGCTGTGGTGTTCCACAAGGAAGCATACTAGGACTGCTACTGTTCCTAATTTATGCAAATGACATGTCGTCAGCTTGTGACTGCAACTTGTTCTTGTTTGCAGACGACTCAGCCCTGCTGGTCTCTGACAAGAACAAGTTACAGGTTGAAAAAACCCTCAGCTCTGAACTCGGCAGAATCTGCACCTGGCTCACTGATAACAAACTATCATTACACCTGGGTAAAACAGAGTCCATTCTCTTCGGATCAAATAACAAACTCAGCAAGACCGACGGCTTCTCAGTTACAGTGGGTGACAATATTGTCACAAGGAAAGATGAAATTACATACCTAGGTTCCATCCTAGAGGCAAATCTTTCCTGTGACAAAATGGCATCCAAAGTAATAAAAAAAGTCAACCAACGAACTAGATTCTTGTACCGGATCTCCTCTTTGGTAAACAAGAATACCCTGAAGACTCTGGCAGGAGCACTCATTCAAGGGTACTACGACTATGCTTACACCTCATGGTACCAAAGCACCTCAAAGGCGCTAAAAACAAGATTACAAACATCACAAAACAAACTGGTCAGACTTCTACTTGACCTTACCCCTAGAACCCACCTCACCCCTGCCCACTTTGACAACCTAGGATGGCTTAGAGTAGACGACAGAGTACAGCAACTTGCAATGGGCCTGGTCTACAAGATACACTATACGACTAAGGTACCCATGTACATGTCAAAATACTTCCCAAAGGTCAGTGAATACCACGACCACAACACCAGAGGAAGCTCAACAAATCATGTTAAACCCAGATTCGGCTCAAACAAGGGACTAAACACGTTTAGCAATTATGCCACATCAATGTGGAACGCCCTCAAGTTCAAGTTCAAGTTCAAGTTCTTTAATAGTTGTCATACAGAAGTACAGAATACTTTCATACAAAATGCTTCTTACTGTTACGCTCCAGAGACTGTGCTAGACAAGATAGTATCAAATAACATAATAACATAATATAGCATGAATTTAGAAGAAGAAAATGAGGTCACAGTGTTCGGTATAGACATATGTACAATGTTCTGAGTTACCATATAATATACAATACACAATACTATGCAGTGTACTAATGTACAGTACTATCTAGTGCAAAGCAGAAATGGGATGAGGTACAATTTTAGGTACAATTTACAGTAAGGTGTACGAGTTGTAGTGCAATCCTTCATCCATAAATATAAAGTGTGGGGAGTGGGTGCTACAGTGTGTTTGTTTAAAGTGGGTGTGTGCTATAAGTGTGTGGAGTGGGTGCTACAGTGTGTTTGTTTAAAGTGAGTGTGTGCGTGTGGATGTGTGTGCTATGTGCGTTTGGTGGTTGTTGTTGTGTAGTGTTCATTCATTGTTCGTTTAGCAGCCTGATGGCCTGGGGATAGAAGCTTCTTCTGAGTCTTTCTGTGCTCGCCTTGAGACTCCTGTATCGCTTGCCTGACGGCAGCAGTTCAAAGAGGCAGTTGTTCGGGTGACTGGAGTCTTTAATGATTCTCTTAGCCTTGCCCTTGCAACGCTTGTAGTAAATGTTCTGGAGGGTGGGGAGCCCCCCTCCAATTGTGCGTTCGGCTGAACGTGTCACTCTTTGTAGTCTGCTTTGGTCTTGTGCAGTGCTATTCCCAAACCAGGAGGTGATGTTGCCGGTCAAGATGCTCTCTATTGTACATGAGTAGAAGTTCTTAAGGATCTTCTGGCTGACTTGGAACTTCCTTAGGCGCCTGAGGAAGTAGAGGCGTTGTCGTGCCTTCTTCACAACACTGTTAATGTGTGTGGTCCATGTCAAGTCCTCGGATATGTAGGCTCCGAGGTACTTGAAGCTGTTGACTCTCTCAACCGGTGCCCCGTCGATGCTGAGGGGGCTGTAGTCCTTGACCCCCGACCTCCTGAAGTCCACAATCATCTCCTTTGTTTTGCTGACGTTCAGGGAGAGGCTGTTTTCCTGGCACCATCCCGCCAGGACCTTGACCTCTTCCAGGTAGGCCCTCTCGTCGTTGGCAGAGATCAGGCCCACCACCACTGTGTCGTCAGCAAATTTGACGATTGTATTGCTACTCCACTGAGCCACACAGTCGTGTGTGTACAGGGAGTAGAGGAGGGGACTCAGAACACAGCCCTGGGGGGCCCCTATGTTGAGGGTGATGGATGAGGAGGTGCAGTTGCCTGCTCTCACCACCTGGGGTCTGCCAGTCAGGAAGTCCAAGACCCACTGGCAGAGGTCATAGCCCAAGCCCAGGTCCCTGAGCTTGGCTATGAGTATGGAGGGGACTATGGTATTGAATGCCGAGCTGTAGTCGATGAATAGCATTCTCACATAGTTCCCCTGCCTCTTGTCCAGGTGTGATGCTGCTGTGTGCAGCACATGGGATATGGCGTCCTCCGTGGACCTGTTGGGGCGGTATGCAAATTGCAGGGGGTCCATGTTGATGGGGAGGGAGGAGCAGATGTAGCCCTTTACTAGCTTCTCGAAGCACTTCATGGCTATGGAGGTGAGAGCTACAGGGCGGTAGTCGTTGAGGCAAGCAGGCTTGGATTTTTTGGGTACAGGGATAATAGTGGACTTCTTCAGGCAGGTGGGGATGACAGCCTGTTCTAAGGACAGGTTAAATATGTCAGTGAATACTGGGGCCAGTTGGTCGGCACAGACTTTTAGGACGCGGCCGGGGATGCCGTCTGGACCTGCTGCCTTCCTGATATTCACTTTTTTAAAGGTCCGCCTCACCTCATGCTCTGTTACCCTGAACACTGCGCCTCCATCAGCAGCCGACCCCCCCCCCCCCCATTGCCGAGGCTTGTGAGCTGGTGTTGTTATTACCAGCATCAAACCTCGCATAGAAGGTATTGAGGCCCTACCCAAAGCTGTAAAGGAATGTGAATCCCTACCCACATTCAAAACCGCTCTTAAAGAGCACCTACGGAAGGCTGCAATTCGAAACTGGCCACCGTAAATGTCCAAACCCCCCCACCCCCACCCCCTCCTAATAGACAGTCTCCAGCCCACCGTATGTATATATTCTCCCCCCACCGTATGTATATTTCTCTCCCACCCACCCACCCCCTCCTAATGTACAGTCTCCTCCCCACCATATGTATATATTCTCTCCCCACCGTATGTATATTTCTCTCCCACCCACCCACCCACCCACCCACCCACCCCCTCCTAATGTATAGTCCCCTCCCCATCATACTCTATCAGGATCTATGGGTAACATTACTGTATATTTGAATATCGTATATGTCACAAATGTAACAGTACTAAATACCTGTATGTCATGTATGACCCTATGCCATAAATGTCATGTATGTTGTGTATGTCATAAATGTCACTATGAATTGAAAATGGGGGACCCTGATGTAAACAAGACAAACATCTTTCTCTGGTCTGCATCCCCTTAACAATTGTGTGTATTGAGCCGTACTGTATTGTACCCATTCTGCAATCTGTTGAATAAAGTTTTCATTCATTCATTCATCCATCCATCCATCCATCCATCCATCCATCCATCCATCCATCCATCCATCCATCCATCCATCCATCCATCCATCCATCCATCCATCCATCCATCCATCCATCCATTCATCCATTCATTCATTCATTCATTCATTCATTCATTCATTCATTAACAATTGTGTGTATTGAGCCGTACTGTATTGTACCCATTCTGCAATCTGTTAATAAAATGTTAAATCAATCAATCACCGTGCCCGCCCTCAAGTGATAGGATTCATCAATGTTTTTCTTAGATCCCTTGAGATTTGTGAAATCTATTTTTACAAAATGCTGCCTTTTCAGAATGAAAACGTATTGACCAGCCAGTGGCACAAGTGGACATCTGTTACCGAGGAGATGGAGAGTCAGTCCACGCCACCCTGCCACTCTCCTTATGGAAACACACTGGCTGCTGTCAGCGCAGGCTATGATAATCTGGAAATAAATCATTATAATAGATTGGGCTGGTGGGCGTGGGCTGGGACCAGGCATAATCCCTGCTCGTTTAACCATTTTATGTGGTGGTACGCTATAGTTGATGTTAATCCCATTGTCCAAACTCCACCCATGTGTAATAATGACACATTGAGGAGATTATGTACTGTACTTAGCTAGCAAAATATTCGGTAGAGGGTTTGGGTTGGAGTGGTTGGGGGCAAGGTTCACCTTCAGTATGTCAATATTAACTTTGATGATACAAACTGTTTAAGAGGTATTTAAATGTGTATTATTCTTATTATATTACCAGAAAAGTGAATGCCATGAGTATGCCATGTGCCACTGTCGCAGATCATTATGCTCAAACAGCACACAATAATGACAGCAATTGCCACATATGTTGGTGGTAAAGTAGCTTAGTAAATTTTGTTACATTTACCCTTATTAACTCAATGGCCACCAACAACGATTTAATACGTGTTTGTCTGCCAATCGAATAACGGCAACCACGTATATACGTTATTGGATTGTTATTTCTTTTATTCGCTATTTCCATTCATAAATCACCCAGGTTGGCTGTGGTACCATATGCAATGTGTCTGAGATCGCAAAGGTCCAATACCACCGCCTGGTGGTATGCGGCCGATGTCGCACTTCCTTTCTGACTCTGTGTATGACTCTGTGCATCATTGATAGTCAGGTATACGGTATATGACGGTATGACTTTCATTTTCATCAGCGCGGGGGGGGGGGGGGGGGGGGGGCAACCCGTGTTACCAAGTAAACAAATCATCGTTAGCTCTCAGAATGGTAGTCAGAAGCCTGCACCGTTAGCGTTAGCATGTAGCCTAGCCATGGCAGACTATTTGATTCCTTAAGGGCTCGAAATTGCCTGGGTTTTGGTCATATGCTCCCGAAATGCTCCCGCTGTTTGGCTACTTCTATGTGCAGTGAAAACTACTCGAATGCTTTATAACCTAGTCATTGATTTAGTTCAGCGTAATCTAAGGTCGCTTTCACATATAGTTTTGGTGGACTCGGTGCGGTTCTGGGGGTGAAGTTGCAACATTGTTGCATTCTTCATTTGGTTCGCCTGCTTTCACACAGATATCTGTGAGGCGGACCGAGACCTTCTGAACAATGTCACGCGGTCGAAAAGGGCGCTTGTCTATTGGACAGTGGAAATGTGTGTGTGGCTGCGATCCCGTGTGTGCGTGCGCGCGTGTGTGTGTGTCTGTGTGTGTACTGCGGAGCCCTCCAGATCAGCGGAGCCGAGTTTTGACATGGCATTGATCCATTGTTCTATTGAAGCACATTACCACCATCCTCTCGCTAAACAACTTGTAGACCACAGTGTTTTTATGAGTGCCCACAAGTAGCTGTTTTAATAATATAATAAGCCGCGCGCCTCGGTAATAATAATAAGCCGCGTTTTTTCTTCCTTCTTCCCAAGATGCACAGACATATATAGATAGATAGATAGAGAGATTAGATGCAGTGTGCTTGTTTTGCAGTGAGTGCTGCGAGCAGTGGTAATAATAATCACTTCCTATATTTGGTTCGCGTTTGGTTCGATGAAGCCGAACCGAGACCTACGTTTTCAGGCGGACTAGAGTTCGCCTGCTTGGTCCGCGGACCGAGTTCGACGCGCATTCACACAGACCCGAAAAACCGGACTATCGAATTCTGGTCCGAAAGTCCGGACCAAACAGCCCCTGTGTGAAAGCGACCTAAGATTAGCTGCAGAGCTAACGCTAGTTAACGTGAGCTAACGCTAGTTAATCAAGCTCACAGAGAGAGATAAACAGCTGACAGCGGATAGTACAGGACGGTACAAATACAATAAAAAAGCGGGTGGGGGCTGTTGTGTAAACCTTGTACTCTTTAGTTCACATATAATAAGAGACGGGTTATTTGCTTGCTCCACCAGTGCACCACAACAACACACACCAACTCTTGTCACAACGCTTTACGGTATTTTCACAGCACTGTCGCAACATTACCGTAAAACGTGAACACCGTTGTGACCCACTCGCTCCACTAGTGAGGACTGGTCTCGCCCTCTGCTGGCGCGTGTGTGCACTACACTCAAAACTCCGTTTCACTGTAATAGAAACTGAAGCGCATCTGTGATTTTGACGGTTTTGACGGTATTGATTTTCAATACCGTCGGGATTTCTAAATACCCTGGTATACCGTCATACCGCCCAAGCCTACCCGATCGCATTGAATCGCTTTCGGGACGCCAGCTTCATTATGCTGTGGGGGGTTATGGCGTGGACCAAATGGACATACGATCTAGCAGATGGCAATCAAATAATTGGATATTCTTGTTGTAATCTCACCGGCCACAGGTAAGAGCAATTTAACGTCAATTTCAGCTTGGTTGTGCATTTTTTTCATAGCCATCACCCTGATCAGCATATGCTGTTGTACTAACGAATAAATTAATCAGAAACTACCCCCCCCTTTTCATGCATGCATGATGGAACATAATATACCGATCATATGCATTTGAATTTTTTATTGTAGCGTGTATAGGGACGAAATGCCAATGGATTAAGTATAATATGTGTTGCGGCCTATTACTGGCCTTCCAGGAATAAAAAATAAAAAATCCCTTTTCCTTGAACGATAGATACTCAATGCCAAATGGGCCATATTATTGCATATATAGCTATAATATTTAAATAGTTATAGCCCTGCAAACAAGGTGAGCGACTCCATAGGTTTAATGCGTTGGCAGCACATAGTCATATCCCGTTCCCAACGTGGCGGTCAATGAGTTAACAGTGGGTATGAGGAATTAAATCTAAATGACAGAGGGCCAGACTGCATGCAGATCATGGTTAGAAATTAAAAAAAAAAAATCAAGGGCTTTTTTTGCCCCCCTTAATTGATTTTCGGGGGCTTTTTTATTTATTTCGGGGGCACAATTTTTATAATGAAAATTAACATAAAGATTATAAAACATTGTTGACACTTTTTTTTTTCAGTCTTCGTCCCTATGTTTGATAACGTAATGTTAATGTCTCCATATATAGGGCTCTACGCTAACCTTTTTTCCAAGGAGCACATGTGCTCCTAAATAAAATGTTAATAAATCAAATCTAAATACAAATTTAGGAGCACACAAAGAAATTTAGGAGCACAGTGACAATTGTTCAAGTAACACACACACACACACGATGTGTGACATGGCTTGGTTTCATGTTTTGAGGTACCTTCAATTATCTGTAAATAATACATACATACTCTATCTAAATAGATTAAATGATTGTCCCTGAGGGCAAGTTGTGTTGTTGTCTTGATATATCTACAAATAGCAGACGAATAGCTGGTTGCCTCTGGATCAATGAATGTCTAATATTGAATAATATTATTAGCTATTTTATTTTTAACATCCCTAATTCCAACAATCAAGAGGCTTGTTTCAAATTGATACAGCACTGGAACGTTTGAGTATAGGCTCTGGCCAGAGTATCAATGAAATACGTTGCGCGCTCAGCGCTGTGGAATGAAGGAAATGCGCATCGGGATCGGATTTGGATGTTATTCTTTGAAGTTGTGTTACAAATGGAACGGTCTTTCCCCGCCGAACACAAGTTACTTAACGTTACACAGGTCGCGCTATGCAGATGCTTAGCTTGCTAACGTTAAGATAGCAGTGTAATGCTTATGCTTGATGAAAGCAGAGCTCTCCCCCTGTCTGTGTTCGCCCCTCTCAAAGCACCCTGTAACACGCAGCGGGCCGCGCCTCCCTCCCTCCTTGCAACAAACCTGGCATTCCACCCAAAAACTGAATTTCAGTCCAGTTTCTCAACTATTAACAGCGGAGCTGTTTGTAATCTTCACTCGCACACTGCAAGTAAATGATTTTTCCGGTTCGCACATTCACATATTATTAGGGGCAAATACGAGGGAAATGCTCGCACTGTAGAGCATATATATAATTATATATATAATTAGTAAACTGTCGGGGGCTTTTCTTGCCCCCCTTAACTGATTTTCGAGGGCATTTGGTCAATTTTCGAGGGCATTTTGCCCCAAGCCCCCGTTAATTTCTAACCCTGATGCAGATGCATTAGAGTCTGTACTGTCTAACGTGGAACATAACCACACGGGCGCCTCTCGCAATTTTGTTGTTAATTCACCTCACCTCGTCTTCGACAATGAGGTGAAACCTTTAAACCTTTTGAAATATTGTTGAATAAAATATTTGTTGGTAATATTAATTTAATAGAACCACTTAAAAGCCCAAGCCATAATCCAAACAAAAACAAATGGGTAACCTAACCACCAACATAAATAAATAAATAAATAAATAAATAAATAAATAAATAAATAAATAAATAAATAAATAAATAAATAAATAAATAAATAAATAAATAAATAAATAAATAAATAAATAAATAAATAAATAAATAAATAAATAAATAAATAAATAAATAAATAAATAAATAAATAAATAAATAAATAAATAAATAAATAAATAAATAAATAAATAAATAAATAAATAAATAAATAAATAAATAAATAAATAAATAAATAAATAAATACATAAATACATAAATAAATAAATAAATGAATGAATGAATGAATAAATAAATAAATAAATAAATAAATAAATAAATAAATAAATAAATAAATAAATAAATAAATAAATAAATAAATAAATAAATAATAAATATATAAATATATAAATATATAAATAAATAAAATTAAAATTTAGATTTATTTTCATTCTGTAGTTGATTGAGTGAACTCTCAATACACAGACTAACACTGAGCATATTTATTTGTATGCTATTTTATAGTGAGCAGCCCCTCCTCTTTCATGCAACCTACTGTAACATCACAGCCTGCACATTGATTACACAAAGGAATGGACGCCTCCCACTCGCTAGCTGCTTCAATTTTCACAAAAAGAGAAAGAGGAAGAGAAGTTCAGCCATCATTCTCAACCCAGACACCTGCTCCTGCCAGTTCCTCCTCAACAAGTGCTGAGGAGTTAACGAGATGTACAGCCTGCCAGCACTCAGTTTTCAGTTGCTGTGGAAGAACATGGACACAGCTAGCCTTCCCATCACCCGCTGAGGTGCATGATGCCACAGACATTTTTCCCAACAACCCTACAGTATATGCCCTCATCACCCTACCAACACATGACAAGCAGAATAACTGTTTTCAACTGTCAATTGGTCATTTGGGCATCAGTGGTACAGTCAATCTGCTCTCAGTGTGTCTGGATAAATGTGTGAGCGAGACAAACATGTTCACAAACAGCTGAGTGTGTGTGTGTGTGTGTGTGTGTGTGTGTGTGTGTGTGTGTGTGTGTGTGTGTGTGTGTGTGTGTGTGTGTGTGTGTGTGTGTGTGTGTGTGTGTGTGTGTGTGTGTGTGTGTGTGTGTGTGTGTGTGTGTGTGTGTGTGTGTGTGTGTGTGCGTGCGTGCGTGTGTGTGTAGTTTATGTAGCTGCTGTACCAGGCTACAGTATGTCCAAGTGTCATGGATTTATGTAGCTGCTGTACCATGCTATGTTCAGGTGTCATGGATTTTTTTCTTTTTTTACTGGTGCAGTTGTTCAAACACGGATTTAAGGGAATAAACCTCTTTTATTGCAGATTCCTTTTGACACACCGTCTTCATCAGAGTCAAACTGTGCTGAGGAGACAATCATTCTCTTACATAATTAGGGACTCACACAGCATATGCTGAAATAATGAGGAGGGGTCAATAGGTTGCATAGAGACATTGTTCTCAATTAACAAGGGTTGAAAGTAATGAATTAGGCTACATTAACTCTCATTACTGTAATTGAGTAGATTTTTGTACAATTTTACCCATTTTCATTCTAATATATTGAGGTGAGAGGTAAAGGGACCCTTTTGACAATGGCCATACCATTTTTGCCCTCACCAATATTTTGCATAAAATTGTGGAGCATTATGTAGTCCCCTCGCTGATAAACTAGCATGACATGCTTGGGATCTAGGTTGACCTTCACGCTAGCATAAGAAATGAGCATGCTAGAGCCTGCGAAAGTTGGCTAATCAAAATCACAGACCAATCACATGCATTGTAAATCCTCTCATGTGATGCGACTCAGCCAATCATATTTGTGCTATTTACGATAAGCATTGTGACCCATATGAGTGTGTGAGTGATGCCGCGTTCACGTTACGTGGGAAGAAGCGGAAGAACCAGAGGACATCTCGTTGCTACAACTAGGAAGCCTTCACGTGTTGACTCGATGAAACGCCCACATCCATACTTCCGCAATTCGTGACGCGAAGTGGGAGATATCGGGGTCTATAAAAAAATCCCATATGTCCTAGTAGGAATTACCACTAGGAGGCTGACATGAATGGTTTTTCCCAGTCGGAAGCTGGTTCTTCCGCTTCTTCCCACGTAACGTGAACGCGGCATGAGATACACACATGCAGAAGAGACGAGAGACAGAGAAATAAGTGAGGCAGAAAAAAGTGATTTCACAAAAAGAAGAGTAGACAGCGAAAACAGAGCTTTTAATCAAGAATGGACAGACAGTTCAAAACCAACATGTCTCATTATGTTCGAAGACCATGGTGATTATTACGCAATGTGAAGCACTACTACGATACAAAGCATACGAAGAAAACATACACTCAAATCCGAACTGAGGGAACAGACAGGGAGTGAAATTAACTTTTTGACTCACCGGCCAGTGGCGGGTAGATGGGAAGAATCTACCCGCCAAGCATATTTCTTACCTGCCAAATTTCTTTTGATTAAAAAATAAATATATATATATATATATTATATAACACATTTTTTTTTAATAAAATATATATTATATAATCATACTTGTAGTTGTATTATCTGCGCGACATCGCCACCACGCAATAAGTCAAAATGCTCGCTATCTGCAACCAGCTCCACTGTCTGTGTGTACTCTAGTAGCCTCCAGCTCCAAAAAGGATTCTCCTGTGCTGCAGCGGGACCCTATACTAATACTCTACATTCAGCATGCAAGGATTCTCCGGCGCTGCAGCCATGGCCGTAGCCAGCTATGAGGTCACCGAGGTCCGGACCTCGGTAACTATTTGTAACTATTAAAAAAAAAAAAAAAAAAAATTATATAATTTTTTTTTATAAAAAAAATTATAATTATTTTTTTATTTTTTATTTTGGTCAACGACCGGCCCACTACTAGGCTGAGACATCGGCCCATTGGTACTGACTGACACTGGGCTGGCCCAATCACATCTCTTACTAAGCACCCCCCCCACCAGTCGTGCAGGTATATGATTGAGAGGGGGGCTGTGGTACATGACTGAGAGGGGGCTGTGGTACATGACTGAGAGGGGGCTGGTACATGACTGAGAGGGGCTGGGAGGGGGCTGGCTGGTACATGACTGAGAGGGGGCTGGTACATGACTGAGAGAGGGCTGGTACATGACTGAGAGGGGGCTGGTATACATGACTGAGAGGGGGGCTGGTATACATGACTGAGAGGGGGCTGTGGTACATGACTGAGATGGGGCTATGGTACATGACTGAGATGGGGCTGTGGTACATGACTGAGAGGAGGCTGGTACATGACTGAGAGGGGGCTGGTACATGACTGAGAGGAGGCTGGTACATGACTGAGAGGGGGCTGGTACATGACTCAGATGGGGCTGTGGTACATGACTGAGAGGGGGCTGGTAGATGACAGAGGGGGCTGGTATACATGACTGAGAGAGGGCTGGTACATGACTGAGAGGGGCTGGCTGGTACATGACTGAGAGCGGCTGGTACATGACTGAGAGGGGGCTGGTACCATGTATTGTGCATCATTGTAGGTCAAACCATTAAAAAGTTAATTTCCACGGCAGCCATTTTGGATTTTGGTCTCTCACAAATTTCCCCCGCCTTTTTAAAAAATCCATTGAGAAACGAAGTGCCACAGATGACCCAACTACTAGGTCCATATCGTATCATCATAATATTATTTTTTAAATCATTAGGATAAGGGTTCGCTTGATAAAGATGCATGAAAAGGCTGTATAATATACAACACCAGTAGCTCAACTGCAAAAACTGCTTTTTTATTTGATTAGATTTATTTGGAAATTAAAAACACATCATAAAAACAAATGATCTTGACCAATTTGTATTCCTGAGGATATCACCTAAAAGCATTCATTAACAAGCATTAACACTTATTTCCAAGGTGGTCCTCGATGGAAGACATAAAAACACAGCACATTATATCCGAGGACTTGACATGGACCACACACATTAACAGTGTGGTGAAGAAGGCACGACAACGCCTCTACTTCCTCAGGCGCCTAAGGAAGTTCCAAGTCAGCCAGAAGATCCTTAAGAACTTCTACTCATGTACAATAGAGAGCATCTTGACCGGCAACATCACCTCCTGGTTTGGGAATAGCACTGCAAAAGACCAAAGCAGACTACAAAGAGTGACACGTTCAGCCGAACGCACAATTGGAGGGGGGCTCCCCACCCTCCAGAACATTTACTACAAGCGTTGCAAGGGCAAGGCTAAGAGAATCATTAAAGACTCCAGTCACCCGAACAACTGCCTCTTCGAACTGCTGCGGTCAGGCAAGCGATACAGGAGTCTCAAGGCGAGCACAGAAAGACTCAGAAGTAGCTTCTATCCCCAGGCCATCAGGCTGCTAAACGAACAATGAATGAACACTACACAACAACAACCACCAAACGCACATAGCACACACATCCACACGCACACACTCACTTTAAACAAACACACTGTAGCACCCACTCCACACACTTTATAGCACACACCCACTTTAAACAAACACACTGTAGCATCCACTCCCCACACTTTATATTTATGGATGAAGGATTGCACTACAACTCGTACACCTTACTGTAAATTGTACCTAAAATTGTACCTCATCCCATTTCTGCTTTGCACTAGATAGTACTGTACATTAGTACACTGCATAGTATTGTGTATTGTATATTATATGGTAACTCAGAACATTGTACATATGTCTATACCGAACACTGTGACCTCATTTTCTTCTTCTAAATTCATGCTATATTATGTTATTATGTTATTTGATACTATCTTGTCTAGCACAGTCTCTGGAGCGTAACAGTAAGAAGCATTTTGTATGAAAGTATTCTGTACTTCTGTATGACAACTATTAAAGAACTTGAACTTGAACTATAGCCTACTCAACTGCAAATTTTTCCTCAACTGCAAAAATGTATGCCTACTTATGTATTAGCCTACAGGGAAAAACACATTCACAACAGGCAGCAAAGTTTGTTTTCAGCCAAGTATGGTAATAAGGTAACTATTAGGATATATGGTATGGATTACTTACTCTTAATAACTTATTACTATCTGTGGTAGCTCTAGTCTCCACCTACACAAATTGTTTTTGTGCTGTCCATTGATCATGCACCTTCACGTGGTAGGCACATAGGTCAAACTCCCCAAACAAACACACCATTGATTTAATTGCCATATACGATGAATATAAAACAAGAAGGTGATATATTAACTGTGTAAACCTTATGCAATATTCATCATTGATATTTGAATACTTGAAATCTGTATGAACTGAGTAGTTAGTATCAAATGAAATAAGATGGAACTGCTCCATGCATTCATTGAATAAACAACTATTTTCTCATTACCAGTATGGTATTGTTTAAATTGTACAGCTTTTTGCACATCTTTGTCAGGGGATTCCAACAATTCTGGACCTGAATGTACCAGTTAATTGTAATCATCTCTCTCCTTATGTCTAGTCAAGCCAGGTTGCGGAGGAGAGAGACAGGGATGAACAGGCTATAGACTACGTTGCCCATCCTGAGCCTGCTATGATGCAGGTGTTTTTACATCACCATGCACCCAAAACAAGATTCAGCCAAGAGCGAGTGAGTCCACTGGTCCACTTGTCCATGGCACTTACTACCCAGCTTTGTAATGGGTTGGGGGGGGGGGGGATAGTACAGTAGGTATTTAAGGGGACCGTAAGGATGGTGTACTGGTGGGTGGTGTCCGACCGATTATAGTGGGCCGGTCTGGGCCAAAAAAATAAATGGACCTCCCTAATTTCTAAACCCTGGCTACGGCCCTGGCTGCAGCTGGACCCTATTGGTATAATGTTAGGGTTATTTGGTCAAATCACATTCATAAAGCCCTCAGCTACAATACGCATTGAATCAATGTTATAAGACATTGATATCAGGAGCTATCTGTAGCTACTGCTAGCCCACTAGGTAACGTTAAGACAATTTAGTTTACTGGGACATATAGATCTAACGTGAGCTAGCTAACGTTAGCTAGCTAACGTGAGCTAGCTAACGAGGGAACGGAGGTATTATGCACTCGAGTCGACTATTGCTGGAGCATTTGTTGATATCAGTAGCTAGCCAGCTAGATACCGTTAGACAATGCCTCGTCATGTATTAAACTAAAAGTGAATAGTTGACTGGGTCATTGTTTAAACAGTAACGGTAGCTCATGGAGGTCCGGTCTAGACGAGAGCAGACTGCCTCTCTGTGTTGATATGAGCAGAAGCCAATAGTATCCCGCTGCAGGGCTGGCGTGAATATTAAAGGCAACCAACTTGTGTTCGGCTTTCTCTGATTGGCCGCGCCCCCACGCGCAGGCAAGCGCACGTCCCAAATGAAATCCAAGGAGCAAGCGAGCGGCAAGCGAGCGGCAGGCTGCTGTTCCAACCAACTTGTGTTCAGCTGCGGTAGCAGTGGACATACAGTACACCTCCTATCTATGTTGGGATTATGTTTGGTCATGACAAAACAATAAAAATCGCTGACAGAGCTCTCATATTTGCGAATGCATAAACTATATCTTAAATTATGGCGGATATAGTTTATGCATTCGCAAAATATGAGAGCGCGCCGCTGTCATTGAAGGGCTTCCTACAACAGAGCACCGCCGCTGCTGCTGCTGAAGCTGTATCAAGCCGGCGGCGGTGCACGGACACCGGGGAAAAACCACCGCGTCGCCCCGCTGGCGCTTCAGGCTCAGCAGCCTCCACGGGCGAAATAACATATAACGTTACAGTTCCACACTGATGTACAGTGAGTGTCTAATATGGCTGTCGCGAAGTCATGCCTCTCCCTCTGAAAGCCCATCCACGCTGTGTATCATAGACTACCAGATTCGCACTCGTGTATAAATAAAGCCCATACAGTTATGAAATGCGCTGAACTAGAAAGCGTAAAGTTATTATGTTTCGCGTTCCATTGATTAACGCCATTACCTGCTGTGCTGTAGGAAGCAGAGGTACAGTAAGTTACAGTAGGTGTAGGTTACATGTTTAATCAAAGCCCATACAATTTTTCATAATATTTCAAATATCATAATGATGTGTTTTCTATATTATATCCACAATCATTCATCTAAAAAATTGTATGGGCTTTGATTAAACATGTAACCTACACCTACTGTAACTTACTGTACCTCTGCTTCCTACAGCACAGCAGGTAATGGCGTTAATCAATGGAACGCGAAACGTAGTCTATGATACACAGCGTGGATGGGCTTTCAGAGGGAGAGGCATGACTTCGCGACAGCCATATTAGACACTCACTGTACATCAGTGTGGAACTGTAACGTTATATGTTATTTCGCCCGTGGAGGCTGCTGAGCCTGAAGCGCCAGCGGGGCGACGCGGTGGTTTTTCCCCGGCGTCCGTGCACCGCCGCCGGCTTGATACAGCTTCAGCAGCAGCAGCAGCGGCGGTGCTCTGTTGTAGGAAGCCCTTCAATGACAGCGGCGCGCTCTCATATTTTGCGAAGCGATTTTTATTGTTTTGTCATGACCAAACATAATCCCAACATAGATAGGAGGTGTACTGTATGTCAAATGTCGGTCATGTGGTGGAAGTGTTTAGTACAGTCACACAACAGAACACCGCTGTAGAGTACAGTCACACAACAGAACACCGCTGGTTCGACCAGCGCTTTTGCCGCGTCTCTCTTTGCGCGAGGGCGTGTGCTAGTGGATTGATTGATTGGCCGTGTGGCCAATCAGAGAAACGCTGAACGAAAAGCTGAACACAAGTTGGTTGCCTTTAATATTCACGCGGCCCGGCTGGGCAGATATGACTCGTTGCCACGGTTTCTTTCAAAATAAGAGTATCATACGAACCGAATGCTGCTAACTGCCGGAGCCATCGATATTATGACTGGAACTGCGCTTGGAGCGGAAATGAGACCCGCACAGATTTTCAAAATAAGAGTATCGTTATGAACTACACATCTACACGCCACACGGCGGGCAGACACCCCAGTGGCAAGCGCCAAAGGTAAAAACTGAGCGCCCCTGGCGGGCGGCAGGCTTTAATTTCGCCCCCTGGGAACAGATAATAAATGATCTCAGAGCCCAATATGATGAGTCCTATGACCACCTACACATGTGTATGAGAATGGCCTTGACAACTTTCCAGCCAAGATTTTAAATCCTGGCAGGACAAGCTGCCTAAAATGTATCAATACAATCTTCTTCGAAATCTGCCTGTCAATCAAAGGAAGTCAGAGTGACTCATTGAAACTTTGTCTAAACCTAAAGTTAAACACTGATGGATATAAGCATTGCGAAAAAAGAAAACAATGAAAATTGGCAAGGTTATGTAAGGACATGTATTCAGCTTGTAGTCTATAGAACAACAATAGAAAACTCTTGTTTATTTGGGTGGAAATGTGAATATAAACAAAAGTGACCTGTTTACAAGACATTTAGCCTAATTACAATGATTGTTTAAATAGTTTGGAAGCTGTAGCCCTATTTTCAGAAATTCCGCCTAAAGGTACATGCCCAAGTAAATGGAAGATTGTTCCACTTCTACATGGTCAATTAGCATGTTCTTGATAGGAACATCTAGGGACCTGGGGGTATGTATTTCCAGTGTCAGCAATATTGTGTCTGTTACTAGGCTTGAGTAAATTGTGATGAAACAAAGGAGAATATAAATCATGATTTTCTTTTGCATCTTTGCCGGTGAATAACACCATGAAAACATTGAGGTGCTTTTGATTTCACTCACTGAGCTCATTCAGCACCTTCTTGAGATCAAGCTTAAAAAAAATCTAAGCAAATGAATAAAGGGAAGATGATTAAACAAAAGGATTTGTAGATAGAGTAATAAATTATAATTCATTTTAATTATAAATTCATATTTGACCTTGAACTTGACCTGTATTTAGTCATTGCCTTGCGTTTCTTTTTTAACGAGAGATAGAATTAGCATTTTTCAGATAAATTCTTATTTTCGGTAAACAAACGTAGACTGCTGTTTTGATAGGGTTAAGGTATTTACTCTTGGCTACATTCGAAAAAGAAACACAACATTAATTAATACGGTCTGTATTGATCGATTTATGATAAAAACAGCAGGGTCCCTCAATTGGGAAAGATTCCCAGTACAGGGGAAAAAAATGTGTTCAATGAGCCTGGGTCTCACACCAAAGAAGATAAAATCTCATTGGGTCCCTGACTTGAAATGTTTAAAGGGGCATTTAGCTGAATCCTATCATTCTGTTGTGAGGAGGACATATGATGAGGACATGATAACTTACAACAGACAACAAGAACTTACCAACTTCTGTGTCTCAAGAGCTTGACCGCATCGGCCCCTTTGGAAACTCCACTCACTGATGTCCCCCTGGTGGAGAGCAGACCTCTCGTTAATTGCAGACACTATAACCTCAACTATTTATTAAAGTGTCCTTGAGTTGGCTTTACTACAGTTGAAAATAGTTGAGGAAATAACTAGGTCTGCGGATGACGTCATCCGGCAGAGTTTCTCAGGGGGCCGTTGCAGTCATTATATTTGACAGACTATGACCACTTAATAATCGTTTCCTACAGGTTAAAGCGCTGTGAGAAGCACATAATAAGCTAAATGTAAAGCTGCTGTCATCATCAATTCCATTTTGGAGCTTATTGGGCAAAATCTTGTTGACACACAAATGCATTGGGGGCATTCCCATGGATGTCAACCTCAGCATGAAGTTATAGACATGAGCACGAAAACACCTTGAAATGCATCACTAAGTTGTATAATTTGGTGTTCTTAACACAATGGCGCCCGACCACAGAGATCTCCGTGTTTCGATTCCACCCGTTGTGGACAGAAGCACGGATATAGCAGTGGCAAGTTGTTATTGCTTTTATTCCATTTTAATAACCTATTCAAGGTCACCGAGCGGCACTGCAGATTTACCCTACTCTTTGAATTCGCCAACGTGCAATACCGGCCAGATCCTCTTAGGGGCGCTATCGCAATAATAAAGTGTTCCCTGTGGCTAGGCCTGCCGCGATAAGCAATAAATCGATTAATCGGTGCGATAATTAAAATTAATGCAATGATTTTGACGGGCGCGATTAATTGCTATTTGCGCGTTTGTTTTAATGAGGCGGAACCAGTACCTCTCGTCAGTCACTCTCCGTGTGGGGGGCCGCTGGCCTTACTACAGAGTACAGCACGGGAGCTCTGTGGGGCAGTAGCAAGCTTAACTACATTTCTCAATAGTGTTGCTCCTTTTAACCAAGTAGCGTTCTTTGTAGTGTAACGTTAGCTATTTTTAGACCCAAGTAGTTACTCGCTACTGCCCGGAGAAACTGGACTGCTAAATAAAGATTAAAGATCTAGCGTTACTTGATGCTCATTCAATGCTAACAACATTAGCTAAATAGCTAACAAATGAAATACAACGTATAGCATAGCTACAACACAGAATAACGTTAATACAATTACATGCATCATTGTTTACAATGAACGGGTGGGGCTAGTCAAAGGACTGGACACAGGGACAAGTTAAACATGAATTAATTTATTATAACAGGTAATCGAGTTGCGCTCCTGTGCCTACGCACCACATGGCTATTCTATTCTATACGGCTTTGACGCTTCCTCCTCATCGTTGATTGCCTGTAGTAGCTGCATCTAACATTAGTAGCTAACGTTAAAACTAACCTAAAGTTAGTTGTTCACCAACAATCTCAACATTTGTTTTATCATTAGCTCAAAAACACAGAACCGGGCGAGACAAGTTGGCCGCGGTGCTCATTACGTTCTGCTAGGATAATAACAACAATACTTCCGCTCCGGACCAGTGGGTGGGTTTCAAAATAAAAGTCTAAAACACCGGAAAATACGTTTATTTTGTACAGCGTCTTCCTTATACTTTATTAACATTTTGTACATGGTACCGCAAGGTACATTAATAATCAGTGATGGGAATAACGGCACTATAAGTAACTTCGTTACTAACGGCGTTCGTTTTTTCAGTAACGAGTAATCTAACGGATTACTCTTCCAATCTTAATAACGTTGTTACCGTTACTACAAAAAAATGCGGCGCGTTACTATGAATGAACCTGTTTCTTTCATCAGACAGATCTCTGCGCCGAGAGGCAATAATATGTTCTTCCTTGTTTAGTGGACAGTGCGCGAGCCAAGCATACGCTGACGATTGGCTGAGGTTGAATACAATGTCAGGGTAAGCCAATCAGAGGTGGAGGTGGGCGGGTGTCTAAAGCATCCAGAGTCTGACACACAGCGCGACAAGACAAGCGATCACTGATCAGTCAGCATGAGACCGCGGTCCGTGTAGTGTACGTTTTGAGCTCAAAAACGACCAACGAACAACACAATGTCAACATGAGACCGCGGGTCCATGAGCGTTTTGTGTTCACTCTTTGCAGCGCAGGGCACTAGAGTGGCTCTACTGCAGTGCTGACAGCCTTATCAACAGTGCTGCACTTCCTGGTTTAATAGCACAGGCTTCAGCTGCTCAGAGATATATATATCTCTGTATGTCATGCATGTCTTAAATGTAATGATTAGATTAGTTTAGATGATTCGATTAGATTCTTATATCTGTATGTTGTGTATGTCATTGATTGATTGATTGAAAAGTTTATTAACAGATTGCAGAATGGGTACAGTACAGTACAGCTCAATACATACAATTGTTAAGGGGATGCATGCAGACCAGAGAAAGACTTTCGTCATAAATGTCATGAATTGAAAATGGGGGACCCTGATGTAAACAAGACGAAACTCTTTCTCTGGTCTGCATCCCCTTAACAATTGTGTGTATTGAGCCGTACTGTATTGTACCCATTCTGAAATCTGTTAATTAAAATGTTCAATCAATCAGTATATTTGTTATTTATTTTTGGTATAGTGCTTAACAAGCATAATTTAATGTTGCCCAGTTGTGGCCTGTTGAGGGGCAATACATATCAAAAGTTCCAAAACATCTATTCTGTTTGTATTTGTATGATCCACTATATAAACATAGTAATTATAATATCTACATAGCCTACATGGCATTTGATTGGAGGCTAGTCTCACTTTGTCCCACAGCAACATTAAAATAGTTTAGATTTGTGTATGTTGTTTATGTAAAAAAAAATCTTGAAAGTAACGCAATAGTTACTTTCTGAAGTAACTAGTTACTTTTATAATTTGTAACCGAGTAAGTAATTTAGTTACTTTTTGGAAGAAGTAACTAGTAACTGTAACTAGTTACTTTTTTAAAGTAACTTGCCCAACACTGTTAATAATACATGTACAGCCAGACAGAGGGCTTGTTTCCAGTTTCAGTTTGTTTTATAATAAACAATCAAACTGAGCATTTTTTTTATTTAGGATATTTAAAATGTCTTCCAATGTTAAATAAAAGTTTATTGCACTTTGAAACGGTGTCCTTGCATTAATATGCTATTATCATTATATTAGTGAATTTTTTAAAGAAAATTGAGAACTTTTGGGAAATAAATTACCGGTCGCAATAATATCGCTTATTGCGATATTTTCGGGGGCAATTAATCACCCAGCAAAATGTGTTATCGTGGCAGGCCTACCTGTGGCAGAAGTTGTCTTTTTAATTTTTTTATCTCTAATGTAGTTTTCTACTCATCTGAAGCGACAGCTATTGTCTGTTGCACGGGATACGTTTTGAATTGCGTATTTCACTATGCAATAAGGGGATTTATCATCAGCCAATGAACATATCGATCTACCAGATGGCGATCGATAACGGGGAAATGCTCGGGGGGATCCAACCGGCTCATGGTAAGATCTTTTTCACGTAAATTACAGCCCGATCGAGCCTTGTTATGATACGATACGATCGGCTAATGTGACTACTTAGACGAACACGGTTATTGTTAATCAATAATAAGAAACAACGTCCCCGTCCCCCCCCCCCCCCCTTTCATGCATACATGCTTGAGGATCGTGCCGATCATATGCAGTTTGAGTTTTAACTGTAGCATCTGTATAACGGAAATGCCATTGGATATAACGTTAGTAACTATTAGCCCTTTATCTCGCCTCCCAGGATATATACTAGACCAAATGCCGTATACCGCTTATATTCACGGCGCTATAAAATGAGAACGTATTGATGAAAAAATTATTTCTTTAATCCATTCTGAAGGGACGGTTTATGGTCCCAATTGACAATGAGAATGGACAGATAGCAATACTATAAAGTATAGATTTAGCTCTACAAACAGCCCCACGTCTGTTTACATTTGCCGGTCCTCTAGAGATTTATTAGACGCATCCCAATGGCCCCGAATGTGTTAATGTGACTGACCTATATAGTTGGATAAATCCATGTTTTGATACAGCTATTGTAAGAGATGCAGAAACACAAAAACACATTACCTTACATTATTCTGATGGGGGCTTATGGACCCAATCTGTCACTCAAGAGTTGTCCCAGAATGTTGATTACAAAAATGATGAGTTGACTGAGCAATCTACAATTCAATCTTGTGTGGATTTTGTGTTCAGAATTTTGAGTCTTTGCAAACGCTGCACAGCACATCAAATGTCATGTCCATTACGTTTTGGAGGAAAGGTTTTTATAGCACAAGCATTCTACACATGTATCCCAACCTTCTGTGCAAAGTTAACGTTCATGAAGCTTCTGTGTCATCAATAAATGGCCCTGCTCCTCTGTTTATTAGAGTGGATGTTTGCGTCATGGATGTAATGTAACAGATGCTACATAAAAATGTAAATGTCCTTGCTATTACAATAAAGTAGACACGGGTGCAATTTTGTGGTGAAGCATGTATGCCACTTAGTGAGTCTGTCGGTCTTAACTCTGTCTGCGCCAAAAATGAGAATTTTCATGTTTCAAATCCAACCTGTGAGCGCCAAAAACGAGTTTTCTCATTTTTAGATCCTTTTTTCTTTTCTTTATTTTTGTTTATTGAACACTCCCGCGGACCTGCCTGTGTCTCCCTGGCACCGCTGCCTACGTTATAATAGCCAGACCCAATGCACACAAGTAATAGTGATCGCAATGGAACTAAATGGATTATTCATTTTGGAGTACCTTCTGACTATGGTAAGGTCTATTTTAGGTCTATTTTACCGAACCTAAAACATGCTTTTGTATTGATCACAGCGTCGTATTTTACCGAACCTAAAACTTGCTTTTGGTAACGATTGCAGCTTCCTAAAACGACCCCCCCCCCCTTGATATTTTGTGAAGAAACATACCATATATATACCTTTGATTTGGAAATAATATAGGTTTCAGGCGAGCAACCCGAACGATTTGTGCATATGTATTGATTGATTGATTGATTGAAAACTTTATTAACAGATTGCAGAATGGGTACAATACACAATTGTTAAGGGGATGCAGACCAGAGAAAGACTTTCGTCTTGTTTACATCAGGGTCCCCCATTTTCAATTCATCAGGAATAACACGTATAACACGTATAACACGTCATATCTCACTATCTAGAAAACGAGACTGGATTATTTTGAAATGTGGCAATGTTTAGCGTGGAATAGCCAGTGTTAGGCAAGTTTTAAAAAGTAACTAGTTACAGTTACTAGTTACTTCTTCCAAAAAGTTACTAAATCACTTACTCAGTTACAAATTATAAAAGTAACTAGTTACTTCAGAAAGTAACTATTGCGTTACTTTCAAGTAAATTTTTTACATAAACAACACACAAATCTAAACTATTTTAATGTTGCTGTGGGACAAAGTGAGACTAGCCTCCAATGAAATGCCATGTATGTAGATATTATAATTACTATGTTTATATAGTGGATCATACAAATACAAACACAATAAATGTTTTGGAACTTTTGATATGTATTGCCCCTCAACAGGCCACAACTGGGCAACATTAAATTATGCTTGTTAAGCACTATACCAAAAATAAATAACAAATATATACTGATTGATTGAACATTTTAATTAACAGATTGCAGAATGGGTACAGTACAGTACAGCTCAATAGTCAATACACACAATTGTTAAGGGGATGCAGACCAGAGAAAGACTTTTGTCTTGTTTACATCAGGGTCCCCCATTTTCAATTCATGACATTTATGACATACACAACATACAGATATAATAATCTAATCTAATCATCTAAACGAATCTAATCATGACATTTAAGACATGCATGACATACAGATATATATATATATATATATATATATATATATATATATATATATATATATATATATATATATATATATATATATATATATATATATATATATATATATATATATATATATATATATCTGAGCACCTGAAGACGGTGCTATTAAACCAGGAAGTCCAGCACTGTTGATAAGGCTGTAGCCTCCACTACTGTAGTGCCCTGCGCTGCAACACAACTAACACAAGAGCGAACAAAAAACGCTCATGGACCCGCGGTCTGTCGTTGACTGCTCGCTTGTGTTGTTCGTTGGATTCGTTTTGGATTATTTGGGCTCGCCAAACAAACTATCAAAACGTACACGGACCCGCGGTCTGTCGTTGACTGAGTCGCTTGTGTTGTCGCTGTGTGTCAGACTCTGGATGCGTTCGAACACCCGCCCACCTCTACCTCTGGTTGGCTTACCATAACATTTTACTCAACCTCAGCCAATCGCGCACTGCCCACTAACCAAGGAAAAAAAGTATTACCTCCTGGGCGCAGAGATCTGTCTGATGAAAAAAAAACAGCTTCAATCATAGTAACGCGCCGCATTTTTTGGCAGTAACGGTAACAGCGTTATTAAGATTGGAAGAGTAATCCATTAGATTACTCGTTACTGAAAAAACTAACGCCGTTATTTATAACGCCGTTATTCCCATCACTGGGAATAGCGCACAAACAAAATTAGTTTTGTCAATGTTGGACTATAAATAGTGCCTGTCAAATGAGCCATACTATTGTCTCCATAGCTATAATATAGAATATACGATAGGTCCACAAACATTGTGCAAATTGTCAATAACTCTGGCACCAGGCAGTATATGATGAAAAAACAGCATGGCGCTCAATGAGGCGATGTTCATCCAACATAAATACAAAATAAAATGAATGTAAATTCCCTGGTTTGATTTCTGGAAAGAGACATTGCTTTTGAGTGTCTTAAATATATTTCTTATGCACTTTGATTGCCACAAACTGAGTACTATTCAGCATTGTATGGGAGTGACTATACGTTTTAGGGTTGGGCATGTAGTCATTATGGTTAAGGTTAGTATAAGAGGAATTAATGTAAGTCTATGGGATATACCCACAATGCATGAAAACAGGGCTGTGTGTGTACCTTTGGACATACGTGTGTGTGTATATTACTTATAAGAAAAGCTAAGTAACCTAATTCTACATCTATGCAATGCATAGTATCCTCTACTGGGAAGTATTTCAAACTTGTAAATAAATCAGAATTACTGGTGTGAGAGTAAACTATCTGTGTGTGTGTGTGTGTGTGTGTGTGTGTGTGTGTGTGTGTGTGTGTGTGTGTGTGTGTGTGTGTGTGTGTGTGTGTGTGTGTGTGTGTGTGTGTGTGTGTGTGTGTGTGTGTGTGTGTGTGTGTCTGTGTGTCTGTGTGTCTGTGTTTGTGTGTGTGTGCGTGTGTGTGTGTGTGTGTGTAGGATGTCAGCTAATGCAGCTTTAAGCCTTAACTATTGTGAGGGAAACATACAGTTTGACTTTCCAGCCTTTGGGTTGCTGGGTAGATCGTTGGCCATTCTACCTCCCATCAGCTGCAGACTCCACTCGTGTGGCAGCTAGGGGTGAAGTATAAAAGTAGTGTGTAAAGTATGCAAAGTAAAGTACACTTGAGGTATATCTGAAATGAGTGTTCACTGACAATCATGTAGTGTCGGTCTATTGTTGTTTCCTCAGCTACATGTAACAAAATAAACTAGCATTCAATTATATCATAATATTTTCTAACTTATCTAAGTTACGTTATCGACTTATTGGACATTGATATATGGACATGAACCCGGTCTCTATGCTGCCATTGATGTTGCCCATTGTGTTTACATGCATGTTTGTTTACAGTTTACATAACAATGTCACAATGTTGTCACAATGTCACATTTGGTCACATTTCTGTCACGATGTCACAATGTGTTGCAGCTGAGCCTGCTCTCTCTGTGTCTGAGGCAGGGCTCAGTCAGCTACACACACACACATGGCTCAATACACACAATTGTTAAGGGGATGCAGACCAGAGAAAGATTTTCGTCTTGTTTACACCAGGGTCCCCCATTTTCAATTCATAATGAATTGTAAGTAAGGGTGCAACTAGCACCGTGCAATCCATTCTTTGTGGATCTAGCCCTCAGTGTTTTGGGTCATGCATCAGACTCAACGAGTCGATAGGGGATGAGACAGGAGTAAAATGTGCCAGAATTGCTTGCTCTCCCTCCCTCATCCGCACCCTTCCATGGCTGTGTCCCTCACTACTTAGCTTTTTAAAAGAATCAGCTGCTGATAGCTTAATTTGAGCACTTGATTGCTTGAAAGGCTTCAGTAGGCAATAGTCTTTACAATGAATGAGCTGTTTTAGCTCTGATCTGTACTGTTTCCTTGACAAAGTATACTGTACATGCCACCTCAGTGCTGGCATTAGGCGCTTCTTCAGAGTTCTTATTGGCTCATAATACAGTTGGTGAGATTGTAAAACTGTAATCGCATATGAATTCCATGTTCCAACGGCTCTGCCCAGACAGTGATATATGAAGTCGATGGCATGGAACATGGAAGCTTCAGACTATTTGATATTCAGACAGTGAGGTTCCCAAAGGCTGGCCTGAATGAGTAGTACAGTGCTATACTGTAAATGCCCTTGCAGTAGTTGGTGAGGGGAAATATATATCTAAAAACATAATTTCAAAGCTCATATTTCTGATTGTGTTGTTTTGTCAGATGAATAGCTCATATTAATGGCAGATTAGATATGAGTGAGTTATTTTTGTATTATTTTTTTTTTATTATTTTTTAAACAAACACATACAAACATGACAACACACGATAAGATATACAAGCATTAGTTGTCAGTGCACATCCAATGAAATCACATTTTAGTTAATTGTCTTATATAGGATATACCCCTAATACCTGTTATCTAAAAACCTACACACATATGCTCCAGCTCGAACCCCCCCCTCCCGGACCCCTCCTTGGATAGTACCTCCATTATCCCTCGCTCCTAACCAGACACTACCATTATAAGCTAGCTTTTATTCTCTCCACCACTTCTAACCACATTGACATTTTGGATTCATTGAGACCCAGAATTCTTGCTGTAGATATTTCTTGATAAATCACATCGAGATATGTAAGAAACCAAACTTTCCGGCAAATTTTTTCCGGTTGAAACCAGCGTGATGCGATCAGCTTTTTAGCTACTGTGATACCCGATAAAACCAATCTCTTTAGCTGTGGATTTACTGCAAACTCAAAAACATCATTCAATAGTAATACAGAGGGGTGTACAGGTATATTCCAAGATACGAGTTTTGATAATTGTTGGGTCACATCTTTCCAGAATGTCTTAACTGGTGGGCAGTCCCAATACATGTGCATAAATGTCCCTTCGTCCCCATTTGTACATTGGGAGCATTTGGAGTCTTGTTTAAGACCCATTCTGTTCAGTCTTATAGGAGTCAAGTATGTCCTGTGAATATAGTTAAGATTGATTTGTTGATGGTCCGGGTTCCTTGATGTAAGTCGGACATTTGCCCAGGCTCCTTGCCAATCAAAGTCACTTTCCAGGTCTGGTATATCCCTCCTCCAGGCAGAGTCTAGTTGGAGGGTTTCATACGAGGATGTTAGTAATTGATGATAAAAATCTGAAACAAAACCTCTCGATGTCTCTCTTTCATAGAAGAATTTGTGGTATCTGTGGTGTTCAATTGGTATGTCTAATGGAACACCATGAGACTTCAAACATAGCCGTAACTGTATGTAAAAAAGCCATGTGGACTTGGTGAGATAAAAAAAATTGCATATGTCTCCATAACTACAAAAACCCTGTTTGTTAAAAACATCCCCTAATGAGTGTATGCCTTGCTCTTCCCATATAGGGAATCTTATAGGTCGTTTTTCAATTAAGAGTGCCTTGTTATTGAATAAGGGAGTATGATTGTGCCATTTATGTGGGTTAGGATATTTTTTTTGTGTTTCACGCCATATCCGGATCGCATGAGTAATTTTGGGGCCAAATTTCCGTTCACAGTGCTTGATTGGTAGTTTAGTGTATGCTATGTCCTTCAGTCTATGTGGGGCTACTATGTTTTCTTCTAATTTTCTCCAGGATACTAATGCTTGGGGATCAAACCATGTTGTCAATGGTCTTAATGTGTACGCCTTAAAATAGTGGAAAAAATCTGGAAATGCCATGCCACCGTCTGCTTTATTTCTCTGTGCGGTGGATCTTTTTATACGTGGTGGTTTGTTATTCCAAGTAAATTTGTATGTGGAGGAGTGTAATCTTTTCCAGTAACCCTCTGGAGGGGGTAACGGTAGCATTGCACTGAATAAGTTGATTCTAGGTAGTACATCCATCTTAACTATTGATATCCGTGCCTGTACTGAGTTTTTAAGTTTTGCGCACCTATCAAGGTCGTCTTAGATTTTGTTTTGGATTTTTGTGTAATTGTGCTTCACCGTTTGTCTTATGGTGGGGAATATTTCCACACCCAAGCATCTAAAATGTTTTACCATAGGTATCTCTCCTGGGAGGGTTATATCTTTTTTTGCAGGGGTGTTAAGTGGAAGGAAAGCCGACTTCGGCCAATTTATCTTAAATCCCGATAAATCACCAAAGTTCTCAATCAACTTGAGCAGATGAGGCAATGTGGTGTTGGGGTTTTGCATGAATAATATTACGTCGTCCGCATATAAACTAATTTTATGTTGTGTGCCCTTGATTACGATTGGTTCTATGGATTGGGATTGTCTTATATATTGTGCTAAAGGCTCTAATGATAGATCGAATAGTCCGGGACTAAGAGGGCAACCCTGTCTGGCTGAGCGTGATACCGGAAAGATTTTGGAGATGATTGTACCTGTTGTAATCATGGCCAATGGGTCTTTGTATAATACTTTAATCATATCAATGAATCCTTTTCCTAACCCCATCCTTTCTAATACTGCCCATAGATACGACCATTCCAGCCTGTCAAAGGCTTTCATAGCATCCAGGGACAGCATCGCCTTAGGTATGGTGTCGTCCTTGTCGGCATCTAGTACGTGCAGTATTCGTCTTATGTTATCAGTGATCAGGCGGCCTCTTATGAAGCCAGTTTGGTCCGGATGAATTAAAGACGTCATATGCTTTTGTAATCTGATGGCTAATACCTTAGAGTACAGTTTGATATCGGTTCCGAGGAGGCTTAAAGGTCTATAACTACCGCACTCGTTGGGGTCTTTGTCTTTTTTAAGGAGGACTGTTATGAGTGCAATATTGTCATTCTTATGGAAGTTCCCCTCCTTGACTGAGTATAAGATCATATTTAGTAATAAGGGTCCAATTATGTCCCAACAAGAAAGGTACATTTCTGGTGGGATACCGTCTCTTCCAGGAGCCTTACCACTTTGCATTTCGGATATGGCCTTCTTGAGTTCCTCTAGTGTGATCGGTGTTTCTAACTGTTTAGCGTCATCCTCTGAAAGTTTAGGGAGAATAATTTGATTAAGATATGTGTCCATTTTGTTTTGATCGAAGGTCGTTTCTGATTTATATAAGTCGGAGTAGAATTCTTTGAATGTATCGTTTATTTTTACAGGGTCTGTTTCAAGTACTTGTTGTGCTCTAATGGTAGTTATATCTGCACATTTTGCATTAATTCTTAATCGCATGGCTAATAGGTGACTAGGTTTAGAACCTTGGGAGTACTGCTGTTGTCTTGTGCTGCGTATTTGTATTTCCGATTGTTGTCTGTATATGGCATTGATCTCTATTTTTAGTACGTTAACTTGATTTTCTAGTCGAGTTGAGTTGTTGTATTTTAAAGAATTAAATAACGTTGAGTAAAGCGTTTCCAGCTCAGCCAGTTTTGTGCATTGATTCTTGCGCATTTTGAAGGAAAAGCTATCAGTGAAATGTTTGATCATTCCCTTTACCGACATCCATATTATTCTGGGGTCTTGCACCGAGTTTGCATTCTCCCGTAGGAATACTATAAGAGCTTCTTTGAGTTGTGTAATGAATTCCTTGTTATTAAGCAGCATCGAGTTAAATCGCCATCTTGGGGCTCGGGAAGATAGTATACCAAATGTTCCTTTTAGGAGTAAATAACAGTGATCTGATAGTGCGTTGGGTATCATTTCCACTTCATAATTATCAAATAGTCTCGGGGATGCAAAGACATAATCTATTCTGGATAATGTGTTATGTCTCGCAGATCGACAAGAGTACTTTCGGGTCGTGGGATTAAGTGATCGCCATAAGTCATTTACACCTGTAATCTTCGACCAATCCTTTAATGCATTAGATGAATTATTTTGTTCGCTGGAAAAGGCGAGGTAAGATTTGTCCATCCTTGGATTCCAAATGGCATTAAAATCCGCACCTATTATAAATGAGTAATCAGGAATGTCTAACATTGCATTGGTTAGTGTGGTGAAGAAATCCTCTTCGTACAAATTTGGGGCATATACCGCTACCAACGCTATTTTCCTGTTCTTGTGTACAATCTTAGCTATAGTTATCCGACCTTCTACATCAGACCATACTCCCTTTAATTCAATATTCAACTTACGTTTAACGACTATGGCTACACCCCGAGTTCTCGTACCAATAGAAGAGTGACTAATATTATGATATGTGTTGTCCGCTAACTTATCTATGTATTTCTCTAGAATGTGCGTTTCGCTTAGCAGAGCAATGTCCACCTGTTCTTTTTTCATCAGTGTGAGCACGCTTTTGCGTTTGAGTTGGTTATTTATTCCCCCGGTGTTCCAAATCATTATATTCAAACTAGCCATAATCTATACATGTTGTAGTGTAGTTTTTGGTAATGCTTCTGGAGTGCGAGGCAATAATAGATGTAACTGAGGGGTACAATTCCCTGACTGTATTAATAAGTATGGTATCATTAAACCACTACTGTCTTATGTACATTACTACTGGCCATACAGTACACAGGTATCTTATGATGAACACTTCCCACAATGACTCGGTTCCACACAAAACTGGATTTAAGTATTTATTAGCAGCAATGATAGTACATAATATACTTTACTTTGGATGCGCTTATAAGGCAAAGGAATGTGCGTAGGCAAATCAATAACGTATGTCCATTCTCATATTACGCAGGAGATAATAATACAACCTGAATCTTAGGAATTATATCTATGGTACTCTGGTAATATAGCGGGAGATACTGGTAGGGTCCCTCCGGTCGTAAGCCAGCAAGGGGAGAGGATTTGTCGGTAGTAGAGTCTGGGTCAACGATGATAAAGAGACTCCAAGTACAGGAGACGGTGCAATAATATCTTGATCCGCAGACGAATAGTACAGTAAGAAGCATTTTGTATGAAAGTATTCTGTACTTCTGTATGACACTATTAAAGAAACTTGAATACAGCTGTTCTCCGTAGCATGGGCAAATGGTGAGTTATCCTCTGCCCTTAGCTGTGGTTTTGGTGTCCCCCAAGGATCTATATTGGGACCGCTGTTGTTTAGTTTATACATTAATGATCTTCCAGCTGTATGCAATAAGTCTGACATCCAGATGTATGCAGATGATACGGTCATTTATGTCCATGCAGAAACCAAGCAGCAAGCTGCAAACAAGTTAACAGCGGTGTTGACATCGGTCACTGAATGGTTGACTAACTCATGTCTGCATTTAAACACCAAAAAGACTGTTTGCATGTTTTTTACAAAGAGGCTGAGGTCTGCTTTTAGTCAGACAGCCTTTTCCGTGAGAGCAGCCCACACCTGGAACACGGCTCAGGGAGTATCAAAGTTACATCTCATTTAAAACTAACTTAAAATCATGGTTGAGAGATGGTCAAGTGTGCGACCATTTTAACTGAGGGGTTGTATTTTAATGTATGTATTTTAGTGTATTGTAACCTATACTGATTCCTACTGTGTTTTAATTATTGTACTATGTTTTTTAACTGAGGGGTTGTATTTTAATGTATTTATTTGTATGTATTTTAGTGTATTGTAACCTATATTGATTCCTACTGTGTTTTAATTATTGTACTATGTTTTAATTATTGTTGTGCTCATGTCACCTGCCCCAGAGACTACAGTTGAAAATTAGCCAACTTGGCTAAACTGGCATATTTACAGTCAAATGTTCCTTAATATGCACTGTCTCTGTATTTTAAACCAATAAATACAAATAAAAAAATGCATGCAGCTCCGCATGGAAGAAAGCTAGCCGGCCTCAGGCTTCTGAGAGGCGGGCTCGACGTGGCTCCTCACAGGGTAAATCCCACACAATTGTGGGTGTAGGCGATTCTCCGCTCCATCAATTACAGGACCAAAAGCAAATATAATCCAGCCGAAAAGGGCTATGCAGTCGTCGGTAGGTTATCCAGTGTACATGATCCACACGGTCCTCGTCTAGGGCTCCTCGGGTGAAAGCGCCAGGGTAAGCAGCCCAGCCTGGATAAGCACACTAGCTGGTACGATGAAACGTTGGTGATGCTGGTCACTGTAGAACGGTAGCCGCACGATACACTATACATAAATAGACTATTACTGACTTAATAGAATAGGTCGAACTCGACGGTACAGCGTTAAACTCTGATACTTCAGTTATTAATTCGCACGCGGTCTCAATGCTCTATTTGGGGCCAAACAGGCCATACTTCACCGCACGTTGTATCGTGGGTGAGGCTTCAACTTATTGGGTAACTCTACTTCTGTATTCACCTGCGCCGTATTTATACGTTAGGTGAACAAACTAGTGCCAGCTTTATTCCTGTCTCATATCCTTGCGCAGAACCGTTCATGTCCAGGCAAGTCCTCGGCGGTGACTTTGAACCAGACCTTGGAGGTATGGCAATGGCGCCTGATGGACCGCTGTCCTAGGGCTGGGCGATATAACGATAACGATAAATATCGCGATATATTTTAATAATCGATATCGAATATCGAAAGAAAAAAAAATCAAAAAATCTTTTTTTTTTTTTTTTTTTTACCTGCAACAGGGCAGTTTTAAAACCAGAGACAGTGGACAGACTTGTCTTTCTTGCCTGCAACTTAAAGTAATGGCTTTGCTTGTCCAAATGACAATACTGACCAAATTCAGATTTATTTTTCTCTTGTCCATTTATTTTGTTTGCTTTCTAATTTAAAATACATTTTGAAACCGTCTGTACACAGTAGGCTATGTGTGCTAGCAGAACTAGACTCCAGTCACGAGTCACAGTGCACATGTGCGGTGGTTTGTCCACCAAAAAAGCGCCAAAAGATCAAAAATAAACTAGCAGAGCCAGAACTGTTCAACTCCTCTGGAGCCACAGCCAGCAGAGAAGCCGGTTTACTTTAGCTTTTAAACCAGCTGCAGCCTGAGAACTGGAGTGTGAGGGGATGTAACACTAAAGATGGCGGCAATGACAAAGAATTGCTGCAAAATAAACATACATCTGTTGTTAAAAAAAAAAAAAAAAAAAAAAAAAAAAAAATTATACTTATAACAATTCGATAATTATCGATATCGAGAAATAAAATAAAATTATCATATCGTTATCGCGATATGATTTTTTTCCATATCGCCCAGCCCTACGCTGTCCAATAGGAGAACGAAATATTATGGTCTGTACTAGTGCACTGCAACCTTGCCCAGGCCCGACGGGGCCCGGCCCGGCCCGGCGGGTTCGGGCTGGTTAGGGCTTTTTTTTAATAAATAATTTGGGCTCGGCCGGGCCCGGGCACCGCCGTTTTTTATTATTATAATTTTATTTTTTAATTGCGTTTTTTTTTTTTTTTTTTTTTTTTTATATAACTAGGGTTATATGATAACCTTCGTTTTAAGATTCGCTTTCTCTTTTGCGCCAGAGAAACATTTGGATGTAATTACTGCAGCGCGCAGGGAGAAGAACTCAGGGGACAAGTTCAACTCGATTGGTTGTGTTGGAATATAGCCAGTTGGCGAACGTTTTAATTTGTTCTTGGGATGTATGTAGCCGGTTTTGTTAACGGTGTTCAACGCGTTGCTGACGTCGTGGTGAGTGATATGTTTATTATTTGCTGGGTCGCGACTCGCTACCTGTTTTGTTGCTCTGCTCGAAATCTGATTTCTGTTTTCTGTTTGTGTGAGTCAGTCTATATAAGCGAGCACTGGGAGAGACGGCATTGCGAAATGCTTCTTCGTTTTGTTTATTTATTACGTTCATATAAAACCGTGTTTCGAATATTTAAAACAAATACAAAAAAAATTATATTTTAATAATAATAATAATAATACATTTTTTCGGGTTTTCATGCGGGCTAGGGCTTAAAATATTATTTACAGTCGGGCTTATTTTCGGGCAGGGCCTGAAGTTCAAGGGCTCGGGCAGGGCTCGGGCTTTATTTCAAGGCCCTTGCAGACCACTAGTCTGTACTAGGCTAAAGGGATATTCCGTGTATATGTACAAGGAATACACAAGGGATATCAAACGATATACAAATATTATGCAATATATATCAATCAATAAATATATATATTCGGTTTAATCTGATCCTTCGTAACAGCCGCCTCCTAATTAGTCCCACCTAATTAGATAAGCAGAGACAGATTAACCGCACTGTCCACTACTCAATGTCTGTTGGGAGGGTAGGGCAGTTCACAAAGTTAGGGGGTCATGGTCGTCATCAATAGTGTCGGGGAGCCTTGGCAACTCTATTAGCCTTGCCACGGGCCGGGTGTATATCCGCCCTTGGACGAGCACTTCTGCCGCTCTGACCTTTCCGTCGGCACCGGTGATCACTTTGCTTACGCGGCCGGCCGGCCACATAGCTCGGGGTAGTGACTGGTCGATAATCATGACGACTGTTCCTTCTGTCAAATTGTCTCTTTCTTTCACCCATTTCTGGCGGGTCTGTAGAGACGGTAGATAGTGGAGTAGGAAACTGTTCCAAAACTTGTCAGCCAATACTTGACTGTACCTCCACATTCTTCGGCCGTTCGCTTCTTCAGGCATGTACACTGTCTGTGGTAGCGCGGGGTCCAGCCGCCCCATCAAGAGAGTGTTGGGGGTGACTGGGTCGACATCTGCTACATCACTTGAGACGTAACCGAGGGGCTTTGAGTTCAATACTCCCTCGATCTCCGTGAGGACTGTCGTTAGGACTTCTTCCGCCACGGTCTGGGCCCCATGCACGGCATACAGGGCTGTCTTTATTGAACGTACTTCTCGTTCCCAAGTTCCACCGAAGTGAGGTGCATTCGGGGGATTAAACTGGAAATCAATCTGGTATGGAGGGAGGTGGGTCTTAAGTTCTGGGCCCATAGCTTGGAAGCTCTCTCTCAGCTCTCTTTCTCCGCCTTTGAAGTTTGTCCTGTGATCAGACAATAATATAGACGGTTTCCCTTTCCGCGATGTGAATCTTCGGAAGGCCATAAGGAATGAGTCTGTGCTCATAGTTGGAAGGAGTTCTATGTGTATCGCTCGGGTGGTCATGCATTTGAATACAATACCCCACCGCTTCTCGGTTCCTCTTCCTTTCTTTACATACAGCGGGCCGAAACAGTCCATACCGGTGGAGTGAAAAGGCTTGTCGCCGAGTCGGAGGCGACAGGGGGGTAGGTCAGCCATCCGGGGTATACTGGGCTGTGCTCGCCATTTACGACAGTCTAGACAAGTCCGCTGGAAACGTCGTACTGCTTCTCTCCCTTGCAGTATCCAATAATGACGTCTGATCTCCGCGAAGACTCTCTCTGCCCCGGCGTGATGCACGTCCTCATCGTATTTCTTTATGATAAGCTCTGTGACCTTGTGTCGGCTGTTTAAGACTATCGGGTACTTGACGTCATCCGGTAAGTCTGGAGCTCTCCTCAGACGACCACCCACTCTGATGAGATTATGGGCGTCGCTCTCAGGGGCTAGGTGGAGCAATCTGCTGTCTGACGGGACGGGCTTTGCTCCCTGTAGACAGTCTAGCTCGTCGGGGAACGAGTCTCTCTGGGCTCGCTGTAGCAGAAGAAGTTCTGCTTCTTCGTAGTTAGCTGCAGTAATGTCAGTAGTGGGCTGAACCTCTGGGTGGTGCCACAGGAATGTCTTTAGCTGCGCACTCTCAAGGGTGAGGCAGTCGTCTATGTTGGGGTCTGTGGGGACGAGTGTGTGTGTCAACCCACAGAACATAGATTTCTTGTTCTCTGCCTCCTCTTCACTCGCCTCCCGTGGGGTGGGTGTAGGCCACTCTTCTTCCGGGAGCTTGAGGAACTCGGGCCCGTCACTATATAGATTGTGACGGGTGAGGTCATCCAGGGACATTCCCCGGGTGATGACGTCAGCTGGGTTGTGTTTTGTGTCCACATACCTCCAGCTTGCTGCTTCTGTTAAATCTTGGATCTCTGTGATTCTGACTCCCACGAAGACCTTGTATCTACACGAATCAGACTGGATCCATGTGAGTACGGTCGTGGAGTCTGACCACAAGATTGTTCTTTGCACCGGGATGGTGAGTTCACGTTGGATTAACGTGGCGAGTTGCGCTCCTGCTAGGGCTGCGCAGAGCTCTAGACGCGGGATAGATTGTTGCTTGCGGGGGGCTATTCTTGAGCGAGCCAGGATGAAAGCAGTATGTATTTCTCCTCCCTCCTCTCGGGCACGCAAGTAGGCCACCGAACCGTAGGCTACTTCGGAGGCGTCGCTGAAGACGTGCAGGTCCATCTGGCACGTCTCCGGCCTCACTGTGGGTGGGAAGTAGCTGCGGCGTATGTTGACACCTGGGAGTGAGCTGAGTTCTGTCTCCCACTCTCTCCATGTGGAGGCACGGTGTTCGGGTATGTGGTCGTCCCAGCCCTGGTCCTTGTCCCATAACGCTCTTACAATCATCTTTGCCCTGGTGGTGTAAGGTAGAATACATCCCAACGGGTCATATTGTCTGGCGAGTGTTCTGTATACACTCCGTCTTGTGGTCGGTAGTGCAGTCGACCTTCCCTGCTCCTTGGTCAGGGGTGTGTGTTTATAATGGAGCGAGTCTGTTTTGAAGCGCCAGACTAGTCCTAATGTCATTTCTTGGGCTTCTCCTGGGATGGTCGCCATCCAGGTCTCGCTGCTTGCTGCCTTGTCCTCTGGGGAGAGGCTGCGCAATACTTGAGGGTCGCTGCTGGCCCACTGCCGGAGATCAAAGCCGCCTTTGATCAGGGAGGCGCGGAGCTTGAGTAGGAGGGCCTCGGCTTCTTCTGGCGTCGAGACGCTTTGCAGACAGTTGTCCACGTAGAAACTATTTCCTACACTTTGTCGGACCTCTTCATCAGCTGCTGGGTCCTCTGCGACGTGTTTTTGCAGTGCAAACGTAGCACAGCATGGGCTGCATGTGGTTCCGAAAGGGAGGACTTCCCATTGATAGATGGCTGGTTGCTCGTCCCCGATCCTCTCTCTCCATAGGAACCGCAGCAGGGGCTTGTCCTCCTCCACTAGTCGCACCTGCAGGAACATCCCTTTGATGTCGCCGCTGATGGCCACCTTGTCTTGGCGGAAACGTAGTAACACGCCTAGTAGAGAGGGGCCGAGTGTTGGGCCGGGCAAGAGCTCTTTATTCAGATTTTGTGATCCGATCTGGTAGCTGCAGTTGAACATAATACGATCCTTGCCGTTGTGGTGGACTTTGTGGTGCGGCACGTACCATGATTCGGTCGTCTGATCGGCCTCTTTAATGTCAATTTTCTTTATGTGTCCCGCTGTGATTAGCTTGTCAATCTCAGCGCGGTACACAGTCTCTTGAGCGGGGTCTCTGGCTAGGCGCCGCTCTGTGTTCAATAGATACCGCTCCGTCGCTTCTTTTGGGGCGTGGAAGGTAGGCATACCCTCTCGCCTCAGGAGTGGAGTTGCGTATCTCATCACTCCGTTGACTTTGACTCTCTTTGTCCCCCGCTCGAGGAGGGCTATAGCATAAATGTCTTCCTTGGAACGAATGTCTTTCTTTTCGTTCTTAAAGGGCATTGTCTCTAGTGTCCATAGCCTCTCGACATGCTGTAGGAGGGTGGTGTCTTCTTCTGTCACTCTGGAGTGGAGGCAGCTAGTGGCTGCTGTTCGGTTAGGAGACCTAGCGAGGGGGCCTTGTAGTGTCCATCCTAGGCGGGTCTCGACTGCTGCAGGACAGCCTCTGGGCCCTGTGTGGACCCGGTCCATCGGGACGATGAGGTGTGCATGGTCGGATCCTATCAGCAGGGTCGGGGTGGCACCGTCTATGAGCGGTATAGGTAGTTGACGCAGGTGCACATATTTATCCATCAGCTTGGCGATGGGGTAGGTGTACTGCGACAGGCCTATGTCTTGGCTGGTGAAAGCGTTAGTGATCCTATACCGTCTCTCTGGCTGCCCGCTTGCTGCGATAGTGAAGGAGACATTCTCGCCCTTTATCGTCTTTAGGTCTCTTCTTATTGTCCGAATCGTCATCGTTTCTTCACTCCCCCGCAGCCCCAGCTGGGCCGCAGCGGACGCGAGGAGAAGGGTCTTCTCTGACCCGTCGTCAAGGACGGCGTAGGTGTCCATGACCTTGTCTTGGTAACTCAATGTTACGCGGACCACCTTCAAGAGCACCCGGGCGCCCCCGCTGCTGGCGGGGTCAATGTACATAACACTTGCCTTTGTGCTGCTTGAGGGTGCAGGCTTTCTTCTGTTACTGTCATGTAGGACGTCCAAGTGGGCTCCGTCACACCGACTACACCTCTTTAAGCGGCAATCGGCTGCCATGTGACTGCGCGGACATCGGTAACAGCGTCGGTTGGACTTTATCCATTGACTCACCTCGTCGGCGGTCATCTTCTTGAACGTGTCACAGTGTGACAGCCAGTGTTCCTTTTCGCAGTACGGGCACACCATCTTCCACTTCTCTTTCATCGAGGGGGTACTGTGGTTCTTGTTGCTCGGTACTGATTCTGCTTGGTGCATGACGGTCACCAGTCTGCGGCCATCGTTTGCTCTCCTAGGTCCCTCTCTGGAGCTTGGTGTGCTCCGCACGAACGTATCCAACCGTAGGCTGTTGACTTCTCTCGCCAGGAAGTCGGCTAGGTCTAGGAGGGATGGCTCGGGACCGTTAGGATCACGGTGGTCTCTTTGCCGCCTGAAGCGCTCTTGTCGGGCGGGCGGAAGCTTCTCTAAAATCCTCTCGACATTAGAGTTTGCGTACAGTTCGTGCATACCCTTTTCCTTTTGCGCCCCCAGCATCCCTACCAGGGATTGTACCTTGATAGACAGGTCATCTAGTGAGCGATTGTCTGTGGCTGGGGGTAGACGGTCAATATTCCTTATCTCTTGTATTACGTAGTCCCATATGCGTCCATATCTTTGGTCGAGTGCTGCTAGAGCCGCGGTGTATGGGGTAGTAGAGGTGGAATATGCCAGCGCTATATTGTGCGCTCGGGGCACCTTGAGGTGCTTGAGTAGGATAGCATATTTGTACGGTTCATCAGCTACATCGGACATCATTGTCTCTAAGCACATTCGTAGCTCTGTGTACTGTGCTCTGTTCTCGTGTGTGAAGTCCGGGAACGTCGGTGTGCCAAGGTACGATGCCATGGATGGCTGGCACATCGGTGAGCGTTGGAGGAGAGGCCTCCTAGGCGAGTCTCCTCTTACGTGTCGTGGTGGGCTGGTACCTGCTGGGTACCAAGGCCCGCGTATCCAGGTGCTGTTCCTCCGGGCTGGTCGTGCGTCAAGCTCACCCGTGAATTGAGTCGGGGGTCTGTAGCGCAGAGCCGCGGGGGTAAAGCCTGGGCTGTACTGGACCTCCTGGTCCTGTGGAGTACTGTGATGCTGTTGGGCTTGACTCTCCTCCTCTCCCTCTTCTTCTTCCTCTGGCAGGTCATCTAGATCCTGTAGTCGTCTATTTAGCCTCTCCGCGGTATAGACCGGTTCTTCCCTGTAGCTGGGTCTCGCTTGGACCGGTCGGGGAAGGGGTTCGGAGAGGGGTATAGGCTCTCTCTGGTGGTCGGGCTCAGGGTCGCTTGATCGGGTAGGGGAGGGTGCCCTTGACCCTTGTCTTGACGAGGCCCTGGAGCCCTGTGCGGAGGGAGGGGGGGTTGCCCTGGTAATCAGCTGCTCCATTATCTGCGCTTGTAATCGGTCGCGCTCGGCTTCGCGCTCGGTGAGAGCGAGGTCGCGCTCTGCTTCTCTTTGGGCAGCGGCGCGCTGGGCTTCGGCGGCGGCGCGCTGGGCTTCGGCGCGGTCTCTTCCCATATTCTCTTCCGTCTGGAGGCGTCTAATCTCTAGGCGTATGCGGTCTTCGTCACTCTGTTGCTGCGCTTGAAGGCGTTCTCTTTCCATGGAAGAATGTTCGCGCTCACTAAGCGTCTGTGCTTGGAGTCGATCGCGCTCGGTTGAGGCTGCCAGGCTGGCGATGAAGGCCTGCGCCAGCCTCTTGTCCGCCTCGCTGGGGGAAGACGCTGGTTGAGGTGATCTGCTCCTGGTAGTACTCGTTGGAGATCCCTTCTCCTGTGGCGTATCGAGGAGATCCATCTCCGGGGTGCGCGTCCCTTCTTGTGGTGGGTTGGGTTCCATCCCTGGAGGGCTTTCTTTATCCTGGAGCTCTCCGGGGACTACTTCTTCGGTCTTGGCGGGGGGTAAAGTCATGTCAGGTCCCTCCTGGTCCCCACCGTGAGCTTGGTCAGTTACGTTAGAACCCACTAGGGTCTCTACTGGCGGGGTAGCCTGGTCGGTAGGGTCGGACATAATTTTACTATCTACTTTTTCCGCGTTTACCGTCTGTAGAAAGCTAGGTAGTATACTGGCAACGTAATCCTCTAAGTACTGAGGTGTCTGCCGTCTACGCTGCGGGCGATCTATTTTAGGAGAACCGTTTTGTGGAGTGTTCATCATTGGCCATGTCAATATTAATACCACTATATTAATATTACGCTAGTTACCCTCCGGCTCGAAGGACCAATTGTAACTGAGGGGTACAATTCCCTGACTGTATTAATAAGTATGGTATCACTAAACCACTACTGTCTTATGTACATTACTACTGGCCATACAGTACACAGGTATCTTATGATGAACACTTCCCACAATGACTCGGTTCCACACAAAACTGGATTTAAGTATTTATTAGCAGCAATGATAGTACATAATATACTTTACTTTGGATGCGCTTATAAGGCAAAGGAATGTGCGTAGGCAAATCAATAACGTATGTCCATTATCATATTACGCAGGAGATAATAATACAACCTGAATCTTAGGAATTATATCTATGGTACTCTGGTAATATAGCGGGAGATACTGGTAGGGTCCCTCCGGTCGTAAGCCAGCAAGGGGAGAGGATTTGTCGGTAGTAGAGTCTGGGTCAACGATGATAAAGAGACTCCAAGTACAGGAGACGGTGCAATAATATCTTGATCCGCAGACGAATACAGCTGTTCTCCGTAGCATGCAGCTCCGCATGGAAGAAAGCTAGCCGGCCTCAGGCTTCTGAGAGGCGGGCTCGACGTGGCTCCTCACAGGGTAAATCCCACACAATTGTGGGTGTAGGCGATTCTCCGCTCCATCAATTACAGGACCAAAAGCAAATATAATCCAGCCGAAAAGGGCTATGCAGTCGTCGGTAGGTTATCCAGTGTACATGATCCACACGGTCCTCGTCTAGGGCTCCTCGGGTGAAAGCGCCAGGGTAAGCAGCCCAGCCTGGATAAGCACACTAGCTGGTACGATGAAACGTTGGTGATGCTGGTCACTGTAGAACGGTAGCCGCACGATACACTATACATAAATAGACTATTACTGACTTAATAGAATAGGTCGAACTCGACGGTACAGCGTTAAACTCTGATACTTCAGTTATTAATTTGCACGCGGTCTCAATGCTCTATTTGGGGCCAAACAGGCCATACTTCACCGCACGTTGTATCGTGGGTGAGGCTTCAACTTATTGGGTAACTCTACTTCTGTATTCACCTGCGCCGTATTTATACGTTAGGTGAACAAACTAGTACCAGCTTTATTCCTGTCTCATATCCTTGCCCAGAACCGTTCATGTCCAGGCAAGTCCTCGGCGGTGACTTTGAACCAGACCTTGGAAGTATGGCAATGGCGCCTGATGGACCGCTGTCCAATAGGAGAACGAAATATTATGGTCTGTACTAGGCTAAAGGGATATTCCGTGTATATGTACAAGGAATACACAAGGGATATCAAACGATATACAAATATTATGCAATATATATCAATCAATAAATATATATATTCGGTTTAATCTGATCCTTCGTAACAATAGATATACATCCAACTAGTGAGGTCCCGTTGAGAGCCGAGCTTAAAAACATACATATATACAAATAAAAATCCCCTTCCCTCCCCTCCCACCGAGAGTCGTACAGGATTGTGTTCCATGAACACAACCTTTGCGTATGACTCCCTCCCTTAAACCACCGGATATCCCAGAATGATCCAATTATCCTTAACATTCCTATGTATACCATAGGATCTAACACTCTAAATTCTACCATAAGTAGAATGTCACTGTGGCTTGGCCACTTTCCCGTTAAATAAAAATTTAAATAAGATAAAACTAAAAATAAAGACCAAAAATAAGCTTCAATTATCATGCCCTAATTACTTACATTTTATATGAACTTGTGTAATTTATAATAACCCATGAATAATATGGAGGTATTGAACTGAAAAGAGAACCTCAATAAATCAGAGAAAACAGAAGAAAAATATACAAGTAAAAGGAAGAGAACATTAACTTAGATCTTAAAAGAGCTTTGCTATGCTTAAACATCTAAAGTATAAATTGGAGAAGTAGTGGAAATATTTCCAATTAATAAAAAGCAGTTTTTAAATACGTATATGCAGCATCTCCCCTGGCCAGGGGTGGGCGATGATCCGTTGTGAAGAATGTTATTCCAGCCGGCCGCTGCTGTGATGGTTCTGTGGTTCTGCAGCTAGATGCTGTTGGTTATTCCCCCGAAGGGCTTCTGGCTGTATGTCTGGCCACGTATTGCTGTTATTCCAGAATGTTCCCTATATTAAAGAATGTTTTAGATGTTCTAGATTATTCCAATATGTCGTTTTTACAGTGTTCGAATGTTCCAGTATGTTCTGGAGTGTTGTTAGAATTCCATACTCTTAAAATAAGGATCGCTTCAACGCCATGTTCATCTTCTCTGTATCAATATGTCCGCTATAATAGAAGCCCAACGGGGAAAACATTCAATAACTCTGAGCTCGTAGGTCTCACTGTCCCAAATCATCGGTTCATTAAAGTTTATACTATATGGTGTCCATGCATAACAGAGATTAAAAGGCCATTTATACACTATCCTGCATGTTGTGCTGCCATGTATTTGACTGCATCTTCAGGCGAGTTGAGGAAAACCCTTGCTCCTTGTTTATCGACGATGCGAAGTATTGCAGGGTATATTAATAGGGGTCTGTATTTCTCCAGATAGAGTTGAGACATCACCGTCTTGAACTTGGCTCGCAGGTCCACTACCTCACGACAATAATCTTCAAAACAGTGTATTGATATATCCTTGTATTTCAGATTGCCTTTCATCCTGCGAGTTTCACGAATAATCATTTCTTTTATTCTGACTTGGCGCAGGGTAACCAATATCACTCTGGGTCTGACGTTATTGTCACCGGATCGGGTCCCCAATCTGTAGCACTGCTCCACCTCGGGTACTTTAGGAAGGATCGCTGGTCCCAAGATTTTCTGTAATTCTGTCGCAAACTCTTCAGGGTGCTCGCAGCTCACCGACTCATCCAGACCGACTATACGAATATTCAGCTTGCGTCTTTGATATTCCATCTAGAATATTTTGGCTTTCTGTTCTTCAATGATTCGCTTAAGCTCCATCGTTATATCTTTGAGCTCTGTCTTGAGTTCGTTGTAGTTTCCCTTCATCTCAGCAGTTAGGTTAACGTTGATATCATCTACGTCTTTGTAGATCCGAACGAAATTTTGTTGGTGGACTTCCATACCTGTTTCCAGTGTCGCGGTGCGTTTAATATGTGCTTCGGCGTCCACTCTTAGCGCTTCTATTTTGCATTCGATAGATTCTTTGATATCATCTACTTTTTGGGTTATTGTCTTCTCCATTTTTTTCATTTCATTTTTCATTTCCCGGATGATATATTCTGTGTCTGCGGAGGTATTTGTAGGGGTTGAACTTGAAGCGGCCACTATCACGTCTATATTCTCTGCTGTTTGCTGCACGTATCCTGCTTCCTTAGGCGGATCCTCTGCGACTGGTTTTGCACTCGCTTTGTCTCTCTTTGGTGACATCTCGATTCTTTTGGTCAATATAGTTAGTTGATAATCTCAGTTGATATATGCGTCAAGTTTTAAACGCATTGATGGTTTATAAATATGTTTTTAAAACGAAAAAAAAAATAACGGGTGAGCAGCTGTGTCACATGCGACTTACTCCATTCTATCGTTAAACCGGAAGTCGATATGAGTGAGTTATATAGTCTGTATTAGTGATGCACCGATGTGAAAATTGTGGCCGATACCGATAACCGATAGTAATGTAACATAAATGTAAATGTATACCGTCTTCCAACCTTGTGTATAAAACGTGGGAAGCGTCGCTCAAAAGAGGAAGGAAAGAGAACAGGATGAGTGTACTGCTAAGCTGACCAAATCAGATGCTGCTTCATCGAATGATGGCAATTAGGCCTGGGCGGTATCATAATTTTCACACCGTTATACCTTGATGACCTAATACCCCGGTGTACGGTATATGACGGTATGACTTTCATTTTCATCAGCGGGGGTGGGGGGGGGGGGGGGGGGGGGGGGGGCAACCCATGTTACCAAGTAAACAAATCGCGGAGATGGCCAGTCAGCCCGCAGCATCCGAGTGCTACTATCATTAGCTCTCAGAATGGAGCCACTAGCCAGAAGCCCGCAGCATCCTAGTAATACTAACGTTAACTCTCAGAATGGTAGCCAGGAGCCCCGCAGCACCCTAGTACTAGTAACGTTAGTATTGTGTATTCAAAAACGCACCGGACTGCGACGTAACGTTTGACCGTTTATTTGCTTGTTCCACCAGTCCACAACAACACACACTCTCGTTACCACAGCGCTTTACGGTATTTTCACAGCACTGTCGCAACATTACCGTAAAGCGTGACCACCGTTGTGATACACATACACAACAGTTAGCTCTCAGAACAGCCAGTTAGCCCGCAGCACCAGGCAGCAACGGTAAGCGTGTCTCGACTCTCATTTAATTTCCAGTGAAGCGGGGTTTCCCCTCCTCCTCCTGTGTGTAGACAACCAGCTCTGCGGCTCGCTCGACTAGTGAGGACTGGTCTCGCCCTCTGCTGGCGCGTGTGTGCAGTGCACTACAACCAACCACTGTTAAAACTCCGTTTCACTGTAATATAAACTTAAACGGATCTTGTGATTTTGACGGTATTGGTTTTCAATACCGTCGGGATTTCTAAATACCCTGGTATACCGTAATACCGTCATACCGCCCAAGCCTAAGACGCCATAGCCCATGTGCTGCACACAGCAGCATCACACCTGGACAAGAGGCAGGGGAACTATGTGAGAATGCTGTTCATCGACTACAGCTCAGCATTCAATACCATAGTCCCCTCCAAACTCATAGCCAAGCTCAGGGACCTGGGCTTGAACTATGACCTCTGCCAGTGGGTCTTGGACTTCCTGACGGGCAGACCCCAGGTGGTAAGAGCAGGCAACTGCACCTCCTCATCCATCACGCTCAACATAGGGGCCCCCCAGGGCTGTGTTCTGAGCCCCCTCCTCTACTCCCTGTACACACATGACTGCGTGGCACAGCGGAACAACAACACAATCATCAAATTTGCTGATGACACAGTAGTGGTGGGCCTGATCTCTGCCAACGACAAGAGGGCCTACCTGGAAGAGGTAGAAAATCTGTCACAGTGGTGTCAGGAGAACTGCCTCTCCCTGAACGTCAGCAAAACAAAAGAGATGATTGTGGACTTCAGGAGGTCGGGGGTCAAGGACTAAAGCCCCCTCAGCATCGACGGGGCACCGGTTGAGAGAGTGAACAGTTTCAAGTACCTCGGAGCCCACATATCCGAGGACTTGACATGGACCACACACATTGACAGTGTTGTGAAGAAGGCACGACAACGCCTCTACTTCCTCAGGCGCCTAAGGAAGTTCCAAGTCAGTCAGAAGATCCTTAGGAACTTCTACTCATGTACAATAGAGAGCATCCTGACTGGCAACATCACCTCCTGGTTTGGGAATAGCACTGCACAAGACCGTAGCAGACTACAAAGAGTGACACGTTCAGCCGAACGCACAATTGGAGGGGGGCTTCCCACCCTCCAGAACATTTACAACAAGCGGTGCAGGGGGAAGGCTAAGAGAATTATTAAGGACTCGAGCCACCCGAACAACTGCCTCTTTGAACTGCTGCGGTCAGGCAAGCGATACCGGAGTCTTAAGGCGAGCACAGAAAGACTCAGAAGAAGCTTCTATCCCCAGGCCATCAGGCTGCTAAACGAACAATAAACACTATGCAACAACCATCAAATGCACACAGCACACACACCCACACGCATGCACTCACTTAAACAAACAACACACTGCAGCACCCACTCTCCACACTTTAGATCACACAAACACACTTTATATTTATTGATAAAGGATTTGCACTACAACTCGTACACCTACTGTAAATTGTACCTAAATTGCACCTCATCCCATTTCTGCCTTGCACTATATAGTATTGTATATTAGTACACTGCATAGTATTGTATATTATATGGTAACTCAGTTACGTCTATTCTGCATCGAACATTGTACATATGTCTATACTGAACACTGTGACCTCATTTTTTTACTTCTAATTTACATGTTATTTTATTTCATACTTATCTTGTCTTGCACAGTCTCTGGAGCGTAACAGTAAGACGTATTTTGTATAAAAGTATTCTGTACTTCTGTATGACAACTATTAAAGAAACTTGAAACTTGAAGGTGCAGCCGGAGGCTAACGTTAGCTCACCATTGTCAATGCCATCTACAGTAGCTCCACAAGTTTAAAGAGTGGCATGGGACAAGAAAGTCTCAGTGGATTGGCTATACTCTCAATGGAGAACAGCTGAGCCAGGGATTTGAAGCTGGGCAGCACTGCAGTGTTATTATTATTATTATTATTATTATTATTATTATTATTATTATTATTATTATTATTATTATTATTATTATTATTATTATTATTATTATTATTATTATAAAACCGCTCTCAAAGAGCACCTACGGGTGGCTGCAATTAGAAACTGGCCCCTGTAAATGTCCAAATCCCCCCCCCCCCCCCCCAATGTACAGTTTCTTCCATTTGTTTAACGATCTCTCTTTACTACACAGTTCTGTATATCTGTATGTCTTGTATGTCATAAATGTCCTGATTAATTGAAAAAGACGAAAGTCTGCATCCTCTTAGCAGTATTTAGCCGTACTGTATTGTACCCATTCTGCAATCTGTTAATAAAGTTTTCAATCAATCAATCAATCAATCAATCAATCAATCAATCAATCAATCAATATTAACATTATAATGACTTTGCTGAGCACAAGGCCTGTATGATGAGCCTCTAATGGGCGAGTACAGGTTTCTCTTTGTCATGGAGTCGGATCAGGCAATATATAGCAATGTAATTGTTACCTCTAATATGTTGGAAAATGTGCACCTACTATAATCAGTGTCTGTGATGAGATTTTGGCCGCTGTGCCATTGATGATGAATGATGAATGATAATTATATAAATGCAAGTGATTGTATGATCAGGTGCTGTCATACAAGCAGCATTATTATAATTATTCTTTTTTAAACTGTACAGGTTGATATGTTGTTCGCTCAAATTCTTCTACTTTAGGTTTAATCTGTCCCACATGCGATCAGAGATCGACATTAATAATATTATGCTTTCAGTAAAATATTCCTGCTAATCTGTATGCTGTTGCTGACTTGTGACCTAGTGTGAGGTAGTAGCAAATGGAAAACTACTACACCTGTCTTTATCCTTGCATTCAATTATGTCAGGTTTAAATCCAGAATCTCATCCTTTTTTCAAAGGTTCATCATCAATGTGTAAAACATGCCATGAACTCCAGCAGGTGTATTTTCTGAGTCAAGCTGACAACATCAACATCAACTTCAACATCTACTCTGTAAACTATGTTACAGGTGAGATTACTGTATACTAATTTCAAGTACTGTAATAATGTATACTTTTATTAATACCCTTGGGGAAATCCATCCTCTGCATTTGACCCATCTTAACTACAAGCAGTGGGCAGCCACACAGTGCTTTGCCCGGGGACCAACTCCAGTTGTAATGCCAGTACCTTGGTCAAGGGCAATGGCAGGATATACCTAACATGCGTGTAATTTTATGGTGCGGGGGAAACCGGAGTACCCGGGGGAAATACTCATACACGGGCAGAACATGCAAACACAGAAAGGCCCCCTACTGGGGTTTGAGCCCATGGTCTTCTTGCTGTGAGGCAACAGTGGTAACCGCCATGCCACTGTGGTGTAACGCATTTCATACCAACACTCTGCCGTGTCTTTCTGCATGCAGGAGTTATGTTAGTTCTTCATAAACTGGATATAACATGCCTTGTGATAGCTGGACACATGTAGGGCTTGGTCACTTGGGTCTAATTGATCATATTCAATTTCACAATACACTGTTCACATTTTGTTCACTACAAGATGATGCGCATAGGTATGATACAACTGGATGTTACCATGGTTACTAACAATCACCAAGCCTCAGTCTTAAAAAATCAGGTCTAAGATTCTTGATTTCAGAACAGGCCCCACACTATCCATTCAGACCATTGCAGCCACCTGCAATGGTCTGGGCGTGTGTTTGTGTTTGTATGTTTAGGGCGTGTCCTGTGGTCACAGTTATCCTGAGTAAATATGTGTGATAATTTTGCTCAAGCCCTCAGGTCTTTCATCTTGGCTACTTCCTAAGCAGTTATGGCCAGACGTTTATTCAGTATAATGCAAGCACAAAGTGGTTATATTTCTAAATCATATTGAATTAGCTGTACTAAAGGGGTTGATTGTCCTTGCTGTATATTTAAAGAGGCCTATGATAAAACTTTTGAGGGGTTGAGTGTAGTTGAGTGTAGTTAATGCAATTAGTAGCACTGACACAATCACAGGTGTCTTAATTGCTCATTGTGCTAAATGTGTGCTCCGTAATATATCTGTAATTGCTGTGTAATGTTAGGATCAGTCATACAGTACATTAACTGTACATGCCACCTCAGTGCTGGCATTAGGCGCTTCTTCAGAGTTCTTATTGGCTCATAATACAGTTGGTGAGATTGTAAAACTGTAATTGCATATGAATTCCATGTTCCAACGGCTCTGCCCAGACAGTGATATATGAAGTCGATGGCATGGAACATGGAAGCTTCAGACTATTTGATATTCAGACAGTGAGGTTCCCAAAGGCTGGCCTGAATGAGTAGTACAGTGCTATACTGTAAATGCCCTTGCAGTAGTTGGTGAGGGGAAATATATATACCGGTATCTAAAAACATAATTTCAAAGCTCATATTTCTGATTGTGTTGTTTTGTCAGATGAATAGCTCATATTAATGGCAGATTAGATATGAGTGAGTTATATAGTCTGTATTAGTGATGCACCGATGTGAAAATTGTGGCCGATACCAATAACCGATATTAATATTGCTGTTCTGGCTGATACCGATATTTACCGATGTCGATATCTCTGTATAGAAAACACTTTTTTATGATAATCAAATAAAGAGCTATTTTCCAAAACGCATACTTTTTTTTACTTTTGTAACTTATTTTCAGAAATGACTGATATTTTGAAGAATGGGTAAAACTCAGGGCTCTATGAGCAACGGAAGGAACTGAGCTAGTATGAATGCTTGCTACGTTTGGGTAATAATATGCTGATGTTATTGAACGTGTAACACTTAATGCCACAAAACGAATGCATTTGTTAATCATAAGTAGTAACTTTGATGCATTTGTTAATCATAAGTAGTAACTTTGATGCAGTAGCTTGTGTGTGTGTGGGCCGGGGGCGGCGTTGTGCAGGTCGCGACGCGACTGAACTTTTTTTTGCCATTTGACGCGACACAAATTGATGGATATTTATCGGCTACTGCCATCGGCACATTCGAGCTTATCGGCCGATAGGCCGATTGCAGTCAACAAGGCACTTATCGGCCGATACCGATACCCGACCGATACATCGGTGCACCCCTAACACACACACACACACACACACACACACACACACACACACACACACACACACACACACACACACGCTCCGATGGTAGCGAAAGAAACATTGGATTAACCCAAGATTCGTAAGAGTCCTGACCTGGGCCCTCATTCATCAACGTGTTCTACGCACAGATTTGTGCTTACCCTGTGCTTACGATCATTTCTAAGCAAAGAGTGGGATTCATCAATTTCAACTTGAACTTGACTCCGTGCTTACGTCTACGCACAGGTCAGACCATGCGTACCTGGCGCCCAGTGGTAGAATATATTATTACAACAAGGAAATGAGCTTCTGTGCATAATAACACTGGCATGTTCTGTACGAACCATAGTTCATTATAGTTCATTGTAAAATAGCAACAGTAGTGTAATTATGGTCAAAACCCTATAAATAGCATTTGGAATAATAGATCTTTCTCTCAGAATGAATGCAGCATGGTTTATATAGCGTTATCGGAATATACGGGGTGTAGGCTACTGACTGACTGCGCTCCGCGTAGCTTGATTGATTGATTGATTGAAAAGTTTATTAACAGATTGCAGAATGGGTACAGTACAGTACAGCTCAGTACATACAATTGTTAATTGGGGATGCAGACCAGAGAAAGACTTTCGTCTTGTTTACATCAGGGTCCCCCATTTTCAATTTATCATAAATCATAAAGCTCAACTCGTTATTATTTTGCGCAGACCGCAGAAACACGGGAACGTTTTGATTATATTTAAAAGGCTTTACGTTAAACGAAACAAGTGGAATTTCGAAGCTGTAAGCAGAATACAAGTCATATGAATATAGTGTTCTTCCCCCTTTTTACTGTATAAGAAAGAATAGAAAACGCATTGCAATGACACCAGATAGTGGACAGACTATGTATATGATGGGATTCAAGTTCGCGTTTTTGTTGATCATAGGCATGCTGTCAGAGTATGATATCTTAATCAAACATTCTAGAACATTTGTCGTCACAGATCATGTCCTAATAGAACATAGGCTATGGCATGGATCGTGATATTGTGTGGACTGTTATTAATGTACCGGTACCACGGTCCATTGTGACAACAGCCTTGTGAGTCCCGCACACAAACATGATGGAATTCAAGTTCATGTATTGAAAGGCAGGCTACATCATACATGCAGTGAGATTCATTGTTCTTGTATATGCTCTCGTATTATTGTTTATATAGGCTACCCAATACTGACATCAAAATAGATTGTAGTATGCCTCTAGAAATCATATGCAGCAGGCAGGGGAGGAAACTAACTTTTTGGCTTACCAGCCAACTGGCGGGTATCTGATTTTTTTTACCAGACAAACAGATTTTTTACCAGACAAAAAAAATCGCTAATTGTGATAATTACTTCTTTGTACGTCTTTGTCTAAATTGATTTTCAATCATAGTAAATTAATCACACTGTCTCTACTCTTCAAAATATTACATCATTAAATCACATATTAACATGAAAGAGGGAACTATTCTGGACTGGGTTGGGCTGAACTGGGCAGTGAAAGATGCTGGGTTGGGCTGGTCTAGGTTATACTGAATGATGAATTGAAAATTAATTGAAAATGGGGGACCCTGATGTAAACAAGACAAGTCTTTCTCTGGTCTGCATCCCCTTAACAATTGCATGTATTGAGCCGTACTGTACTGTACCCATTCTGCAATCTGTTAAATAAAGTTTTCATTCATTCATTCATCACAGCCCAACTACTAGGAATGTGTGTCTGACTCTTAAGTGCAGGAAATATTCATCAGAAAGGGGGGACATGATGGAGGGAATGGAAAGAGCAGGTTTGACAGGAGCAGGGTTGAAGGGCATATTGGAGTGTGGAGGAAGTGGACAAGGCATTAAGCAAACAGGACTGAAATGGGGGACCCTGATGTAAACAAGACTAAAGTCCTTCTCTGGTCTGCATCCCCTTAACAATTGTGTGTATTGAGCTGTACTGTATTGTACCCATTCTGCAATCTGTTAATAAAGTTTTCAATCTATCAATCAATACTGGGTTGGTCTGGTTTAGGTTGGACTGAGTTGGACAGTGAAAGAACCAAGCATTCACTGTAATGTAATAGCTAAATAAAACAACTTGACTTGACTTGTTACATTTGCACTCTGGTTGTATGCCAAATGTATTCTGGTTGTACTGTACTTGTGCTGTAAGATGACAATACATTGGAACCGAATCGACAACGCTAGGGGTTCAGCAGGTGTATTCTGAATGCCAAATATGACAACATCACCGTTGTGAAGGGCATATGGGCGAGTGGGGGAAAACCCGGTAATAATAAAATGTCACTCGGCTGCATTTAAGCAAAGCCGCTCAGTGTCGTCCACTATGTTGAATGCGCGTTATGGTAGCTTGTTACATGCTAGGTAGCTAGCCGGCTAATGCTGGTTGACTTGTCATTATCATCCGACTCGAAGGAGACGCGTCGCGTGCTGTTGTTCGCCCCCATGTCAGACCGCACTGATATCCGAAAGCGACGACTCTACATGCAATTATTTTCATCCACTGATGTGTTTTTGTAAGTTTGTCTACGTTGTCAAGCCGGCTGCCGGTGGCAGGAGTTTGTAGGTCTGCGCGCAGTGGTCTGTCCACTTCCGCTAGATGGGCGGCATCTTCTAGAAAACGAGTGTTCATTGGAGGAGCTTAGAGCGCATCTGTACAACGATGATGTTCATTGGTTATGGTCTGATTATTATGTGGCGCAAATGGGAGGAATCAAGGGGGGAGTCAGAGTTCGGTTTGTGCCAGTGAGCGAATCATCAGATTGCAGAATGATTTTTTTGTTTTGTTTTGTAATTACTAGTACTCGCTAGACTGGCGAGTGCTCTTCATGAATTACTCGCCAAACGTAAAAAATACTCGCAATTGGCGAGTAAAGTGGCCTAATTTCCTCCCCTGGCAGCAGGTAGAAAATTGACGGGAGATCCATCGCGATTTGGAATAAAATTGAGGAGAACTTTAATCCCTGGGTATTAATCAAACAACACGGGAAAAGGCAGTCATATTCCAGCGAGGTATTTATTAGTGTTTGCGCTGCCCAGGCAGCAATGGTTAATAGATATCATATCCGACATCACCGTAAGTGTACACGTCTGTCAGCCTGTCTCATGACACGCTTCCCTCGGCTTAGTCCATTTTTCCACATTTCATGGGTGTATTCCATTACCGTATATGGTTAATCGGGGCGTTTCTGGTATGCAAATACGTGAAAGTGTGCACGAGCCTCGGCGCAGAGCCAAGGTGGGATTCATCATGACAGGTGTGCGTAGAGCCTGCGTACGCACGTGTGATGAATCCCGACTTCCCTGTGCGTACACTGGTTCTACATTCCGTGCTTACGTGTGGAAATAGAACATGTTCTACGCACACATTGATGAATGAGGGCCCTGGTCTTTGATGTCCTGCAAAAAGATTAATCCAATTCCTGATCGTCATTCCAAATATTGATCGCGTTTATTGATCCAACGTTATATGTCCGAAAGGCATAATCCACGCTGCTCTCAGTCTCCCCAGTCCATGTGTTATAACGATACTGCATGCCCGAGAAGGAACACCTGGACCGGACTTGTTAGATCAGCGTACAGCCCAAGGGGAAGGGATATCAATGATGTGCAATAACAGCTGGAAGGCGTAGGCGGCGGTATTTGCCCTTTGCGAGCTCAGACCCATTCCCAATGATAACATCAGGCTGGATGGATGAAAAATGAATGGATATAGCTAATAAAATAAATAACGATTAAAACCTGACTTTTCTCGTGATTGGCGCTGAATGAGTTAAGAAGTGGGTGACTAGGTTTTGTGCATGGGAGAACTTTTGCCTGTCTGCTGTTAGGCCAGACTTTAATGCTTGTTTAAGCAATATATCTATTTTTTTCATTAGACCTCTGCATTCGTTATCTATTTAGGGAAGAGTGATTTTTTGCCCTTTCCCCTGGCTCCTATTTCTGGTGAAAGATTCCATTACTTTGCTTATTTTAGACAGCAAGACATTACACCCCATTTAAACATCATCACATGTATAGATTTCATTCCACTCAAGCCCTTGTAGGGCAACCTCAAAGCTATATTGGAGATGCTTTGGGATGGTTCTGATTAATGGTTGGAGCTGAGTTTTACTGAAACGTTGTTTTGAGAGTTTTCTAGAAAATAAAATTATATTGTGGTCTGAGAGGCCTGTTAAGTAGTGATATGTTTTAGTGATTCTTTCCACTTCATTGGAGAATAGAAAATCTATGGAAGGCGGTTTGGGTCAAAAAGGGTAATTTGATTAATTGCATACAATTTTCAAATGAACCGAAAGAATGAATGTGTTAATATTGACAGCCCTAGTGTGTTCATATTGAATGTCATATCGAATCATTTTCAAAAGATGCTCCACATTCAACTGGCGGAGCCAAAAACGAAGACCACATTATAGAATCAATGCAGTCAACCGTTTTATTACAGCACAGGTACAGAAAAACATTTTATGACTCTGTTGAAAATCTTTAGATTGGAAGGGAAATAATGGAAAGGAAAGACAAATCAAATCCAACACAACAGAAAAGTGGACTCCAGTACTACGGTACTGCCTGGAGGTGATAGAAGCCTCCCTCCCTGGAATACTAGACTTTCTCCCGTGAAGCCGTGTAGTATGAGGCTATATTAATTGGCCTCCTGCTGACCTTGACCAGATCTCTTGCCCGGAGGTAATGTTTTCTCATTTGATACCACATAAAGCACTGCTGTTGCATCATAGAGCAGGGATTGGAAGACCAGTTTGGTTGTGTAAAAATCAGCTAGTTCGCAAGAAACACATGCAATCTCTTACCTTCAGGCATTGTTTGGGAGATCACATAAAGGATTAGGACAGGTGTTAGTTGGAATAGTGTGTGCTGGGGGAAGGGAACTCTCTGAGCTTTTCTGCTCTGCTTTGTAGTCCACTTCACTGCAAAAATGGTCCTCCATCATCATCAAATGTACTTCTACTTTGAACAGCGGTCCCAGACAAAATGCACACCTCGGCAGCCACCCTGCAGCCATCAGCAATAGGTAATCAATACAGTTTTACAGGAAACAAATTCCCAGCCCTCAGCATGTTAAGTTAAAGGGGATCATCACCATAATTGCAACACTACTATCACCGTCATCTAAGAAGGGAGATCCCCCCTTGAACGGCCCTTCTAAGGTTTCTCTCCTCCACATTGCCTGTGGTGCAATTTTTTCCTATTGTTGGTTTTAGTGAGTGAGTTTTTCCTTACCTTCGCGTGGGGTATGTCTGGGAGTGTTGCATTCATTTATTTTAAATTGTTTGGACTTCATGGTGTTTTTGCTTTGTTCTTAATTTATTGTGATGTTTCTTCTTGACTTGTTTAAAGAAGACGTGTCCGGCCCATGGGGACATTAACATGTGTCATCAGGCCTTACAAATAAATTGTATTTGATTTGATTTGAATTAAGAATTAAACTATGTTATTTCCACGGCCTTGGGAATTTCAATCAATATCAATCAATAAAAGCTCCTCTCTCCTAAAGACAGAAACCAGAGACGTAATAATCTAACTTGTGATGTCATCAGGTATAACATCTGGAGCTGCTCCATGGACAATGATTGGGAGACAGATTTTGTGGAACCATGTTTTTATATTCAAATGAGCTTCATTCTACGGTGTTTTCACTTCTGAAACAGAAAATGTATCCGTATGCACAGAACACCCCCCCGCCTGCTCTCAGTGTCTCCTTTACCGTTGTTACGGACGGTGTCCTTATGTATATATATATGGGGGTTATGTATGTTATCTGTTGTGTATATAGGCATGTTTCGGTTGTTCTGTTTTTGTCTCCCTCCTGTGTAACATATCCCATTCTCAGGTGTCTCCCAGTTGCAGCAGCAGCTGGTCAATCAGCAACTCACCCCATTGCAACGGCAGCTGAAGCTGATCTGCAATCAACATCCACTCTCCCTTTATATATGAGTTCAGTTCAGTTCAGTTATTTTTTATTTCGGGCTTTGGACATATAACAACGGTCATTCCATAAATCGTCAACGTTTTACCAGCTGCTATTGCAGCATTGTCCAATTGTCTGAAAAGGGCTACGGAGAAGCACTAGGCTTGTCGGGCCCTACCCCTGAAGACTTACGTTTATTTTCTTTTTGTTTTTTCATTTACATACATACATAGTACATACATATAGTACATGTTACACGTTACAGTACACACATATAGTACACATTACAGTACACATTACAGTATAGTATACCTGCAGTATATAATAGTATATATAATAGTATATAGTACATAATAGTGTATACAGCACATATATAATGTGATGTGAGATATATAGTACATGATATATACAATATAGTACCATAATATAATAGCATATACTGCAAATATAGTTCAATATAATATACTGAAATGGGAACCACGAGTCCATGAAATAAAAACACCAGTTCAGTAAGTCATTCAAGCTTTATCTTTACTCATGACTGACGGCACCACACATGCATGTGAACAGCAATGCAATTAAAAACAATGTAATTAACTTTAAACAAAAAGAGTGCTTGAAGAAGCTCCTGAAATGACGGCGCTATAGGTATTTGAATTACGAGACATTCGGAAGTCCATTAGCTCCATTTCCAGTGCAGCCTCATCTAACAAGGTTAACTATCATAATCGATCGTCCCACTATATTCCTTTATCCGTAATTGATCAGTCTCCCCAGTTAGTAGCTAGATTAATATATTTAGCGGAAGTGTCAATAATCGATCGCGGGGGATTCCCCAATCTGGATGCGTCAGCCCCAGTCTCCTCCGTAGACCAGATGTCTCATTTAACAAGACGAGGCTTGTTTGAGATTCAATAAGTATAATAATAAGTAAGACAACGGATACGTTTAACGAATTCCATATAAATCGATAGTTTTAACATTAAACATTCAACATTAAACCGGTCCGTGGCCGTCAGATAGACGGTTGCGGGCGCGTAATGTAGGATAGACCGATAGAGAGGCGCTTTATCATACAATGGAAAAAAGACAAAGGTATAATGTTCAGTCCATGTATATGTCGTTTACAGTTTATTATGCCACCTATGCAGCTCGTGTATTTTGAGAGTTAAACATTTTTCACTATCATTATATTAAATTAGCCATTGTTTTTGGTTCTGGCCCGCCATTCAATGGCTTGGGGAAAAATTGGCCCGCCGCCAAACCTAATTGTCGACCCCTGCTCTATACCTCCATAAGAGGAGATACACATTATTTTCAGGTTGGTTTTCATCACAGGTTTTTTGAAGTTCAATGGTCCCCCAGAAATGTGCTTCTTACATTTACCTGTAATTGATTATTTCTTGCTTTGTACATAACTTGCAGAGTTTTAAAGTTGACCATATCAATGAACTTCAAAATGTGTGATTGTACAACACAAAAAAAATATTCTACCCTACATAAATGGCATAATCATACTCCCTTATTCAATAACAATGCACTCTGGATAGAAAAACAACCTATAAGATTCCCTAGATGGGAAAAGCAAGGCATACACTCATTAGGAGACGTCTTCAATAAACAGGGTTTTTGTAGTTTCAATGAAATACGCAAACATTTTTATCTCGCCAAGTCCACATATTACTTTTACGCACAGTTATTGGCATGTTTGAAGGCTCACGGTGTTCCATTAAATATACCAATTGCACACGACAGATACCACAAATTCTTCTATGAAAGAGAGACATCAAGAGGTTTTGTTTCAGATTTTTATCATCAATTACTAACGTCCTCATATGAAACCCTCCACCTAGACTCCGTCTGGAGGAGGGATATACCAGACCTGGAAAGTGATTTTGATTGGCAAGAAGCCTGGGCAAATATTCGATTCACATCAAGGAACCCGGACCATCAACAAATCAATCTTAACTATATTCACAGGACATACTTGACTCCTATAATACTGAAAAAAATGGGTCTTATACAAGACTCCAAATGCTCCTTATGTACAAATGGGGACGAGGGGACATTTATGCACATGTACTGGGACTGCCCACCAGTTAAGATATTCTGGAAAGAGGTGACCCAGCAACTATCAAATCTCTTAACTTGGAATATACCTGTACACCCCTCTGTACTACTGCTGAATGATGTTTTTGAGTGTGCAGTACATCCACAGCTAAAGAGATTGGTTTTATCGGGTATCACAGTGGCTAAAAAGCTGATAGTATCACGATGGTTCCAACCGGAAAAAATTTGCCGAAAGGTCTGGATTATTACATATCTCGATGTGATCTATCAAGAAATATCTACAGCAAGAATTTTGGGTCTCAATGAATCCAAAATGACATTGTGGTTAGAAGTGGTGGAGAAAATAAAAGCTAGCATATAATGGTAATGTCTGGTTAGGAGCGAGGGAAAATGGATGGATTATCCAATGGGGGTCCGGAAGGGGGGGGTACGAGCTGGAGCATATGTGTGTAGGTTTTTAGATAACAGGTATTAAGGGTATATCCTATATAAGACACTGAGCTGACAACTAATGCTTGTATATCTTATCGTGTGTTGTCATGTTTGTTTATGTGTTTGTTTAAAAAATAATAAAAAAATAAAATACAACAAAAAAAAATGTGTGATTGTAGAAACAGTTTGTGTGTGTGGTCCCGATATCCTGCATTGTTTAGTATTACTCTGATTGCTCTTTTTTGTATGATAGTCAATGTATTTATGGTTGTTTTGTATGTGTTACCCCATACCTCTGTGCAGTAATGCAGGTAAGGCAAGGTCATCGCACAGTACAGAGTGTGCAATGAGTTGGGATTGAGTACATGTCTCACCTTACTAATAATTGAGATGCTCTTTGCCATCTTAGCCCTCACATATTCTATATGGGGTTTCCAGCAGAGTTTATGGTCTAAAATCACTCCCAGGAATTTATTTTCATATACTCTTTCTATTCTATTATTATCTATTATCAACTGAATGTCTGTTTTTATCTGGCGGTTTCCAAACACCATACATTTTATTTTATTTAGATTTAAAGATAATTTATTTATATCAAACCAGAGTTTGTATTTATTCATTTCTATTGTTAAGACCGTCATTGTGAGGGCTGGAGGAATTCTGCATGCAGCCCAACGAGGGGGCGTGCCGTTTTTCTGCTTCACGCACCTGAGAGGAGTTTGCGATCAGCTCGAGAGAGTACTAGTATTGCAGACTCCCCTCCACTCCTTGTCGGGTCGTTCTTGTTACTACCATCTACTGCCGCGTCTCCGGCGTGAGACGTTGTGCCACCCCTGTACATCACCACCTGTCGCCGTTTCTGGAGTGGGACACCGTCTTCGCCCTCTATTACTCCACGGGAGGATCCCAGTGTTCCCACTCCAGATGTCCTGCCGGCTACTTCCCAACTCCCTCTACATGGACCCGTTCCTGGGGTGAGGCTCGCCATCGCTCTCTATTACTCTGTTCCCTGGTGCAAAATAAATCTGGTAGTTCGTTTATGACGTTAATTAATAATAAACACTGTTAGGACTCTTAACACTTTAATCGCCGGGAACGCCGTAATTCGTCTTTGCTCGCCATGCTCATTCTGCCGAAGACGCCATAACTCGTCTTTGATATCAATATTTAATATCCGGAGACATGAGATGTACTGGTGAGCTCCACTCAACTGTCTAACGGTTCAAGAGCGCCATCTGGTGGCCGATCACTGTTAGGACTATCTGACTCTTAATAATAAACACTGTTAGGACTATCTGACTCTTACTAATAAACACTGTTAGGACTATCTCGATTCACGCGTCACTACTGTAACTAGAAACTGTACATTGTAACGTTATATGTTATTTTGCGTTTTTAACGTCAGTCACTGTACATCAGTGTGGAGGCTGGTAGTTCGTTTATGACGTTAATTAATAATAAACACTGTTAGGACTCTTAATAATAAACACTGTTAGGACTTTCTGACTCTTAATAATAATCACTGTTAGGACTATCTGACTCTTACTAATAAACACTGTTAGGACTATCTGACTCTTAATAATAAACACTGTTAGGACTATCTCGATTCACGCGTCACTACTGTAACTAGAAACTGTACATTGTAACGTTATATGTTATTTTGCGTTTTTAACGTCAGTCACTGTACATCAGTGTGGAGGCTGGTAGTTCGTTTATGACGTTAATTAATAATAAACACTGTTAGGACTCTTAATAATAAACACTGTTAGGACTATCTGACTCTTAATAAGAAACACTGTTAGGACTATCTGACTCTTACTAATAAACACTGTTAGGACTATCTGACTCTTAACACTTTGAGTGCCACGCCGGGTTTTCCTTTTTACCCCCTTGATGCCACGGTCCACTTCAATGTTAACGTTAATATCGCCTAATCTATGTTTTAAATGATGGCTATGTGTCTAATCTGCCCGTCGCTTATCAAAGACTACTTTTCCAGTTAGTGCTGTCAAGGCAGATTGGTTTTTTATCGCTTCATTTCCATTTCAGAGCATTTAGAAAAGCACCCGTTTTGAGATAAAAAACAGTTCATTCTGGACCATTCTATGAAAATCGTCTTTTACTGGAATATTCCAGAACGTTGATATTTGTCGGCCTATTTATGAATCGTTTTCAAATAAACACTAGATGATCAATATTATACGTGCACGCAAGCACATTCGGGCCCCGCACGGATAATCGCCGTGTTCATTTCCTCTTGGACTTTTACAGTAAAACCGAAAGAGCCCATTTCACAAAACAGCCTATATCTTCATCAAAATTTGTCTGATTATCCTAACACTGATAACATAGATTCCTTACCTGACATCAGATGGTATCCAACTGGTATATTCCAATTCCTGATCACCATTCGAAAAAATCGATAAGTGTATGGATCCAACGTGATACAGTAGTACACATGGCTGAGAGGCTCCAGAATGAACTGTGGTAACCCCGGCTGGATCAGTGGACTGGAAAATGTGGAGTACCGGATTTTTTTCCACATCCATTTTTATTGAGTCCATTCCAAAATCCCTTATGTCATCTGGGAGACAATAGGGGGCGCATTTTTCCACATATGATCGCCGGCGGAGGTCGGGTATACTCAAGTAGGCTCACGTGATGCAATATGATTTCAGATCGCTAAAAATAAAAAAATTCCGAGAAAGCTTTCAACATAACTTGTGTGTGGCAGTTAACACTTTCCGTGCCACACACGAGAATACTCGGGTTTATTAATAGGTGGTTGAAAGCCACTCACGAGATTTCTCTGAATTTTTTTATTTATTCTTTTTTAGCGATCTGAAATCATATTGCATCACCCGAGCCTACCCGAGTATAGCCGAGCGGCGCCGGCGATCATTGTGGAAAAAAGCGCCCCCTGTCGTCTCCCAGATGACATAAGGGATTTTGGAATGGACTCATTGAAAATGAATGGGGAAAAAAATCCGGTACTCCACATTTTCCAGTCCACTGATGCAGCCGGGGTTATCAGAGTTCATTCTGGATCCTCTGAGCCCCGCGGATCATGGAGTTCTACTGTATCGCGTTGGATCTATACACTTATCGATTTTTTCAAATGGTGATCAGGAATTGGAATATACCAGTTGGATACCATCTGGTGTCAGGTAAGGACTCTATGTTATCAGTGTTAGGATAATCAGAGTACGTTTGATGAAGTTATAAGCTGTTTTGTGAAATGTCCTCTTTCGGTTTCACTGTAAAAGTCCAAGAGGAAATCAACGCGGCGATTATCCGTGCGCGGCCCGAATGTCAAGTCAAGTCATTTGGAGTCTTGTTTAAGACCCATTCTGTTCAGTCTTATAGGAGTCAAGTATGTCCTATGAATATAGTTAAGATTGATTTGTTGATGGTCCGGGTTCCTTGATGCAAGTCGACCATTTGCCCAGGCTTCTTGCCAATCAAAATTTATTTCCAGGTCTGGTATATCCCTCCTCCAGACTGAGTCTAGGTGGAGGATTTCATACGAGGACGTTAGTAATTGATGATAAAAATCTGAAACAAAACCTCTCGATGTCTTTCTTTCATAGAATAATTTGTGGTATCTGTGGTGTACAATTGGTATCCTTAATGGAACACGTGAGCCTTCAAACATAACAATAACTGTACGTAAAAGTAATATGTGGAACTGTGCATTGTTATTGAATAAGGGAGTATGATTATGCCATTTATGTGGGTTAGAATATTGTTTTTTTGTGTTTCACGCCATATCCGGATTGCACGAGTAATAATGAGGCCAAATTTCAGTTTGCATTGCTTAATTGATAATTTAGTGTATACTATGCCCTGTAGTCTATGTGGTGCTACTATATTTACTTCTAAATTTCTCCAGGAAACTGATGCTTGGGGATCAAACCAGGTTGTCAGTGGTCTTAAAGTGTACGCCTTAAAATAGTGGAAAAAATCTGGAAATGCCATACCTCCGTCGGCTTTGTTTCTCTGTGCGGTGGATCTTTTTATACGTGGTGGTTTGTTATTCCAAATAAAGTGTAATTTTTTCCAGTAACCATCTGGAGGGGGTAATGGTAGCATTGAGCTGATGAAGTTGTTTCTAGGTAAGACATCCATCTTAACTATTGAAACCCGTGCCTGTACTGAGTTTTTAAGTTTTGACCACCTGTCAAAGTTGTATTTGATTTTATTTTGGATTTCTATGTAATTGTGCTTCACCGTTTGGCTTATGGTAGGGAATACTTCAACTCCCAAACATCTAAAGTGTTTAAACATTGGTATTTCTCCTGGAAGGCGTATATTTTTTGCAGGGGTGTTAAGTGGAAGGAAAGCCGACTTTGGCCAATTTATCTTAAATCCTGATAGGTCGCCAAAGTCATCAATCACACCTTTTTAGGCAGGCGTATGTCTGATTTTATTTTCTGTCTGATTTTATATATTTTTATTTTTTCTTATTTTAATGTACTGTGATTATGAATTGAACTGTTTTTAAATTGTTGTACGGCGTCCTTGAGTGCCTTGAAAGGCGCCTTATAAATAGAATGCATTATTATTATTAATCAACTTGAGAAGATGAGGCATTGCGGTGTTAGGGTTTTGCATGAACAGTATTACGTCGTCCGCATATAAACAAATTTTGTGTTGTGTGCCCTTGATTATGATTGGTTCTATGGGTTGGGATTGTCTTATATATTGTGCTAAAGGCTCTAGTGATAGATCGAATAGTCCGGGACTAAGAGGGCAACCCTGTCTAGAAGAGCGTGATACCGGAAAGATTTCGGAGGTGATTATACCTGTTGTAATCATGGCCGATGGGTCTTTGTATAATACTTTAATCATATCAATGAATCCTTTTCCTTACCCCATCCTTTCTAATACTGCCCATAGATACGACCATTCCAACCTATCAAAAGCTTTCATTGCATCCAGGGACAGCATCGCCTTAGGTGTGGTGTCGTCCTTGCTGGCATCTAGTATGTGTAGTAATCGTCTTATGTTATCAGTGATCAAGCGGTTTCTTATGAAGCCAGTTTGATCCGGATGAACTGAAGACGTCATATGCTTTTGAAGTCTGATGGCTAATACCTTAGAGTACAGTTTGATATCGGTTCCGAGGAGGCTTAAGGGTCTATAACTACTGCACTCGGTGGGGTCTTTGTCTTTTTTAAGGAGGACTGTTATGAGTGCAATATTGTCATTCTTATGGAAGTTCCCCTCCTTGACTGAGTATAAAATCATATTAAGTAATAGGGGTCCAATTATGTCCCAGCATAAGAGGTACATTTCTGGTGGGATACAGTCTCTTCCTGGAGCCCTACCACTTAGCATTTCGGATATGGCCTTCCTGAGTTCCTCTAGTGTGATAGGTGTTTCTAACTGTTTAGCGTCATCCTCTGAAAGTTTGGGGAGGTTAATTTGATTAAGATATGTGTCCATTTTGTTTTGATCGAAGGTCGTTTCTGATTTATACAAGTTGGAGTAGAACTCTTTGAATGTCGCTTTTATTTTTTTAGTGTCTGTTACAAGTCCTTGTTGTGCTTTAATGGTAGTTATATCTGCAAATTTTGCGTTAACTCTTAATCGCATAGCTAGTAGGTGACTTGGTTTGGAACCTTGAGAGTAATGCTGTTGTCTTGTGCTACGTATTTGTACTTTTGTGATTGTTGTTTATAAATGGCGTTAATCTCTTTTTTTAGTACATTAACTTGAGTTTCCAGTCGAACCGAGTCGTTGTATTGTAAAGAAGTAAATAACGTAGAGTAAAGCGTTTCCAGTTGTGCCAGTTTTGTGCATCGATTCTTGCGTATTTTGGAGGAAAAGCTATCAGTGAAATCCTTGATCATTCCCTTTACCGACATCCATAATATTCTAGGGTCCGGCACCGATTTCACATTCTCTAGGAATACTGAAAGAGCTTTTTTGAGTTGTGTAATGAATTCCTTGTTATTCAGCAGTATCGTGTTAAATCGCCATCTTGGGGCTCCGGATGACAGTATACCAAATGATCCTTTTAGGAGTAAATAACAGTGATCTGATAATGCATTGGGTACCATCTCCACGTCATAGTTATCAAATAGTCTCGGGGTTGCAAAAACACAATCTATTCTGGAAAGTGTTTTATGTCTTGCTGATCGACAAGAGTACTTCCGGGTCGTGGGGTTGAGTGATCGCCATAGATCATTTACACCTGTATTCTTCGACCAATCCTTTAACGCATTAGATGCATTTTTTTGTTCGTTGGAAAAGGTGGGATATAATATATAATAATATCGCCTAATCTATGTTTTAAATTATGGCTAATGTGTGTCTAATCTGCCCGTCGCATTATCAATGACCTATTTCCAGTCAACATTGTCGAAGCAGATTGTTTTTTTATCGGTTCATTTCCGTTTCATAGCATTTAGAAAACCCCTCGTTTTCACGGAGAAAAAAGAGGTTTCCATGATAATCGCCTTTTACTGGAATATTCTAGAACGTTGTCATTGTTCGGCCTATTTATGAATCGTTTTCAAATAAATGCTAGATTATCGATAGATAGAATAGAATAGAATAGAAATACTTTTATTATCCCGTGGGAAATTAGACACTGCAAATCGCTCAACATTTAAAATTTAGACAGGACAGGTCACAATTTAGAATGATAACACAAATCAAATCAAGTTGCCTAGGATAAGAGTAGAGTAAAATAAAATAGGATAAAATGAAATGAAATAAAATATACAAAAATAAATACAGTAAGAATATACTGAGCATACTGAGCATGGGGTAAACAATTTGGTCAATATAATTATAATTTACATCTAACTAATGAAATATATATTCCAGTATTCACAGTGTCACAAGGTGCAGTATGCTTTAGGTAGTGTATTGTCCTCCTTGGGTTCCAATAAGACCTAGATCTATGTCTGGCAGCCGTTGCTGCCCCCTGTTGTGGAGCCTGGAGGCCGCTAGTCACGTCCTCCTGCCACTAATGAGCTGCCGCTCTGTGCTCAGTGATGCAGTGAGGCACAGTGATGCATTATATAGTCTGATGGCTGTTGGAATGAAGGACTTCCTGTGCCGTTCAGTGCTGCATTTGGGTAGTGTGAGCCTAGCACTGAACATGCTCCTCCTGTCAGCCAAGTCTGTGTATAGTGGGTGGGTGGGGTTTTCCCTGATGGCCTGGAGCTTAGCGAGGCTCCTCCTCTCCGCCACCCTCGCTAGAGAGTCCAGCTCCACCCCAACCACGCTGCTGGCCTTCCTGACCAGCTTATCCAGCCTGGTTGTGTCCACTGCTCTCAGTCCGCTGCCCCAGCAGGTCACAGCGTACAAGAAGGCGCCCGCCACCACCGACTCATAGAACATCCTCAACATCCTTGTACAGACATTGAAGGATCTCATCCTTCTGAGGAAGTAGAGTTGGCTCTGGCCCTTCTTGTACAGTGCTTCTGCATGTTTTGACCCGTTCAGTTTGTTGTCGATGTGCACACTGAGGTATTTGTACACCTCAACCATGTCCACATCAACTCCCCTGATGGAAACGGGGGTCACAGGTGCACTCCTCCTCCTCCCCAGCTCCACAACCAGTTCCTTGGTCTTCGCCACATTTAGCTGCAGGTGGTTTTTATCGCACCATGTGACAAAGTCCACTACCAGTTCCCGGTATTCCCTCTCGTCACCGTCCTTTATACATCCCACTATCGCAGAGTCATCAGAAAACTTCTGAAGGTGGCAGGACTCTGACCGATAGTGGAAGTCGTTGGTGTAGACCAGGGGTTCCCAACCTTTTTCCCCCAGGGACCCCCAAACATCTCTGATGAAATTCCTCGACCCCCCTCCTAATAAAATACCATAAAATACTTTTTTTTGGTCATTTTAATACTTTTTTTTGTCATTTTAATAACAAACTGCTTATACACAGGCATATGCATCATAATTAGACCCACTATGCTTCTTTGACTTGTGCCTTCAATCAACAAATCTCATCTTGCACCATATGTATTTCAAAATGTTGGCCAATATTCAAATCCTGTATTCATCCTCTCAAATCAGGCCCTAATGGTGAACGGTTTGCATTTATGTTGAATGAAGTAAGAATCCACTGCAGTAAAAATATCCTCACCTCGAGTGGTGGTAGTAAGGTTGACTGACATGAGAATGTCCTGCTTCAGATCCTCATTTTCGATATACTGCACATAAACGATGAGCACAGCCTCGTCTGCGACAGTTGTAGTTTCATCAAGTTGTATGGCAAATGGACCCTTTCTAAGCTTTTCTGCCAGCTGCTGCTCGCAATCACTTGACATCTTATCAATTCGGTCTTTCACTACATTGTTCGAGAGTGGTACTGATTTTAGTTTATCCGCCACCTGTGGGCCGTACAGTTTCTAAACCATTTTGATGCAGGCTGGTTTGATGAGCTGCTCGCCAATATTGTGCGGTTTCTTTGCTTTTGCAATTAAAAGCGAACACTCAAAGGAGGATTCGGTAGCCTTCTGTAAATCACTGCCACCCCTGCTCCACGCTACTCTAACATCAACAGGCTTGTTCGCCTTGAGAGACTGTTCTTTCCTCCGAAAAAAGTCTGGATCCTTCCCAACGGTTTCTGGGTGCTTAGACGCCTGATGTCTCTTCAGCTTGCTGGGCTTCAGGCTCGAGTTTGCCAACTTTTCTCCACAAATCACACACTCAGGTCGTTTGTCTGGTCCCTCAGTGAAGCCCATGGTGATGTAGGTCCTAACTTTTTTTGCAGATGAGCTGCCGTCATCTCCTTTTCATTTGTCACACATTTTCGCCTCTGGCGGCTGACTGCAGACGAGCCGAGAAAGTTAACTAGCGTGCTAGGCTAGCTACGGAAAATGATACAGTCAACTGATTTGCGTTTTAGCGGCTACCCGGTAGCCTACTGTTAACGTTCAAAAATCATGTCTAGATGTTTATTTATTTATCTTTATTTTTTATTGTAGTGGAGAGACTATTCATGCTTCTGATGATAAAAATATGCTAATTAAATATTTCCATGAAAAAAAAAAAAAAAAAGGATCTCAAATCATCTGTGGTCTGGCGGACCCCCTGCGCCCCCTGGCGGACCCCCAGGGGGTCCGCGGACCCCAGGTTGGGAATCACTGGTGTAGACAGTGAAGAGGAAGGGAGAGAGGACTGTCCCCTGCGGGGCCCCGGTGTTGTTGACCAGTCTGTCTGACACACAGCTCCGTAGGCGCACGTACTGTGGTCTTCCCGTCAGATAGTCCACAACCCAGGACACCAGGGGGGCCTCTACTTGCATCGCCTCCAACTTCTCACCCAGTAGCCCAGGCCTTATGGTATCAAAAGCACTGGAGAAGTCGAAGAACATGATTCTCACAGTGCTCCCCGGCTTGTCTAGGTGAGTGTAGGCTCGGTTCAGCAGGTAGATGACAGCATCCTCTACCCCCAGTCTGGGCTGGTAGGCGAACTGGAGTGGGTCTAGGTGGGGTTTGGTCACCGGGCGGAGTTGCTCCAGGACTAACCTCTCCATGGTCTTCATTATATGAGAGGTTAGAGCCACCGGCCTGTAGTCCTTGGACGTGCTGGGACGCGGGCACTTGGGGACAGAAACCACACAGGAGGTTTTCCACAGTGTCGGGACTCTCTGCAGCCTCAGGCTCATATTGAATATGAACTGGAGCACATCACACAACTGAGAGGCACAGGTTTTGAGTACCTTTGGGCTCACCCCATCAGGACCCGCAGCCTTGCCTGCGTGTAACTTGCTCAGCTGTGTGCTCACCTGGTCTGCAGAGAGCCATGCTGTGGGGATCTCAGGTGTTGGGGGGGGGGGGCAGGGGGCGAAATTAAAGCCCGCCGCCCGCCAGGGGCGCTCAGTTTTTACCTTTGGCGCTTGCCACTGAGAGCCCTGCCCGCCGTGTGGCGTGTAGACGTGTAGTTCATAATGATACTCTTATTTTGAAGATCTGTGCGGGTCTCATTTCCGGCCCAAGCGCAGCTAGAGTCATAATATCGATGGCTCCGGCAGTTAGCAGCATTCGGTTCGTATGATATTCTTATTTTGAAAAAAAACGTGGCAACGAGTCATATCCGCCCAGCCGGGCCAGCCCCCTGCAGCGGGATACTATTGGCTTCTGCTCTTATCAACACAGAGCGGCCCGCGCCCCGCAGCTCTAGTGCCACTGCTAACGTTAAGCTCTCAGAATGGTAGCAGCTCGCCTGCAGCATCTAGTGCTAACGTTAAGCTCCCAGAATGGTAGCAGCTCGCCCGCAGCATCTAGTGCTAACGCATTGTCTAACGGTATCTAGCTGGCTAGCTACTGATATCAACAAATGCTCCAGCAATAGTCTACTCGAGTGCATAAAACCTCCGTTCCCTCGTTAGCTAGCTCGCGTTAGCTAGCTCACGCTAGATCGATCTGTCCCAGTAAACTAAATTGTCTTAACGTTATCTACCGGGCTAGCAGTAGCTACAGATAGCTCCTGATATCAATGTCTTATAACATTGATTGAATGCGTATTCTAGCTGAGGGCATGTTGAATGTGATTTGACAACATAACCGTAACGTTATAAATGGGTCCAGCTGCATCGCCGGAGAATCCTTGCATGCTGAATGTAGGATCTAGCTGAATATAGGGTCTAGCTGCAGGGCCGGAGAATCCTTGCTGGAGCTGGAGGCTACTCAAGTATACACACAGACAGTGGAGCTGTTTGCAGATAGCAAGCATTTTGACTTATTGCGTGGTGGCGATGTCTCGCAGATAATACAACTACAAGTATGATTATATAATATATATATTATTTAAAAAAAAAAATTATATAAAATATATACATATATTTTTTTTAATCAAAAAAATTTTGGCAGGTAAGAAATATGCTTGGCGGGTAGACTCTTCCCATCTACCCGCCACTGGCCGGTGAGTCAAAAAGTTAATTTCGCTCCCTGGGGGGGGGGGGGGGGGGGGGGGGGAGGAGCGGGTCTTCAAGCCGTGGGGGGCAGACGGGCTGCACCAGAGATGAGGGGGTGTGGGCAGTTGGGGGGATGGAGGGGGGGGGGGGGTAGCTCGAGTTGAAGGGCTGAGAGGTTTGGGGGTGGGCAGGGCAACTGAAGTGTCGGGGGGGGGGGGGGGTAGACTGGCCGGGGCCGCTGTGTCAAACCTGTTGTAAAACAGGTTTAGCTCATTAGCCCGGTCCACGTCTCCATCCACTCCCCTTCCCCCCGCTGGTTTGATGCCGGTTATTGTCTGCATTCCAGACCACACTTTGTTGATGTTATTGTTCTCCAGCTGCCCTTCCAACTTCCTCCTGTATTTATCCTTGAGTTTAATTCTCAGACGCCCCTGAACTCGTTTGACCTCCTCCCTGTTGCCTGCGTTGAAAGCCCTCTTCTTCTCGTTCAGAAGGGCTTTGATGTCCTTAGTGACCCATGGCTTGTTATTTGGGTAGCAGGTAACAGTCCTAGATGGAACATTGGAGTCCACACAAAAGTTGATGTAGTCTGTGATGCACTCTGTGAGCCCATCAATGTCCTCTCCGTGGGGCTCACACAGTGCCTGCCAGTCTGTGACCTCAAAGCAGCCCTGTAGTGCCTCTTGAGCCTCCTCCGACCACCTTCTTACAGTTATTTTGGTCGCAGGCTGTCTTCTGACCAGAGGCACATAACAGGGGTTGAGGTGAACCAGGTTGTGGTCCGACCGGCCCAGCTGTGGTAGTGGTGAGGAGCTGTATGCTTCCTTGATGTTAGCATAAAGCAGGTCCAGCAGGTCCTGTTCTCCCTGGTGTGGCAGCTGACATATTGTTTGAAGTTTGGTAGTGATTTGTCCAGTTTTACATGGTTAAAATCCCCTGAGATGAGGATTAAAGCCTTCGGGTGTTTCGTCTGGAGACGTGCAATTGCGCCGTGGATGACGTCACACGGGGCCATCGGGTTTGCCGAGGGGGGGATGTAAATGGCCATCATGATAACGTGGGGGATTTCTCTTGGCAAATAGTATGGTCTGAGTCCTACAGCTAACATCTCTATATCCGGGTCACAGTGTCGCTCTTTGATCCTAATATGGCTGGGGTTACACCATTTCTTATTAATAAATAAAGCAAGCCCCCCTCCTTTGCGCTTGCCGCTCCCACTGTTGCGATCAGAGCGCACAATCTGAAACCCGTCTATAGAGACATTGCTATCGGGAATATCTGTGTGCAACCATGTCTCAGAAAAACACATAATGCTACACTCACGGTATTCCTTCTGACTGCCGGTAAGCACGGCCAGCTCATCCATCTTATTTGCCAGAGACCTCACGTTGCCCATGACGACGGAGGGGAGATATGGTTTAAATCTCCTTCTCTCTCTCCTTGCTTCAGCCCTCTTCTGTCTCGCACGTCGCCCTCTACCTCGACATCCCCGAAAGCCACCGTTAGTCCTTAGTATCTCCTCCGGGAATATGTTTGATAACTCCGGGTTGGTTAGCTGGTTGCAGCGCGCCGGCTGGTTGCATAGCGACAACAGCTGATCTCTCGTGTAAACAAAGGACGCTCCGGTCAGCTGTTGTCCGCACGAGAGTTGAAAGAGTAGTTCCCCCATCAGCCAGATGGACAAAAACTTTTCTAAAACTATTCTAAACTGCATGTCTAGAAGGGCACGACTTAAATAAATAAGGACTAGTGTCCAGGTAAAAAGAATATGTACAATAAAGACGTAGAACTTGACAAAAAGTACAAAACTGGTAGAGCGATCTGCAGCAGCGGCAGTCTCAGGCGATGCATGCGCACTTAATGTGTACGCATGCACAATCGTGGCGCGCGCTGAAATCGCTTCTCCTATTTCCTGACGGCGCGCACAGTCAAACAGCGATATCACATAATCACATAAAAGCTTTATATCCGTGAAAACGGGTCTGATTATCCTTAGACTTGTAACATAGATTCCTTACCCGAGATCAGATGGTATCCAAATTGATTATTCCAATTCCTGATCGCCATTCGAAAAAAATCGCTCGTTTTAATGATCCACTGTGTATACAGTAAAACACATATTCGCCGCGGCTCCGAGAGTCCAGCATGAAGCTGGTAGATGCCGGCTGCGTGAGTGAGAAGTAAAATGTGGAGTGTGGGTTTTTTTTTCTCATTCATTTTCATTGAGTTCAATCCAAAAGGGTGAATTACCACCTGGGAGACTATAGGGGGCGCTTTTTTCACATCTGAACGCCTGAGGTAGTTGAATTTACAACGGTAGACTTGGTTGATGAAATATGATTTCAGATCGCAAAAAAAAAAAAAGAGAAAATACGAGAATTCTCGTGAGTGGGCATTCAACCCGCGGGGGGTAAACCCGAGAAATCTCGGGCGTGGCATGCAAAGTGTTAAAGGCTGAGTGCCACTTTTTTTGTATATAATAAATCATGCCCTTGCTTTGGCTAACTCTGATTACCTGTCTGTGTCGTGCAATTGGGGTCGCTATACAAACCATAACAGTCATAAGCTGCTGGATGTCCTCCCCTGTACAGAACATGTTAGTATCATCAGCAAATAGTACACACTTCAATACATTTGACACCGAGCACAAATCATTAATATATAGATTAAACAGTTTGGGTCCCTGAACCGAGCCTTGAGGGACTCCACACATTATTTTCATACATCTAGATTTGCAATCTCCAAGTTGTACAATTTGTTCTCTGTTTTTTATGTAGCTTTCAAGCCAATCTGACACAACCCATCTGAAGCCATATTTGACCATTTTCCTTATAAGGATTTTGTGATCTATTGTGTCAAAGGCCTTATTTAAGTCTACAAAGACTACAACTGTGTACAACTTTGTATCTATGTTTGTTATTATTTCTTCAGTTAATTCAATCAATGCCATTGAGGGCGATCTGTTGGCTCTAAAACCGTATTGGTTCTCAGTTAGTAAGTTATTATTTTCTACAAAGTGATCCAACCTGTCCACAAATAATTTCTCCAGTACTTTTGAGAATTGTGAGAGCAAGGAAATTGGTCTGTAGTTTGTGAAGTGTTGTTTATTGCCTGCTTTGTAGACTGGGATGACCTTTGCCTTTTTCATTTTATTTGGGAATACACCATTCCTGAATGACAAGTTGCATTATGAAGGTAAACGGTTTTACTATGGTATCCATTGTTTTTTAACAAGTGACATGCTTAGGTCATTACAGTCAGTAGATATCTTGTTTCTGCATTTGCTAACAGTTTCCATAACTTCCTGTTCCTCCACAGCTCTCAAGAACATAGAGTTTGGGTTACAGGTTACATATCCCATTTTGTGCAGTGTTAGTTAGTCCTTTTGGCTCATTGTGGTTGTGGGTGTCTCTCTGTGTTAATGTGCTACTATAGCACTCTGTGTTAATGTGCTACTATAGCACTCTGTTAATGTGCTACTGTAGCACTCTGTGTTAATGTGTTACTATAGCACTCTGTGTTAATATGCTACTGTAGTACTCTGTGTTCTGGTTCTTGGGGATATAGAGCAGTGGCTCTTCAGAGGTAAAAGCTCTGGTGATAGGGTATATAGAGCAGTAGCTCTTCAGAGGTAAAAGCTCTGGTTAATTGTATTGTGTTTTGGTGTTCTTTATAGTTTGTTGTACATTTCTGTATTAACCCTTTGTATATTTGTTTCCCTTGTGTCACCCAGCCTATGGTGATTATTTCTTGTGTATTAATCTTTTGTTTCGCACACAGGGACATTGAGGACATTTTGCATCATGTAGGTGACCTGATAGACACCAGCTTTAGAGTGAGCACCACCACCTGTACTTTTGGGCGTTCAGCGCCTGTAAAGGGGAGGGTGGGATTTCCTTTTGTATTTTATTTGGTGCCACTAGGTAGTCCTCCTTGATCTCTGTGTTGCTATTTGTTGGTTGTGAAATAAATACTATTATTTTGCTAATCTTTCCGTGGTTTTGTGTCACTGCACCCTCACCTAACGTGTCTGTGGCCTTGTGTTGCGTCCCCTTACTGGGGTGCGTAACGAAGGTTATCCTATAACCCTAGTTATATGAATACTGGCTGAGCGTCTCGCTCTGCCATTATGAGATGTCACCTTATGCACCTATTGTGCACGTGAAAAAGTTGCACATGCATATCACTTGCACGTGACCACGCCTACTCCTGTGTGTGCCTACAAGACACAGGAAGTGGTCACGTCCACGCCCTTCCAAGTCTGAATTCTATGCATGAAAATCATCCAAGGGTCCTCAGGGCGCTGAAGAGCGAGACGCTCAGCCAGTATTCATATAACTAGGGTTATAGGATAACCTTTGTTATATATTCATACTGGCCAATCGCGTCTCGCTCTGCCATTATGAGATCAAAAGGGGCCACGTCAAATGCACCCCCTGAGGGCCCATAAGCCCCTGCCAGGGAGGAGGGGAGTCCCGTCCACCCGCCCGTCCTAACGAAGGGGGGGGAGGCAGTCAACTACAACCAATGTGCGAAAAAGGAAACCAGTCACCCTAGAATGCACAGTGCAAGTGAGACCACGTGTGACATAGCACTCTGCGGTCCACACCCACCTGCTAGCCCACCTGATGGCGGGATGCAGGAGAGGTCCCGGACCTCAGGACCGCCTGGGAGGCAGAGCCCCCAGTCATGTCCATGAGGTAAAACCTAACAAAAGGGCCCGGGGAGGACCAGGAGGCCGCAGCGCAGATGTCCTCCCCCGAGGCCTCCCCAAACAGGGCAGCGGAGGCCGCCACTCCATGAGTGGAGTGTGCCCTGACGCATGCAGGGGGAACCTGTCCAGCCAAAGTGTAGTAGAGGGCAATGCCCTCGCACAACCAATGTGACAGGCGTTGCTTAGACAGCGCCTTACCCGCGTGAGAGCCACCATAACAAACAACAGTTGATCGGTAGCCCTGAGATCCTGCATGCGACTAAGGTAAACCTTCAGCGCACGGACAGGACACAACAGGTGAAGGCTCGCCTCCAACTCACTAGTGTGAGGAGGAGGGTGAAACGCCTGAAGCACAATATCCCTGAAGCGATAAAAGCTCTGGATATGCTTCGGCACGAAGGCCGGATTTAGGCCTCAGAGTCGCACTGCTATCGGCCCGAATAGACAGGCACTGACCGCACCGAGAGAGCACACAGCTCACCCACGCGTTTAGCGCAGGTGATGGCCACGCTTCTATCCATCAATGTATGATCACTGCCACCAGTCTAAGCCTATGGAGATGTTCACCTTCTTTGGAGGGCTATAACTTTTTAAATTGTATTGCTAAATTGACATTACTATGGCTGGCCCATTCAACATCGATTATCTATCGTTCAGGATGTAGGAACGTTATACTTTTTCATTCATATATTCATATGAAAATACCGTCTAGAATATAAGTATGTTTTTATCGTTTTCTGCAGTAATTCCTAGAACACTAGTTATAGGCCTAAACGCATAATAGACTATCGATTGCAGTTTATTCGCGATACACGCTATTTAAAAGATCCAACTGAATACGATCCTAAACGTTATGACTCATCATGCGTGGATGAAAGGGGGGGGGTCGTTTATAATTCCGTGATCGTCAGTAAATGCTTTATGTAGTATGGGTGATATATTGATCAGAGCGGTTTGCATTGAAAAGAATAAAAAATCAAGCTGAAAGTAACGTTACTGTCCTCTTACCGTTCGCCGATGAGACTGGAGGAAAAAGATCCCACTTATTTGACGTCGATCGACTAGATCCATTTCCGGTTTGTATGGCGCAATAAACGCCCAAATCATATCGATTATTGAGTTATGGCAGCGATCCATATACACGGATGTGTGTCTAGAGTCCCGCAACAATATGTGACTGCCGGACGGATTTCCGAGATGCACCGAGATCACCAGAGATCCATTTCCGGTTGTAACTCGCCCGATCATCCACCAGGCGGCGGTATTGAAGCATTGCACGGTTGTGCCGAGTCCCACTGTCTCAGCAGAGGCTGGGTGGCGGAATTATGAATACCATGGCGGAAAAATTTAATATGATCTCAATAATGTTGTACGCCGTGGATTGGCGGAATTCGCATGATCAGCAAACCCGTCGTAAGCCGTTTATGGCGGTGGATGTGTTAAAGACAGACAATCCAATGTGCCGAGCCAGATCTGGTGGGGGAGGTGAGATGTTGGGTAATGCCGCATTCCAGTTGTTATCTTGTCTGACTCCCCTTTCGAGGCCGTGTGCAGACCTTGGCATTCCTCAGCTCTACACCAGACTTGAGAGTGTGTGGGGGGTGGGGGTGGTGGTGCAGTAGTAGACAATGATTCCTAAAAGCACCGCTTTGACTCAAATTCGATCCGTCGCGCTCTTAATGTCCTGCGCGACCCTCAGCAGGACTTGACCTCTCAATTGTTTGTCAGATTAATGGACAGCGAGTCTTTTAACAAGTTCCATGTGGGTTTTAACAAGTTCCATGTGGGAGACTTCCAGTCTGGCCACAGCTGTCAGGCAGCGGTCCACACGGTTATCATCCTTTTGTTCGTCTCTTTTCCCGATGATTCTTGTACAAATCCAGATCCAGATTGTGATCGCTCCCAAGCCGATCAGTAGGATTGTGATGATGTACACATCCTCAACATCCTCAATTTCAAGAGAAAAAAGGCATATTGATCGCCATTTATTCCAACTGTCAATCGCAAAGCCCGCTTGATATGTCCCGATTGGACACAGCGGATCAGCTGCGTTCTGCTTCCTTGAAGAGAAAATTCAATCAATTGCTGCAAATGACCAGCTTACTAGTTGATCCATTGTAGTTGAGTAGGGAGCCAAGTCTGTTGAAGAAAGTAGAATCCACACCGTCAGGGAGGCAGTTAGGGCCGGCGAGAGGAACGACCTTGAAGGTCTAGGGAGAGGAAATAGATATGCGACTGGTCTCAGCAAGAGGGAGGGAGGAAGGCAAGAGGGAGGGAGGAATACCTACACTGTCAAGGTCTATCCAGGATAGACTGGAGGAAGGACAGAACAGAGTCCAGGGGGCATGACACTAGGTCCAGGCCCCCAACCTCACACCACTCTCGAACCCTACGCCACTTCCCTGCGTAAACCGCGGTAGTGGATGGAGTGCGCGCGTTCTGGATGGTGTTAACCACAGTAGAGTTAAGACGCATCCCCTCCAGATTCACCCTTTCAGCAGCCAAGCCATTAGAGGCTGCCCCAGAACAGGAGGCAGAACAGTGTTCCGCGTGCCTGAGAGAGGGCCTGCGGTGACCACGGAACAGGCCACGGCGGGGCCACCAAGAGCTGAATCAGGGCCGGGAACCACACCGCTGTGCCCCGGTCCGGCACGACCAGGATCAAAGTCCTGCGCTCCTGACGTACCCGCTCCAACAGCTGAGCTATCAGGTGTATGGGGGGGAACGCGTACAGAATCTCGGGCGGCCACGGACCGAATCGGCCGCCGCCCGGGGGAGACGGGGCAAGCGTACTCCTCCCTGTCTGTTGATATACGACGCCGACGTCGTGCTGTCCGTCCTGATCAGAACATGCTCGCCCATCACATGATGGCCGAGCTGTCTGAGGACTAGAAGCACTGCCTTCAATTCCAACACATTGATATGTAGTGCAGACCGGGCAGCATGGTCCTTGCCAGCTGCCCCCTACTGCATTGGTCTGACAAGTTCCCCCCCATCCCATGAGGGAGGCGTCGGTAAAGAATGTGATGTGTGACAGCCTCGCCCAGTCCCCCAGTACTGACATGGGAACCTTCAGCTGCTTCCACTTGACTCTCACAGGGTCTATTTTCATACTGAAAAACCCACCTCTGTATCCTCCTCATGAAGAGGAGGCCAAGAAGGACCACAGCTTGAGCAGATGCCATCATACCGAGCAGGCGCATCTCGGACAGCACCGTAACCGTCCTGCCAGGATGGAACCTCCTGAGCGTGCTGAGAATATCCTCTCGCCGCCGCTCTGAGAGGGATGCCCACATAGACCTTGAGCTTAGAATTAAGCCCAAGTACTCCACCTGTTGACTGGGAAGAAGAGTACTCTTATTCCAGTTCACAGCAAAACCCAGGCTGGTGAGGAATTCCACCACCTGCCTGGTATGAGACCTGGCGATCTCCTCTGACCGGCTGAGGACCAGAACGTCGTCTAGGGTAGAATAAAATTCGTATCCCCTGACGACGCAGAGGCCCCAGCGCGGCCTCCACGCACTTGGTGAAGATGCGAGGAGCCAGAGAGTAGCCGAACGGCTGCCTCTGGTACTCGTACGCTATGCCCTGAACAGGAAGCGTAGGTATTTCCTGTGAGGAAGGAAGATCAGAATGTGAAAATACGCATCCTTCAGGTCTATGGAGGTGAACCAGTCTCCCACTCTGACAGCGCTTAACAGGTGTTTGACGGTCAACAACCTTCCATGGGACAGGTGCAGTATGGGTCTGACACCCCCCCGATTTCTCTGGCACCAGAGAATATCGGGAGTAAACGCCACTCATCACGTCCTCCCATGGGACCACGACGATGGCCTGCTTCGCCCCCAGAGAACGTATTTCTTCGGCCAGGGCTGTCACTGCTGCGGACTCTGACAATAGAGTCTGTACCAAACCCAAAAACGTGTGCCCCACCCTCAGTGTTCTCTCCATCCACACCGACATATGGCACTACAGTAGCAATCCCAGGGTTTTAAAATTAGAGTAGGTGAAAACATTATTGAGGATAAAGAGGAGGTCACCTACCTGGGCTTTATTTTAAATAACAAACTTTCTAATGAAAAAATGGCACAAAAAGTTATTACTAAGGTCAATCAAAAAACCAAATTTAAAACCAAACCCTAGCTGGAGCCCTCATCCAATGTCACTTTGACTATGCTTGCACTTCATGGTACAGCAACATATCAAAACAAATGAAGACAAAGCTCCAGACCTCCCAAAACAAACTAGTGAGACTCCTGCACAACCTTCACTTTAGGACTCACCTAACGCCAGCCCACTTTAGCAGTCTGGGATGGCGTAGGGTTGAAGAAAGGGTACACCAGCTTAAAATGCTACTGGTTTTTAAAGTACTGAAAGAAACGGTCCCCAAGTACCTAGTACATTATTTTAATAAAGTAGGAGATGTCCACAAACACGCCACAAGAGGAAGCCCCACGGACCTCGTCCCGCCGAGAGTCAGGACATGCATGGGGAAAGATGCATTTTTTTACTCGGCTACGGTAATGTGGAATGCCCTGCCAACATTCATAAAACTCCTGAACTCCCCTCTCGGATTTAAATCCGCCCTAAAAACATGGCTCAGCAGCAACTCAAATTGGTCTTAAAATGTTTTTTATCTCTTTTATCATAACTTGGCTTTTATTTCTTTTATCATGAGTTGCTTTTAAGGGTTTGCGGATTTTCTTTTAACATTAGTTAACTGTATGAGTTGTCAGGTTAGGTGTTTTTATACAAATTTTTAGGATGTGTCCTGTCTAGTGTACATGTCCATTTGTGTTTCTGTGCCTTTTTATGTTCCATGTATGGACCACAATGGAAACACGCCTTGGCTTTATTGTGTTTTATCCATTTTTGACCAGCGTTGTTGACACTGTTATTGTCTTGTCTTTTTAAATGTTTTTGTCCTACGATTGTGTCAAAATAAAGTATTCAATCAATACGTGGTAAAAATCCCAAAGCGCCAACTAGCGCCGGTTCACTAAGAATTGTAAACAGGTGGCCCGGTCCCTCCCGCTGTGCATTGCAAACCCTGGTTTCGCCAACCACGCAAGCAAGGTGTCTCGCGGAGTCGGGATATCGCACCCTGACTCTACCAACGAGGCAATCGCACCCAAGGGAGACCCCGACAAAAAGGGGCGGTCTGCTACGGGGGGAGCACTCATCACCCCCGGTGAATGAGGTAGTTCCCCCGCTGAGCATCTTCCCGGCGTAGCTTGCTGGGGACAGCCTGCTCTGTGGCTGGACATGCATGGTGTGTGGTCCCCACGCTGCCCGATAGGGTGAGTCCCTACACAGCGTCCCTGTAGTGATATTACTACCACCCAAATTACGGGTGCCTGACTGACCACCGCGGGATCGGAAGTCCGGACGGGGGGGGGGGCACTAACGTAATACCCGGCCTGGTGAGGGCGGGGCTGGGGGAACCCACGCTGCGACCTCCTGGGCCTAGAGTTCCCCCTCTGACAAATTTTTTTAAATACAGGGAACCCTTCTCCGTCGTCAGATACAACACCAGGCTCACCAAACACAGACGCAGGACGTGTGGTGCAGGAGCCTCCTGACAGTACAGCATTCTCATACAGACCCAGGCCTAGCTAGCAGCTGGGTGTCAGCCCCTGTCTCCAGGAGAAGTGATATGTGGGACCGCTTGCGCTTCACTGGAAGAACGCGGCCCCCAGCCAGAGGGGACACAACAGAGCCCTGAATCCCGAAGTGTAGCGGGGGGGGAGTGAACGGAGAGCGTGCTAGACACAGCTAGATGGCAACGTTTTTTTAGGGCGTGCCCATCTAATACAGCCGATCCCTCGGCCGCCGAGGCTCTCGGCACCGTGATAACCTGTTCTCTTTGTGTCCAGGTTATCCCAGGCGGGAGACACATGGCCGCCGGTCGGGGGGGTGCTCTCACCTCTGGCTGCGCAACACAAGGCCTGGTGTGGGGCGGCGTGGGGCCCCGGTCAAATACCGCCTGCGCCTCCGTGGACAGACCAAAAAGTCCATCCACGGAGAGGGGAGCCCTGAGGAGGAGAACTCTCCTCTCCTCCTCCAGGGGAGATTGCTCCAACCAAAGATGTCTGTGAACAAGAGTCGACAGCATCCTAGCCCTTCCTGTGGTTATTGCCTGTGGCTGGGTCAAAAGCTGAATAACCTCAAAACCTTGCACGATGGTTTTGACGTCGGCTAGTCCTAAGACCCCATCACTCGACACCATTTTCGACAGAAAAACAGCCAATTGAGTTGCTGCTAAATTCTGTACTGCGGCGGTATAAGCTTCAACAGCCCACTCAGCCACCTGCCGGGCCGACTCGCCCCTTGGCGTCGGCTACCGGGCGGGATACCAGGGATCTCAGGACAAAGGACCGATGCCACCCGCTGCTCTAAGCACAGTACACCAGTGGTGGCTGCTGACCAATTCTATTTAGGCATAACAAAAAATATTGTTTGTTTCCTGTTTGTTGTCAGTTAAGGCCATGGGTAGGTAGGGAATTTATTTTATTTAATTTTTTTATTTTATTCTTTCCCACGGCGACTATGGATAGGGAATTTCTTTATTTAATTAAAATGTTCACAACTACATGGATGCATGTACTCTGCCAGCATGTTTAACATCCATAATACTAAAGGTTTGACTAAGATTTCTATGAAACGTTATAAAAAAAAAAAAAGGGAATAATATTTTATATATATATATTTTTTTAACTCATAAAATATATTGGGTCGCACCTAAATCGGCAGGGTCAGTCGGCAACCGGAAACAAACCATTATTTTGTTTAGGCCTTACTAGTGAAGCACTGCCTCACTAGTAGTCATGCAATAACCTCCACTGCGGCACACCTGTCCTGAGCCCCGTCGTCAGACCGTCCACCCGTGTAAGGGATGAATGAATGAATGGGAGGAAGGAATGAATGAGAACTTTATTAACAGATTGCAGAATGGGCACACTTACCACGGCCCAATACACACAACTGCTAAGGGGATGCAGACCAGAGAAAAACGTTTGTCTTGTCTACATCAGGGTCCCCCATTTTCAATTCATAGATTCATAAATGCATAGGGTAGACAAGCCTCAGATACCGTTTGACCTACAGCAATGTAATGGTTAAACGGTGGGAACTGAACACAGCCCCGGCGGGACAACACGTGGGAGCAGCGTCCCGAAAAGCAACAGAATTAGTAGTAGCTGCGTGTGCCATGATAAATGGAAAAACATTTAACAACGTGTCACATTCATCCAAATACACAGCCCCCCGCGCCATCACACCGCCCGGTCGTCACACAGGACAACCAGCAGTAGTGAACATGCTAGTACCAAAGCCTGCCGGTGTCGGCCCCCCTACCTGAGTGCGACGTGGCTCGACCGCCGACCGTCGCTCGTAGTCCGTCAGTCCACTGCCGAGAATCGAGGACAGACCAGAATAGGGCCGACGTTCCGTCTCGACGCGCCGAAGAGGGTCCGGGAGCTGGCGAACCACCGGCGAAAGTCCAACCTTGTTTAATTTCTCCTTTCGCTTCATAATAATTTCCACTGGTTGAAATGCATATGGACGCTGGAAAAAGACGAACGTGGACGTGACCACTTCCTGTGTCTTGTAGGCACACACGGGAGTAGGCGTGGTCACGTGCAAGTGACGTGCATGTGCAACTTTTTCACATGCACAATAGGTGCATGAGATGGCATCTCATAACGGCAGAGCGAGACGCGATTGGCCAGTATGAATATATAACAACCGTCTTACTCAATGCATTGTCTCTGTCGCAGCTCCATATTATATACTTGATGACATCATTTTAGCACTCGTTTTGGATTAGGGAGAGATTTTTATAAAAAAAAATTGTCACTAATATGTTTTTGTTAGACCACAGGAATATCATGTAGTAATTATTAAATAGTTCCCTATACTTTATGAATAACCTTGGGGAAATTTGTCCTCTGCAAGTTCAGAGGAAAGAGACATTCACATCAGCATTTCATATTAATTCACACAGTGGCATAAAAAGTGTCTTTTCAGTATATAGATTGTCCCGTCAGTATATTCATATACTGTGTAGCCTGCCTGTTTGCAGTTGTGACAGTCTTTTCCTCCGTTCTGACGGTCCTGTGGCTGCAAGACAGCCCAGGTCGCTTCTTAACCCTCGTCCCAGCCCCCCGGGTTTGCATAGACTTTTTAGGAAAGGGGGAAACCATAATGCATACATGTATATGATACAATTAATTAAAAAATAAATCATAATTATGTTTGTTAGATAACCTCTGATCCTCCTGTTACAAAGTAATAGGGAAAAATACAATTTAGAAACAACAACAAAAATATAACAGTAAACATAAAAAGAAAAGATTAAAAAACAACAACATGATTTTTGTTCATTCTCTGGTGTCAAGTTACAAGTGTTCAACCTAGTGGAGTACTGATTTTACCTTCTGGGCCGCAGTAAGTAATATTTGGATCGATTCTGTCCTTGCTCCCTGTGCTCTAGCACTGGATGCCTCTAATCTCAATACTTCGTAGAAGGACAGTTTCCAACGGTAAATATTGAGATTGAGGTGGTTTCCATCTCATTACGAGCATTTTCTTTGCTGCCGTTAAACCGGCCAGAAACACTCTCTTTTTGTGAGGTATTAATTTTAGAGATGAATCATTTAATAATAAAATGTGTGGCAAACAAGGTATGTTTATCTCCGTTATATTAGTGAGAAATAATGCAACCTTGGCCCAAAAAGCTACTCCTGGACATTCCCACATCATATGTATGTATGTTCCTATGACTTTTTGCGGACATAAAGCGCATAGAGGACTTTGTAAAATTTTTATTTGATACATGTTACTGTTAACTGTGTTAAAAATGTATCGGATGTTGTGCCTAGGCTATTATTTTTTTTCAATAAACTGTGAAGGAGCATCATTTTGCCATTATTACCAAACGTATGTGTTTTTATTGTGCTTTGAAACTACCTGTTAGGAGTGTAGGTAGGGATCACTGGTCTCCTTTTGCGGTTCAGTTTGGCTTTTGCCACGACTGCAGAGGTTATAGGCTGGCCTGCTACCTTCTTCCCTCTGGGTTTATGCCACTGCTGTGGCCGACTGATACAGGAGGCAGTGTCATCATTTTGGGCACGAGAAATGTCTAAAGTGTACATGAGCCCAATGATGTGTGCACAGTACCCTGGTGCCCTATGGTTTCAACAGAAATGAGAAGGGGAGAAAATAAATAGACTGTTTGAGAACACTGCTCGTACTAGCTGCTACTTGAATATCACTAACATTACATAAATGACACAGCTGTCGGGTCTAGCTACTGGCCTACACAGTGGCTTTGACATATGCAAATCCAATGTCTGCCTGACTTTAGCCCTGCCCCACCCACTCAGTATACCGGGTGAGTGAGAGAGCTGTTATACTGCGTTGGACCACTAAACTAAACTAAAGTGTATCAGCAATAGTAGTAATCATGGAGGTCTAAGGTAATAATGTGTTAGAAATTACTTACCCTGCAATACACAAACAACACTGCTCCATGATGGTGTTCAAGTTCAAGTTCAAGTTCAAGTTCTTTAATAGTTGTCATACAGAAGTACAGAATACTTTCATACAAAATGCTTCTTACTGTTACGCTCCAGAGACTGTGCTAGACAAGATAGTATCAAATAACATAATAACGTAATATAGCATGAATTTAGAAGAAGAAAAATGAGGTCACAGTGTTCGGTATAGACATATGTACAATGTTCTGAGTTACCATATAATATACAATACACAATACTATGCAGTGTACTAATGTACAGTACTATCTAGTGCAAAGCAGAAATGGGATGAGGTACAATTTTAGGTACAATTTACAGTAAGGTGTACGAGTTGTAGTGCAATCCTTCATCCATAAATATAAAGTGTGGGGAGTGGGTGCTACAGTGTGTTTGTTTAAAGTGGGTGTGTGCTATAAAGTGTGTGGAGTGGGTGCTACAGTGTGTTTGTTTAAAGTGAGTGTGTGCGTGTGGATGTGTGTGCTATGTGCGTTTGGTGGTTGTTGTTGTGTAGTGTTCATTCATTGTTCGTTTAGCAGCCTGATGTTGTCATCAGCAACATTGATACAGAGCATGTGGGGTTTCCCACTTTTCAGCTGCGAGTGGTAGCATTTAGCCTCGATTCTAATTTTTTATTTTAATTTTTTTGTTATTCCCTCGTTTTTTATTATATATATATATATATATATATATATATATATATATTTTTTTTTTTTTATTATTATTGTAAAACAAAAATTATTAAAAGTCAGTACTCAACACACAATGCATAATGAAACTAACAGTCAAGGTGGCTAAAATTACATGCAAGTACAGAAACAGAAAACAAAAAAAAGTCTATAATAATATTTTACCGTATACAGTGTATATCCAACGAAATTACCAATTATACAAATGCCTTATACAGGATATACCCCTAATACCTATTTTCTAAAACCCTACACACATATGCTCCAGCTCGAACCCCCCCCTCCCGGACCCCTCCTTGGATAGTACCTCCATTATCCCTCACTCCTAACCAGACACTACCATTATAAGCTAGCTTTTATTCTCTCCACCACTTCTAACCACATTGACATTTTGGATTCGTTGAGACCCAGAATTCTTGCTGTAGATATTTCTTGATAAATCACATCGAGATATGTAAGAGACCAAACTTTCCGGCAAATTTTTTCCGGTTGAAACCAGCGTGATGCGATCAGTTTTTTAGCTACTGTGATACCCGATAAAACCAATCTCTTTAGCTGTGGATTTACTGCAAACTCAAAAACATCATTCAAAGGCAATACAGAGGGGTGTACTGGTATATTCCAAGATACGAGTTTTGATAATTGATGGGTCACATCTTTCCAGAATGCCTTAACTGGTGGGCAGTCCCAATACATGTGCATAAATGTCCCTTCGTCTCCATTTGTACATTGGGAGCATTTTGAGTCTTGTTTCAGGCCCATTCTGTTCAGTCTTATAGGAGTCAAGTATGTCCTGTGAATATAGTTAAGATTGATTTGTTGATGGTCCGGGTTCCTTGATGTAAGACGGACATTTGCCCATGCTTCTTGCCAATCAAAGTCACTTTCCAGGTCTGGTATATCCCTCCTCCAGACAGTGTCTAGTTGGAGGGTTTCATACGAGGACGTTAGTAATTGATAATAAAAACCTGATACAAAACCTCGATTCTAATTGTATCTTTTCAGTAAATGTTTATCTCATGAACATACTTTTCCACTGCGTATTGTAACCCTCTCTGTCTGCTTCTAGACTAAATATTTGTGTCATCTTTAAAAAACAGGTATATTACCTGCTGTGGTAAATCTGACAATTGAACTTGATGTCCCCCCGTGGCCATAGTCATTCACGGTCGGCTTTGTTTGTCCGAGGTTTCAAAGGGGGCGTGGTTTAGCGACAGGTCTATTGGACTCCTATCTAGCAGCTGTGGGCAGCCATAGTGCATGTACTTCAAACTGTCCACAAGAGTTGTGTCCTCGCCTAAATAAATTATTAGTTGATTAATCTAATGGTCACACGGTAGGACTGTGTGGATTAATATAGGCCTAAATAATAATAATAATAATAATAATAATATGGCATCTGTATGTGAAACCTGGGGCTGTTCCATAGACAATGAATGGGCACTGACTTTGTGGAGCCCCATAAAATGTGAAGTTGAGTTTTATGAAAAGGAGGTTTATATTCTAAACTTGCTAATATGTCTGAACCACAATTGAGACCTCGTTTTGTTCATAAGCGCTCACACAATGTAATGAACCCACAGAGACAGTGCCCTGTTCATTGTCAATGGAGCTACCCCGGATTTTACATGGAAGTGACATCACAAATGTGTTCACAAATTATGACTGAACTGTCCTGGGGCACAGGAATAACATGTGAATTCTTAAAATGGATGACATTCCCCTTGAATAATTTCAAACCCATACCCTGCCATATTATCTGCCATCTGGCCAACAACCATTAACCTAGTTCAGTCCACTGAATTCAACCAAACCGTGCCGTGATATACAAGTTACAAAACAAAAAACATGTCTTCAGGGCTGATCTACCTCAAATCAAGGGATATCTCTCTCTTTTCACAATCAAAATTGAAAAGAAAACTGTGGCAATGTAACAAGATCACCTCATGGATATACACTCCCCTATAATCATTTCAAACTCGTACCCTGCCATATTATCTGCCATCTGGCCAACAACCATTAACCTAGTTCAGTCCACTGAATTCAACCAAACCGTGCCGTGATATACAAGTTGCAAAACAAAAAACATGTCTTCAGGGCTGATCTACCTCAAATCAAGGGATATCCCTCTTTTCACAATCGAAATTGAAACGAAAACTGTGTCAATGTAACAAGATCACCTCATGGATATACACTCCTCATCCCTCAAGAAAACAATTTTGTTTTGGGTTTGGCAATTATTTCTGATATGAAACTTATTAATTAAACAGATTAAACAATTCTGACAGTATAGTGTCAAGAGTCAAGTTGTAGTTTGTTTTTGCTTGGCAAAGGTAGGTGAGAAAACAGCGGGTTCAGGGAGAAGACTGAGCTAGGGGTTTCTACACAGCTGTATGTGGTGAATTGATTAAATGCTCGATTAAACACTATAGGCACAGCAGTCTGGCGGCCTAATTCAAAAGCATAATAATCTTGTTTTGCAGATTATTGCCTCTTGCAAGCCTGCACCCTTTCACTCACTCACACACACACAAACACACACATACTGTACATACTGTACACACACACACTCTCACTCACTCACTCACACACACACACACACACACACACACAGACACACACACACACACACACACACACACACACACACACACACACACACACACACACACACACACACCCTCTCACACACTCACTCACACACACACACAGACATTTAAAATATGCCAAGAACCACATGTTGGTGAGGATTACAGTTATTATAGTCACGGTGCACTCACTCTCACTCTCACACACACACACACACACACACACACACACACACACACACACACACACACACACACACACACACACACACACACACACACACACACACACACACACACACACACACACACACACAAGGGGGGTGTTAATAGAGCCAATCTGGATAACTATCGTCCAATCTCCACCCTTCCTTGCTTGGCCGAAGTACTTGAGACCTTAGTCAGTTCGCAATTGAAGTGCTTCCTTTCAAGCCACTCTATTCTTAGTCCTCACCAATCCGGTTTCAGACCTGGCCATAATACAATCTCTGCTATCACTCTTGTAACCAACAATATAGTCTCTGCCTTGGATAGGAGGAAGCACTGCGCGGCCCTCTTTGTCGACCTCTCAAAAGCCTTCGACACGATCGATCACCACCTGCTTTTAAAAAAGCTGTCCGATATCGGCTTGGATATGGGTGCTTCTGCATGGTTTCGTGACTACCTATCTCTCCGACGTCAATGTATAAAATCATCACATGGTGTCGTATTCGATTTATATAGAATAATCTTCAGGACGAGGAGATTGCATTTAGATATTTATTCAAAGGTAAGTATTCGTTAAGCATGAGTGTAACTCCATCCACGGCTGGCAGCCAACTGACTGTCAGGACCCCTTGTCAGGTATAGATAATAGGAAGGTGCGCCTGGCGCGCCTGTCGTAAATTATATATTCAAAGCATGAATATTACATCCTCCTTCTTTTAAAGAAAGCTTTATAAGCTATGAACAAAATTGAAATAAAGAAAGGTTGTGCAATACTCTGTAAGAGTTTCTTTGTAAACAATAACAAGTGCGTTACCTGTGTCAGGACCAGGCAATGTAAACAGGTAGGATTAATATGTTAATATTTTGTTACATTTCACCACCCCTTTTTTTTTTTTTTTTCATTGGGGTAACTGGTGTTATAATAGGGCAGCGATCCGCCTGCACCCTGTACATTTATAGGTCTAAAATGTCCCGAGGCTTCACTGCTCGGCCGGATCTGGTGTAGTATGAAGCTGAGTTCTCTTCTGAGTCCTCTGACAGTTCAGGGTCGTTGGTCTCCGGCGGTTGATCGACGCTCTCTGAACTTGGCATACCATCGCTGTCCTGGAAGTGTTCCTCTTTTGTGTCCCTCAGGTGCCTGCGGTTGCGGCGGTATTCGCGTCCATCTTGGGTGCGAACGTGGTATGACCGCGCAGTGTCGGCTGGTTGTATGACTACTGCTGGCCTCCAGCGTCCATGTTCTTGTAGCCTGACAGATTCACCACAATGTAGTGGGGGCAGCGGTCTAGCTGACCTGTCATAGTATTTCTTCTGGTGCTGTTGTCTCTGCACTCGCTTGTCATGTCCATCTTTGGGGCTTACTACCCCTGGCCGCAGCTGTTGGTTGGTGCTCGGGAGGGTTGAGCGTAGCCTGCGGCTCATCAACAGCTGTGCCGGCGATTTGAAGTTGTCGACTGGGGTGTTACGATATTCCAGGAGGCTTAGGTACGGGTCTCTTCCGTCTGCCTTAGCCTTGTCCATGAGTGATTTTGCCGTCTTCACAGTTCTCTCCGCTAGTCCGTTGCTTTGCGGATAGTGTGGGCTTGACGTGACGTGTGTAAACTCCCACGACTTGGCGAATGCCTCGAACTCTTTAGACTTGTATTGTGGTCCGTTGTCTGAGACTATGGTCTCTGGGACGCCATGCCTGGCACAGGCTGCCTTTAGCTTGTGGACAACAGCTGCCGATGTGGTGCTGTGAAGTCTGTCTAGTTCGAAGAATCTGCTGTAGTAGTCGACGGTCACAACATAGTCCTGGTTGTTCCAGTTAAAGAGATCTGTCCCTACAACCTGCCAGGGGCGGTCTGGGATACGATGAGGCATCATGGGCTCCTTGGTGTTTGATGGGCGGCGCTCTTGGCATATTGAGCACTTCTCCACGACTTGCTCTATATGTCTACCCATTCCAGGCCAGAACATGATGTCTCGTGCTCTCAGTTTGCATTTTTCCATTCCCATGTGGCCTGCATGGATCTTAATCAGCATCTCTCCTCTGAGGCTGGTAGGGATGACTATTTTCTCCCCTTTGAAAATGATTCCATTCGTTTTGGATAGTTCATCTCGGTGATTCCAGTATTCGGTGATGTTCTGGGGGCATTGTTTTCTTTCCTCAGGCCATCCCTCCAGGATGCCTGTTCCTTAATGATAAGCAAGCAGTGCAAGAATGCGGAAGCATTCTACCGTAGTGGCGTGCGGTAATGCGCCTTTCATTTTCCGCCGCCCAGCTCAGGTGCGTGCGTGCGCCGGCGTGCTCGCGCGAGGTGCCCGCGCATGCGCATGAGATCCCGCCTTGGTTCGACACGAGCGGAGCTCAATATATATAAGTCACCGCCCCTTATTCAGTATCGAGAAATAGCTCAATTGGCAACACTGCATGGCTGTGGATCCTACAGCTCGTTTGCTGGTGAGTTCGAATCCCATAAAATATATTTTTTTTAACGTGATTTTTTTTTAACGTGTATTCTTTCGCCGGTTAAGGTTAGGCATGGTTAAGGTTAAGGTTAAGGTTAGGCATTGTTTCGGAGTTGGTTAAGGTTAGAACGGTTAAGTTTAGGCGCTGTTAAGGAGCTGGTTAAGGTTAGAGTTTGTCAAAGAGAATGGCAATATTCTTTCTATGGTTAAGGTTAGGCATGGTTAAGGTTAAGGTTAAGGTTAGGCATTGTTTCGGAGTTGGTTAAGGTTAGAACGGTTAAGTTTAGGCGCTGTTAAGGAGCTGGTTAAGGTTAGAGTTTGTCAAAGAGAATGGCAATAGACAGCCTATTTCCGCGCGACAGCTCCCAAAGCGGGCCTGAAAAGAAAGGCGCTTTACCGTAGTGGCGTGCGGTGACGAATGCTTCCGCATTTTTGCACTGCTTGCTTATCATTAAGGTAGACGCCTCCAGGATAGCCTGGCTGAGCAGCTTTAGCTGTGTGTCATTGTCTGTTGTTTCTCTGATCTCCTGTAGCCTGTCGTTGTGTACAGGTAAGCTGTTGTATACCATGTGTACCTGAAGGTCCATCCCTTCACTGAGACCGTCGTTGTGAGAGGTGAGTGATTTCCTGGACAGCGTGTCGGCTACTGGGATGTCTTTCCCAGGGCGGTGCACGATCGTGAAGTTGTACTTGTGTAGTTGCAGTATCATCCTCTGTAACCGCGGTGGGGCTGCGGCGATCGGCTTCTTCATGATCGACTCCAGGGGCTTGTGGTCAGATTGCACCATAACATGGCGACTGTAGGCATATTGGTGGAAGCGTTTGAATCCATAAAGGACTGCGTACATCTCCTTTTCGATTTGTGCGTAGTTGACCTCGCTGTCCGTGAGTGATCTGGATGCGTAGCTAATGGGCCTTCCTTCCTGCATCAGCACAGCACCCAGACCATACTTTGATGCGTCCACTTGTAAGCTGAGCTCCTTATCTGGGTCAAAGTAGATGAGGACTGGCCCAGGTTCACTGGTAAGTATGTCTTTCATCTTTTGGAATGCAGCGTCGTGCTGCGCGTCCCACAGGAACTCATTCGATTGATTAAGCAGCTGTCTCATGGGTGCGTTGATCTCGGAGAGACTCAGGGCGAACTTCGCCAGATAGTTGACCATACCTAGCACGGTCTCCAGTTCTGCACGGCTCTTTGGCGCCTCCATCTCCTTGATGGCAGCTATCTTGCCTGGGTCAGGCTTCATGCCGTCAGCTGAAAGGATGTGCCCGAAGTAGCTCACTTCGGTGGCTCCGATGGTGCACTTGTCTGCGTTGAGCCGAACGCCACTCTCCCGTGATCTCACCAACATTGCATGTAGGTTCTTATCGTGTTCCTCTCTGGTCGCGCCATATACAAGGATGTCGTCTACTATAGCTGCTACTCCGTTCAGTCCCTCGTATGTCTCGTCGATTTTTCGTTGGAACTCGTCCTGGGCAGAAGCGAGCCCAAATGGTAATCGTAGGAATCTGTATCGTCCAAACGGTGTGTTGAACGTCGTCAGCTTCGATGATTCTGTGGAGAGCTTGATGGACCAGTATCCCGACCTTGCATCCAGTACGCTGAAATAGCGTGCGCCTGTTAGTCTGGGTGTGATGTCCTCTAGTGTCGGCAGAGGGTAGTGCGGGCGCTTGATAGCCTTGTTTAGCTCCTTAGGATCCAAACATAGTCTGAGCTTGCCTGTGCGTGGTTTCTCAACAATGACCAGTGCACTGACCCACTCCGTTGGTTCGATGACTCTAGCGATGATCTGTGTGTCTTCCATACTCTGTAGCTCCTTCTTTAGTCGGCCACGCAGGGCGATCGGTGTCCTTCTCAGTGGGCAGACTACTGGCGTGGCGTCTGGGTCTATATGGATGTGACACTCTCCTGGGAATAGTCCTATCCCTTTAAACACGTCGTGGTATTCTTCCATGATGGTCTGTTTATCTGTGTGTGCATTTACTGACAACACTAGTTTAATGAGGTCCATATTCAGGCATGCCTGTAAACCTAGAACTGGGGGTGCCTGAGTGTCTACTATGTAAAAGTCTAACAACATGCCACGCTCTTTGTATTTACACTTTAACGTGCATGTGCCCTTTACCACTAGCTTCTCTCCACCATATCCTGTCAGTCTGCGTGAAGTAGGCTGTATTTTGCGTTTCTCTTGTAAACTGCGATACTCTCTCAAAGGAATTACATTTACTTGTGCACCTGTGTCTAGCTTAAATTTAAGCTCTGTGCCCTGTTTTCCTACTTGTATGTCTGCGAACGCTTGTTCTGTTGCATCAAACCGTCTGTCTGTCACGGTGTCTACATACAGTTCGTCTGACTCTTCTCCTGACTCAGAGCGCATGCTAATCTCGTGTACTGACTTTTTCTGGAAACTACCGGCCCTGCAGACTTTGGCAAAGTGGTTCCATTTTCCACACTTCGTGCACTGTTTCCCCCTAGCTACACAGTTATCCCCTTCCTTGTGAGCTCTACCCCCACAGTATCCACAGTTCTTACGTGTGTCTGTGTCGCTCGCTCTGTTCGCTCTCTCTGTCCACTCTGCTCTGGGGCGATATCTCTGTGCGCTATACTTCTGTTCATGTCTGTGTACCTCGTGCACGAGCTGCTCCTGCGCGCTGCTCGTGGCGCCAGTAAAGCTCTTTATCTGTGATTGTGCTAGCTCGTGGGCTCTAGCTATATCTACCGCTTTGTCTAACGACAAGTCTGATCCAACGTTTAATAGTTTCTCTCTTACTTTTGCTGAGTGTATGCCAAACACTATGCGGTCTCTAACCATCTCATCATTGTTCACATATGCACAGTCCTTCACGAGTAGTTTCAATGCAGTGACAAATTGTTCAAATGACTCGCTAGGTTGCTGGGTTTTCTCATGGAATTTGTACCTAGCGAAAATCGTGTTCCTCCTTGGAAGTATGTATGCTTCGAAATTGTCATAGTAGCTCTTCAATACCTTTGCTTCATCTGCACTGAGAGTCCATGTGTTGTGAATGTCTCTCCCTCTTTCTCCGCTCCACAGTAGCAGGTAGCTACATTTCTCGTCCTCTCCTTTCTTCTTGAGTGGGCCCGAAAACATTAGCTCTGCATGCTGCCTGAACTTCTTCCATTCTCCCGGTAAGTCCAGAGAATCCCAATTCATCCGTGGCGACGGGACTCCGTTGATATCCATGTTCACCCCGCTTCTGACACCATGTCGTATTCGATTTATATAGAATAATCTTCAGGACGAGGAGATTGCATTTAGATATTTATTCAAAGGTAAGTATTCGTTAAGCATGAGTGTAACTCCATCCACGGCTGGCAGCCAACTGACTGTCAGGACCCCTTGTCAGGTATAGATAATAGGAAGGTGCGCCTGGCGCGCCTGTCGTAAATGATATATTCAAAGCATGAATATTACACATGGCAATTCGGAATTCTTAACTGTTACAAAAGGTGTCCCACAGGGTTCGGTGTTGGGGCCTGTACTTTTTACTGTCTACATTAATGAGCTAGTCTCTTCACTAACCGGTTGCCAACCATTTCTATGCAGATGACACTATTCTTTACTGTATTGCGGATAGCCCGCAGGCTGCTACCGTCAACTTGCAGCTCACTTTTAAGTCATTGCAGGACACCCTTTCTCAGCTCAGGCTTGTCCTTAACTCGATGAAAACAAAATGTATGATATTCTCAAGAGCTAGAAATGTGGACTTTACTAAACTTCTCATATCTACTATTGATGGCTCTTCTATAGAGAGAGTTACCGATTACAAATATCTTGGGCTATGGCTCGATGAGAAGCTCTCATTCAAAAATCATATTGACAGCTTCGCCTCCACGCTTCGGCAGAAGGTTGGCTTTCTATTCCGAAATCGGTCTAGCTTCCCTTTGCTCAGTAGGAAGAGAGTTGTAGATGCGGTATTCTTGTCAGTATTGGACTATGGTGATGTTATCTATAGGCATGCAGCTGCATCTACATTGAAGCAATTGGACTCTGTATATCATTCCGCTATTAGATTTATCACTGGTGACAGTTATGATACTCACCACTGCATTCTTTATGAAAAGGTGGGCTGGCCCTCTCTTTCTCAGAGGCGCAGTTACCACTGGTACTTGTTCATCTTCAAAGCCATTAGTGGTAAACACCCTCCTTATATATCATCCTTGCTGGATTGGAGTCTTGGTGCTTATCAGACCAGATCCAACAGCTGGCTTACTCTTAGGGTTCCACAAGCGCTTTCGGATCTGGGCAAGACAGCATTTTTTATTGATGCCCCAAACACATGGAACACTCTTCAACAAACCCTAAAGTTAGAGGTCCTCCCATCTGCTTCTGCTTTTAAACATCTGGTGTTAAATCTCTGTTTGTCAAATTGCAATTGTTTTTAGTTTCTTCTATTCTTTTTCATATTTTCATTGTGTTGCTCATTGTGTTGCTCATGTGTGTGTAAACTCGTCGTCATTGTAAATGAGGGAAACCTCAATGTCCTTCGAGTTAAAATAAAGGTTACAAACACACACACACACACACTCACACTCACTGACCGTATATGGATACATACACTCACATTTACACACACTCGAACGCACACACACACTCACCCTATCTCTCTCACACACACACACACACACACACACACACACACACACACACACACACACACACGCACACACACACACACACACATTTAAGGCGAGACACTACAGGTGAATAGGGTAAAAAATGTAACTAATAGATATCACAATGAAACTTCCCCAGTTGATTACTTGTATTAAGACAAGACTTTTCTGAAATTGTATGTTTAAATATGCAAATGAGGCATGGTCTACTTAAATATGCAATAATTTGCATATAATTCCAGGACAGAAATCTGAACATTGGATAAAGCCATTTTCAAAATTATAGTTTCATTTTGTTGACATATTAGAGCCAAAGGTTATTACAGAGGGGATTTTGGATATCTCTTTTTATCACTCCATAAATCAGAAAATACTCCATTCAGTCCATTTTTATGGTAAAATTCCATATTTCGCCATGTTTTTAGGAATAAAATGTGATATAAATCAGGGTATGAATGCGATATCAACAAACCCTTCTGTAAATACCTTCAGAACATAGATATGAATAGAACTGGAAGGTTTGATGTATGTGAGTGTTACTGAAGTGGAGATTTCTGGCTCAGAGTATGAGGAAAAACTCTTAAAACTCATTTTTGGGGAAAACGCCTTCAAAGTTCTGTATTGTAAAATGCCATACTTTTTTTTTTGAAACAGATATTTACAAACACAATACCTAATCAAACCATTAGTAATAGACAACCTAAACACATGCCTGATAACTGAATAATAATAATAATGATGTTATTGAACTGAACAGAACTACACACAGGCTACAAACAGTGTAGTACAGTGTAGTACCCCCTAATAGGCAAAACATATTTGAATAGATATCACTATGAAACTTTCCCTTTGTAACTTTTCCCTTTGAAACTTTGTTATGTACATATAAACTAAGAACAAATATATTGCAAGTTTTCAGAATTGTATGTTTATATATGCAAATGAGGCACTTCTCCATTAAATATGTGCACATTTATGGATGCAATAAGGAAAAATGAAGTAAAATAAACAACTAAATGTGTGTTATTGACGTTTTATTGTCACTAGTTTCATAGAAGACATGTTTAGGAAGCAAAATATAACAAAATCTCAAAATCAACAAAAAAAGTCTATTTGCCTATTCACCTGCAGTGTCTCCCCTTAAACTATGCCAATAACAACAACATGCTGGTCAGGATTACAGTTCTTATAGTCACATTTGAGTTTTAACCATCTGGAATGTGTGAGATGCTAAAAAAGCTGGCATGCTTTATAAAGCTGTCTGTAGGTACCAGAATACCTAGTTTACCTAATAATAGTTTGTTCTTTTTTGCACATAGTGCATGAATATGCATTAGACATACACACCCACACACATGCACATGCAAGTGTGAACACACACTCAAGCACGTACAGTATGCATAAGGGATGGGCATGGACTTTTAAATTATGTAGATATTTGACTATGGCTGATGGTTTTGTTTGTGGCAAACACTGGCAACTGCACTGATTCAGTATTCAAGTATTGTCTATATTCTATGTTCAATATAACACATTTGATTTAGTTTCCTTATTTATTTGACTAATACATGGAAAACAGTTTGTTTGTGGAAATTGGATTTATTTCATTTGCATTTGATATGAAACACAATACAGAGAAAAAACATTAAACAACAACAACAACAACAACAACAACAACAACACAACAATAATAGTTGGAATTAGACATTTGTAAAATGTTGTTTGATTAAGTAGAAGACCACAGAAGCCCCTCTGGGTGCTGCCAGGTTTGTTGGGGTAGTTTGGTTAACCGATTAACTGGGAAAACAACTAGTGCTGTCAGGCGATTAAAAAAATTAATCTAATTAATTACAGGATTTGTAATTAATTAATCTAATTAATCGCATTTTAATCGCATTACCATTTTATGCCTCATATTCTATATTCTATAATCATATTTCAAATTGCATGTGTCCGGATGGCAGAATTCAGTACTGTATCTACAAAACCTTCTGTTTAATCATCTTCCATCTATTAATTTGCTTAGATTTTTCAGGTCTGGTCAATTTGAGCATGGTGTTATTCACAGTCAAAGATAAAAAAAGATTTATTGATATTCTCATTTGGTTCATTACAATTTACTCAAAATAAAATGTTCATTCAATCAATCACAGCGCAGATTGATTGATTGAATGAAAATGTTATTAACAGATTGCAGAATGGGTACAATACAGTACGGCTCAATACACACAATTGTTAAGGGAATGCAGACCAGAGAAAGACTTTCATCTTGTTTACATCAGGGTCCCCCATTTTCAATTCATAATGAATTGTAAGTAAGGGTGCAACTTGCACCGTACAATCCATTCTTTGTGGATCTAGCCCACAGTATTTCTGACACTGGGAATACATTCCCTGAGATTCATAGATGTCCCTAGAATCAGATACCAAGAACATGCAAATGGACCATATTAAAAAAAAATCTGTAAATGTGTATTCTACATGCTTATGGAATGAATGAGATACAAAAAAAATATTATTATTAAAAAAAAAAAAAAAAAAACACTTTTTTGTAATTAATTTTGAGTTAATTTTCATAACGCGATTATTTGCTGTGTAATTAATTAATCTAATTAACGCGATAAACTGACAGCCCTAAAAACAACGTTAATAGAATATTCTTCAAATCCCTAGTATGCATGCACAGACACGTACACACACCTCACTCACCTTTCATGGATACCAGAATATGTGTGTACCTACCATGCTCCTTATACCGGTTGCCAGGTTGCTAAGGAACAGCTACATTTAGCCCGAAAACATCACTAAGATGTCAACCCATCAGATTCCTCTGCAGCACTGCTAGAGCCTTATGCCTTAGCCTGGACCTAGTCAGCAGACAGCATGTTTTCTTACAAACCCCAGGGCTTTTTGGCGCTGTGTCGCTGTTTCACTATGGCATTTCCATGTTGTAAACAGGGGCCAGAGAGCTGATTCCCTGAGGCTCTGAGCAGTGAACCTGTGTAGTACCACCCTCTTGTGTTGTTACATTTCCTGAATATGTATTTCAATGCACAATGATGGAAATGTATTAACACTTTGATCGCCATGGTTAAATTCATAATTTACCATCCCTAGCCAGCTCTATTTGTCTATGGAGAAGTTCCCCTTCTTTGCAGGGCTATAACTTTTTAAATTCTATTGCTAAATTGACATTATTATGGCCCATTCAATGTCCTATATCTATTGTTCAGGGTGTAGCAACGTTATACTTTTTCATTCACATATTCATACTAAAATATGGTCTAAAGTATAAGTATGTTTTTATCGTTTTCTGCAGCTTTCTTCAGAACTTGATTTATAGCCCCAAATGCATTATATTGATGATCAAATACAGTTTGGTAGCGATCGGTGCCAGATAAAACATTTCAACTGGAGGTACTTCTAGAAGTTACTACGTATCATCTGATGTTGACCGGATGGGCGGGGGGTCGTTTATAATTCCGTGGGCAACGTTATATCATTCACCTAGTGTGGGTCATATGATCATCAGAGCAGTTTATATGGAACACGTTAGAAAATAACGCTGAAACTCACCCTGGCTTCCTCGCGCCGTTGGGGGATGAGCGTGGAACAGAATTTTTTCTATTATGGGATGGAGAAATACCGGATCCATTTCCAGGTTGTATAATAGTATATACGTCCAAATCATGTTGTTTATTGAGTTAGGGTGAGCGATCGATTATCCAGTGTGTCAAGATGGAGTCCCTGGAGCTATAGCGAGTGGTCGGACCGAATTTGGATGAGCACCAGTTTCCTGTTTCCGGTTTGCTGTTTGGGCGATCAGCCGATCGACCACCAGATGGCGCTCTTGAACCGTTAGAGAGTTGAGAGGAGATCAGCAGTATATCTCAGCCCCCCGGAGGAGAAATATGATTTCGATCACAGATTTTAGAAATATTGATATCAAAGACGAGTTACGGCGTCTTCGGCAGAATGAGCATGGCGGGGAAAGACGAGTTCCAGCGTTTTCGGCGATTAAAGTGTTAAAATAAAATAACTGACAAGTCGTTGACCGATGAGAAAAATATTCCAGCATGCATTTCCCTAGCCTGCTGTCCCCTCCAATGTACAGTAAATTACCAAGTATGGTCTTGTCAATAATCCAATGTACAGTGTTTGTTTGTACAGGTGTACAGTGTCCCCCACCCACCCCTCCTACCCAACCCCCCCCCCCCCCCACCCACCCATCCACCTCCAATGTACAGTCCCCCCCCACCCCCACCTACCCAATCCAATGTACAGTTTCTACGTCTAATGTATATACTCTTTTCTTTCTGGACTCTTTTTGTATCACAAACAGTACTGTAATTGCAAATCTGGTATGTCATAAATGTATAGATGTAGCAGTACTGTCTATCGGTATGTCATGTATGTCTCATATGTTACGATGAATTGAAAATGGGGGACCCTGATGTAAACAAGACGAAAGTCTTTCTCTGGTCTGCATCCCCTTAACAATTGTATGTATTGAGCTGTACTGTACTGTACCCATTCTGCAATCTGTTAATAAAGTTTTCAATCAATCAATCAATATGTGGCTTTGTTGTTGGTGAGATCAGCTCCAGACAAACACACACACGTAACGGAACGCATAATCTCCTCCCGGCTACCTCCTGGTGGAGTGATTATTTTCCTGTAATCACTTAACCCGGCAGTTCATCTGCTTTACTTAACACAATAATTGCCAAAAACGAGAATTCTCGTTTCTGTGCCCCAACCGTTCAGTGCCATAAACGAAGATTCTCATTTCTGGGTAGTTTTTCCTTTTTTTCGATTTTTTTCAGAAATATTGTGTCTATTACTAGGCTTGCTTAAATTGTGATGAAACAAAGGAGAATATAAATTATGATTTTCTTTGCATCTTTGACAGTGAATAACACCATGCTAATAATGACCAAACATTAACGTTAGGTTATGACTATAACCAAGTTCTGTTAGTATAGCGACGCTCGGCATCACTAGTCTGCACTATCTCGCATATGTGCACGCGCACTGAATAAAGACCACAAATGTACCTTTAATCCCAATATTCGTCTGACCACACCCCTATCAGGTTACCCATATAAGCAGGGGTGGGGCCACCCACTCGCCTCCTTCCCAAGCTTTCGCCACAAGGCGAGGTCAAAGGCTGCAGCGGCGTCGGATGCCGAGCGTCGCTATACTAACAGAACTTGGTTATAGTCATAACCTAACGTTCTGTTTCGTATTCGCTCTCGCTCGGCATCACTAGTCTGCACAAGGGAGGCCGAGCGAGAGCCAACGGCCGACAAATACACCCCGCTGACAGCCCCCCACAACCATCAGATCAGGGAGGGCCGAGCCCCCCCGACCCACCCTAATGGAGGGCACCCCCCCTATTAGGGGCTTCACGGGAGGGCGACGGACCCGACCGTGCGAAGAGGCACTCAAGCAACTCAACGCACAGGGTGAGCAGACCGTGGCTTGACCCCACGACTACACACACGCACAACCCGCATGCCACCCGGGAACGAACGGAGGAACAACCTCGTTACTGCCCCCAGAATCACGGGGTCAAGGGCAAACCCAACCCCGTGGCAAGGCCGTAGCAGCGGAGCGCGAAGGAAGACCCAGACCCACCAAAAGGACTGGACTCCCTGGAATGGGGGCCCGGAGAAGTCCATGATGCCAGCATCAAGACCCCACCAGGTGGGCACGTAGTGCCCCGCCCCCCACATCGCCAGCGTATTCGGACAAAGGCCCCTCAGCCGAGCGGGCCCCGTCCCCCCAATAGTACACCGCCTGGCACACTGACCCTGCAACAGGCAGTCAGCATGGCCGTAAGCACACAAAAAAGGTTAACCAACGGAAGCAGGCAGCGCACCGGGGAAAAACCAGGCAACAGGCTATTAACCCTAGCCTGGAGACTGCGGATGAGACAGGCGCCAGAGGGGACAGCTGAACACAGCCGCCCCGGCGGAAGGAGCGTAAGCTGGCGGTGTTGCATGACCAAGCCTCCATTTAAAAACCCCCACCCAGAGGGGTCGAGGCAGAGAAGGCTGACACGATTGGCAGACGTCATGAACGTGCAGGGGCACCCTCAAACGGTGAACCCGGGAGTTGACACTGCTCCAACACACCAGGGAATCAACCACCTTGGTGTTACCCAATGCGGTGGTTGTTCCTATAACCCCTCAAGAAAAAACTCCAAAACACACCTGCGGGTATACACCGGCTATACCGCAGTACAAGTGTTTCAGTTTTCAAAAAAGGGTTAACCCAGGCCTACGGGTCGACGAAACAGTACTTCGGACCGGGCCTGGCGGTACGGGAAGCACAGGGTCACCAGAGGAGGTCAAAAACCACCCCCACAGGCCCCTCTTCGCCATGCGTGAGAGAGGAGCGAAAAATAATGGAGAACCAGCCCCTAAGCACACCGTACTTGGTATTCCCAGGCGGTCTCCCAACCAAGTACTAACCAGGACCAACCTGTGTAGCGGCCGAGATCCGACGAGATCGAGCGTGTACAGGATGGCATGGCCGTAAGCCATTACGACAGTGCTGAGTAAAAACGTACCCAACCAGGGTCTCCATAGCGCTTAACCCTGTGACACCCGGACTGACCTGGCATTTTTCCCCCTGAAAAAAGCCCAAGTCCCTCAGGGTACCAGAACAGCAGATCTGCATCCCCGGCGGACAACGGGTTCAACTGATCCGGACCAGCGTGACCAGAACCAGTCCCGTGCCCTAACCACGCCGACATGCCTACTCCAGGAGAAAGGGCAGATATGCGTGTCGATCTTAACATGAAAAGAAGGCGCCACCCAGACGTTCGGGCGAACCGCGCCTGGTGGCCCACCCCAAGGGCGTGAGACCCCTCTACATATGTTCAGATCCATTCCGTCATCATCCCCCAGACATGAACGAGAATCCGTCGATAACCAACCCAGGTCGTGGGATGTGGTCGTCGGAAGAGGAAAAACCCCCATCTCAGTTGCTTTATAAAAACGCTGTCAGCCGCCTGTTTACAGCGAGCTAGCACTATACGTGCGTCGGGACACACCCCCATCAATGAACAGGCTATTTAAACCTGTCATTGAATCCCCAAGGCGCCCAGGGGAACGACAAGAAAGGTGTGACACTTCCTAACTCCAACACTTTTTGAATAGAAAAGAAGGAAGCACCAACAGTATGTATCCCAGTCTACACAGCCGGGGGTAAACATTTTTCACATTTTTACATCCCACCACCCTCCCATAGGAAGGAGACGGGGATCCCCAGAGAGACTTCCCACGCGAGCTGTACAGATTGAAAAGAATATATTGCACGCACCTTGAGCCATGTAAAAAATTGGTTTTAGGGCTCTCCGGGGAAGAGGCACTGAACCCATACACACTCAATAATCGAATTGAATCGAATACATACACAATAGAATAGGACACCTTCTAGAGGGTCCACTCACTTTAACAATCTGAGGAGGAAGGCTCTGTACTCTGATGGAGGCTCCATCACATGGAAAGGAGGAGTCCGAACTCACAGAAGGCCCGAAAAGGCGCTTGGTGAGGGGGAGCCCTGACCACCCCCCCGAAACAGATCCCTCACATGGACCTGAACAGCACACGGAAGTCCTACCAACAGAGACGCGCACGGTGACGTACTCTATGGCGGGGGAATTTCTGCGGTGCACACGCCCAATATACCAGGCCGTGGGACCAGGAAACTCCCTCCCCCCCCCCCCCCCCCCGTAACGTGCCGAACCGCAATGTGACAGGAACCTTGAAGGACAGGGGGTGTACCCCTGACCGACAGAAACAAGGGGGAGAGGAAAGGTTACCAGTTCACCCCTTTACGACCCCACACCCATGATACGATGTAATGACAAAAAGAGAATATGACACAGTCATAGTCAGCTCTATGAAGCGTTTGACAGCTCCACACAGCGCATGAGCCAACCTGCTATCTGATTTTTACTAAGGAAAAAACACAGAATAGAGAGGGCTCTCTAAGAGCCCCGGTCCAACATACACATGTGCTTCTGTGGCCAGTCCAACCCAGTTGTAGGTCACATGACACACACAACCCATCATCACCTACAAAAAATGGCAAAAACACTCTACAGAGGAACGCCGTTTTTCATAATGAGAGAATACATAATTCTCGATTAGTATCGGCCACAGGCCTTGCTAAGCACACACGACAGCGACCAAACAATCTTTTCTTTTAGGAAAATAAAGTTTCTCCAGCAGTTTTAGCACAACCTCAGCAATCAAGCTAAGGGTTACATCGCATCCCTACCACACAAAAGACACAATTTAGTGCACAACATGTCTGATAGGAGGATGAAAAAGTCCCCAGGGAACCGGGGGGAAACACAATCCTCTTATTTTACCCTTAATACGGCCAGTTAAAACAGGAAAACCTGTTAATATGTGAACACACTGTTCATTGTCATCACAGGCTGAGAAAAGAACATTCTTTTACTCACTTGTCACTAAGCATAGCTTCATAGGTTAGTTACCTTAGTTGTGAGTACACGGTACATATAAACACCATGATGTTTCTCACACAACAACCAGATCATTTTCACATCTGTAACAACAACCCGATTTGCACGGAGAAGCTAACTGCCAGTGACAAAAACAGTTCACACATAACTCGCGTCGTATCCTAAATGCATTGCAGCAACACACGTTTTGGGAAAACATCGTTATTCACAAAACATTTAGAAAAGTAAAACCAGAAGACGTGTTATAAGGTCTGGTCAAACCTTGTCCTACCCGGAATGTAGATCAGCGAAGTGCAGACTCAAGACCCCGTAGACAACACAGCCGATCCTGTATTGCTCGAACTGGGCAGCATCATCGCTCCAACCAGTCGCTACAGTCCTCTTTGTTGACGCAATCCCCGTCCAGGCTCAGGGCAGGGTCGACGAACATCCCCTGTCAAGGATGACGTCGTAGTCAAGAGTGTAAAACATGTTATAATCAAAGCACGTTCAACAGAGTAGCATTAAGCTAACGGTCGCCCCAACCATCGGTCGCTACCGCCCCTGCTCGCGAGACGCCGAGCGAACGGCGCACGCGACCAGAGGGAAGCACACGGCGGCGAGCGAAGAGCCAGAGCTACCCCGCGCTGGCCTTGTCCGATAGCAGCAAGCTAACGTTTCCTAGTGATCACAACCGGCTAGCGCCGCAGCTAACAGCTGACTGGCTAACAGTAGGCCCACCTCTGTAGGCCACGCAGTGATCCCAGCAGGCTAACACCGCAGCTAACAGCTGACTGGCTAACCGTAAGCTAAGCAGCTATCATCTGAACTTTGTACACAATGACATAACACTCACCCAGACAGGCCGCCATTCTGAAAACCCTCCTCACTTTTTAAGCGAAAAGAGAAACAAGATGTCACACAGCTTTACAACAGTGATTTTACCAACACCCGACGGAATCAGCACAATACCAAACTGGCTTGTGTAGCTGACTTGAACATGGATCTGCCGCTATCGCACATCCATGCACATATCTCCTCGTGAAGGAATACTCATTTGGATATGAAAGAAGGGGCTTAACACGGGACAGAGAGATATCCACTCATCCAGAACACACAGGGATCACCAGTGTTAATGGTCGCGGCCCACTAGTTAAACTAAAATGGCTTCAGACCAAGGTCTTCTGTCGTCTAGGAGACTGAACAAAGGACCCTAGCCTGGGGCCGGTTTTCATAAACATTGTCAAGTAGCCCCCATAGCACTAACAGACAAGTGAAGCCTGCCAGCAAACATAACTCACCAGAACCAGGAACCCACCGCGTCTCACAACAGCGGCGCGTCCTACAGCCCAGCTGTGCCTTTACCGCAACCAGCACACAGCAAGGACTGCAGTTGGAAAAGCATGTAGCGGCACAAACTCCCAATACGAAAACCGGTGGAGGATTTTTAGAATGATCATCATCTTCCAGACACTCCAGTACGAAGACAATATCGCCGTATTTTCTCGAAAATAGTGAGAGAGAAAATAAAGATATGATGTCAACGTATCCTTGTTTCCCAAACTGCTCCTAATTCTTTCTTCCAGCATGGTGTCAAGTGTGGGGATCTACCGAGGCACTTCTTCCTTGTGGTGAAAGCGAGAAGGAGGCGAGTGGGTGGCCCCACCCCTGCTTATATGGGTAAGCTGATAGGGGTGTGGTCAGACGAATATTGGGATTAAAGGTACATTTGTGGCCTTTATTAATAAAAAAAAAAAAAAAAAAAAAATCTAACCCTGACTAACCTTACTGTCATGCACTTGTCCTAATAAACTAACCTACACTGTAACACGCAACACTTGATGAACATTGTTACTCAGCTGATAGAGTTGTACCCTTCTTGCTGTCTTGTCGTACAGAACTTGTAAGTCGCTTTGGATAAAAGCGTCAGCTAAATGACTAAATGTAAATGTAAATGTATTCAGTGCGCGTGCACATATGCGAGATAGTGCAGACTAGTGATGCCGAGCGAGAGCGAATACGAAACAGAACAACTGCCACTGATCTCGTTCAGTACCTTCTTGAGATCACATGTACAAATCTAAGCAAATGAATACAGGGAAGATGATTAAACAGAAGGTTTTGTAGATACAGTACTGAATTATGACATCCGGACACAAGCTGAATAAAACGTCCTCACGTCTGATCAAGCCAACATCTACAGTAAGTGCCCCTCGGAGATGAAAAGCCAAGCACTCCATTTAAATGCCTGACAAATAGAATAGAAATATATTATTCATAAAAATAAGTCTAAGAATAAAATACGGTTGGGGATATACATTTCCTATGTTATGTATATACATTCTACTAAAATATATAGTAAAATGATGGAGCACTCTTCACATATTGGTTAAAAAGGTAAATGTCCCAAATGGAAAAGCGGATATGATTTCACATGTTTGCAGACTTTGGTAGATAAATGGATATAACGATTTTGTTGAGGAAATCATTCTAAAAGGAGTAGCCACTGCACGGAAGTATTTAGAGATCATGTTTGGAGGCTTTTCCTGAACCTGAATAAACTCTTGTCAACTACCAGATATCCACTTGAAGCTTGAATGTACCAATAGAGGCTGTCATATGGGACCTTTTGTTTTTATGCCGGAAGTGACAAAAAAAGTAGGGGTACATTGACAAAATCTAGTGGCTAAAAAATAAGACACCTATTTAGACCTTTATTAACCTGTTAAGCCATAGCCCTATTTTCTGAAAATCCGCGTAAATATACATACCTAAGTAAATGGAAGATTGCTCCACTTCTACAAGGTCCATTTGCATGTTCTTGGTATCTAGGGACATCTATGGATCTCATGGAATTTATTCCCAGTGTCAGAAATATGGTGTCTGTTACTAGGCTTGAGTAAATTGTAATGAAACAAAAGAGAATATAAATTATGATTTTTCTTTGCATCTTTGACAGTGAATAACACCATGCTAAAAATGACCAGACATGAAAAACTGCCACTGAGCTCGTTCAGCACCTTCTTGAGATCACATGTACAAATCTAAGCAAATGAATACAGGGAAGATGATTAAACAGAAGGTTTTGTAGATACAGTACTGAATTATGACATCCGGACACATGCAATTTGAAATATTATTATAGAATATAGAATATCAGGTGAATAAATTACCTTATTATAGCCAAGTTGCACATCTATGGATCGGGCCAAATCTACTCGTTCCAATGGCGTGCAGCAAGAACCATGAATGAAGTCTACTGTAAATACAGTTACTGTTTATTATGCAAACTGGTCCGAAATTTTTTATCGGATTGCAACGCAGATAAACTAACTGCGTTCTAATTTATGCCAATAACGTTTTTTTTGTGGTAGATAATCCCGAAAAATAAGAGAAAAAATTCAAATTCATCCACAAGTAATTTGATTGACAGAAGCTGGCTTGAGCTGGGTAGTCTCGTTTTTCGAAATTCCGACACTCATTGAAAGCCCTGAGTGTCCTTCATCATAATGACTACAAACAAAATGGCGGCTCGCATTTATTTCCATAGATATTCGCTAGTTTATGAATACAATTCCTAAACTAATATTTCACTAATAACACTTTAACCTATTGGTAAACAAACGTATTGTTGAAAATATACACTATGACTGCTGTTTTGACAGGATTAGGGTCTTTACTCTTGGTTACTTTACTCTTGGTTACATTTGAAAAAAAAATCATGATTAATATTCAAAAAATGTATATACTCCCTACATTTCTCTACTTATTCCAGAATATCTCTCTACCTCCTCCCTCATCTTTGTTCACAAGAATCAATCAACTGTTTACCAACTTTATTTGGCAAAATAAACGCCCCAGATTACCTCTATCTCTACTTTATCTACCATATGACCGAGGAGGCTTGAAATGCCCAAATATCCAATGGTATTACTGGGCAGCACAATTGCGGACGGTCATGTTTTACTTCTCATCTGAGAATCCTCCTGCTTGGATCCTTTCGGAATCCTGCTCTGTTAAACCAAGCTTACCCTTGCACCTGTATTTATATTCTGGAGACCGTAAATATCTGAAGAAAAATACAGACAACCCTATTATTCCAACCAGATCCCGGTTCAGTCCTATTTGGGGCAATGCCAATTTTAAACCAGGGAAAAAACTATAGGGGATTTATGGGCTGAAAAGGGGTTAAGGAAAGTGGAAGACGTATACAGGGAGGAGGATGAAGTATTCATGTCCTTTGCGTAAATATCTACCAAATATGATATTCCAAATAATCACTTTTTTAGATATCTTCAGCTAAGGAGTTTTTTCATCATCTCAGAACCATTCATTGGATATACCGAACATTTCCATCTTAGAAATAGCAGTCATTACACTGTTATGGTAAAGGTTTCATTTCAACGGTATATGACTTATTTCTATCTGGTTCAGATTAATCATCAGATTCAGATGAATTTATGGAACGAAGACATAGAGGAGGAAATATCTTTAGAAGAATAGACAGAGGCATCTAAAGAGGCACAAAATTCAGTAGAATTCAGTCAGTAGCAATTTAAAACGTATACAATATAAATGGCTGCATATGGGAATGTGTGAAAGTGAAAACATTCTGGCAAGATGTTATTGATATGATTGATCACATTTTATCAAAGAAGTTACCATTGAATTTAGAGATGTTATATATTGGCTTTTTTACCGATACCGATATACCGATATTGTCCAACTCTTAATTTCCGATACCGATATCAACCGATACGATATATGCAGGCCCCCCCCCCCCCCCCCCCCCCCCCCCCAAAACGGAATTATTTCAGGTAATTAACATTACATATCTCTTGTTGTGGAATTAACACAACATTATGCATACTTTTGACAATAAATAAAATCAGAATTTGTTCTTACTTGCTTGCCTGGGTAAATAAAGGTTAAATAAATGTGAAAAATATACAAAAAAATTGAATACCGATCATTTCTGATATCACATTTTAATGCCAATATCGGTAGGCCGATAATATCGGACATCCCTAATTGAATCCCAAGCTTTTTATTCTTGGTTTATATCATACCATCCCACATCTACAAAGCAAATAGTTTACATTTATAGATACTGTATGTGCATATCACAAGCAAAACGTATAATAGCTCTTATTGGAGAAGTGTTGATGGACCAAGAATATGTATGTGGATTAAAGAAATGGCTTCAAACATGTCAATGGAAAATACAATGTAGACCTATATTGTTAGACGTAAACAAAACGTAAAGGACAACGCTTAACTGATTGTGTAAAAACAACAAGCAACACCCTTTATTCAGTGTGTAAAATATTTAGATTTTATTATTATTTATTTAATTGTAATTTTTATTTGTATCCTTTATAAACCTGTTTTGAGGTGAATTATTATTGTGTTTGGGGTGGGGTTACAGGGGAACAGGGTGAAACTGTTTTCTGTTGATATACTTGTGATTTGCAAACCAAAACCCAATAAATACACTGTAAAAAAAAAAAGTATATACACAACCTATTCACACCCGGTCTTAAAAGTATATATGCAACCTATTCACACTCAGTCTTAAAGGTATATACGCAACCTATTCACATATGGTCTACATGGGTTAAGGACATGGGGAAACTGATGGGAGCTAAACAAATAGGACATATTTTCATTAACTAAATCAATAAGCTTGACCGTTTCTGTGTGACCATAGATCCATTTTCCCTGACTTAATTTTGCTTACTGAGAGTGGACAAATGAGCCCACATTGTTGCAATTAATGGCTATTGTTCAAGTCAAGTCAAGTCAGTTTTATTTATATAGCACATTTACAAATGACTAACAGCCAAACCAAAGTGCTTTACAACATGATAAAAACACATACAATGCAATAAAATACACTAAAATGACAGAAAAAGGTAAAGTACAGTACATAAAGAAAGCAAGGGCAAACTGCAATATAAAAAGAGAGTTTTTACAGGGAAGATGAGTTGGTAATAGCTCTGGTTAAAGGCCAGGGAGAAGAGGTGTGTTTTGAGCAAGGATTTAAAAACCTCTAGGCTCTGGGCAGATCTTATGTGGGGGGGGGGGGGGGGGGGCAGCAGCAGCAAAGGCTCTATCTCCCCTAGTTTTAAGCCTGGTCCTAGGCACCTCCAGCAGCAGCTGGTCAGCAGACCTTAGGGCTCTGGATGGGGTGTGGTGATGCAGGAGCTCAGCTAAGTACAGTGGAGCCATTTAAGTTTTGTTTGTCTGATAGAATTTCTTGCTTAATTAAATGTGTGTACTCAGCCTGAGACCACAGAGGCTTTGTTGTCCTACCTACTGTAATCATTATTCCAACAACACAAACCATACACACCATGTATAGTTGCTTTGTTTTGTTCCATAATTTAATTGCTTATGGATGCCTTGTAAAATTGTTGAAAACTTAGGCTATATGCAAACCGATTGTTAGGCTATTGTTTGAATATATGACCACTGATCATTGATTGAAATCTCACTTACTTACCATGGTCTTCTAACGTCTACTCGTATGTTACATGCCAATAACCATCAGATCTCTGGGAAATGTAGGGCAAGGAATGGCCCAATTGTTATTTGAGGGATTTTGAAGTACCTTTTAATCGCCCATTAGGCAGCATGGTTTGGCAAAATAGAAAATAAATTAATTGTTTCCTCCCTGGTAAACGATTCAAGCTTAGATAATGAATGCTCACCTCCCCATTAACCTCATAATACATTTGTTTGATTTATCTAATCTAGGTCCATCTCCCACTGCAAACATATTTAAAATTTAATCTGATGCTTTCTTTCTGGTTGAGAGCAATGGGTAATATAGCTAAATCATCTCAGAATATTTCTGGCCCAAGATGGAGATGGATTTCTCTTTTGTTTAATGACTCATTATTGTGGTCAGCCACTGAAAATAGATGAGATAGACATTTTTATCCTGATTAACGCCCCTAATGGGTTTGCCCATAAAACCAAACTGTTCCTTCAGTGATGCATGCTGAGTCTGTCTCTCTTGCTCATATTTCCGGGTCGATAATGCGTACACTAATCCATCAGGATTGACAGCAATCATTATAATAATAAGGGGAGCATATTATTTTATATGAACTCTTCTGGTGGCATTTGCCCGCTGAATAGAATTGTCTACATGCCGTGCAGAGTCCGGTCTGCTCACAGTACGCCCGACTCTGTGGCGGCCTTAAGATGCCATGCTAAGATGTGTACTGTAGCCTACGTACTACAATAGGGCAGCGCATACAGTATCTACTATCTCCTAATGAAACAAGTAATTTGAACAATATAAGCCTACTGTTCATTCATTATACACGTAGGCTATACAGTGTGTGTATGTGTGTGCACACTGAACAGGTGGCCAGGAGCGTGCAACAAGACGGTATAAATATGGAATATGAATACAGTCTATTCCACTATAGCTATATCCACGCGATTAGCTTTAGTTCTTATTTATTTATCCATTGTCATTTGCAGTGTTGGTGTAGTGTTATTATTTATTTTCGGACATCACAATGCCTCTTGAGGCATGACTATAAATGTAAAACAAAATCTTTTATCATACAAATATTGTCATATTTATTATTATTATGATTATTTAATTCCAAGGATGTCTGTAGAGTTGACATGAACGCAATCACGATGATTCCTCCCAAATACAGCCCTTAAGAACACGGCGCACACCAGTCTGTCCGACTTACAACTGCTCTTCAGCGCTCCTAAATCCTGCTCTTAGTTAAGACCGAATCCAGGAGAAGGGACTGTTCGTGAATCCCAAAATCGACCCGAAAATGTCTTAAGTGGAGCTAGGACAAAATCTTGTCTGATCTTTTGTCTTAAGTCCGTTGGTGAATGAGACCCATTGTCCTAATACATCTGTAAAGACACGTCAAATGCCAAAACAATGGAATGGAAATCTACATTTAGTCATTTAGCAGTAATTTGTTCGTATACCTAAAGCTACAGTGCAGAACTTTTGTCTCCAACTACTGGCAGTGAGAGTAATTACACAAACACTGTCATTGGGTCTCATTCCCCAACATTTTCGAAAGAGTTCTCTTGGAAGACTTATATTGGAACCGACTGAGACAGAATCAATGACAAGTTCACTCTGAGTCCCTAACGTGCTGGTAATATGCCTTAAGTGGCTCAAACGGTCGCACCTGTGACATCTGCTTGGGGAATGACACCATGTCTTAAACACGAATGCGCGTCCCCGTTCAGGTCATTTGCATACAAAACAACGCCTCCAGAGCTCCTTATAAGGAAACTAATGACGCAGCCACGTGAAAATGGATGCGGAAGTGGCTTGCGAGTCTTGCGACGCATCAAAATTAGATTAGATTAATGTATTGGCATCATATAGTACAGCTTGTGGTACACCTGCCGCAGCGCGCGCGTGCACACACACACGCGCACGTGCAGTACTGTATATTAATGAATGAATGAAAACTTTATTTAACAGATTGCAGAATGGGTACAATACAGTACGGCTCAATACACACAATTGTTAAGGGGATGCAGACCAGAGAAAGACTTTCGTCTTGTTTACATCAGGGTCCCCCATTTTCAATTCATACCTAAGAGAGGAGAGGAGAGGAGAGGAGAGGAGAGGAGAGGAGAGGAGAGGAGAGAGGAGGAGTGTTGGGGACACAAGATCCCAATGCATTGTCCCGTGGGATTATGCCCCCCCCCCCTCCCTGCGGCGATATTAATATTTGATTAGAAACGCAAGCAAGGCTTGCCGCGGGCGAATTGAATATTGAATATTGCAGCTTCTCCATCGTGACAAGTCCGACACGAGTCGAGACACGTTCTTTTATCCCATGGAGAGTGTAAACAATTGACCACCGCACCACTTCCGGTATTTTGAGCTCATGTGAGGTTTGGGGGGGAAGGCAGCGCATTCATTTGATTCCCTCGCGCTCTCGTCCCCCCGCCCCCCTCCTCCTCACGAGCTCCATGTAACGCGGAAGTGCAGTGGTCTATGCCATGTCGCGCAGCTCCTCTCTGATTGAGTCTCAGCCCGTGGAGGGCTGTCAATCATTCAACCCATGTTCGTGAGTAGCATGCGCAAAGTTGCACGGGCGGGGCTTAGATGACTCAAATAGCCTATTTTGATTGGATAATAGAATAAAAAGATCAACCCGTGCAGGGAAAGTTGCACTTGAGTGATTGACAGCTCGCATTACTGCAGTTATGTGAGCACTGCAGGCCTGATCAGAGAGCTCAGTGAGCTTGGCCATTTTTGAAGAAAAAAATTATTCACTGGCATTCTTTTACAGAGGAAAACATTTCTAATAAAAATTATAATAATAATAATAATAATAATAATAATAATAATAATAATAATAATAATAATAATAATAATAATAATAATAATAATAATAATAATAATAATAATAATAATAATAATAATAAAAAAAAAAAAATATATATATATATATATATATAATGTAATTACTAATAATTATGAGTTAATTTGTGTTTCACGTGTTGTCATGGAATAACCTCCACTGATGTACAGTATAGGTACAGTCTGTACTTATACTGTACATAGGGCAGAGGCAGAGCATATATAGTATCTACTAAATCCTAATGAAACAAGTAACTAGAATATCTTAAGCCTATACTGTTCATTAGACACGTAGGCCATACTGGCGCACACAAGACTTGTTATGGAATATTAATGCAGTCTATTTCCATGCGATTAGCTTTAGTTCTTATTTATTTATTTATCCACTGTCATTTCAGTGTTGGTGTATAGGCTATATAGTGTATTTCAATATAAGTTTAATTGATTAATGATATATTCGAAGGAATGCAGGTTTATAGCTATATATCAACCCCCTCCAATGTACAGTAAATTACCAAGTATGGTTTTGTCAATATTCCAATGTACAGTTTTGCTTGTACAGTGTCCCCCACCCACCCCTCCTACCCCCCCCCCCCCCCCCCCCCCGACCCAACCACCTCCAATGTACAGTCCCCCCCCACCCACCCACCCAACCCCACCCCACCTACCCAACCTCCTCCAACAGTTTCTACGTCAAATGTATATACTCTCTTTTCTGGACTCTTTTTGTATCACAAACAGTACTGTATTTGCAAATCTGGTACGTCATAAATGTATAGATGTAGCAGTACTGTCTATCTGTATGTCGTGTGTGTCATATATGTTATGATGAATTGAAAATGGTGGACCCTGATGTAAACAAGATGAACGTCTTTCTCTGGTCTGCATCCCCTTAACAATTGTATGTAATTGAGCTGTACTGTACTGTACCCATTCTGCAATCTGTTAATAAAGTTCTATTTCATTATGGCTGCCGCTCAGCATCATTCTGCACGCACTTCACTTCGTGCACGAGCACTGAATAAAAAATTCCACAATGTACCTTTACATCCCAACATTTGTCTGGCCACACCCCTATCCGCTTACCTTCATAAGCAGGTGTGTGGTCACCTACTCGCCTCCTTCTTCACTTTCACCACAAGGAAGTGCCTTCGGTAGATCCCACACTTGACGAGGTTGTTAGCTGAAGAAAGTTGAGACGTGTTTAAATTTGTTCTTGTTATTTTTTTCTTCTCTCATATATTCGAAAGAAAAGAGCTAAGTCATAATGTCTACTTCGGAGGGTCACGCTCGCAACGCCACTCTTCACCAGCGGTTCTCCATTGCCGCCTCTGTCGTGCGTCTTGGAGCGGGGTTGAGGCCTCTCTCGTGGTCGGTAGCCACGCCCGGTAGGCGTCCGATGGGTAGTTTGCCTCTCCAAGGAGCTGGTGCACCAGTGCCGTCTCCTGTGCGATGGCCTGGTTCCAGCTCTGGTTCCTCTGCTTCCGGTGAGTCGTCCGCTGTTGAGCGGCCGACTCCTTTGGTTGCGGGGGATTTGAGACGCAAACTTTTTGCGTCGGCTCGCTCCCGTCGCAAGATGGTGGCTTGCAGACGCGAACGGCCTGGTTTTGGTGAGTTTCTGGAGCCAGATGAGGATGCGTCGGTCTCTACATGCCCGATGGAGACAGAGGACTACATGATAGAGGCGGACGGGTTCTTGTTTGAAGGCCCGGTGGAGACGTGTCCCCTGCCTGTCCAGGTAACACTGGAGGGGGGAGATGTCTCCTTGGAGTTCCCCGCCCGCAGATGTTGGGTTAGAACCTCTGACTCGGCGGCGGGATGCCCTGCTATCAGCCACATCAGAATGTGGCTCCTTGACCAGTAGTCTGCTGTATGTGAGGGACGCGGGCTCGGAGGAGGAAAGTATGCAGGGGGAACTGCGTGCTTTGTTTCCCGAGCTCATGGCGGCGGCGGCAGTCGCAAACGGCGTGCCGCTGCCGCAGCCACTGCCTGTTCCTGTCCCTGATGATCTCATAGGTCATCTATGGCAACGTCGCCCGGTGAGAGGGGTGGACGTTGTCTACCCATTTTCCCCTCAATGGCGGCCTATGTCCGTCAGGGCCAGGTGGTCTCCCACATCATAGGCCTTACTCCTGCCTACGTGCAAGTCACACGGGTTTGGTCAACGGCATGAAGGAGGGCGTGCCATGGCTTGATAGGCCGATGGCGGCGCTCCTTTGTCCGGAGGTGGTGTGGGAGCCGTTACGGAAGTCGGTTCCCCAAGAGAAATCGGCGAGGCGGTTGGCATATTGGAGCGACCAGTCATTTATCACCGGAACACAATCTCTAGCTGCCGCGTCTAACATCGCGCAGCTGGCGAGATTCATGTCCGGGATATTGACGGGCGGCACGGAGCTGACTGATTTACAGCATGATCAGCTCGCCCAGTCAGCAGGAGCCATCCTGCATCTGACTCAGCCGCAGGCTATAGCCGCTGGGAAAGTGCGCGCCCTGGCCACTCTGATCCAGCGCCACCTTTGGCTGGAGCAGGCGCGTGTGCCGGAGAAGAAGAGGACTCCACTTCTGACGGCACCCCTCTCCGATGCTGGACTATTCGGGACGGCACTGCAGCTGATGACCTCAACCTGCAGGGAGATGCAGGAGGAGCGCTCCGTGCTCCAGCCTCATTTCCCCCCGCCCGATGTCGCCGGTGGAGTCAGACGGCTGCCGCGTTGTCGAGGTTCCTCCGCCGTGGTCGCCGCTGCCACCACCGCCACTGCTGGACCTTCAGCGAAGAAGGCCAGGAGGAGAGAGGGCGCCTCCGCTATTGCAGCCGGCCCATCTACGCCCGGAGGTGACGGTAGGGATCGTCGAGACCAGCCGCCGATTATTTACCATCCCTCCGGGGCTCCCCGGGGTGGCAAATCCCGAGCGGCTCGTGGCAGGCGTCGCTAAGACCCAGTGACTTTTTCCCTCTGTGGTCCCCCCCTGTTTCCCTTCCCGGCCCGCTATGATTTTGTTCGAAAATAAAGAGTCCCCTCTAAAGGGGGACTGTATTTTTTGTTAACAAACTGTGTGTTTATTCACCAAATAAATTCATCTTTCGCTAGTATGGGTTGATAGGAGGGCTACATTCATGTTAGAGCTTAAGCAAGGCCTGCAGCCTACACTCGGTTGAAAAAGGGTTTTTTCTGCCTCGACCTGAATCTCCACATAAAGGTAGAGGTTAGTTGTGTGCTCTGTTGCTTACACAGTGATATTGAGCTGCAACACTATTGTTTTGAGTTTGCAGTAATGCTCGTATGAAAACGTTCCACGGCTCAGCCGTTCTCTCTCTCTATCAATGTTTTTCTGTGTTACAACATGGATACAGGTGTAGGATTCACACACACACACAACTTGGTCTTGCTATAAACCCTGTTCACAGATGTATCTGTGGTTAGTGTGCATTGTATTAGCTTGCGCTATTCATTGGCATTGCTACTAAAGGTATCATATGGCTATTGTTGTTGTTGTACTGCATGCAAGGGTTGTGAGGGGGGTGCCGGATGAACCCCTCCTTCCCTCTTCTGATTGGTCAGGGGGTTTATTGGCCTCTCTTTTTCGTTCAGTCAGGGCCAAGCTGTTAGGCGGCTTGGCAGGGAGGGGGGGGGGGGGGGGGTTTCCCAGACTCTGCACCCATCACAGGCGTTTGAGTCTTGGGTTTCCCCCCGTCATAGAACACGTCACTAGGCACGTTGCTATTGGACAATGACTTCCGTGAGTTTAGACCTGTATGTAGGGTCTGTTGTTGTCAAGTGTCGGGGTAGAGCATAGGAACTTAAGGTTCCACCATGCTCAATATACGCGTAACTTGAGTCGGTTGGTCACATGACTCAATGTTACCGTGGCTTTTCAATCTATGGCTCACGTGGGAAGTCTCTCTGAGGAGTTCCGTCTCTCCTCTGTGGTAGGGATGACGGGATATAAAAATGTAAAAAAAAATTACCCTCGGCTGCGTCAAGTGGGATTTATGTCAGTCGGTGTTTCTTTCTTTTTTAATAAAAAAGTGTGGAGAATGTGAAGCACGACAACCTTCTTGTCTTTCTCCCAGGCGCCTTGAAGGATCGATGTGGGGTCTGGTTAGACTGTCCATTGATATGTTTTGGGTCCTGACGCATACATAGTGCTGGCTCGGGGTGTTTCTGATAAGAATCATGCGGGTGGCTAGTACGCCTTGGTTACTTGTTATTAAAACAGCGTTTTTATAAAGCAACTGGGATGGGGGATTTTTTCCTCTTCCGAGAGCCTGTTACTGGGTCTCGACGGATTCTCGTTCATATCTGGGGGATGTTAACGGAATAGATCAGAACATAGGTAGAGGGGTCTCACGCCCTTGGGGTGGGCCACCGAGCGCGGTTTAAACCGGACCATCTGGGTGGCGCCCTCTTTTCATGTTTTAGATCAACACGCATATCAGAATGTGAAGCACGACAACCTTCTTGTCGTTCTCCCAGGCGCCTTGAAGGATCGATGCGGGGTCTAGTTAGACTGTCCATTGATATGTTTTGGGTCCCGACGCATACATAGTGCTGGCTCGGGGTGTTTCTGATAAGAATCATGTGGGTGGCTAGTACGCCTTGGTTACTTGTTATTAAAACAGCGTTTTTATAAAGCAACTGGGATGGGGGATTTTTTCCTCTTCCGAGAGCCTGTTACTGGGTCTCGACGGATTCTCGTTCATATCTGGGGGATGTTAACGGAAAAGATCAGAACATAGGTAGAGGGGTCTCACGCCCTTGGGGTGGGCCACCGAGCGCGGTTTAAACCGGACCGTCTGGGTGGCGCCCTCTTTTCATGTTTTAGATCAACACGCATATCTGCCCCTTCTCCTGGAGTAGGCATGTCGGCGTGGTTAGGGCACGGGACTGGTTCTGGTCACGCTGGTCCAGGTCAGTTAACCCGTTGTCCGCCGGGGATGCAGATCTGCTGTTCTGGTACCCTGAGGGACTTGGGCTTTTTTCAGGGGGAAAAATTCCGGGTCGGCCCGGGTGTCACAGGGTTAGGCGTTATGGAGACCCTTTGTTGGGTACACTTTGTACCTGGCACTATTGTAAGGGGCTGGTTCTCCTTCTTTCGCTCCTCTCTCACGCATGGCGAAGAGGGGGCTGTTGGGGTGGTCTTCTGGACCTCCTCTGGTAATACTGTATGCTTCCCGAGCCGCCGGGCCCGGTCCGAAGTAATGTTTTGTTGAAACCGTAGGCCTGGGATAACCCTTTTTTGGAAACTGAAACACTTGTACTGCGGTATAGCTGGTGTATACCCGCAGGTGTGTTTTGGAGTTTTTTCTTGAGGGGTTATAGGAACAACCACCGTCTGTGTACCGAGAAGGTGGTTGATTCCCTGGTGTGTTGGAGCAGAGTCAACTCCCGGGTTACCCGGTTGAGTGTGCCCCTGCACGTTCATGACGTCTGCCAATCGTGTCAGCCTTCTCTGCCTCGACCCCTCTGGGTGGTTTTTTTTTAATGGAGGCTTTGTCATGGTGCTCAACAACACCAGCATACGCCCCTTCCGCCGGTGGGGCTGTTTTCAGTTGACTCCTTTGGCGCCTGTCTCGTCCGCAGTGCTCCAGGCTCAGGTCTACAGCCTGCTGCCTGGTTTCCCCGGTGCGCTGCCTGCTTCCGTTGGTTAAACATTTTTGAGTGCTTTACGGCCATGCTGACTGCCTGTTCTGCAGGGTCAGTGTGCCAGGCGGTGTACTATTGGGGGGTAAGGGCCCGCTCTTGGAGGGGCTCTATCCAAATACGCTGGCGATGTGGGGGGCGGTGTCACTAAGTGACCGCCTGGTGGGGTCTTGATGCCTGGCGCATCCGGGCCCCCTTTTTCCAGAGGATCCTTTCAGTGGGTCTGGGTCTTCCTTCGCGCTCCGCTGCTACGGCCTTGCCACAGGGTTGGGTTTGCTCTTGACCCCGTGGTTCTGGGGGCAGTAACGAGGGTTGTTCCTTACGTTCGTTCCCTGGTGGCATGCGGGTTGTGCGTGTGCGTAGTCGTGGGGTCAAGCCACGATCTGCTCACCCTGTGCGTTGAGTTGCTTGAGTTCCTCTTCGCACGGTCGGATCCGTCTCCCTCCCGTCCTCCAATAGGGAGGGTATCCTCCATTAGGGAGGGTCGGGGGGCTCGGTCCTCCCCGGTCTGATGGTTGTGGGGGGCCTCAGCGGGGTACATTTGTCGAGCTTTGGCTCCCGCTCAGCTCCTCTTGTGCAGAATGATGCTGAGCGGCAGCCATAATGAAATAGAACGTAAGGTTATGTATATAACCAAGTTCTATGAATTATGGTGACGCTCAGCATCAGGACGCCGCTGCGGCCCTTGATCTCGCCTTGTGGTGAAAGTTTGGGAAGGAGGCGAGTAAGTGACCACACACCTGCTTATTAAGGTAAGCGGATAGGGGTGTGGCCAGACGAATGTTGGGATGTAAAGGTACATTGTGGAATTTTTTATTCAGTGCTCGTGCACGAAGTGAAGTGCGTGCAGAATGATGCTGAGCGTCACCATAATTCATAGAACTTGGTTATATACATAACCTTACGTTTTCAATCAATCAATCAATCAATCAAACAAAGGTCTGTCCCATTGTATACAAATCAATGGGATATATTGCATGTTGACCTGCATTCTTTCAAATGTATATAATTAATCATTAAAACAGATGTGTAACAAATAAGAAATACAATTTCACGATAATTGCATACCGGTAATTGTGTTTGAATATCTGAGTAATTAAAGTAATTATACATTTCTAATCGTACAAATATTGTCATATTTATTTAAATTATGATTAAGTAATTAATTCCAAGGAGGCCTGTAGCGTTAACATGAAGGAATCACTATGAGAACATTAAAGTAATTATACATTTGTCCAAAATATGTCCAGATATGGTTAAGCAGCTGCCCTGTGATCAGATTAATCCATATTATGAATTTTTCCGACATCAAATGCGTAATTTCTTATCGTACAAATATTGTCATATTTATTTAAATTATGATTAAGTAATTAATTCCAAGGAGGCCTGTAGCGTTAACATGAAGGAATCACTATGAGAACACAGTCTGTCAAGTTAATACAATTTTCAATTAGTCAATCAATCATAAGTGTGCTCCTCAGCACTCTTAAATCTGCTCTCAGCCACGCTCAAATCTGATCTCAGGAAAATTTGGGGACTCGCGCTACCAGCCCTAATATGTCTTAAATGGGCAGAAATCTGCCTAAGAGGACATTTTTTGTCATAAATTCGTTCGGGAATGAGACCCATTGTCCTTGCAGTCGTTCGCGTTCGCTTTCTTTTCTTTTACGTTCATTCTTCCTCTGAATGCTGAGCGTCCACTCTAGAAACCTTTCTTGGATTCGTAGGGTTTTCCGCTATTTTCACTCCATCGCTACTGTTAATGTTTTCCGCCATTTTCACTCCATCGCTACTGTTAGGGTTTTCTACAATTTTCACTCCATCATGACTGTTGTTCCCCTCATCCCCTCAAAGTATTAAGATGTACTTTGGAAAGTTATTTTTAAGTTATTTAGGCACTGGAGAAAATTACATAGATAATCCTTGCCATTTGGCCAGGGTTTGAAATCTTCAGATTAACAAGCTGTTCAGAAGGATTGCGGTTTATGATGTCATAGGGGGGAACACAAGCAATGAATTAGCTTTGATTAATCAATTAGCTGTGCCACTGCCTACTGTACCCAATGTACTGCCCAGTTTGTAAAAGGTCTTTACTCTTGGGTGTGGGGTAGTCAGACAGGGAAGGAATTAGCTCAATTAATTAAAGATGTGGTGTGTGATACACCCAGAAAATATGGCATGTGCAACACAAGAGAAGAAAGAGGTGCTGGAAAATAAACAACTAAAATCAAAGTTGTATACAATTGTTAATACAAAATATGGCCCTTTAACATCAAGCTGTCAGGTATAGAGTACTAATGACTAGCCATTAGCGACACCAATATGATCCCTTATCAGCTGCAGAAGGCCAGTGATTGTAGTGGTTTATATCGTTTACCATTACATTCTATATTTGTAGTGATTGACTTCAACGGCAATTGTTGGGAATTTGCTTCTTTCTACATAAAAAATGTAAATGTTGCTGTTGTCATTGGACTATTATTAGGTTATCAGAGTTCATTAGGATCCCCATTAGTTGACACAGAGCGCAGACGAGTTTACCTGGGGTCTGAGTTAGGGATGGGTACCGAATTAGGTACTTTTAAAGGTACCTACCGAATCACGTCGGTACTACCGAGTACCGATTCATGTGAGATCCGTCGGTGCCAGATTTTGGTACTGTATTTTTTTTGATCCACAATGACGGAAGGGGGAGCAGCAATGGATTTGGCAAAGCCTTTTAGGAGGACCTTTCAAGAAAAGCTTGAGCTAGTGAGGACATCTAGCAGCCCTGTCTCAACCAGGAAAAGGAACTTTCAATTGAGAAACTACCAAAGGCACAGCATCAGAGGAACATTGCAAATTGTATTGCTGCAAATGCCTGTTATTTGCAACCAACAGGTTTGACGATGACAGAGCATACTGTATATGTGTTTCACACTAAACACAGCTGAAGCCACGGTCACTTCAATATAGACGTTCGACCACTATTCGAGCACTGCAGATAATTAGAAAAATGTTTGAGTTTGATAAACAAATGCTTAGATTTTTTTCAAGTGACAAGACGTTTTTGAACGTGAGTTGTAGTGAGTTACTTTGATTGAAGAGGGTGAAGTGGATTTCCTTTGCAAATACATGAATAATGTTGTCAATATGCTGCTGGTGCTGTCACCAATTATGTTTTAATCTGTGGTAAGGTGTGCCATCACCAAATATGTTTTCATCTGTGTCTGGTCAGGTGCGTCTGTCATATGTTTTCATCTCTCAAGGTGCACCATCATCAAATGTGTTTACAGTTTTCATCTGTTATGGTGCTTCTACACCATATTTTGTCATGGTATGAATTATGTTCAGATTCAGTGACCTGGCTGTGACTCAATCTGTGTGGCGGCATTTGTGCATTTAAGCAGTTTGGATGGAATCTGTGGGGAAGCCTGTTGAATCCTGATTGTGTTGTGTATTATAGGATTTTTGCTTGCTTGGGCTTGGTGGTCATATGAGTAAATACTGGTTGTTGTGAGTTTGTTCTTGTTTCTTTGGCAATAACATTGATTTGGGCTATGTAATGTCTATGATGCAGCATCCTGTCATACTGTGTAATAGTGGTGCATAAGGCTGAGCCTGAACGTTCGAACGAAATTTTCACCGATAGACTATGCAATGTCGCCATCCGTCGGATCTATAATAATACAATTAATTAATAAAAAAAACGAACGTTCGAACATCCGTTCGAAAAACCCAGGCGAACGTTCAAACCCTAAAAACGGTTCGGGGACAGCCTTACTGGTGCATAATTGTTTCAGTCACCATCATGTATTTGCAATTAGTGTATTGTAACTCAGTGTTGAGCCTTGTGTTAAATCACTTTATTCCACTCAATAATTTACTGACACGTATGAATATACGTATTACGTCAAATGACAATAGCCTAATAGCCCTAGTGTGGTGACGTTATTCCAAGTGGGTTAAATTGCTTAATTGATACTGAAGGCCTAGGTGTATAACACATCGCCGCAGCAACATACAAAGTATAAGTTCAGAGAAAAACAAGACTATACAAATCTAATCAGACAAATAAAAACAAACAAGAATTTTAATCAGACAAAACAAGATAGATAACATAAGCACACAAATAACAAGTGGGGCGACAGTAGCTCAGGAGGAAGAGCAGTCGTCTGGTAATCCGGAGGCTCCCGGTTCAATTCCCGCTCCTCCCGAAGTGTCCTTAAACAAAGACACTTAACCCCTAATTGCTCCCGATGAGCAGGTTGGCACCTTGCATGGTTGCCTCCGCCGTTGGTGTGTGAATGTTTGAGTGAATGGGTAAAAATGTGAGGAACAAATTGTAAAGCGCTTTGGATAAAAGCACTATATAAATGCACCATTTACCATTGGACGCTTCTCAATGCGATCGGGATACCCGCTCGCCTCGCCTGACAAAGAAAAGTGTGCCCGGAGACATTTGATCGTTGCATAGGCCAAGATATAAGGTTTCAAAGGGTGCTCGATACTGCCACCTGGGTGGATGCGGCCGGTATTGCACTTTGGCATTATCAGGATGATTCCCCATGTTAACCCTGAGTCCGTGTGCCTGTAATGAATGGAAATATCGAATAAAATAAATAATGATGAAAACATGACTATACTGGGGTCTGGTGCTGAATGGTCGGCGAGATAACCCGACTACCCTCGGGTCTGGCGTCCAAAGATTAATACTACCACTTATAGCATAATGGATGGATACTCTAGGCCAGTGGTATAGTCAGACTTGAAAAACTCAGGAGCCACATTGACAAAAAATATTTCTAAAAGAGCCACATTAAAAAAAACATCCCGTTCCTCAACCAAACCAACCCCAGGCTACTAAAAGGTGATTTAAAATGCTCTTGTAATCATCACAATGATCCGAAGGGGAAGTTTGATTCAATTTTACTTTATTATTATTATGTTATTATTTATTATATTATGTTATTTTGCCTCTTTCAGGAAAGTCAGTAGGCCATGTTACTGTTAGGGCAGGGGTTGGCGGAGCCCAATAGCAGAACACAGGAGGAGAGAGAATGGAGCGTTTTAGGTTTTAATGTTTACCCCCCAAGCAGACAGGGTTACAGGTTTAGAATGTGCGACAGGTACAATAATGTGCAATGGACGAGAGCAGGTGCACTCCTTGTGCAGCACGGGGCGTCCAGGTGGGTGATGTCTCGGAGCGGTGGTCCTGGGCACAGATAGAACAAGATTAGGACAAGGTATTTCAACAAGGACAGAGTAACAAGGCTAGGGTTCGTTGTCGTAACTAGGAAGTTAGGTTAACAGGTTATCTCTCTTGCTCTTTAAAGTGATCAAGGGCATGATGTAACGTTCTGGGTTATCTGGTCTTGTTAGACCTGAGATCCCGGCTACCATTCTGACATCTGTCACTTTCCCTCTGTAATTGCCTTATTGAATGTCACCTGTGATTGGCTGTCACTCTGTGGCAGCGTTTCCGTTAGCCGGTAATTACCGGTTTTTGACCGGCAAAATCTGTTGAAGTCCGACTTATTTAATATCTCCGGTCTTAATGTCCGGTGAAAATAATTCCCTGAGTCTAAGCACAATTTGATTATTTGAATTGTATTAAAATAGGCTAAAATTAAATAGCCTATGCGATGAACGAAACGATCATTACATTTGTTTCCTCGTTGCTTCTAATAATGACAACGACGTTGTCAGCGAGAGCTTAGTGCTGGTGTGCAGACTTTTGTGTGAAGCTGCAGAGCCAGAGAGGCAACGGCACAATGCAGTATTCCAGCAGTACTCCAATTCGGCCATTTTCAGCCAATGTTGGGTGGGGGGCGCTGTTGTGCGGTTCCCAGAAAAGAGCCAATAACAGCTAAATCAGCTTCTCTGCAGCGCCATACTCTTTGCAAATAAGTCGTTGCGAGGTGGAGAGAGTCGTCATGCAAACCACGATAATGTTGCCATCTCTCTGCTTTCTCAGTTCTTCGCTTGATATAATTAATACAAATGTCCAATATAACGGAATTCGTTAGCTCATAAAAATGTGATTATAACAGACTGCTGTTTAGTGTCGGACCGACTGCCCACATACGCGGTCTATTTTAGTTCAAGTCAGCAGCAGCACGGAGTATCGAGGGACTTATTTTATTTGGAATATATTAATTAATGACTGTATACGCAAAAGTAGCCTAGTTTTAAGTAATAATATTATAAATCTACATGCCTTGAGGATGACATTCTTTATATTGCCTGCCTATCAATTGTTTTAAAGCTCAATAAACTATGACCGGAATTAATCTCATTTGTCCGGTAGATTGAAATCTTGCAGGTCACGGAGACCGGCAACAATTTTTTCTAACGGAAACCCTGCTCTGTGGTACGTGTGGAATGTTGGGAATGCTGATCTTAAGTAACTCCTGTTCTCTTCTGTTCCTCGTCGGCTCTTCACGATTCTTAGACCCAGTACTCAACGGTACCAGGACAAGTGCGGCTGTACTTGTTCCATGTCTGTATCCTGTTATTTAGTTTATATTATTTTGCTATGCTCTCAGTTGACGTCCTGTGTCTGTCTGTTTTCCTGACTGCTCTGGAGTTCTTCTATTAAAGAGGATTCACTTGTGCAAGAGCAATACCACCTCTCCGTCTCCTTATTTGCCACCACCACTGGAACTCAAAATATCTTACCTGCGTAACACATGATATGTTGGTACTTGATGTGAGAGCCATATACTGTAGTCACCCATGTATGAGTGATTCCTGTCACTTAGGCCCAACATTGAGTCTGCAACACTATATAATATTATGCTTAATATACTTAATATGTAACTTTTTATTACCACCTGTACTCCAAAAAGTGACTAGTATAAAATGTCAGGCTACTATTCAATTTGATTAAATGCTACTTAAATGTCAGGAAGTGAAGCTATTATTTAATGGTATGAATAGATTTGTAAAATGCAGCACTTTCTGGCTGTGAGATAATATTGTAATCAAAAGTGCCTCCACAGTAGCTCAATAGCCTGGAGGTAGATCGCAATACTGTTGGAACATTTCCAGTAAATTTAAATCCCTATCTGAATTTATGGCAGGACAATTAAGCAAAAGCAGGACTTCATAATATAATGTAGAGAACTCTTTCATACTTTTAACTATAGAGTTACTGTAAGTTAAGCTGTTGGCTCTTAGTTATTTTTTTTTAAGCTTTTTATTACTGTAATTAATTATTGTTTAAAGGATCATGACTTCATTAATTATCTTAGCTTTAATTGATAAAGTGCCTATCTTGTGAAATAATATGCATGACTCCACTTAACGGTAATAAAATTATCCTCACTGGACTCTCCTGAAATAACTGAGCAAATAATAGAAAACCACAATCAATTGACACTTTAGTCATGCATGATGGACAAGCATATTTCAAACAGGTAATACTTTGCCCATGGCATTTGGTAATGTTAAGAGGCTAAACATTTAGTTTTAATATCTTCAAGACAACAAATGCTCAATGGATTTGTGGTAGAGTAAGGGTTGGTAGTGGTACACATACAATAATAACTTTCAATGCCTGGAAAACGGGAAGTTGGTGCCCCAACATTAAAAAAAATTTATTAACTTAATTTTTATTTATTTTTTTGGGCCTCGTCACTAGAGGCCTTTTGGAGGCCCCTCGTCACTAGAGGCCCCAAATAATTTTTAATTTCTTTTTAACTTTTATTTTTAATTTTTTTGGAGGCCCCTCGTCACTAGAGGCCCCAAATATATATATATATATTTTTCAACTTTTTTTTATTCATTTTTTGGAGGCCCCTTCTCACTAGAGGCCCCAAATATTTGTTTATTTTTTTTTAACTTCTATTTAAAAAAATTTGAGGCCCCTCGTCACAATTTTTTTTTTTAATTTTTGTTCTTATTTTGGAGATCGATGTCATACTGTGACACTGAAATGAAAAAATATTTCATCAACTAAAATATTTAATCAACAAAAATATTTCATCAACTAAAATATACAGTACGTCACACCCTGCCGTCTGCAAGTGGCTAATCTTGAGTATTTTTTCTCCTCTTCATAAGAGTTTGAGGTTTTCCGTTTGAGGTAAAAACAGCAATAAAAAGTCAAAACGTGCATGTCCACATGCCAGCCCCGACGCGTGAATACTTTTACCAATGGATTTCCAGTTCCGCTTTCGCATTCTGCGCTCTGATTGGCCACTGACGTTTCTGGTAGCGCCAATCGTGTGACGCCTCTTTCTTTCACCGGTTAAGCTTAGGCACTCTTTTTCTCCCATTTTTCTATTTTTCTCCCATCCCAATTTCGTATCGTCCAATTCAACCCTCCCCTGTCTCAAACGCTGTTTCTTGCCTCCCACAAGCCGGCTGCAATGTGGACAAAGCCATACATAGCACGAGTCCCCTCCGATACTCGAGGTAGCAGCTGTCGCATCTTTTCACCTGCGCAGCGCCATCTTTCAGCGGCAGGGGTCTGCGCTTTGGAGGGACGCCGGCCCCGTCGCTTCTTGATTCTACTGCGCAGGCGCACCAACCGATCTGTAGGAGTCGCTGTCCACAACGTCCGATCCCCACCCATCAGTTTCCCGGGCTCGAACCCAGCGTCTCCAGCATTGGAGGTGAGTGCCTTGCCCACTGCACCACCTAGCCGCACTTGCTTAGGCACTCTTTCGAAGTTGGTTAAGGTTAGAGTTTGTCTTAGAGCAGTGGTCACCAACCTTTTTAAGCCCAAGATCACTTTTTTTTTGGTGAAGGCAAGATCTACCTATTGAAGCGTTGAGAGAAAAAGACAGCCAAGATTGTACTTTAAACTAAATGACTTTTATTTGCCTGTATTCTAATTACATGCAATGTTTGGTCCAACATTAAAACGTCAAAGTAGAACTGTAATATGTACTTTCTCAGTCAGTGCTAAGTGCAGTCATCTTATGCAGCATCACTTTCCACAAAAATCTGGCCCAGGGGCCTCTGAATTCTTAATCTCACCTTGCCTATTCTATCCACGCTGCTCCATCGGCAGAGAAAGTCGGGAGTGACAAAAAGTCGATCCTCCTAGTGCAAGTTAAAACACTGAACTGATCCAGGATCAGTTTTCTGAAGAGGCTCTGCAGGTATGGCCAGATATGACACAATGATGCATTGTGTATTCGTGTAGTCGTAGCAGTGCACCAGTCTTGATCAAAAAGTTGACAGTAGAAATTAATTTTCATTTCATACTCTGCAACGAATTACTATTACCCAACAGTGATTATATTACCCAACAGGGAACAGGTTCTGTTCCGGTCCGCGCACCTAATTTTGAACTGTTCGGAGCATGTCCACCAAACATAAATTGGTTCAATCATAAAAGTTGGTTCCCAGCTGGAACAAAAAATGTGCAGGTTTTCATTGCAAATCGACTGGGCGTGTCATATTCTGCAGGTTGGAAAGAGAATGGAGAAAGCAACAATTGTGAAGTCAAGTGAGAAATCGTCAGAAAATAAGAGCATGCCGTGGTCTGTCGCTATTTCCATTTACTGTCATACAACACGAAAGGAATACTAAGTTCAGTTAACGTTAGTAATGTGCGCATACAGAACTGAGAGGGACAGCTGAAAAGGGTTTATTTTTCAAACATATTTATGCACCACACACAGTAAACAGAAACTAAATTCCAGTAATAACCCCTTGGATCAAATCTGAGGTCACTAGTCTTGGGGTTGTCATAGATTCAGAACTGAACTTCAATTCTCATATTAGCAAAGTGACGAAAACATCGTTCTTCCATCTCAGAAATATAGCAAAAGTACGACCATTTATTAATCAGAATGATGCTGAGAAGCTAATTCATGCATTCATATCTAGCCGGCTAGACTACTGTAATGCACTTTTCACAGGTCTCCCTAAGAAAACCACAGAGAGGCTTCAGCTAATCCAAAACTCTGCAGCCCGACTGCTAACTAGAACCAAAAGGAGAGAGCACATTAGTCCAGTCTTAGCCACTTTACACTGGCTTCCTGTAACATTTAGAATTGACTTTAAGTTCCTTCTCCTTACATACAAAGCTCTAAATGGACAGGGACCTAGCTACATCGCCAACACTCTAATAAATTAGACACCAGCAAGAACACTGCGATCATCAGCTGCTGGACTACTAGAGGCTCCCAGAAGCAGTCAAAAGAGGATCGGTAATGCAGCCTTTATCAACTATGCCCCAAAACTATGGAACAAACTACCCCAAAACATCAGGGAAGCCAACTCGCTAGACATCTTTAAAAGACAGCTTAAAACCTATCTCTTTGCTCAGGCATTTCACTGATAGATATCTGCTACCACCTAGTGGCAAGAGGAAACATCAGGGATATCCTGACACAACTTGTATTTATTCTTGCCCTGCCTACTCTTTTACACTGCCTATCAAATTCATGTGTCGGCTATTGCACTTTTTACTTCTTACTGATGACTATTTTTAAACTGAATCATTTTAAACTATTCTTATTATTCGCTATGCTCGCTCATGCCTGTTTTTTTTTTTTTTTATGTCCGTCGGTTAGTGAACCAGGTTAACTGTGTCCTGGCTGTAGCATTGTAGAACCAGGTTAACTGTGTCCTGGCTGTAGTAGAACCAGGTTAACTGTGTCCTGGCTGTTGTAGAACCAGGTTAACTGTGTCCTGGCTGTAGTAGTAGAACCAGGTTAACTGTGTCCTGGCTGTAGCATTGTAGAACCAGGTTAACTGTGTCCTGGCTGTAGTAGAACCAGGTTAACTGTGTCCTGGCTGTTGTAGAACCAGGTTAACTGTGTCCTGGCTGTAGTAGAACCAGGTTAACTGTGTCCTGGCTGTTAGTAGAACCAGGTTAACTGTGTCCTGGCTGTAGTAGAACCAGGTTAACTGTGTCCTGGCTGTTAGTAGAACCAGGTTAACTGTGTCCTGGCTGTAGCAGTTTGGTTTGTTAGAACAGACTGTAATCTTATGCTTATGGCAGATCAATCAGCATGGATTGTCTGTAAACTTTCACTTGCTTATGGCAGATCAATCAGCATGGATTGTCTGTAAACTTTATGCATTGTTGTCACTTGCCATATCTTGCTATGCTCGCTCATGCCTGTATTTTTTATGTCCGTTCTATTTTATAATTTTTATTTTATTTTATTTTATTTTTATTTTACTATTTTTAAACTGAATAATTTTAAACTATTTTTACTATTTGTGTTACTGAAAACTGTAAGCGGAGAGCCTATTGGGATGCTAGATCCTAATGTGAAACACTGTGATTCTACCTGTCTATCTTTTTATGCTCGCTTATGCCTGTATTTTTTACTGTTGTGAAGCACTTTGAACTGCGCTATACAAATAAAGTTATTATTATTATTATTATTATTAATAAAGCATACCATTCTATGTTGGGAGGACAAATCAAGTACAGAAAGGTATTTTTTATTTTATTGAGTCCAACGTTTTTTTTATTATTGGGCTATGTTAGTATTCTAATTTTGTAAAATGATGTATTGGAATGGAATAGGAGCAATCAATGTACAGTATTCTTCCCAATTCACTGTAAACCCACTGCCATCAGCAGGCTTTGCATGTACATAAGCACCTTGATTTGGAGAAGAAGTGGGATAGGTGCTGTAGAAAGAGTAAGCTGCCAAGGAAAAGCATCTTGCCACTTATGCCAACACAGATCAGTGTAGAGCAGGGGTTCCCAAACTTTTCAGGCCGCGACCCAAAAATAACTGGGTCAGAGAGCCGCGACCCTAGTATTATAGGAGGTAAATTTTTTTTTTTTTTTTAATACTTTTTTTCTTTTTTTTAATGGAAATGTATGGTTGAAACATGCACACGTTCAAACGCACACACACTAATAAGCATTGGAGGCTTTTAACCAGGGCCGGACTGGGGAAATCATTCAGGCCAGGAAATATAGTGCAAAATATAGCCCCAGTCAGGCCACTTCTTAAGCAGGGGGTCTGGGGGTCCCCCACCAGGACATTTCTTGTTACAAAGACTTAATTTCCTGCATTCTGGTGCAGGCATTTTATTTATTTGTACCCTTTAAATGCCAGTGTTTGTGATGGCATCACAAATTATTGTTAAAAAACACGCTAAAACAGGATTAGCAACAACACTGATTTTGATGGATTTTCAGTTTTTTTGTAATGTCAGATTGAAAATAATACAATATTTTATTTAACTTCAGCCCTGATCATAACACCACATATTAATTTTATAATTCTAACCCTTTAAATGCCAGTGTATGTGATGGCATGTATTTGCAATATATCAAATGCAAAGTAGATTTTTCTATGGGGGGTTATTACAGGCTAGCATGTGTCAATGATTAGCAACAACAGTTATTTGTAAGGGTCCCGCCTCCACCAATCACATGCGGCTCCTTTTGTGTGTGTGTGTGTGAGAGCAAGAGAGAGAGAGAGAGAGAGAGAGAGAGAGAGAGAGAGAGAGAGAGAGAGAGAGAGAGAGAGATAGTTCTCCAACTTGTGTGAGTTGCAGTGATCTCCTGGTTGTTCCCCACCTAGGTTATCTAACTATTGCGCTGCTGCAACTAGAAACACTGTCCTGGCCTGCTTCTAAGTTCAGTGGCCTGACTGCCTGACTGAGGCTCGCGACCCTCCTGTGGGTCGCGACCCCGACTTTGGGAACCCCTGGTGTAGACTGTAGAGGACGATTCATCCTAAATACAAGGGGGAGGGGTTTAGAGAATTATCCACTGTGACCTGCAAAAGTGAAACTTGTATGTCCATGTGGCATTTGTACATCTCTTTCGGCGTATTTATGAGGTTCCTTAATATGTCCCTCCTCTCACAGTTGGTGACAACTATATAAAAGAAATGCCATAGAATTACACACATCTCACCCTTTTATTTTTCTCCCCGCATGTGTCACATGTCAGTGTTGAGCCACCTCATTAAACCATAGAAGTGGAGTGGCTGTCATGGCTGACAAAAGGTATGCCTTGCACACCGTGGCGGGAATTGTGCTTGTCTTTGGCATAGCTGTCTTCACCCTGTGGCTGTCACCCAACTTGGGTTGTCGTTGTTGGGTGGGGTTGGGAGGGGGCTTCATCTAGGAGAGAGAAATAAAGAGGATACAAACCCGATTGATTGGCAGATATTTATGTTTGGTCTCACACACGCTTAATAGCTTATGATAGCAGTGATTTCCTTGGACATGTGGTGAAAAGGGACTTTTTTGGCAAGTGAACGAGCACATGAAATGACTCAATAAATCAATTCTAGAAGCAAATTGACAGCATTTAGAAAATGTTGTTTTATCACAGCTCTTCCTGCTGTTTCTCATTACGTTTACTTTTGCACCTTGAAATTAAACTGGAATCCCAATTACAGTACAAGATGATGCAATTCCTGAATCCAAGACTAATATCTCACCCAGTGCCTGTCCTGAATCTCCTGGAATAAAAATAATGATCCTATTTTAAACAGGCTAGTCATAGCTTTTTCTGTATATTTTGGGGAAGGCAAGTATTGAACCAATGTTTCCAACTAACTTTCTCTGCAAACAGATCAGATCCACAGATGATTTGTGTCATGGCTCCTAGCAGGTTTCTCTGAGCCATTATCCCATAATTTACATTTACATTTTACATGTAGTCATTTAGCTGACGCTTTTATCCAAAGCGACTTACAAGTTATGTACGACAAGTCATCAGGAAGGGCACAACTCTATCAGCTGAGTAACAATGTTCATTAAAGTGTTGAGTGCTAGGTTAGTTTATTAGGATAAGTGCATGACAGTAAGGTTAGTTAGGGTTAGGTTTTTTTTATTTATTTATTATTATAAATTGTTTTGATAATGGTTGAAGAAGTGCGTCTTTAGTCAACGGCGAAAGATTGGACAGGTTTTGGCTGTCCTAACTGGGGTCATTGCATTAATTTGTCTGTAGAGGTCCTGAGATTGCTAGTTCTGCAAGTGTTTGACATGGATTTAAAGTGAAATAATAACAATGTTACACTGTTCTATTTTATAACTGTGAAGACTGTTCTAAACTAAGACATTTTGAACATAACTATGCTAACTCTAGTATAGCTAGAGACAAGCTAGTCTGCATCAGGACTACAGTAGTTTGGAATGTATTCAATACTTGGCTGTCCTATAGCCTTCATGTAGAGTCATAGAGTCATGTAGACAATTTTCTCTAGTGTTTTCCTGTGGTTAAGGTTTCAATAAATTCAATTCAATAATCGTCTGCCAATGTAGCTTACTGTATTTGTAATTTCTCAGCAAGCAATTGTATTACACCATGCACTCTTGCTCCAAACTATGATTATTCTATATGAGTCATGAGCAGCACAAGACAGCTCTATCCATCACTGAGTTGAAGCAACCACAGTCTTCCTCTAGCCTCTGCCAGGCTTAATGAATCTATAGCACCTTTTTTGGAAATAATATGACTTGCTTTAATGTTCCATTCTGGCTCTGCGCCAGGCCTTGTTCCTTTCATTCCACATGCTCAGTAGCAAAGGATGTACTATAACAACAAAACATTTAGTAATAAGTCATAATGGCAAACAGTTGTGTGCAACATTTTCGACTTGAGTAGAAAATTATAATTGCTTTAGAAATTGTTGCGGCTCAAGCAGTTCCTTACACGTCCAATGTGCCTCTACTATACAGGTAGGACAATTCATTTCATCTGTTGATCTTCTGTAGGACAATTACTTTCACCAGTTCATCTGCTGTAGGACAATTACTTTCACCTGTTAATCTGATGTAGGACAATTACTTTCACCTGTTAATCTGATGTAGGACAATTACTTTCACCTGTTAATCTGATGTAGGACAATTACTTTCACCTGTTAATCTGATGTAGGACAATTACTTTTACCAGTTCATCACTTCAAATATCTTGTACTCTTCTGTTGTTAAAAACATTGCCAATGCCATACGGCACGTAGTTGTTGGCAGTTTTGCTATCAAATATGCCCAATATTGAGGAACTAGCAACCCATCGGCAGTTAATTCAACTGCAGCTCTATTTCAGATTTTGGAATTTATGTTGATTTGAAGTCTTTATTTCGAACATGCAATGAATACAACAAACAATAACAAAAAAGAAAAACAACTCAATCTGCATGTTCGAAAAGGAGTAGGAAGAAGTATACACTTATTTAATCCTACCCCTTTTCCACTACTCAAATGAGTGTACTATTTTAAACATAAAAAAGAAAAGAAAAAAAAATATATATATATGCAAAACAAAAAACAAAAACTATATATGTATAAAATAAAATAGATTGCATGAGAATAGAAAATATCATGCAATGCTGGGTGCTCTCTTTTTCTATGGCTGTGGTTGCTATGTTGCAAAGTCCACATGCTTTACTGTATGACTGACTGAATGAAATCAAAGCTAGCTCATAATTGCATAGTTTCTCACAGTCCAGGGAATGGTGTTGTGCCTTACTTTATAGGCCTTGATACATTATATTAGATGGCAGGAGTGTTGGTTATGAAGTCTGAATCAGAGGTGTGGAATTGTCTTCAGACACGGGCACCACTTGCTCATTTCACCATCCTCAATATTTGTACCATTTATCATATGAAATCAGCATCTAGTTGAAATCACCCACTGCTTGTGGTTGCGGGTGATTTCAACAGCGCTAATCTTAAAAAAGTTTTGCCGAATTTCTATCAGCATTTGACTTGTCCCACCAGAGGTGAGAATATATTAGACCATTGCTACTCGCAATTTAAGAACGGGTACAAGTCTCAGGCTGTTAGCGCATTTGGCAAATCAGATCATGACGCCATCTTTCTTTTACCGGAGTATAAACAAAGTCTCAAGCGCTTGTTATTAGTTAGTTCTATGTCGTTATGGCTTCGCTCAGCACCTGATGCACTGTACTTCACTTTGTGCACAAGCACTGAATACAAAATTCCACCATGTACCTTTACATCCCAACATTCATCTGACCACACCCCCTTCCGCTTACCTTCATAAGCAGGTGTGTGGTCACCTACTCGCCTCCTTCTTCACTTTCACCACAAGGAAGTGCCTTCGGTAGATCCCCACTTGACGAGGTTGTTAGTAGAAGAAAGTTGGAAAACAAAAGAGATACGTTGACATCATATCTTTATTTTCTCTCCCACTATTTTCGAGAAAATACGGCGATATTGTCTTCGTTACTGGAGGTCATTCCGACCTTCAACGGCTTTTTCGTTTTAGGAGCTTACGCCGCTGACATGCTCCCCAGCTACAGTCCTCCTTGCTGCGGCTGGATGGGGTTGCCCTCCGGCAATACAGCTGGACTGTAGGAAGCACCGACTGTTGTGAGAAGCGGTTGTTTCCAGGTTAGGTACGTACTGTTTTGCTTGCAAGCTCTGGTTGTTGTTGATGATGTGGGGGTTAGCTGACAATTTACGAAACGCCGACTTCAGGCTGGGGTCCTCTGCTCGGCTTAAAACGGCGGTCAAAGGATCTTGGTCTGGCGCCCATGATGGTCACTCTAGTGGGCCCCGACCAGGACCTGGTGATCCCAGGATTCTCGAGCGGATGCTTCTCTGTCCCGTGCAGGCCCCATCTTTCATATACAAATGAAAGTATACCCTAACGAGGAAATGTGGGCATAGGATCTTCTTTATCGGGAGTTCCATGCTCAAAGTCGGCTGCAGCCCGAAATGGGAACTGTGCTGGCTATGCTGCATGTCTGGATCACCGTTGAAAACTGTGTTCTGACGTTCTTTTTCTTTTCCCTCTTAGGGGAGGGACTTGGACAGCAGCCTGTCTGAAGTGTGGCTTGTTATGTCGTTGTATACAGTTCAGGTGATAGCTGCTTAGCTGGCGTGCTAGTTGTGGACTACTGTGTTAGCTGCGGCGTTAGCTCGCTGTGTTTACCAGGCTAGTAAACGTTAGCTTGTTGCTATCAGCCGAATGGCTGTTAGCTTAATGCTACACTGTTGAACGTTTTCTGTGACTATAACATGCCTTAAACACTCTGACTACGACGTCATCTTTGACAGAGGATGTTAGTCGAACCTACCGGGAGCCCTGCCAGCGAGGACTGCGTCAACATGGAGAAACGTAGCGGCTGGGTGGCGCAGCGACGCTGCCCTCGTCGCCGACACAAGAGATGTGTGTTCATCTTCGGTGTCCCGTTAGCCAGATTGCAGTTCGCTTGGCTTGCGTTCAGGGTAGGAAGGTCCCGACCGGACCTTAAACACTTCTTCTTTCCTTCCCTTCTAATTGTTTTGTAATAACGATGTTTTCCAAAACGTGTGTTGCTGCAATACATTAAGGATACGATGCGTGTTGTGTGTGAATTGTCTTGTCACTGGTATAGCTTCTCTCTCCATAGAAATCGGGTTGTTGTTTTACATGTGTAAAAATGATCTGGTTAGTTGTGATGAGAACATGTGTGTTCATGTAACGTGAACTCACAACTAAGGGGGTTAATGAACCTATAGAGCTATGCTTAGTGACATGTGATTGAGGAATGAATTCTTTTCTCAGCCTGTCATGACAATGAACAGTGTGTTCACATATTAACAGGGTTACCTGTTCAACTTGGCCGTATCAAGGGTAAGGAAGGAGGGGTGATCCCCCCGGTTTCCCTGGGGCTTCCCCACCCTCCTCTCAGACATGTTGTTTACAATATATTGTGTCACTGTGTTTGTGGGGATACGATGTAACTCTCAGCTTAATTGCTGGGGTTGTGTTTTCTGCTTGAGAAACTATATTTTCCTAAAGAAAAGATTGTTTGGTCATGTGTGTTTAGCAAGGCCTGTGGCCAATACATAATCAAGGTTTCTGTATTCTCTCGTTATGAAAAACGGCGTTCCTATGTAGCAAGAGTGTACTTTTGCAATTTTTTGTTGTGATGAAGGTCTACAACTGGGTTAGGTTTGGCCACAGAAGCACATGTGTAAGTCTGGTACCGGGGCTCTTAAAGGGAGCCCTCTCTATTCTGTGTTTTTTCCTTAGTAAAAATCAGATAGCAGGTTAGCACATGAGCTAGGTGAAGCTGTTAGACACTTCATGTAGCTGACTATAACTGTGTCATGCTCTTTTTTGTCATTACATCGTATCATGGGTGTGGGGTCGTAAGGGGTGAACTGGTAGTCCTTTCCTCCCCTTTTCTGATTGGTCAGGGGTTAAAACCTCCTGTCCTTCAAGGTTCCTGCCACGTTGCTGTTCGGCACGTTACAGGGTAAGAGGGGGGGGGGGGGTGGGGGTGGGGAGGGAGTTTCCTGGTCCCGCGCCCTGGAAGATTGGGCGTGTGCACCGCTGAAATTCCCCCGCCATAGAGTACGTCACTGTGCGCGTCTCTGTTGGTAAGACTTCCGTGAGTTGTTCAGGTCCATGTTATGGATCTGTTTCAGGGAGTTGTCAGAGCTCCTCCTCACGAAGCTCCTCCTCGGGCCTTCTGTGAGTTCGGACTCTCCTTCCCTGTGAGGGAGCCTCCTCAGAGTTCAGAGTCTCCTCCTCAGATTGTCAAGGTGAGTAGAACTTCAAAAAGGAGGTCTGCTCTATTGTGTGTGTATTCGATTCAATTAGATTATTGAGTGTGTATTGGTTCAGTGCCTCCTCCTCGGAGAGCCCTAACCCAAATATTACATAGCTCAATGTTGCAATATATTCTTTTCAATCTATACAGCTCGCGTGGGAAGTCTCTCTGGGGATTTCCGTCTCCTCCCTATGGCGAGGGTGGTGGGATGTAAAAATGTAAAAAAGAAATTACCCTCAGCTGCGTCACGTGGGATTAGGCCTGCCGCGATAAGCAATAAATCGATTAATCGGCGCGATAATTAAAATGAATGCAATGATTTTGACGGGCGCGATTAATTGCTATTTGCGCGTTTGTTTTAATGAGGCGGAACCAGTACCCCTCGTCAGTCACTCTCCGTGTGGGGTCCGCTGGCCTTACTACAGAGCACAGCACGGGAGCTCGCCTATAGCAACGCCACATATAGCTTAACTACATTTCTCAATAGTGTAGCTCCTTTTAACCAAGTAGCGTTATTTGTAGTGTAACGTTAGCTATTTTTAGACCCAAGTAGTTACTCGCTACTGCCCGGAGAAACTGGACTGCTAAATAAAGATGAAAGATCTAGCGTTCGTTGATGCTCATTCAATGCTAACAACATTAGCTAAATAGCTAACAAACTAAATACAACGTATAGCATAGCTACAACACAGAATAACGTTAATACAATTACATGCATCATTGTTTACAATGAACGGGTGGGGCTAGTCAAAGGACTGGACACGGGGACAAGTTAAACATGAATTAATTTATTATAACAGCAACAGGTAATCGAGTTGCGCTCTCGTGCCTACGCACCACGGCTATTCTATTATATACGGCTTTGACGCTTCCTCCTCATCGTTGATTGCCTGTAGTAGCTGCATCTAACGTTAGTAGCTAACGTTAAAACGAACCTAAAGAAAGGTTTTCACCAACAATCTCAACATTTGTTTTATCATTAGCTCAAAAACACAGAACCGGACGAGACAAGTTGGCTGCTAGGATAATAACAAGAATTAACAACAATACTTCCGCTCCGATCGGTGGGCTTCAAGATAAAAGTCTAAAACACCGGAAAAGACGGAGCGGTGGGCTTCAAAATAAAAGTCTAAAACACTGGAAAATACGTTTATTTTGTACAGCGTTTTCCTCCACGAGTACTCGAGTACATCATGTGATCAATCGATCTGGATTATTTTTGCCCATCCCTAATTTATCCTGTGCTGAAGTCTCCATTCCAATAGAGATAGTATATATTTTGGTGTTTATTTGATTATTGTTTCACTGCCTTTTTATTTATTACGTTTCCAGTTTTTTCCTCACACTTTATTAACATTTTGTACATGGTACCGCAAGGTACATTAATAATACATGTACATGTTAAAAGGATTACACAAAAAGCCAGACAGAGGGCTTGTTTCCAGTTTCAGTTTGTTTTATAATAAACAATCAAACTGAGCATTTTTTTATTTAGGATATTTAAAATGTCTTCCGATGTTAAATAAAAGTTTATTGCACTTTGAAACGGTGTCCTTGCATTATTATGCTATTATCATTATATTAGTGAATTTTTAAAAGAAAATTGAGAACTTTTGGGAAATACATTTATCCAAAAAAAAAATCTCGAACCGGTCGCAATAATATCGCTTATAATTAATCGCCCAGCAAAATGTGTTATCGTGGCAGGCCTACGTGGGATTCATGTCAGTCTGTGTTTCTTTCTTTTTTGGATAAAAAGAGGAAGGTACATGAAGCACGATGGCTCCGTGTCGTTCTCCCAGGCGACTTGGAGGAACAATGTTGGTGTCTTGCTAGACTATCCATTGATGTGTTTGGGTCTCGACGCATACATAGTGCTGGCTCGGTGTGTTTCTGTTAAAGAATCACGCAGGGGCTAAATGCGCCTTGGTTGCTTGTTAAAACAGCGTTTTTATAGGGCAACTGGGATGGAGTTTTGTCTCTTCCGAGCGCCAGTTTACTAGGTTGTCTCGATGAATTCTCGTTCATATCTGGGGGATGTTAACGGAATAGATCAAAACATAGGTAGAGGGGTCTCACGCCCTTGGGGTGGGCCACTGAGCACGGTCCAAATGGGGACCGTCTGGGTGGCGCCCTCTTTTCATGTTTTAGATCGACACGCATACCTACCCCCTCTTCTGGAGTGGGCATGTCGGCGTGGTTAGGACACGGGACTGGTCTGGTCGCGCTGGTCCAGGTCAGTTAACCCGTTGTCTGCCGGGGATGCAGTTCTGCTGTTCTGGTACCCTGAGGGACTTGTGCTTTTTTCAGGGGGTGTCACAGGGTTAGGCGTTATGGAGACCCTTTGTTGGGTACATGTTGTACTCTGCACTATCGTAATGGCTTACGGCCATACCAACCTGTACACGCCCAATCTCGTCCGATCTCGGTAGCTAAGCAGGTTCGGTCCTGGTTAGTACTTGGTTGGGAGACCGCCTGGGAATACCAAGTGCGGTGTGCTTAGGGCTGGTTCTCTATTCTTTTCGCTCCTCTCTCACGCATGGCGAAGAGGGGGCTGTTGGGGTGGTCTTGGACCTCCTCTGGTAACCCTGTGCTTCCCGTGCTGCCGGGCCCGGTCCGAAGTAAAGTTTCGTTGATACCGTAGGCCTGGGATAACCCTTTTTTCTTGAGGGGTTATAGGAACAACCACCGTCTGTACCACGAGGGTGGTTGATTCCCTGGTGTGTTGGAGCAGAGTCAACTCCCGGGTTACCCGGTTGAGTGTGCCCCTGCACGTTCATGACGTCTGCCAATCATGTCAGCCTTCTCTGCCTCGACCCCTCTGGGTGGTTTTTTTTTAATGGAGGCTTCGTCATGGTGATCAACAAACGCCAGCATACGCCCCTTCCGCCGGGGGGGCTGTTTTCAGCTGACTCCTTTGGCGCCTGTCTCGTCCGCAGTGCTCCAGGCTCAGGTTACAGCCTGTTGCCTGGTTTCCCCGCTCTTGGAGGGGCCTTATCCGAATACGCTGGCGATGTGGGGGGCGGTGTCACTAAGTGACCACCTGGTGGGGTCTTGATGCCTGGCGTCATTGACCTCTCCGGGCCCCCTTTTTCCAGGGGATCCAGTCCCTTCAGTGGGTCTGGATCTTCCTTCGCGCTCCGCTGCTACGGCCTTGCCACGGGGTTGGGTTTGCTCTTGACCCCATGATTTCGGGGGCAGTAACGAGGTTGTTCCTTCCGTTCGTTCTCGGGTGGCATGCGGGTTGTCTGCTCACCCTGTGCGTTGAGTTGCTTGAGTGCCATCTTCGCCCGGTCGGATCCGTTGCCCTCCCATGAACCTCCAATAGGGGGGGTATCCTCCATTAGGCAGGGTCGGGGGGCTCGGTCCTCCCTGGTCTGATGGTTGTGGGGGGCCTCAGCGGGGTACATTTGTCGGGCTATGGCTCCCGCTCAGCCCCTGTTGTGCATCAGGTGCTGAGCGAAGCCATAACGACACAGAACGTAAGGTTATGTATATAACCCAGTTCTGTGAGTTATGGTGTGCTCAGCACCTGGACGCCGCTGCGGCCCTTGATCTCGCCTTGTGGTGAAAGTTTGGGAAGGAGGCGAGTAGGTGACCACACACCTGCTTATGAAGGTAAGCGGAAGGGGGTGTGGTCTGCCTCTTTGAACTGCTGCGGTCAGGCAAGCGATACCAGAGTCTCATGGCAAGCACGGAGAGACTCAGAAGGAGCTTCTATCCCCAGGCCATCAGGATGCTCAACGACAATAACACTATGTAACAAACCATCAAATACACTCACAGCACACACATCCACACGCACACACTCACTTTAAATAAACAACTCACTGTAGCACCCACTTTACCCACTTTAACACACTTTATATTTATTGGTAAAGAGATTTGCACTACAACTCATACCTCATTGCACCTTACCCTAAGTTGTATCTCATCCCATTTCTGCATTGTACTGTATATTGTATTGTAACTCAGTTACAAATTTTTTTCTACTCTGTATTGTATATTGTATTGAACACTTTTGTTTTGAACACTTTTGTTTACACTTGTTACGTACTTTTGACTTCTATTTTATACTTATCTATTTAATTTTTTATCTAGCACACTCAGCAGAACAGAAAAAAGCATTTCATATAAAAGTATTCTGTATTTTTGTATGACAACTAATAAAGAAACTTGAAACTTGAACTAGTTGTGATTGTAGTTATGAGAATAATTTCCACCTGTCATAATAACTTTCACACTTGAATCGATGTTTCAGAATAACCTGCCACGGAAAGCTTGTCTAAATAACCAGGACACATTGTCATAGATTGAAAGCAATGCAGGCTTTAACTCATTCACTCTAACAGCATGTTCAGACGGAAGAGCTGCCTTGCTTTACTCAGTTTGACAGCTGATAAAACTAGAAAAATTATCTTGAAGACATGCTGCATTTGGTTTCAACATTCGCATTGTACACCTATACTACAATATATATTATGCTACAGAGCATTCGTAGCAGTCAATTTCATATTAATTGTTAAGATACCAATATTTGCTCCATCACGTCAGCAACATTTCTTCAATTTGAACCATTTAAAACAAACCTTGAGCGAATGGCATTCACTCCGCCTAGAACGAAACCGCATATGGTCGCCTCTGTTCGCTTCTGTTTGCGTCTTTCCATTGGGGTCATCCCTATGTTCCTACAGCCCTATGTTCTCACAGCCCTATGTTCCCCCATTTCTATTTTTTATTTTTATTGATCTTTTTCCCCCTCCATTTTCCTCAGATTTTTCTCCCATCCCAATGTTAGTCCTTATGCCAATTCCCAATCCCCTTCCTGGTCGCTGCGCACTTAACCCCCACAGTCGGTCTGGGATAGTGGAGGCTACCACGTGCTTCCTCCGACACACGTCCAGCCAATCAACCGCTTCTTTTCACCTGGCAGCGCGGATTCTCATTGAGAGGGCGTAGCGTGTGGAAGGATCACACTATCCCGCTTAGCAGGCGCCCTGACCGAACTGTAGGAGTCGCTGTTTACAACGACCCGGACCCACCCTGCCAGCTTCTCCCACCCTCTAATACTGCCAATTGTATTAGTGTGAACGGCCAGCCAAGCTGGTGACAACCCCGGAGCTGTGAGCTGGATTCGAACAGGCGAATCTAGCCGCTCCGGGGTTTGGTGACGAACACAATCTCCGTTACGCCACCTGAACGCCCTATGTTCCCCCATTTCTAAGAATTCTTCCCCAATTGAATGTCCAGGATATTATCGTAATCTTTATTTTTTGTATCCACTTTTTCTTCTCATTTTCAATTTTTCTCCCATCCCAATTTCGTATTTCCAATTCTTCCCTCCCCTGTCTTGAAAGTTGCTAGACTATGCCTCCCACTGGTCGGCTGTAGTGAGGATAGAAGCCTTGCATCACGTGTCCCCTCCGGTACACGAGGAGGCAGCCTGTCGCATGTTTTCACCGCTCGAACAGCTCGAACTCTCAGTGGCGAGGAGTAACGCGTGGGAGGCTCACGCTGCCCCCGGTACTTCCTGTTTCCGCCGTACCGGCGTCACCCAACCGACCTGTAGGAGTCGCTGTCCACAACGTCCAATCCCCACCCACCGGCTTTCCCACCCTCTAACACTGCCAATTGTGTTAGTATGCCGGCCGGCCAAGCCGGTAACAACGCCGAGAGCTGGGCTCGATACCAGCATCTCCTGCGTTAGTGGCGAGTGCCTTGCCCACTGTGCCACTCAGCCTCCCTTATATTATCGTAATATTAATGTGAATGTGAACACTGTCTCAGTGCCCCATGGCTGAGCATGTCATAACATAGAGAATATTTATTGAATTAAGGCAGGATCCAGTTTGATAGGCAAGATAATGGTCATAAACAGTCCGATGGTCAAAAACACAAAACAGGCTTGCAGACAGAAAAAGGGATTGTTCAATACTCAGGGTAGTCGTCCAGTCCAGGGTCAGACACAAGGGGGTTTCTCAGCCAGTCCAGGGTCCTTACACAATGAACACCCTCTCGCCTTCACCTCTCCTCTCACTACCTCTCACCTTACACAACTCCGAATAACTCAATCTCTCTCTCTCAATACAACAACTCCAACCTCACCTCCGATCAACTTACTCCTCACTAACCTAGTGGCTTTGTAGTGTGTATGTCTGGGGTGTGTGCATGTGAGATGTGGGTGACTTAATGATGTGCAGGTGTGTTCTGTCAGTACTAATCAGCTACCTAATTGTCTCTACTCCTTCCGTGGCAATAGTATCTCCCTCCTTCACATATCCATGAGAGGGGGGGTGAGATCTGCCACAATATGTGGCCCGACGTGACCAAACCAGACCTCTACATGCTACAGCAACTTCAAAGCAACTTCAACACAACATCAGCGCGATTTCAGCGCGGTTGTTGCAGAGGGTCTTGTAGACTGTGTTGCGAGGACGTTGCGTGTCTGTCTCCAAAATCTAACCTAAACAACCGTTGCGTTGATATTGCGTAGCAGTGATTGGTTGGTTAGCGAATGGGGGCGGGGCTGTCATAGAATAATATTGGTCCCGCAGAGAATACCATCTGCCATTGTTGTAGCCAGCCAGCGTTGATGCTAAATAATTAGCGTCACATAGCTGGCCTTTTTCTGAAAACCCAAGCACATATTGTTCCATAGCATACGCCTTCAGTTGATCATGACAAATCCTCTCTTACCTTGACGATTAAAAAGCCTCCATAATTTAGTAAATAAAGCTGTAGCCAGCCAGCTAGCATTGGTACTATTCAAAATGCTATCCACATTAGCTACATAGCTAACCAACTAAATACAATGGTATCCTGAGGTAACGTTAAATACAACGTTTGCTAGTCGAAATGACTGGACACACACAGGGACAAGTTAAACATCAATCAATTAATTTATTCCAAAAGGTAGTTTGAGCTGCCGAGGTCTTTCTCTCCTCTCCATTGGAAACTAATGATGTTACGGTAACGTTAGCTCGAAAAGCACAGAGGCTGAGCGCTGTTCATTACAGGGTACTTGAGAGGTGCGAAAGCAGACAGACAGAGAGCTCTGCTTTCATCAAGCATGCATAGTGTAACATTAAGTTACACTGCTATCTTAACGTTAGCAAGCTAAGCATGCATAGCGTGACCTGTGTAACGTTAAGTAACTTGTGTTCCGCAGGGAAAGACCGTTCCATTTGTAACACAACTTCAAAGAATAACATCCAAATCCGATCCCGACGTGCATTTCCTTCATTCCACAGCGCTGAGCGTGCAACGTATTTCATTCATACTCTGGCCAGAGCCTATACAAACGTTCCAATGCTGTCTTCGGGATGATTTTAATCCAAACGTCCATTCAGAAACTTTGTATTATGAAATAATTCTGGGATGTATGTCTGACTATTTCCCTATGCATTGGTGCAAGTTCAGCTGACAGTCCATAAAGTCCATGACATAAGTTCATGAGATGCTCTGTTCTTTTGTTGTGTTTGAGGTGGATGTTGTTGAGTGTGTGGGGTTTTTCATGTATCAATTTGAAACAAGCCTCTTGACTGTTGGAATTAGGGATGTTAAAAATAGCTAATAATATTATTCAATATTAGACATTCATTGATCCAGAGGCAACCGGCTATTCGTCTGCTATTTGTAGATATATCAAGACAACAACACAACTTGCCCTCAGGGACAATAATATTTCATCTATTTAGATACAGTATGTATGTATTATTTACAGATAATTAAAGGTACCTCAAAACATGAAACCAAGCCATGTCACACATCTTGTGTGTGTGTGTGCATGTACTAGTCTATATAATAGGCATGAAATGTGCATCTCTATGGCATCTCTAGACTCTACTTGACAACAACGAGAAAACAACGGATAGGCTGCTAGAATTCGAACGTTACTCCCGTAGATTTAATATCCGTATAGTGGGATTGGATGAATCAGTCAAATGCACAGACGACTCGTTCCCGTCAGTGTTAGCTGAAATTCTAGGTTCAGAGACCCTCCCTACAACACCGACAGTGGACCAACGTTACAGAGTCGGCACCCGAGACTACAGCGGCAACAAAGTGAGGGTGATCATTGCTACCCTGCGTAAAACTGAAATAAGAGACACGATCATCAGGGATGCACGTAAGAAATGGGGAAAAAAGACATACAAAGGTAAACAAGTGTCGTTCTATGAAGATATGTGCAGGGAGGCTATAACTCCACGAGCCCGTTACAAGGTTGTGATGCATCAGCTCTATGATAAAAATCTCCATCCTATCCTACGTTATCCAGCTAATCTTTACATTGCAGAGGGAAATGGAAAAAGGTTCGGGCTCCGTTCGCCTGAAGTGGCCGAAGAATACATGAAGGAAATAAATCGTGGATGACAAGTTTATTCATCTTTTTTTAATCTATGTTGGATAACTTTGCTATGGCTCGGACATCAAGAACGGCATCAAACAAGCTTTTTGACAAAATTGAGGTACGAAACGCTAGACACTATATTTATAGATGTATGGTTTTGTGCAGGTCATGATCTGATGTCGACATTTTGGAACATTCTGGAACAATCTGGATTTTTTTCGAACGCTCTGTGTCATATTGGAATATACTGGATTACACTGGAATGTCATAACTCTATGGCAGGAAGAATACCCTGGAATTTAACATCAGTTTTACACAAGTCATGATCGATGGCTAACTTTCTGGAATACACTGGACTTTTACAATGAAGGCCCGGGAACAATAACATCGGTATGTGACCTGCACATGAACCAGATATGGAAGATTAATAAATCTTCATAACGGATTAATGCCCACCCTTGTCGGGGGACGAACTGCATACAAGGATTTAAAAACCTCATTTTCATCTAGAGGTGTAAGCTTGGCAAAGTTATTTAAAAATTTAAGCAATTGTTCCCTAATTTTAGGGATTTCTATAATTTAGTTCTAAACATCTTTCTTTCTTTTTCTCTGTTTTCTGAAATGTTCCAACCTATACATGTTAGTAGAAGGTTCAAACGACTATACTAATTGAGGCATATTTTTCATTTTATTTTATTACATTAACGGGAGAGTGGCTAGGCCACGAGTGACATTCTATTAAATTAGAATAAAAGTTTTAGATCCTATGGCAATTGGCATAGGAAAGTTAAGGATAAATGGCTCATTCTGGGCTAACCGGTGGTGTAAGGGAGGGTGGAGTTGTACGCGAAGGTGGTGTCAAAGGAACACAGCCTTGTACGGCTCTTTGAGGGAGGGGGGTTTAGGGGATTATTTGTATATATGTATGTTTTTAAGCTCGGCTCTCAACGGGACCTCAATAATTGGATATATATCCATTGTGCATTCGTACTCCAGACGCATTACTAACAAGTACACAACAACATGTATAGATTATGGCTAGTTTCAATATAATGATTTGGAATACTGGGGGAATAAATAAACAACATAAACGCAAAAGCGTGCTCACACTGATGAAAAACAAACAGGTTGATGTGGCTCTTGTAAGCGAAACGCACCTTTTAGTGGAAGACAAAGTAACGCTAGCGGACAACATATATCATAACATTAGCCACTCTTCCTTTGGAACGAGATCCTGTGGAGTTGCTATAGTCGCGAAACGGAAGTTGAATATTGAATTGCAGGAAGTATGGTCTGATACAGATGGTCGGATAACCATAGCTAAAATTGTATACAGGAACAGGAAAATAGCGTTGGTTATAATATGCCCCAAATCTTTACGAGGCTAGCTTCTACGCTACACTTACCAGAACAATGTTAAACTTTCCTGATTATTCATTTATAATTGGCGCGGATTTTAATGCAATTTGGGATCCCGGGGTGGATAAATCTTATCCCACCTTTTCCAATGATCAGAAAAATGCATCTAATGCATTAAAGGATTGGTCTAAGAATACAGGTGTAAATGACCTATGGCGATCACTCAACCCAACGACCCGAAAGTACTCTTGTCGATCTGCAAGACACAACACATTCTCCAGAATAGATTATGTTTTTGCATCCCCTAGACTATTTGATAACTATGACGTGGAAATGGTACCCAATGCACTGTTATTTACTCCTAAAAGGATAATTTGGTATACTGTCATCCCGAGCCCCAAGATGGCGATTTAACTCGATATTGCTGAAAAACAAGGAATTCATTACACAATTCAAAGAAGCTCTTGTTGAATTCCTGCTGGAGAATGCGCAATCGGTACAGGACCCCAGAATATTATGGATGTCGGTAAAGGGATTTATCAAGGATTTCACCGGGGTCTTTTCCTCCAAAATACGCAAGAATCGTTGTTCAAAACTGGCAGAGCTGGAAACGCTTTACTCTACATTATTTTCCTCTTTACAATACAACTACTCGGTTCGATTGGAATCTCAAATTAATGTGTTAAAAAAAGAGATTAATGCCATTTTAAAACAACAATCTGAAGTTCAAATACGTAGCACAAGACAACAGTATTACTTTCATGGTTCTAAACCAAGTCACCTACTAGCTATGCAGATACGAGCCAACGCAAAATTTGCAGATATCCCTACTATTAAGGCACAGCAAGGACTTGTTACAGACCCTAAAAAAATCAACGAGACATTCAAAAAGTTTTACTCCAACTTGTACAAATCAGAAATGGCCTTCGATCAAAACAAAATGGACATGTATCTTAATCAAATTAACCTTCCTAAACTATCAGAGGATGACGCTAAACAGTTAGAAACACCCATCACACTAGATGAACTTAGGGAGGCCATATCTTAAATGCAAAGTGGTAAGGCTCCTGGAAGGGACGGTATCCCACCAGAAATGTACCTCTCATGCTGGGATGTAATTGGACCCCTATTACTTAATATGATTTTATACTCAATCAAGGAGGGGAATTTCCATAAGATCGACAATATTGCACTCATAACAGTCCTCCTTAAAAAAGACAAAGACCCCACCGATTGCGGTAGTTATAGACCCTTGAGCCTCCTCGGAAACGATATCAAGCTGTATTCCAAGGTATTAGCCATCAGACTTCAAAAGCATATGACGTCTTTAGTTCATCCTGATCAGACTGGCTTCATACTGGCTTCAAAATTTTACCTAAATTGTACCTCATCCCATTTCTGCATTTCTGCTTTGCACTATATAATATTGTACATTAGTACACTGCATAGTATTGTATATTATATGGTAACGCAGTTACGTCTATTCTGCATCGAACATTGTACATATGTCTATACTGAACACTGTGACCTCATTTTCTACTTCTAATTTACATGCTATACTATGTTATTTGATACTATCTTGTCTAGCACAGTCTCTGGAGCGTAACAGTAAGAAGCATTTTGTATGAAAGTATTCTGTACTTCTGTATGACAACTATTAAAGAAACTTGAAACTAAGAGGCCGCTTGATCACGGATAATATAAGACGGTTATTACATGTGCTAGATGCCAGCAAGGATGACACCCCACCTATAGCGATGCTGTCCCTGGATGCGATGAAAGCCTTTGATAGGTTGGAATGGTCTTATTTATGGGCAGTACTAGAAAGGATGGGGTTAGGAAAAGGATTCATTGATATGATAAAAGTATTATACAAAGACCCATCGGCCATGATTACAACAGGTATAATCACCTCCGAAATCTTTCCGGTATCGCGCTCTTCCAGACAGGGTTGCCCTCTTAGTCCCGGACTATTCGCTTTATCATTAGAGCCTTTAGCACAATATATAAGACAATCCCAATCCATAGAACCAATCGCAATTAAGGGCACACAACATCATATTAGTTTATATGCGGACGACGTAATATTGTTCATGCAAAACCCTAACACCTCAATGCCTCATCGTCTCAAGTTGATTGATGACTTTGGCAATCTATCGGGATTTAGGATAAATTGGCCATCTATCGGGATTTAGGATAAATTGGCCAAAGTCGGCCTTCCTTCCACTTAATGCCCCTGCAAAGAATATACTCCTTCCAGAAAAAATACCAATGGTTAAACACTTCAGATGTTTAGGAGTTGAGGTATTCCCTACTATAAGCCAAACGGTGAAGTACAATTACACAAAATTCCAAGATAAGATCAAATACGACTTTGACAGGTGGTCCAAACTTAAAAACTCAGTACAGGCACGAGTATCCATAGTTAAGATGGATGTTTTACCTAGAATCAACTTCATTAGCTCAATGTTACCGTTACCCCCTCCTGATGGTTACTGGAAAAAATTACACTCCACCGCATATGCATTTATTTGGAATAACAAACCTCCATGAATAAAAAGATCCACCGCACAGAGAAACAAAGCCGACGGAGGTTTGGCATTTCCAGACTTTTACCACTATTTTAAAGCGTACTCTTTAAGACCACTGACAACCTGGTTTGACTCCCAAGCATCTGTATCCTGGAGAAACTTAGAAGAAAATATAGTAGCACCACATACTGTAGACTGCAGGACATAGTATACACCATATTATCAATTAAGCAATGCGAATTGAAATTTGGCCCCCTTATTACACATGTGATCCGGATATGGCGTGAAACACAAAAAAAATATTCTAACCAACATAAATGGCATATCCATACTCCCCTATTCAATAACAATGCACTCCTTATTGGAAAACGACCTATAAGATACCCCAATGGGAAAAGCAGGGCATACACACATTGGGAGATGTTTTCAACAAACAGGGTTTTTGTAGCTATCAAGATATACATAAAAAATGTAACCTCACCAGTTCCACATATTATTTTTACGCACAGTTATTGGATTGTTTGAAGGCTCATGGAGTCCCATTAAAAATACCAATTGAGCACCACAGATATCACAAATTCTTCTATGAAAGAGAGACATCGAGAGGCTTCGTATCTGATTTTTATCATCACTTACTAACGTCTTCGTATGGAATCCTCCCCCTAGACTCAGTCTGGAGGAGGGATATATATTATACCAGACTTGGAAATAGATTTTGATTGGCAAGAAGTCTGGGCAAACGTTCGAATTGCGTCACGTAACCCGGACCATCAACAAATTAATCTTAATTATATTCATAGGACATACCTGACTCCTATAAGATTGAACAGAATGGGACTTAAACAAGATTCCCTATGTTCCTTATGTACAAATGGAGATGAGGGTACATTTATGCACATGTATTGGGATTGCCCACCGGTTAAGATATTCTGGGAAGAAGTGTCCCAGCAATTATCAGAATTCTTATTTCTGAACATACCTGTACATCCCTCTGTATTGCTGTTGAATGATGTTTTTCAGTTTGCAGCCCCTATACAGCTAAAGAGACTAGTTTTATGCAGGAGCATATGTATGTATGGTATTAGATAGCAAGTATTAGGTATATCTCGTAAACTACATTTATAATGATTCAAATGGTGATTTCATTGGATGTTTACTGTTAAGCTTGTGTGTCTAATTTGATGTTATGTTTAAAAAATAATTAAAAAAAAATATATAAAAAAAAATATATAATAATAATAATGTGAACCCTTCCACTACCACACTACAGAAGGTTAACCTTTCACTACCACACTACATACGGTTAACACTTTCACTACCACAATACAGAAGGTTAACCTTTCACTACCACACACTAGTGTTGTCACGATACTGGAATTTCGACTTCGATACGATACCTTGAAAAGTATCGATACTTCGATACCATTTCGATATCAAAAAAAAAAATATATATATATATATATATATATAATATATATATATATATATTTTTAAACAAATTTAGCTTTTGTTGCTGGTTGATTCTCCTCAGCTTCTCTCTGGTACTATAAGAGAAGATAAATATAACACTTTTAAAACCCTTTGTTTATCTTTAGATCACGCATTTAAAAATAACTGTTCATCTCACTTCAATCATTTTTATTGCAAATGCAGAACATGGTATTTTCTCAAGCAGACAGATGTAAACACTGTAATCTGTGTTGCATGTACCTGACAAACTGAACTGTTTGTATTACAGTTAGTAACAGTTTAGATTTTTATTTAAAGATAACGAGAGCGAGCGAGCGAGAGATAGAGAGAGGTAGCGGTAGATAGGGAGAGAGACAGAGAGAGAGAGAGAGAGAGAGAGAGAGAGAGAGAGAGAGAGAGAGAGAGAGAGAGGTAGCGGTAGATAGAGAGAGAGAGAGAGGTAGCGGTAGATAGAGAGAGGGAGAGAGAGAGAGAGGTAGCGGTAGATAGAGAGAGAGACAGAGAGAGAGAGAGAGAGAGAGAGGTAGCGGTAGATAGAGAGAGAGACAGAGAGAGAGAGAGGGAGATAGAGAGAGAGAGAGGTAGCGGTAGATAGAGAGAGATAGAGAGAGAGCAGTGGCGGCTCTGCCACTAGGGGCGCAAGGGCGCCGACCCACCTGCTGTTAAATCACAGAAGAAGAAAATAAAACTTTTTAGTTTTTTGTTTTATAGCCCTATAAATAATATAAACATGTTTAAAATGAATAATATTTACTCATTTTAAGTATGTTTGTATTTCCAATGCACAATATAACGTTATTATCTCAAATAAAAAAACACTCGTTTTCCTGAGCAGGAAGTGACATCACGTTTTTTTTATTTCTTTTATTTTTTCGTATTTCTCTGCCCGGGCTAGACTCGATAGCGCTCTGAGTGCACGTCACAGTTTGATCGCTGTATCCGTCACAGCCAATCAGTGCATAACGCGTTGTGCGTTGAAATATGACTATTATGTTGGAATCCGGGCGCGATTTGAAGCGGTCTAGCCAGTAGCGTCAATAATTTCTGTAGCCGCATTTCGCGGAGACGCTCTCTGAATGGCCGACGCCAGTATTTTTTTCCGTAGCAGAATTTCACAGAGACGATCTCTGATTGGCCGAATCCAATTTCTAATGTTCCAATTCTAGCTTATTCCTACGTTGGTTCCTAGGTTGGTCCTAGGTTGTTTGTCTTAGAGCGTGCCATGACTGCAAGTTATTTAGACTGTTAAGCTTAGGCACTCTTTCAAAGTTGGTTAAGGTTAGAGTTTGTCTTAGAGCATGGCGATAGAACGCCAGGTAGTTTGCAGTCTGTTCGAGCGGAAATGGACAAAGGAATGAAGTACGTGTGTTGTGGTGCTGCTAACTGCTAACAAGCTAACACTTGGCTAACAAGCTATATGGCGGATGCAGTCTGGACACAGTACATCAACAGTGGATTATACACTTTATCAAGGCAAGCCCTGGACGTGTCAACTAAACAGTGAGTCCCTCTCTCTCTCGCTCTCTCTCTCTCTCTCTCTCTCTCTCTCTCTCTCTCTCTCTCTCTCTCTCTCTCTCTCTCTCTCTCTCTGTGGTTAACGTTAATGTTTGTAAATAGTTTTTTTTAGGAGCAGTACTGTTAGGCTACTGCTGGCCATTCATGAAGCGAGACATTGCTGATTGTTTATTTATTTTATAACACAAGACTATGACTACCAACTGCCTAGCCAGCCGTGTATCAATCTTGGATGCAATAATAACGTTACCACACTGACTGTGTCGATGGCTCATTGATTTAACTACTGCAGCTCTCTCGGATTGAAAATACGTGGATTATGGCTTGTTCAATATCGTCTATGTTTGAATGAATGAATGAATGAAAACTTTATTAACAGATTGCAGAATGGGTACAATACAGTACGGCTCAATACACACAATTGTTAAGGGGATGCAGACCAGAGAAAGACGTTTGTCTTGTTTACATCAGGGTCCCAGATTTTCGATTCATATCGATAGTTTAATAGCTAGCCTTGGCTCGTTTAACAATATGCAAAATATGTGTACAGCCCTGTACTCATACTGAAGTTATTCTTGGTATATAATAGGTCTGATTGCTCGGAGCATTTTAGTAACGTTACATTTTCAACAAGATTGCTGCTATTTAAACACTTGATGGAAACAGGGTAACGTTAACCTTATGTCGACTGTAGTATTGTATGACCTCGACATAACGTTTAAACGTTAACGTTACTCCGTTTCCATGCAGTATTTATAACGGTGGCCAGCTAAGCTAACGGAGCTAACTGCTAGCAGTAGCTAACGTTAGCTGGTAACTGTAACATTACAACGAATCAGCTGTTGATATTATGCGCCATCAGTAGACAACGTATCATGTATTAAACTAGAGTTAATGGTTTAATGCTTCAGTCACAGTGACGTTGAAAGAGCAGCTGTCACGAACCTCTTTCATTTATTTATGGAGATCCGCGCTGGCACTGCTAAAATGTTTTTTTACTAACTGAAGACGGCTCTGTGAGGGGGAGGGCTGGACTCGGAGCAGCCGGAGGGGCAAGCGCGCTCTGAACAGCGTGTCATCAACTTGCTGTAGAACACTCGCCAGCTGGTACCGATACTGCAGAAAGTATCGGTATTTCGGGAAATGAGTATCGAAGCCGTTTTAAATATTCAGTATCGATATGTATCGATACTTCGATATTTTTGACAACACTACCACACACTACATTAAATAAACTATCATGACTTTTCCTTCATGGGTGTTGTGTTTACAGTACCACAACACAGAGTCATTGACATAACAAAAGAGCCTGACTAGAACGCAGCAAGGTGTTAATTGTCCCACTCCCCAGAGAGAGAGGCGTCTATACTTTCCGTAGCCGCATTTCTGCAGGACGCTCTCTGATTGGCCGACGTCAGTTTCTACACTGGTTAGGCTTAGGCACTCTTTCGAAGTAGGTTAAGGTTAGAGTTTGTCTTAGAGCGTGACGGCAAGTTCTTTCGACGGTTAAGCTTAGGCACTCTTTCGAAGTTGGTTAAGGTTAGAGTTTGTCTTAGAGCATGGCGATAGAACGCCAGGTAGTTTGCAGGCTGTTCGACGCGGAAATGGGCAAAGACACAGCTCGTCACGCGATTGGGCAAACATGTCAGTGGCCAATCAGAGAGCGTCAGTCAGTGGCCAATCAGAGAGCGTCCTGCAGAAATGCGGCTACGGAAAGTATAGACGCGAGAGAGAGGGGGCCATGGAATACAATGCATTCTGGGTAGGGTTGTAGTTGTTTAACACTGTAAGTGTGAAACTTTCAAGGCCATTTTCTCTGAATACGTTTTGTGATATCACCATGATTCATAGGAAGTAGCTTCAAAAGTATCCCACCAAAATGTTCAAGTTATGGCTTATTTTGAAGGTATGAATCTGTACTTTCATAATATGTAAAAAAAAATATTTGACGTTGCCTCAACAAGTCCCTACTATCCACGGCTGGTCACATATATGGATATATATAAACAAATAAGTGGAGTATACCTAAGACATTAGTTGACCAGTCATGACATGTTTATGATTGTTAAACATGTAGTAACCAAGGTCATTTGGATTCCCCAGTCCCCACAAACACGTAGATAAGCCTAATAGCACATACATGACAATATACTTATCTAATGTTAGAACGGCCATGCTAAGTGGCTAATGTTAGGCTACTTACATGTTTGATGATAGATCAAGCTTTTATAGGCTGCATGGTACAATTTATTATGTAGAATAAGAACATGAAGTGAGCAGATTGTGGCGGCAACAGTTATCACGAAAGTCACCTCGGCATCTCAAAAGTCATGGAAGAAATAGTATACAAACAGGTCGAAAAGTACCTTGCGGAAAGAAATCTAATCTATGAATTTCAATCTGGCTTCAGAACATCCCACTCCACTGACACATGCCTTCTCTATTTGAACGACCACATCAAACAAGAGGTGGACGCGGGCAAATGCTGTGGCATGGTCATGCTGGACCTACAAAAGGCCTTTGATACTGTCAATCACTCCATTCTGATTGACAAGCTAAAAGCAAATGGTTTTGATAGTCTATCAGTGAGCTGGATGCAATCCTACCTGGAGGGGAGCGAACAGATGGTGGAGGTAAACGGTACTCTATCCCCCCCCCTCCCGGTGAGCTGTGGTGTTCCACAAGGAAGCATACTAGGACCGTTACTGTTCCTAATTTATGCAAAAGCTTGTGACTGCAACTTGTTCCTGTTCGCGGACGACTCAGCCCTGCTGGTCTCTGACAGGAACAAGTTACAGGTTGAAAAAACCCTCAGCTCGGAACTCGGCAGAATCTGCACCTGGCTTGCTGATAACAAACTATCATTACACCTGGATAAAACAGAGTCCATTCTCTTCGGTTCAAAACTCAGCAAGACCGACGGCTTCTCAGTTACAGTGGGTGACAATATTGTCACAAGGAAAGATGAAATTACATACCCGGGTTCCATCCTAGAGGCAAATCTGTCCTGTGACAAAATGGCATCCAATGTAATAAAAAAAAGTCAACCAACGAACTAGATTCTTGTACCGGATCTCCTCTCTGGTAAACAAGAATAGACTCTAGCAGGAGCACTCATTCAAGGGTACTACGACTATGCTTGCACCTCATGGTACCAAAGCACCTCAAAGGCGCTAAAAATTAAATTACAAACATCACACAACAAACTGGTCAGACTACTGCTTGACCTTACTACTAGAACCCACCTCACCCCTGCCCACTTTGACAACCTAGGATGGCTTAGAGTAGACGACAGAGTTAGTGATGCACCGATGTGAAAATTGTGGCCGATACCGATAACCGATATTAATATTGCTGTTCTGGCCGATACCGATATTTACCGATGTCGATATCTCTGTATAGAAAACACTTTTTTATGATAATCAAATAAAGAGCTATTTTCCAAAACACATAATTTTTTTTACTTTTGTAACTTATTTTCATAAATGACTGATATTTTTAAACTATTTAAGGCCAAAACATGTAAAAAGAAAAAGATAAAAAAAAAATTTTAAATAATTATACAACAACAATGTGGAACGCCCTACCCACAGCTGTAAAGGAATGTGAATCACTACCCACCTTCAAAACCTCTCTAAAAGAGCACCTACGGAAGTCTACAATTAGAAACTGGCCCCTGTAAATGTTTAAACCCAACCCCCTCCAATGTACAGTTTCTTCCCCCTCAAATGTATATACTCTCTTGTTTAGACTATTTTTGTATCACAAACAGTACTGTATATTTGTAGATCTGGTATGTCATAAATGTCTAGATGTAACAGTAGGCCTACTGTCTATCTGTATGTCATGTATGTCATATATGTTATGATAAATTGAAAATGGGGGACCCTGATGAAAAACAAGATGAAAGTCTTTCTCTGGTCTGCATCCCCTTAACAATTGTGTGTATTGAGCTGTACTGTATTGTACCCATTCTGCAATCTGTTAATAAAATGTCCAATCAATCAATCAATCACGACACAACACACCCACATCTATCTATCTATCTATCTATCTATCTATCTATCTATCTATCTATCTATCTATCTATCTATCTATCTATCTATCTATCTATCTATCTATCTATCTATCTATCTATCTATCTATCTATCTATCTATCTAGAAGTCATGTTTGAGGTCAATGGATGCTAGGTGAGTTTACACGTCACCTTCTTGGGGTCCTTTACCCTCTTGAAATTATCCTACACTTATTTCAAGCCTATGCCTGACATAGCAACTATCTAACTATCTAATAACCGCAGGGACCAGCCATGTAAAAGCAAATGTCTTTCTCAAGTGACTGAGTGTCATCGCCACTTCCTGTGTCCATCGTTTCAAATTAAAAGCACTCTAGCGTTTCATACATGGTCCAGCCATATACTAGGTTGGGTTTGACCTAATTTCGACAAGGCACAGCTCCAGAGTTTTGTTTTTGACTGAAATGAAATGAAAACTTGGTTGACAAGTGAAAACTTGGTAGACCAATGTTTGGTTGACTAGATTCCTCTACTACTAGTAACTCAAAAAAACGTTGTCAGGGAAAGGAAGAACTTGACAGCCATTCACTCCGTTGTGGCACTTATATATTTCTCACCACTTCGTTCACACGCCTGTTTCAAATCTACCCCCTCAATCACTCAGACACACCCCCTTTTCTAACATTGGCTTGCTAAGCCCACCCCCTCTAGCCATGCAGGACAAGCAACAGGGAGATTGTGTACCATGATGATATAATACAATGTAATCTAATCAAATCTATAGTGATTTCCCCAGTTTCATGACTTCTAATCCTTACCCCATAACAAATTAACTTAGAAATTGTTTGCCACCAGACGGATCATTGACCAGGTGGCCAAAGACAGCAACCTCAGTATTTTCAACAATGTGGACAGGATGGAGTCAGTGAGTGAGTGAGTGAGTCAGTCATTGATGGGCATTCACTCTTCTAGGCCGGTCCCCTACACACTACAGGGTCCAGCAAAATAAATTACTTTGTGAAAAGACAAGTAAACACACATATGTAATAGCTTGGATAGACAACGGAACAGTTGGTTATTTAACAAGATGCTTTATTACTCCTCCGGTGGTTCATCAATCCCAACAATGACAACCTGCCTACCTCTCGCGCCACTCCCACTTACTCTAACTGTCGTAAACATTGTCGTAACGTATATCCATGACAATTCCCTTTTAGACAGTTAACAATACTATGACATCTCCCTTTTTTCCTTTTAACAATATCAACACGGCAATAACTTAGATATCTTTTGTTTAACAATATCAACACATATCAATAACTTAGATATATTTTCTTTTAACAATATCAACACATCAATAACTATGACATCTCCCTTACTTTTTTTTTCTTTTTTTTTTACAATATCAACACCTTGAACTGTTCTACCGGACCTGGTTTGGATCAGTCCATCAGTGTTCATTGTTGGACCAGGCGAGTTTTGGGCTCATCTGAATGTCTGGTGTGTTATTCCTGGGATTTGTGTCGTCGATCACTGGAGGCCCCGCTACGGGTACCGCTTGGAGATGTCGACGGTTACGTCTGTACAGAGCACCCTGCTCCGTCTCGATGAGATAAGACCTCTGTGTAACGCTCTCACCTGCCACTACTGCAGGTGTGGCCCATGTCTTTTGATTGTCCAGTCTGGTGAGAACATTGTCTCCTCGCTGCAGTGGTGTGAGCTCTCTCACGCCATGGCACTTGTTATAGTAGAAGGCCTGTTTGCTCTTCTCCGCAGCATCTCGAGCTCTGACGTGATGTCTGCTCGGCCACCTTGGTTGCAGGTTCTTGGCCAGAGTGGGAAGCGTCGTCCTGATTTTCCTGTCCATTAGGAGCTCTGCCGGACTGACACCCGTACTGCTGTGTGGAGAAGAACGGTAAACCATTAAAGCAAGTAGGGGGTCCTTTTGTCTCAGAATCCCCTTTGCCGTTTGGCCTGCACGTTCAGCATAACCGTTTCCTTGTGGGTTGTGGGGACTAGAGGTTGTGTGCTTAAAGTCCATGTCACAGGCAAAGCCTGTGAAGACATCGCTGCTGAACTGCGGTCCGTTGTCACTGACAACCTCCTCCGGTATTCCATACCGGGCAAACAGGGCTCTCAGCTTCAAGATCACATGTGCACTAGTCGTGGTAGGCATGTGGAGTATCTCCAGGTGTCTAGAGTAGTAGTCAGCTATGCCTAGGTAACTCTCTCTCTCATCTTCACTTAAATCTATGCCAACTATCTTCCACGGCCTGTCTGGGAGAGGTGTTGACAGGAGAGGCTCTCAGTTCTGTGCTCTTCTCTGCTCACGACAGTACATGCAGTTCTCGACTTTGAGTGTGATCTCTGTGGCTATGCCAGGCCACCACACCGAAGTGTTGGCCCTGTGTCTGCACTTGTTAAGACCTTGATGGCCCTCATGTATGCGTTCTAGTATCTCTGACCTCAATCTCCCCGGTATCACTATTCTACTCCCTCTGGTCACTACCCCGTCATGCACAGACAGTTCGTTCCTAATGGGAAAGTACTCCCTAACACAGGTGTTTATATGTGCTAGGTGTTCAGGCCACCCCTCTTGTATGTACCTTAGCTGCTCGTCCGCTGCCGTCTCTGCACGGATGCTGTCCATCTTTTGCGGCGATGCTGGAATGCTGCTCATCACAGCTGCTACTAGGGATGCCCCGATCACGTGTTTTGCCACCAATACCAATCACCGATCGTCTATGAGCCATATCGGCCGATACAGATCGTTTTTGGTTTTATAAAAAAAATAAAAATATATATACTTTTTTTTTAAATAAAATATATATATTATATAATTATACTTGTAGTTGTATTGTCTGCAAGACATCGCCACCATGCAACAAGTCAAAATGCTCGCTATCTGCAAACAGCTCCACTGTCTGTGTGTATACTCTGCTTTGGTCAAATCACATTCAGCATTGCCCTCAGCGTCTCCAGTCAGAGCGATAGTTCAAATGTGTTATGATAGCTAATTAGCCAATGTTCAGCTGCAAAAACGAATAATGTCAATTATGTTATAAGACATTGATATCTGTAGCTACTGCTAGCCGGCTAGATGACGTTAGACAATGCATCATGTATTAAAATAAAGTGAACTATTTAGCTCACTAACGTGAGCTACCTAGCTAACGGAGGTCTCATGCTGGTGCATCCCTATCATTCTTAAACTGAAATGCGCATTTGTTGATATCAGGAGCTATCAGTAGCTAGCCAGTTAGACAACGCCTCATGTATTAAACTAAAGTGAATAGTTGACTGTGTAGTAAACAGTAACGCTAGCTCAGTAGCTAACGTTAGCTTACGAGCGATAGCTAGTTAGTCAACGCTAGCCAACGCTTGCGAAAACGAATGCCAAACTGTCACGTTGAAAGCAGGAGCTATCAGTAGCTAGATAACATTAGACAACGCCTCATGTATTAAACAAAAGTGAATAGATGACTGGGCCATTTTGTTTATTGCTTCAGTTATGTTGAAAGAGGAGCTATGCGGTGCTCATGCACTCGACTCTTGCCGAAGGGTTTGTTTGTTGACATGAGATGGGTCTGGGAGGGGGAGAAGGAGGAGGAGGAGGAGGTGCAAGACATGCAGCAGCAGAGTGTGGCTGTGAGCAAAGAATTGGATCATGTTTTCCGTGTCATCGATCGGTTTTCACGATCGGCGAAAAAATAAAGCATTATCGGAATTCACCGATCTCATATTTATACTGAATATCGGCCGATACCGATCGCTGGCCGATCGATCGGGGCATCCCTAGCTGCTACGTAACACTCCATGTCAGTGTCTCTACTGAGCCCCTTGTCTCCCTGTGGGTTCCTGGACAGCGTGTCTGCTACAACCAGGGTTTTCCCTGGCACATACTCAGCCTCCGGGCAGCAGAGTGGCACATTGTCGAGATCCCTGGAGTTCATCAGTGGGATGAGGGGTTTGTGATCCGTAATCAGTTTGAATGCTGGTAGGCCGTAGAGATACATCTGAAACCAGGCACTCTTTTTCTATCTGAGCGTACCTGGTTTAAGCGTTGAGCAGTATGCCACCGGTCTCCAGTCCTCGCCATGGAGCTGCAGCAGGACACCGCCTATCCCATAACTGCTTGCGTCTGCTGAGACCACTGTGCTCCATCATAGTACACCAAGGTAGGTGATGTTGTGAGGAGCTCTTTAACTCCCTCAAAGGCTGCCTGTTGCGCCGGTTCCCACATCCACACAGTGAGTCTGCTTTTAGCAGTGCATATAGTGGCTGGCACTGTGGCGAGGTCTGGAATATATTTCCCCAGGTAGTTGATCATGCCGAGTGCACTCTTTAGTTCCTGCACGTTTTCAGGTGGTTCAAGTTTGCTGACTGCAGACACTTTGGCTAGGTCGGGTCGTACACCATCTTTGTTGATCACCTGACCCAGGAAGTGCAGGTCCTCCTTTCTCAGCACACACTTCTCATTGTTCAGCTTCAGGCCTGCAGACTCCAGCCGTTCCAGAACCTTCTGCAGCCGCTCATCATGTTTGCTGGTGTTGCTGCCATGGATGATGATGTTGTCCATGTAGACGGCAACGCCATCCAGCCCTTCCAGCGTCTCCACCATCTTCCTCTGAAATATCTCAGGCGCGCTGCTTATCCCAAAAGGAAGACGTTTAAGACAGTACCTTCCGTACGGCATGATGAAGGTGGTCAACCTCTGGCTGTCTTTGTCCAGTGGGATCTGCCAGAACCCTGACGCTGCATCAAGTGATGAGAAGACTGTGGAGCTGCTGAGCTGAGCTATCATCCCCTCTGATGTCGGCAAGATGAATCTCTCCCTTTTGACAGCCTTATTAAGCTTCTTTAAGTCCACACAGATTCATGCTTTTCCAGACTTTTTCTGGACTGGCACCATGGGTATGCACCACTCTGTTGGGTCAGTCACAGCTGCAATGATGTCGTTGGCTTCCATCCTCTCCAACTCCTCTTTCACTGCACCCAGGAGGGGTATGGGGACTCGGCGTGCAGTGCATACTGCATATGGCTGGGTAGTGGGTATTGTCCTTTAGAGCTATCTTCACAGGCTGTGTTTTCAATAGGCCAAACTCCTGTTCACTGGTGTTGACCTCGCCCACTCGCTTTACTAGTCCCCATAGCTACAGCTACTGGCCTGTTGAGTAGGTTATTCACATTCTGCCCTCTAATGACATACTGTAGAGCCTGCATGTGTATGTTTTTCCTTTGTAGCTGGTCTGAGTTATAAACTGCCCTAAACAGTTTATTACGTTACCATTGACTAATGAAAAGTGCTCGTTGTCTTGTCAATGTAACATAATAGGAAACGGTAGCCAAAGTAGATGTTTAATTATATTTACCATGGTTTTTAAATGAAGGAATAACATAAAGATGACGACAAACAAACCACAGGACTGTACAGACAGGATCAGCCACCACACACAGGGAAGAACAGAACAGTTATGCACAAGGGGATGACGAGACAAGAAACACCTGGGCTGATTACAGATGGATACACCTGGAAGGGAAACGACAAAGAACTACAAGACCAGGACAGGGGACTACAGCCAGACATTACACATCACACTGCTAACACCTGATCAGGGTACAAATACACCCACACGTAACACAGTTCAATCCACCTCTTGGACCACTCAGCACCTTCTTTGGCCTCTGTAGGACCATTTTTGGCTCCAGTGTTTCATACACAGTTTCACTTATGATACAACAATCTGCTCCAGTATCTATTTTAAATTCTACAGGTGAGCTACCAATCTCTAATGTGACTGTTCATTCATTATCATTGTGAGGCATGCTATTAACTGAGCCCAGATATTAATCCTGTCCATCTTCTGGTCCCTCACCCTCAGTCACTTCTCTCACCTGCTTGCTCTTGCACACCTTTTTCCAGTGTCCACTTTTCCCACAATTATTGCAAGTAGACCTCCTTGCTGGGCAGTGGGCAGTCATCCTGCTGGCTGTGTGGCATTTTGTCGCACCGCCTGCACTTCCTGTGGTCATTCTCACTCTCTTGGTCCTAGCGCCTCTCTCTCTGTGGGTGCCGCCACTTCTGTATTGCACCTCTGCTATGCTGTTGTGCTACTTCCTGCACGGCGTAAACCCGCTCCCCCTGCTGGTTAACTTGAGCTTTTACCTCCTCTGATTGATGAGCCTCTTGTACCGTCATCTCCAGAGTGAGGTTAGGGATCAGCTGTAGCCTCTGAGACAGATCCTTGTCTAGAATTCCCACCACGATTCTGTCTGTCCCTTATGTTTTCCTCACGAGCCGTTCCGAAGTTGCAATGTTCCGACAGCTCATATAGTGTGCAGATTAATATCTGTGCATGTTCTCCCGCACGCGGCACTCTCTGGTTGAAACATGCCCGTTCATGTATAACGTTGCGTCTCGAAAGGCCGCAAATTCAACTTTCCAACAATGTATTGGTTGATCGCCGAAAACGCAGCCCGGAGCCGACAGACGAGGGCAAAGTGCAGACGTGCGATAAAATGCGTAATTTCTTTTTGCGTAAAATGTTGTATGTAGTTAATTCATCGAAATGAACGCAATAAATTCCCAGCCCTAGTTCGGTCATAAAATAGAATACAATTTAAAAAGTTGTTCTTATTTATTCATCTCCTAGTTTGCCACGCATGGAAGTTATAAGGTTTCTCTATCTTTAAATACGTATTTTCAGCACTCAATGCATGTAGTAATTGTTTTCATCTGTCTAGACCAGGGGTCAGCAACCTTTTTGACATGGAGTGCCTGTTTGAAATATAGTTGTAACTAGTGTGCCTCAACAATATTCCATGCATCGTAATTTTTTTTTCTCACAATCAGGTCTTTTTAATGATAATTTTTACATTATTACATCATTATTGTTATTGTTATTATTAACAATATTATTATGATGGTTGTATCAACCCTAAATCTGAGTTGGGGGGGGGGGTGCAATGCAGACAAACAGCTGCATACAGTGCGACCATTTCACTCACATTTGCCCATTCATTTTTGGACATACTCAGGGGCGTAGCTGGGGGGGGTAGCTTAGGATGATTCCAAGGGCCCAGCACTGAGGGGGGGCCCAAATATATATATTTTTTTACTAGACATCACTCAGGTGTATTATTGATGCTCTCATTGATACTATGTTTGTTTCTGAAGTGTGTGGTGTGTGTGTGTGTGTGTGTGTGTGTGTGTGTGTGTGTGTGTGTGTGTGTGTGTGTGTGTGTGTGTGTGTGTGTGTGAGATATATAGAGAGAGAGGGGGGGCTTTGGTAGACTATTGCATTGGTCCATTCATTGAAGATGAACGCAATGCGACATCCTTTACTAGGCTCACCCACCAACAGTGCAGGTGCTGAACTGCTGATCCGAATGTATAGGTAAAAACCATATTAAGGCCCTCCCATAGTCGAGCAGACTGTACGCGGACTGGACTCAGCGGAGGTCCACTGGACTCTTTGAGCTTTCATAGTCGAGCGGACCTCCGCGGACCAATTTCCTACATGTCACGCGCCAGTTTACACAATTGTCCCCACGCTGTTCAACTTCTGTCATGTCGTCGTCATCCGATGTCAAAATAAAGAGTATGTTATCTCCGTTTCCAATATTTCGATAATAAAACGGGCAGTTTTACGCACTTGAATAACAGGTATAGGCTTGAGGTGGACAGCGCGTGGTGCTGAAATGACAAACACGCATTGCATGAAATAAAAGCACCAGTTTTATTTCAAAATATTGGAAACGGAGATAACATTCTATGTTATCTCCGTTTCCAATATTTCGAAATAAAACTGGCAATTTTACACACTTCATTTAGAAAAGCCATTCAAACATCTCTCTTGGCACGGAGCGAGTGGTCAGAGTAAAATGCAGATCGGCGTCACATTAAATGCAGTTCGATGTCAACCAAAACGCCGAGCAGCGTTTTGTGTGACACCAAGTCAGTGGCGCGGATGTCCGCGCGTCAGAAAATAGGAGCTTCACACTTGGACTCTGCTGTGGGTCTGCTGTCCGCTGAGATCAAAGCTCAAAGAGTCCGCACGGACCTCCGCGGAGTCTGCTCTGTGTACAGTCTGCCTGACTATGGGAGGGCCTTTATGCGTTTTCATCAATAAAAAAATTGCCAAAAAAATTTCACTGGGGGCCTACAAATACATTCTTTCATGGGGCCCAGAATCTGGAGCTACACCCTTGTGTGTACTGTACATGCTGTCATAGCTCCACCTACAGGCCTAATGGAGAACACCAGGAGAACACCAGGATGTGAATGGAGGGTGAATGTGAGGTATACCGTGTAAATACGTTTTGATTGATAGCAAGACTACACTGTAAAAAAAGAAATAATAATAAGTTACCAGAACTTAAAGATATTGAGTTCAGTTACTGTGCATTAAGGTTTTCAGTTTTCAATCCATAATAAGTTAACAGAAAAATAAGTACACAACCACATTATTTCAACCTAATAAAAATATGTTTATTGTCATTGTTTTAAGAACACAAGTTGACTTGGTAATACTCACATTTTGAGTAAAAAAATTGCTTTTAACATGTGCAATGTTCAATGAAATAGAAAAATAAATAATAAAATTGAGCCCAGATAATTGAGGCCAAATGAGCCAGTATGACGGCCGGCCCAAGCCGAAGGCAATGCTGAGACTAGGATTCGATACCGGAGTGTCTTGCATTGGTGACGAGCGCAATCTCCGCTACGCCACCCAGCCGCCCTAGTAGAGAAACACTACTAGCTACCGTGTGCTTCATAGATTGCCTGCTCCAAAAAAATATTGTGTAAAATGGCCAATTCAATCAATGCTATAAATTATTTTTATAATAATAAAGTAGCCTTCCCCAGGGCTGACATTTACAGTAGGTGGCTGATGTAAATCTGACATTTGGCCTCCTACTATGGGCTACTTACTGTATAATAGAACCTTTGGCCTAATAGAATAGCCCACACTCTGGTAGCATAAGGTGACTTATTGATATTGGCAAGTGGATTGCATTACAAGCCTTACAAGTCATATAATTAATATATGTGTAAAACTATAAGAGATAAGGTGACACTATTGGCTAATAATCAGATATTACCTCGCTGTCTATTGCAAGTCAACAAATGTGGCTTTTAACACAGGCTGGATTCACAATCTGCGATGGTTTCTTCTAAATGGCTTTTCTATGATGATGGCTTTGTAGGTAATTAGTTGAATGATGTAATTAGAGGCTCTTATGGCCCTTTTGGTCTTGAAGGAATCACCAATGCCTCCCTTCTTGAAAGCACAGAGATAAACGCTCCGCCCCGGCACCAGGGAGAGTTACCGGCATGGAGAAGCTCCCCACATCCATTCATCTTGATCACACAACACAGAGGCTTTTTCCTGCTCATTAGAGCTGTACTTATGTCCTAATGAGAAGGCAGGGGGGATGTTGGCCATGGGGTGGAGACACACAGCGGTCACTTTATTTTAGTTTGAAGGTGACCTCGTGTTTAATGGCGGTGCACTACTCTCCATGTGTGATCAGTCTCCCCCGAGTTAAACCCATAGTCTCTTTAAAACGTATTACTACTGTGGTTCTATTTTGTCTGTTTGTCCCTGCCTTCTCCCGCGCCCCACCCCTCTCTACCTCTCCCTCTCTCTGTTTCTGTCATTCACTCCCTTCACGCTCTCTGTATGCCCATGCGTCTCCTTCGCCGCAAGTGCGAGGAGGTGCACGCAGGAGCTCTTCCTATCGTGAATAATGTGCATCAACAGCAGAGGTCGAAACGGAATGGGTTTCTGGAGATAATGACTGGAGTGATGGCACCTGGGCGCCACCAGATTGTGGAGTGTCTGAGCCCGTCATAAAGCGACAGGAGAGGAGGGCCCTCGATGCTCACTGTGTCCTTTAACGATTATGAATGTCAAAAGAGGCAATGTCAAAAAACACTCCTGATTTTCACCCCCTCTCCGCCAGCACCCCCACCCCCCTCTACAGCTTGCCCTCCACCTCTCCATCCATCTAAAACAGTCCCATTGTCATTTTCTTCTTCAACCAAGCAGAACCCTCCGCCCCCCCCCCCCCCCCCCCCAACCCCTCAGTTCATCCATAGGTCACGTACCTTACCGTATACATACCGCATTTTACAAACTCAATGAGTGACGGCCCTATCGGACAGCTCAGTGTCATCACCCGCCGCTGCATATGCCGTTCACAAGCTAATGTTTATTGCATCTGTCTTCCTGTCATTGGATGACTTTGATGCCTCTCTCCTGCCACAAAGTCAAGTTTCACCCCAGACCCCCCCCCACCCCCCCCCCCCCCGCGCGCGTCTTGTGTCGATCTTATCAGTGTTACAACTCCATTGACTGTCTTCCTCGCTGTCCTCCTACTGCCACATGTCTCCAAAGTCTCGGCGGAGCGGGTGTCAGCAGCGTGGGGGGAGGGGGGCTCACAGCTCCTGTCCCTTTCCCTCACTGTGACGATCTAAACACAGAGATTCACCTCAAATTGCTATTCCTATTAAAAGTCAATGAGGCTGTTATCCTATTATTACAGGCTCTGGACCTGACAACTCACAAAATAATCAGAGGAAACCATGAGTCATGGTGCTCTGTTTGTGGCGGGCAGACATTAAAATTTATATTTGGGACAGGAGAGATATGGGCCTGCACTGTGACTTTGCAGACGAGTGAAAAGAGTTGGAGAATAAACGGTGTGACAACAATGGCGGTGTCTCACACGGTCAGTACCAATCCAGTACCCCAGTGGTCAGTAACAGTCCAGTAGCCGAGTGGTCAGTACCGGTCCAGCACCCCAGCGGTCAGTACCAGTCCAGTACAAGTCCAGTACACCAGTGGTCAGTGCCAGTGCCAGTCCAGTACCAGTCCCCAGTGGTCAGTACCAGTCCAGTAGCCCAGCGGTCAGTACCAGTCCCCAGTGGTCTGTACCAGTTCAGTACCCCAGTGGTCAGTACCAGGCCAGTACCAGTCCAGTAGCCCAGTGGACATCTCTGTGTGCGGACAGGATGGGTCACACATGATGCCTCGGATGCGGATAATGGGTTATAAAATGCTTACATGCTGTCCACTAGCAATGCATTTAGTTGACACACACATGCTACATTTCAGAGCTTTCCCCACTGCAGGGCCATGTTATATTCATGTGTTGTGTAGCCTGCACTCATCCCCCTCTCTCTCCAACAAGGTCTTTCCTCAGCCAGCTTCTCTAGCCCCACCACTGCCCACAGTGTGCTGGAGCCGTGAAGAGACGGGATGCTCTCTTAGAGCAGATGTTCACACGTGACCTGATTGTTCCGGACTCCCTGACAGCGTAGCCCTGGGCCCCCGGGTGGGATGGCTGACCTTGTGGAGGGGGGTCAGAGCGGTGCCCAGGATGCCTCCTGTGCTCCTTATTCTGGCTGCAGCTTGAGACGGGGAGCATCCCCCCTGGTGATGCCGCTGCTCTTGGGATGGAGAGCGACGACAGCTCCTCTACACCGCCAGCTCCTCCCTGAGTGTGAGCTACTGGCTGGCTCCCTACACCCACTACACCACCAGCTCCTCCCTGAGTGTGAGCTACTGGCTGGCTCCCTACACCCACTACACCACCAGCTCCTCCCTGAGTGTGAGCTACTGGCTGGCTCCCTACACCCACTACACCACCAGCTCCTCCCTGAGTGTGAGCTACTGGCTGGCTCCCTACACCCACTACACCACCAGCTCCTCCCTGAGTGTGAGCTACTGGCTGGCTCCCTACACCCACTACACCACCAGCTCCTCCCTGAGTGTGAGCTACTGGCTGGCTCATCATCAAACACATCTACTGCAAACACTGACAAAGATATACACTGAACAAATTTGATAGTGAACACATGCACACACACCCACACACACACACACACACACACACACACACACACACACACGCACACACACACACACACACACACACACACACACACACACACACACACACACACACACACACACAGTCACACACATCTGCACACATGCACTCAGACACACTTGCACATTGCACACACACCCACACATACACACAGTCACACACATCTGCGCACACACTCATACAGTTCACACACATACACGTCCAATACTACATTCCTACTCATACAGTAATGCCGTGCTCAGCATATTTAGCCTAACTGCAGAAGCTCTGAAACTGTTTATAGATATACCAGGCCTCTGAACAAATACTCATAAGCTCTGCGTGAATATCTCCATAAATAACCCGTTCCTCTGCTCTGTTTGCTTTGCTGTTGTCCACTGGTGCTGTAGCAGTTGTTTACCTAGTGTAAGCATAACGTGTTGAGACCCAGCGCATCTAATTGAAGCTAAGTTGGATAATGACTAGTGGGTATTGCGAGTGTCTGTGCACCCCTGCATTGTGCAGGGCATGGTGCCTGCCTGTCACAGCGCTGAGTGACGGGCTGACATTCCTCTGGAACACAGTGACGCTAAGCAGAAGCGAGGCAGCTGCCATCCTGACCTTGCCTGCAATTAAAACCTTCTTGGAACCGTAAATTGTTTGTGCATTACTGAGTGTTTGAAACTAATGATATTATTTGTAGGTAGGAAAAAATACAAATAATTGTGTGCACAAACACGAGTCAAATAAAGCAGTGGTGGAGTAACCAGAGAAAGTAGCCAAGCGTTTAGCAGCCTCTGTCTCTGTGACACATGTACTCGACTTGCCGAAATCGCCCCATCACACTCGCTACACACAATTATTGCCTTAATAATAATAATAATAATAAATAATAATAATAATAATAATAATAATAATAATAATAATAATAATAATAATAATAATAATAATAATAATAATAATAATAATAATAATAATAATAATAATAATAATAATAATAATAATAATAATAATAATAATAATAATAAATTGAATTTGTATTGCACTTTTTGTTCGCTGGGATCCCAAAGTGCTACAGGGTTAAAACATAGTTAAAAAAATTAAATAATTATTAGCAAAAAAAATAAAATACAGAATAAAAATAAGATAAAAATAGAACATAGTTAAAAACATAGTATAAACAGACAATTAAAGACAACAGCACAAGAAAAAAATATTATAATATTATAATTTTTATTTTTTTATAAAAAGCTAACAGTCAAAGGCCTTTTTAAACAGATAGGTTTTCAGGCCTGCTTTAAAAGAGTCCAGGCTCTGTGGTGCCCTTAGCTGGATCGGGAGGCTGTTCCACAGGCGTGGTGCAGCCGTGCAGAAGGCTCGGTCACCCATGGTGCAGAGCCGGGTATTGGGGACCCAAAGGAGCAGGCTACCTGCAGATCTGAGGGTACGGGTGGAGGAGTGATGAGTTCCTGAAGGTAGAGGGGTGCGTGTCCGTTTATGCAGTTATGGGTGAGCATCAATATTTTGTAATTGATCCGGGATGAGACAGGGAGCCAATGTAGTGAGTGGAGGATGGGGGTTATGTGATCGTGTTTACGGACTCTCATCAGGATCCTGGCAGCGCTGTTCTGGATGTATTGCAGTTTTTGGATACTCTTGCCAGGAATCCCGATGAAGAGTCCGTTACAGTAGTCCAGTTTTGAGGAGACAAAGGCATGGACAAGCTTCTCTGCGTCTGTTAAAGTGGGAACCGCTCCCGCCTACCTCCGGTCAATGGTCTCTAACTACACACCCTCAAGACCCCTACGCTCTGCATCTTCTGGCCGCCTCAGACCTACTCCTATCCAAGCTCTGGGAGGGTCATCAAAGAGAAGCCGCCTATTCTCAGTCCTTGCCCCACAATGGTGGAATGAACTACCCACCCCAGTTAGGATAGCCCAATCCCGTCCAATCTTTCGCCGTCGACTAAAGACGCACTTCTTCAACCATTATCTGAAAAATTAAAAAAATTTAAAAAAAACGCTAACTAACCTTACTGTCATGCACTTGTCCTAATAAACTAACCTACACTGTAACACGCAACACTTTGATGAACATTGTTACTCAGCTGATAGAGTTAACCCTTCCTGATGACTTGTCGTACAGAACTTGTAAGTCGCTTTGGATAAAAGCGTCAGCTAAATGACTAAATGTAAATGTAAAATGTAAGTGGAGGATTTGCTGTTCATCCATGCCTTTATCTCCTCAAGACAGGTGGTGAGGCATGACAGAGCGGCAGACGGGTTTGGGGCAGTTTTTATGTAGAGTTGTGTGTCATCGGCATAACAGTGGAAGGACATTCCATGTCTGCCGATGACACGACCGAGGGGGAGCATGTAGGTGATGAATAGGATGGGACCAAGAATCGACCCCTGCAGAACACCACAGGTGACATCAAGCAGTCTGGACTTGTGTCCTCCCAGTGAGACATATTCAGTTCTGCCTAAGAGGTAGGACTGGAACCACTGCAGTGCATGGTCCGACAGTCCAACAGTGTTGTGGAGGCGCTCCAGGAGGATGGTGTGGTCCACAGTGTCAAACGCCGCTGTCAGATCGAGGAGGATGAGAAGTGATGGTGATCCTGCGTCAGCGGTCATTAGAAGGTCATTCGTCACCCTGAGCAGAGCTGTTTCCGTGCTGTGGGATGAGCGAAAGGCTGACTGGAACTTCTCGAACAGGGTGTTATTTTTAAGGTGGTCCTGGAGCTGGGAGGCAACTACCTTTTCCAAAACCTTGGACAGGAAGGCAAGGTTCGAAATTGGCCTGTAGTTGGCAAGAACCTCCTTCTTTCACAGGCGTGAAATAAGCTGTCAAAATAATATTGTCTTTTGAAGTTGTTGTCAAGAAAACTTTTAAGCTGTTTTTATTGACCATGCTTACAGCCACGCTCCATAGTATGGGACAGAATCACAATGGCAGTCTGAGCTGTCCAAACTGCATGGTGCCACAATTAAATCAATAATTACAGTACATCATTATGAAATGAATAATGACATAATTAAATGTAGAAATGTATGTACATTATTAAATACAATTGTAGATGATTTAATAATTTTGAAATAGTTACATAATATCAACTTTTATGTTATATTGTAACATGATAGCCATTTTACTAATAATGTGATTGGTGTATTTATTTATTTTAAAATTACATTTTGTGCAAAAACGTCTTGGATTTCATAATGTCACTATTCCAAATGACACTCATTTCCAAACAGTTCTTTTTTTTCTCCTCCTTTTCATTTCATAATGACACTTTTCATGCCATCTGTCAATCAGTGCAAACAGGGCAGGACTATACGACTAGACCTATTCGCTGATTGGGTAATCCTTTGCTCTCGATTACACTGCCTGGCAGATAGAGCACCGCATCCACCTGCAGCACAGAAATTAAATTGATAGAATGTCCATTCCCATTTAGATCTACATTCCTCATCCGGCTGGTATACTGAGGATGGCTGCCATGGGATTTTGATTATGTTGTCATGGAAACTAGTGTCAGTGTGGTGCATCATGATACACTATAGAAAGTTCCTTTCTATCCAACCAAGTTCTATGACTTCCAGTCTGCAGCTAAGCTCTCCCGTTTTTTGTGCAATATGCTAGCACAGAGTGGAAACAGTGTGCCAAATTCAAACCAGCCGCCAAATTAATCATCACTGCTAAATGTGAAGGTGAGTGTAATTTATTTCACTACTATCCCAGTGTTAGCTAACGTTAGCTAGCTAGCTAATGCTAATGTTCGTAAGTTCATTCATCAGAAAACCAAAGACAACAGTCTGGGTTCATAGTGAACAGATGTATCATGCTCAGTAAAAGATCAGCACTGGTGACCATTTCTGCTGTAACACGCAAACTTGCAATGCAATAATGGCTTTTGTGACGAAACTCGCTCAGGGTTTAGAATGGGTTTTTGCAGATGAACTCTTCATGTAGCACTAGCAACCCTAGTTAGGACCAAGTGTTTATGTGTCGGAATGTGGGTACTGAGTGGCGGTGTTTAGCTGTCAATCACTCATGGTCCACTAAGCTTTGGGCTCCTTGTGGACATGACCAAGGTGTGCTGGGGTTGGTGGTCCCATGGGTGAGGGGCAGGAGTTAAGGAGATGAGGGAGTAGTACACCTGAGAGCCCGGCCTCTTGGTGTCTGGCGGTGAATGGAATAACTTTGGAATAGCTTAGTGTAGCTAAAGGATACTGTGATGCTATATTGGCGTGGGCTATGGTCAAACAATAGCCAGTGAATAAACCTGCACTACTCTCCTGTTAATACCGTGTGGACAATCTACTCTCTAATAGCTAGGTTGCTACAATATATTGTTTACAAAGAGAGTAGAGTGCCACATCCACACACCAACACTAGACCACAAGAGAAAAAGATTCTAGGAAAAGATTCAAAGATTCTATGGCAGCCATCCTCCAAATGACAATTCAAGAATGTAGCTCTAAATTGGAATGGACATTCTATCAATTTCATTCCTGTGCTGCCGGTACAGGCGGTGCTCTCTCTGCCAGGCAGTGTAATCGAGAGCAAAGGATTACCCAATCAGCGAATAGTTCTAGCCCTATGGTCCATCCCCGTTTGCATTGATTGACAGGCGGCCGTATCATTATGGAAAGTGTCATTATGAAAAAAGAGAAAGAAGCCACTTGGAAATGTGTCATTTGGAATAGTGTTATTATGAAATGCTAAAGGTTTTCGGACAAAAAGTCACGTGCAAACTGTTGAAAACATCAATCATGAAATACAAATACAATTGTATTTAATAATTTAGATATAAGTCTACATTTAATTATCTTGTCTATTTATTTATTTAATATTTTTCAAATATATAATTATTGAGTCGTATGTGGTCCTCTGTAAAACTGTGTTTATCACACCGTCCAGACTCCACACGTAATTATTGGAAGATTCCCGGGCTCCTTGTGTTTTGTCCTGCATGTCTCAACATGATACATGTCTGTTAACTTCTATTTATTGTTCATATGTCAACCTTCATTTATTTGAAAATCAGGTTTGTAGTAGTAGTTTGCTGTAGATACCATCATTTGTGTTGGTCGCTTGATGCTTTTGTTTTAATCACATGTGAACACTGTTAACGACAGCTCATGGCTCAAGTTATTGATTGGCACAGCATGCTCCAGTTAAACTATAGCCTATTACAGAAAGAGCAGAAAGTATTCAAACGGTTCAGTGAAACATGACAGCGTCTCTTCAGTCAATATCCTCCAGAGGAAACTCATCATGGGCAAAGACGATGCTTTATCACAATTGCATTTCAATTTGCATTTAAAGGATCTTCAAGCCTATTACAGTACATGCAACAGCTCGTGCAAGGAGATCTACCTTGAAACAATTAAGCTTCCCATTCTTGCTGTAGCTGTTATTTCCAATTGCAGCGAGTAGCTGAAGTGCTATGAAGTTAAGTAGCGTCGTTTTTGTTTCGAAGGCACCTGTTTCCATTGTTAGATTCTGATCAGTCTGCCAGTATCACGTCTTCATCTGTTTGGCTTGTGTAATCATCTCCCCATCTGTGTTGTGTTTTATCTCTCCGACGTCTCATACACTGGCTGATACAATCCTTATCATTCCCCGTTAGTGCAACCCACAACCATAATAATTCTCCACCATAAGAATCCGACACTTTGACACAGCGTAATACCTTACAAGGAGAAGCGTTGTTTATTTTCATAAACAGAGACCTCATAATCAGATGGGAACCAATTCGTATTGTCCTTGTAAGATCTATTCTAAAGATCTTTCGGTGTGTTCACCGAAGGTAGTCTCACTTTTTTGCTGTTTCACCCCATAAAAACGCTGTTTCCGTATAAACGAAAGGCACATCCGAAAAAATATTTTTGCGGATTCACCTGCTAGCGTGTCCGTCTAAACAGGGCCTAAGTCTGTCTCCCATCTGCCCCTAAGGAGATCCAGAGGTGTCAAGTTGCTTCTATTAAGTAATTCATAGATTCTGCTTATAGCTTGTTTCTGGATCAATTTACAGTTCAGGATTGAGTCTAAAAGAGAGGCAGGAGGACACAATGGGTAGCAGTCCGAGTTTGAAGTTACAAAGCTCCGGAGTTGCAAATATCTATAGAAGTGTGACCTAGGGATTTTGTATTTCTGTACCAGCTGTTCAAAGGAGGCAAAGTTGTTGTCTATATAGAGGTCAGACAGTGCAATCACTCCACTTCCAACCCAACTGTCAAAGGCCTTATCCATCATTGAGGGGATAAACATGTGGTTTCTTGTGATTGGTGCAGCAAATGATAGTGCCTTAAGGGAGAAGGATCTTCTAAATTGGTTCCATACTTTTATCGAGTGAATGACAACTGGGTTAGAGGTAAATCTAGACATGGGCTGTGTGAACGATCTGTCAATAGTGGTGACGCTCGGCATCACTCTAGCACTATCCCCGCATGTGCACGCGCACAGAATAAAATTCCACAATGTACCTTTAATCCCAGTATTCGTCTGACCACACCCCTCGTTAGCTTACCTTCATGAGCAGGTGTGTGGTCACCTGCTCTCCTCCTTCCCAAGCTTTCACCACAAGGTGAGATCAAGGGCTGCAGCGGCGTCGGATGCCGAGCGTCACCACTATTGACAGAACTTGGTTATAGTCATAACCTATCGTTCTGTTTCATAGTGGATCCGCTCGGCATCACTCTAGCACAAAGGGAGGCCGAGCGGAGCCACCGGCCGACAAATACACCCCGCTGAAAGCCCCCCACAACCATCAGAACAGGGAGGGCCGAGCCCCCCCGACCCCCCCTAATGGAGGGAACCCCCCCTATTAGAGGTTTCCCGGGAGGGCGACGGACCCGACCGTGCGAAGACGCACCCAAGCAACTCAACGCACAGGGTGAGTAGACCGTGGCCTGACCCCTCGACTACACACACGCACAACCCGCATGCCACCCGGGAACGAATGGAGGGAACAACCTCGTTACTGCCCCCAGAAACATGGGGTCAAGGGCAAACCCAACCCCGTGGCAAGGCCGTAGCAGCGGAGCGCGAAGCAAGGCCCAGACCCACCAAAGGGACTGGACCCCCTGGAACGGGGGCCCGGAGAAGTCCATGATGCCAGCATCAAGACCCCACCAGGTGGGCACTTAGTGGCCCCGCCCCCCACATCGCCAGCGTATTCGGACAAAGGCCCCTCAGCCGAGCGGGCCCTGTCCCCCCAATAGCACACCGTAAGCAAACAAAAAAGGTTGACCAACGGAAGCAGGCAGCGCACCGGGGAAAAACCAGGCAACAGGCTGTTAACCCGAGCCTGGAGACTGCGGACGAGACAGGCGCCAGAGGGGACAACTGAACACAGCCGCCCCGGCGGAAGGGGCGCATGCTGGCGTTGTTGCATGACCAAGCCTCCATTTAAAAAGGCAGAGAAGGCTGACATGATTGGCAGACGTCATGAACGTGCAGGGGCACCCTCAACCGGTGAACCCGGGAGTTGACACCGCTCCAACACACCAGAGAACCAACCACCTAGTCGTTACCCTATGTGGTGGTTGGTCCCATAACCCCTCAGGAAAAAACTCCAAAACATACCTGCGGCACTACCGCAGTACCCGTGTTCCAGTTTCCAACAGGGTTATCCCGGGCCTACGGGTCAACGAAAACATTACTTCGGACCGGGCCCGGTGATACGGGGAGCACAGGGCCCCTCTTCACCATGCGTAAGAGAAGAGCGCAAAAATGGAAAACCAGCCCCAACACCCCGTACTCGGTATTCCCAGGAGGTCACCCAACCAAGTACCAACCAAGACCAACCTGCGTGGTGGCCGAGATCCGACGAGATCGGGCGTGTACAGGTTGGCACAGCCGTAAGCCATTACGACAGTGTAGAATACAATGCACCCAACAAGGGCTCCATAGCGCTCAACCCTGTGACACCCGGACCGACCTAGCATTTTTCCCCCTGAAAAAAGCCCAAGTCCCTCAGGGTACCAGAACAGCAGATCTGCATCACCGGCGGACAACGGGTTTAACTGATCCGGACCAGCGTGACCAGAACCAGTCCCGTGCCCTAACCACGCCGACATGCCAACACCAGGAGAAGGGGCAGATATGCGTGTTGATCTTAAACATGAAAAGAAGGCGCCACTCAGACGTTCGATGCGAACCGCGCCCGGTGGCCCACCCCCAGGGCGTGAGACCCTTCTACGTATGTTCAGATCCATTCCGTTATCATCCCCTGATATGAATGAGAACCCGTCGACAACCACACAGGTCGTCGGAAGAGGAAAAACCCCCATCCCAATTGCTTTATAAAAACGCTGTTTTAACCCCAAGCAACCAAGGCGCGCCAGTCAGTAGCTTAATGTCTAGCAGAACATCCCGAGCTAGCACTATGTGTGCGTCGGGTATATCCACATCAATAATAGGCTATTTAGACCTTTTTATTGAATCCACAAGGCGCCCAAGGGAACGACAAGAGGGGCGGGATGCAACCAACTCCAACCCTTTATAATAATAAAGAAGAAGCATCGACCGTATGAACCCAACTGTTTATATTTTTACATCCAGTCACTCCTTTTGTCAGAGAGTATAGACCGAACTTTCCCAGAAGCCTTCCCACATGAGTCGTAGTTATGAAAAAGACATGTCAACTGTGAGTCACGTGACCAACTGACTCAAGTTTACACATAAATCGAGCGTAGCAGACCCGTAAGCCCTACACTCTAACTCGACACCTTAACACCACAACCTTACGTAAAGATCTTAACTCACGGAAGCCGTCGCCATAGCAACATTGCTATGACAGGGGGAAACCCTGTACACGGCTCCTGTTTGTAATAGGAGTCACGTCAGGACAACCCTCCCCCCCCCCCCCCCCCCCCCCCTCCCTGCCAAGACGTTCGAACGGCTCGGCCCTGACTGGCTCAGCAGAAAGAGAAAAAATCTCCTAAACCAACCAAGTGGAAAGGAGGGGTTTATTCGACACCCCCTCACAAAAAACCCTTTTTCCCTACACACAATAACAACTGTAGCATTTTGAAACCTTCGGTAGAATGCCAATGTATAGCGTAAGCTAATACAATGCCCGCTACCCACAAAATGTGAACAGGATTTATAACAAAACAAGTCGTGTGTGTGTGAATCCTACACCCGCTTTCTATGTCGTACATAGCAACGCTGACAGAGAGTAACGGCCAGGCCGTGGAACGTGTGTACGAGTATTACTGCAACTAACACAACAGCGTTGTGGAACACATTTACTTTGTTTAAGCAATGGAAATACCACCAGTTTCTACCTGCATGTGGAGCGTCAGGCTAATAGAACCTCCTACGACTGAGTGTATGCTTGCAGACCTTGCTTAATCTCGTAACACAACATGACTCATCTCTCAATGTAATAGTGCAGATTCACATTTACGCAACCCCATCATATGATTTGTTGAAGAAACACACAGTTTGTTTGGCCAATAATATAGTTCCCCTTATATCAGGGAACTTTTTATTTTCATGGCACAAAAACACAATCATGAGGGGCCGGGGAGGGTGTAGAGGAGAGGGGACACAGAGGGAAAAGTCACTTTAGCGGCGTCTGCTACCTCGCGCCGCTCGAGTTTTGCCACCCCGAGGAGCCCCGGAGGGACGGTAGGTAACTGTCTGCTGGTCTCGACGTTCCCTACCGTCTCCTCCGGTCGTGGATGGGCCGGCGGTAGCAGAAGCGCCATCTCTCCTCCTGGCCTTCTTGGATGGGCCAGCAGCGGCGGCAGAGGCAGTGGTAGGCACGGTGGAGGGAGCTCGACGTCGTGGAAGCCTTCTGACTCCACCGGCAAGGACGGGAGGCGGAAAATGGGGTTGGAGAACGGATCTCTCCTCTGCCATCTCTCTGCACGTTGAGGTCATCAGCTGCAGGGCCTTCCCGAATAATCCAGCATCGGAGAGGCTGGCCGTCAGAAGAGGGGTTCTCTTCTTCTACGGCACTCGTGCCTGCTCCAGCCAAAGGTGGCGCTGGATCAGGGTGGCCAGGGCGCGCGTCTTCCCCGAGGCTATGGCCAGCACCTGGGTAAGATGCAGGACAGCTCCTGCCGCCTGGGTGATCTGATCGCATTTTACCTCGGTCAGATCCATGCCGCCCGTCATTATCCCCGATACAAATCTAGCCAGGTGGGCGATGTTAGAAGCCGCAGCCAGCGATTGTGTACCAGCGATAAATGACTGGTCACCCCAATATGCCAATCGCCTAGCCGATCTTCCATGGAGAACCGGCTTGCATAATGGTTCCCACACCATATCCGGACAGAGGAGAGCGGCCATCGGCCTATCAAGCCGTGGCACGCCCTCTCTCATACCTTTGACCAACCCCGACACCCGCGTAACTGGTACGTAGGCGGGGGTAAGTCCCATGATGTGAGACACCGCCTGGCCCTGACGAATATAGGCCCCCATTGAGGGGAAAAATGGGTAGACAACGTTTGCCCCTCTCACCGGGCGACGCTGCCAGAGATGACCTATGAGATCATCGGGGACAGGAGCAGGCAATGGCTGCGGCAGCGGCACACCGTTTGCAGCGGCAGCTACCGCCATGAGCTCGGGAAACAAAGCCCGCAGTTCCCCCTGCTGACTTTCCTCCACCGAACCCGCATCCCTCACATGCAGCAGGCTTCGACCCATTGAGGAGCCACAGTCTGATGTGGCTGATAGCAGGGCATCCTGCTGAAGAGGCCGAGGTGGTTCCTCGACATCCTCGAACAAGGCGCCCCAAGGAGACATTTCTCCCCCCTCCGGTGTTTCCTGGATAGGAGGGATACTCGCCTCCACAGGACCTTCAAACAAGAATCCGTCCGACTCTTCCATGATATCCTTAGTTTCCATTGGACAAACAGAGCCTGACGCATCCTCGCTGGTCTCCAGCAATTCCCCAAACCCAGGCCGTTCGCGCCTGCATGCCACCATCTTGCAACGTGAACGGGCAGACACGAAAAGCTTGCGTCGCAAATCCTCCGGAACCAAAAGAACCGTCCGTTCAACAACGGACGATTCCCTGGAACCAGAGTCGAGATCATGCCATCGCCGGAGCGACGGCACCGACGTCCCGGCTCCTCGGAGAGGCAAGCTATCCATCGGCTGCCTCCTGGGCTGGGTCGGCAACCACAAAAGTGGCAGCAGCCCCGCACCAGAACGCACAACGGAGGCGGGAATGGAGAACCGCTGGTGAAGAGTAGGTCTACTCTCCGAAGTAGACATTATGATTAGCTTTTTCCTTTGAACAGTATGAGAGAAGAAAAAACTAAGCACAATGTAAACACGTCACAACTCTTTTCAACTAACAACACGTCAAGTGGGGATCTACCGAGGCACTTCCTTGTGGTGAAAGCGAGAAGGAGGAGAGCAGGTGACCACACACTTATATTCGCTGCCCAGTAGTAGTACATAAAGTTTGCGCCGGGTCTCTGCAGCATAGTTATTTTTATCCGGGACGGTTTTTTGTTCCAGATAAAGGAAGATATATGGTTATTTATCTTGGAGAAGAATGTCTTAGTCAGAAAGACTGGGAGACTCTGGAATACATATAAAAATGTTGGCAATACGTTCATCTTTATTGTATTGATTCTCCCACCCAACCCAAGGAGAGTGACAGGGGGTCCCAACGTTCAATATCTTTCGTCAGATTAGATAATAAAGGTTGATAATTAGCCATATATAGGTCTTTATGTTCATGTGTGATCCATATCCCGAGATACTTGAACTTTTTAGGGCTGATGTTAAACTGAAATGAGCTCAGAGGTATCCGACCCGTTCTGACAGGCATCAGTTTGCCTTTTTTAATGTTGATTTTGTAGCCGTATATTTTGCCGAAGTCTGCAAGTACGGACATTAACTGAGGGAGACTCGTTTGGGGTTGTGATATATACAACAACATGTCGTCCGCGTAAAGCGAGACTTTATGCTCTGAGCCCGCACGCATGGTCCCCTTGATATCGGTGTTCTGCCTCAGAGCCAGCGCAAGGGGCTCCATTGCAATCGCAAAAAGGAGTGGAGATAAGGGACATCCCTGTCTCATACCCCTATGGAGTTCAAAGTAGGTGGATAGATTGTTGTTGGTACGAACGGCAGCCATCGGAGATGTATATAGAATCTTAATCCATTCTATGAGCTTAGAGCCAAATCCAAACGTCTCCAGTGCGTGAAAAAGATAGCCCCACTCCACCCGGTCGAACGCTTTTTCAGCATCAAGGGAGAGGACCACCTCAGGTGTTCCGGGTAGAGAGGGGCTATAAAGGATATTTAGGAGTGGTCTGATGTTAAAGAAAGAGTACCGGTTCTTGATCAAGCATGTTTGATCCGGTGAGATAATGGAGGGGATAACCCCCTCCAGGCGGCGAGCCAGTACTTTAGCAAGGACCTTGACATCGGCATTAAGGAGGGATATTGGATGGAACGAGCCGCATTCAAGTGGATTCTTGTCTTTCTTAAGGATTAAGGAGATAACTGCTTAGCGCATGGTTGGAGGAAGAGAATTTGTTGAGAATGATTCATCGAATACGGATAGCAGCAGCGGGGATAGCTGGACTGAGAATTTTTTGTAAAAGTCTGTAGGGTAGCCGTCTGGCCCCGGGGACTTGCCACTTTGCATAGATCTAATTGCTGATGCAATCTCCGCGACCGTAAGGTCCTCCTCCAGATCTGCGGCCATCTCTGGGTCGACTGTCGGGACATGAAGGGTCCTATAAAAATTGTCCAGCGTGGAGGGGCCCACTTGCGAGTCCGAGGTGTATAACGATTGGTAGAAAGTTTGAAAGCATTTATTAATTTCAAGGTTGTCAGTGGCTTTTGAGCCCCGCTCGTCATTGATAATGGGGATGGTCTGGTTGGCGGTTCTTTGTCGCAACTGATGGGCAAGTATCCCTGTGTTCATAGTACCCATGTCGTGATTTAGTGATGAGGTATTCAGCCTGTCGTGTTGACAGGAAATCAAACTCAGTTTGTGGTGCCATACGTTTTTTCAACGTTTCAGCTGATGGCGAGTGGCTATATAATCTATTTAGCTCCAGAATCTCGTTTGTCAGTTGTTTAAGGCATGCCATGTTTATCTTCCTTTGGTTGGCGCAATATGAAATCACCTGCCCCCTTAAGTACGCCTTCAGTGACTCCCATATGGTTAAAGAAGACATTCCAGGGGTCTGATTAATGTCGAGAAATAGTGTGATTTCCGAGGTGATGAAGTTTGTGAAGGCTTCCTCTGACAGGAGCAGCGGGTTGAGTCTCCACTGGCGGTGGCCGAGCTGTGTATTGGGGATACTCATTCTCATAACCAGGGGACCATGGTCCGAAATAACTATCGCTCCATAGTCACATTTGGTTACGAGGGAGAGGTGCCTTTTATCCAAGAGAAAGTTGTCTATGCACGAAAAGGTGTTATGGACCGGGGAGAAGAAGGAATAGCCTCTGCATGTAGGATTACGAAACCGCCACACGTCAGCTACCCCATACGATTTAAGAAAGAGCTGGATTGCGCGGGCTGATTTAGACAGGGGGGCCCTTCTGGGCGAGCTACGGTCCAGCACCGGGGAGAGTGCGCAATTCATGTCGCCGCCTAGGATGAGATGGTGTGAGGTCATATCTGGTAGACGAGAAAAATGGCTGGTGAAGAACGAAGGATTGTCCCAGTTTGGCGCATAGATATTAGCTAGAATGACCGGGATTGAATGGAGCTTCCCCGCCACTATAATATAGCGCCCTGCGGAGTCAGCCTCTACACTTGACATAGTAAATAGTGTGTTTTTATCAATTAATATGGCTGCTCCTTGAGCCCTTGAGTGGAAGTTGGAGTGATACATCTGTCCCACCACCCCGTGTTTTCTGATGGTCATAAAGCGGACCTCGGGGGTGTCCCATAGGCGAAGAGGAACACTTAAGCCAGTGAAATATAATGAAGGTTATCCGATAACCCTAGTTATATGATACTGGCGTAGCGTTCCGCTTTTACCAGCCCTGAGGATCCCTGGCTGTGTTTCGATGGAATTCAGACTCGGAAGGGGAAGCTGATCACCCCACCTGGGCTATATGCTGACCGGAAGTGGGCGTGACCAGACAGATGAGAAGGTACATGTGATAAGTTTCAAGTAGGTGCGCGCATGCGCAGAGGATATCCCATAGGCGAAGCAGAACGCTACGCCAGTATCATATAACTACTGTAGGGTTATCGGATAACCTTAGTTTTCAGAGGGGAGGTCCCTTAAAGAGGTAGACCTGTCATGATGTAGTCTTGTGTCTACTGCAATCAACACGATAGTCCCATTAATTAATCAAAATTGACATGTCCCCAGTTAATTTGAAGACAATGATTAAAGTATCCGTGAATCATTATTAGTTAGGTTATAATGATCATTTGTTCTCAATTTGAATTGATTAGCTTAGTGATGCCACCTGTTTTCTGAGAGACACTTTACAAAACACTGATTAGATTAGAACCGATAGAAGGCTTAGCAGCTCTGCATATTTCCCCAAACACGCATGCACATGTACATGCCCACTTACACACGTGACAACACACACATACACACACACACACACACACACACACGCACACGCACACACACATATACACACACACACAGCCCGAGCCATAACGTTGGTCTGATGTGATTACATGGCTACAGGGGAAATAAAGATGTCAGTGTAGTTTTTATGTGACTTATTGATAAGCCTGTGGTAGCACACACAGGAGTTTTACTGTGGTCCCTTGAAGATGCTATTCACAGCAATGTACTCTGCCATATATTTTCTCCAGCAACACTCATATTGATGTACAGAACATGGTCATCAACTCAACTGATGGACGCTAGACATAAAGCATTGTCTTCACATAGATACCCTTGTTGCTTTCGACTTTATTTTATGCTCCATCCTTGTGTGGTGTTTTTGTTACTCACCCAATGTCCCTAGGTCTGGTGAACCCACAACATTACTGTAAAACCATAACAATTAATGTAAAAATACTTTATCTCAATTAGAAGCAATATAGATGGTTGTAAATACGGTTAATATATGGTTAATATTTGCCATTTACCTCTGTTAGATCACATTTATCAATAATTTTTATTATTCTAATATATTCTAATAATAATCTATTATAATTAAGACATGAATGGAATAAATCATGTTTATCTTGAAAAATATGAAAGAAACAAGGTGGAGGCAGACAGTGAAGGTACACCTTTTTGTAAATGTTTTACCATATTTACTTGTTTTCACCTATCATTTCCACACTTGTATGTAATAAAAATGTGTAGTTTGGGGGGGGGGGGGTACACAGTGTGCACTCAGTGAAAATGTGTTATTGTATGTTCAACACATAAAATGAGCCATGGCCAATGAGTCTCAGGTTAAAGTTTTTCTCTTTTAGTAAATATTGAAAACGGGTTCCACAGAGTAGCATTAGTTGGTTGTGGTTAGTAAACACAAGATTCAGAGTTTTTTGTAAAATTCTACTCATTGTGCCTTTCAACCTTAACTGGCAACAGCCGGTATACCGATTACCGTTTCAGGCGACAAAATACGGTTTTGGTTCTCGAGTTACATGCCGATATGTGAGGCGTGCGCCGAAGTACACGGCAGACTTAAAAAAAAATCCGAATACCACTCCCGACTCCCGACACTCTAGCTCCGTCAATCATTTGGGCGATCTCGAAAATTATTGGACAGGGTTGTAACCAATGAGTGTGGCTTTCCAAGGCTACCCCATGTGGGGATGAGCGAATCAGGGATCTAGGTAAAAAGTCACATGGACATGGACACACACAAGACTTCAGGCTATGGACCCAGGGTGTTTTTTCAGCCATACCAATTTATTAACCTGCGCCCCCAAAATTGGCCATTTTCGTTTTAGTTTTTGAGGACTGCATACTTTTTTTGCAAGCCAAAATACTATACTTTATACTTATAGCACATGAGCCTGGACTCTTTTGAAAGATAACATGACGTTTCTGAGACAATAAAGCAAATTCACTTTTAGTGCTAATGCAATAGAGTAACATAGGTCTGAACTTGAAAAAACTCAGGTTTTAATCGTTATTTCTTTTATTAGCAATATCCATTCATTGTTCATCCATCCAGCCTGACGTTATCATTGGGAATGGGTCTGAGCTCCTAAAGGGCAAATACCGCCGCCTATCGTCTCCCTGGATGGTATTGCACATCATTGGATTGGATTGGATGGGACTGTGCATTAGAGAAAAACTCCGGTCCGGGGTTTTCCCATCTCGGGCAAGCAGTATCTGTTACCACATTCACTGGGGAGGCTCGGAGCAGCTTTCGATTATGTGTTTTGGTGCTATAACGTTAGATCAATAAACGCTATCAATATTTGGAATGGCGATCAGGAATTGGATTAATCTTTTTGCAGAACATCTGATCTGAGGTAAGGACTCTTTGTTACAAGTCTTGGGATAATCAGATGTTCCTATCACCGCCATCGCAGCGTGTGTGTGTGTGTGCGTGTGCGTAACGTTAGCCGTATCCACGGCATGGATAATCGATTTTTCAGCCCGCTTCTCTAGCGTGCATAAGTACACATATACTATCGATAATCTAGCGTTTATTTGAAAACGATTCATAAATCAGCCGAAAAATTACAACGTGTTTTGTGTATTCCAGTAAAGGGCTATTATCGCGGATTTCTCTGGAATTCTCCAAAATCTCCAAAACTATACTCATATTCAAAGCGGTATAAAACGGAAATGTACCAATGAAAAAACTATCAGTTTCGTACATGTTGACTGCAAGCAAGTCATTGATAAGCGAGGGGTGTTTTAGACCCATAGCCATAATTTAAGATATAGTTTAGGCGTTCGCAAACTTCCCCGACCTCCCATTGACTTCCTTACTGGCACTCTAGCCCGAATATGGTTCAAGTTCAAGTTCCTTTTATTGCCACACGGCCAGGCCGGTGGAATTCGAGCACGGTGCAGGTGGTAGCTGCGACAATACACCACAGTCCACAAAGACATAAGAAGACACATGGAACATAACATAAACATAACATAACAGCAGGGGGTAAAATTAGGAGGAGTTGGAATTAAGTAGTTGTATGGCCTTGGGGAAGAAACTGTTGTTGAACCTAACCGTGCGACTGCCCAGTGACCTGAACCTCCTACCAGAGGTGAGGTGTTGGAAGAGGTGATGAGCTGGGTGCAGGGGGTCACTGATGATTTTGTGTGCGCGTGTGATGGTGTGATGTTTGTGTATGGAGTCCAGGGTGGGGAGTTTGCAGTTAATGATTTTGGATGCCCTTATGATGATCCTGTCTAGTCTGTGTAGTGTGTGTTTGGGTGTGTTGCCGTACCATACAGTGATGGAGAGTGAAATGATGTTTTGTATTATGGCTGTGTAGAATTGTATCATTAGAGTCTTCCTAACCTTGTACTTCTTGAGTTGTCTCAAGTGAAATAATCTTTGATTGGCTGTTTTAAGTAGATGAGTGGTGTGATGATCCCAGTTGAGTTTATTGCTGATGTGTGTTCCTAAGTATTTGAATGTGTCTGTGGCTGAAATGGGTTGATTATTGATGAGCATGGGTGTTTTAGTGGGTGTGATTTTCCTAAAGTCAATGATGAGTTCCACGGTCTTGCTTTTGTTGAGTATAAGGTGTTCTCTGCACCATGTTAGTGTCCGCTCCACCTCCAGCCGGTAGTCATCCTCCTTGTTGTTGGAGATCAGCCCTAGGATGGTGGTGTCGTCCACGTATTTCAGCGTTTTGACTGAGGGGGATGCTGATCGGATGTTGTTTGTGTAGAGGGAAAAAAGCCACGGGGAGAGAACACACCCCTGTGGTACCCCAATGTTGGTGTGGTCAAAGGGCTCTGAATGTGTTAAGAGGTTTTAAATATACTTTTGGATATTGCAACTACTACAGAAAAACATGAGTAACACATTTTTCTACAACTCAAGTTCAGACCTATACCTACTCTATTTCATTAGCACTAAAAGTGAATTTGCTTTATTGTCTCAGAAACTTCAGAATGTTATCTTTTAAAAGAGTCCAGGCTCATGTGCTATAAGTATAAAGTATATTATTTTGGCTTGCAAAAAAAGTATGCAGTCCTCAAGTTTAAGTAAACAAATTGCCACTTTTGGGGGCGCCAGTTAATACAGTAGCCTAAATCCCATACAAGAGATTTTGTAGATTTTATATGGCAAAACCACACAAATAGCCTACTATAGTGATTTGCCTTATATTTCTATAATATTCCACTATAGAAATACGTTGGTGAATATTACAGTATTCACCAAATACTGTAATACTATAGTATTTCTGTTGCAAATCTATTGTGTGTACAGTATGAAAAACTGGAATAATATGAATCACTATATCATGTACGTGGTAAATCTCTATAGTGTGTACGGAGGGGGTAAAAAAGAAAATACTATATGTTTTTGCTATAGTTCATTTCTGTATGGGATGGTAGAACTGAATAGCAGGCTATATAATGCTGTATGACCAGTAGAATATGAGTTCCCATCACACTGTAGAGTACCGTTACAGGGAGAGCCTGGGTGTGTGCGTGTGTGGATACTGGTAAACGTGAGCTTTTGCAGAGTAATTTTTGTTTCCCCTTTTAAACAGAGCAAGCCGCCCACTTCGACCAGATGTACACAGGATATAAAACGCAAGAGGCCCACACACCGTACGTCTTCTTTGATCTCATAAAGCTGACAGAAGTGATTCATCCATTCCTGCATTTAACTTCCCCCTCCTCTGTCCCCAACACAGTTTAGCCTCATTAACACAGTAGCTCTTTTACTAACCGTGCAAGCAGTAGATGTGCGCGCGTCAGGGCTGCAGTTGGCCGCGGCCAAGTGCCCGAAGGAGATCCAAAATGGTGGGAAGTGCTGTGAATACCAATACTCTCCCACTTCCCCTCGGTCCAGACAATCTCTCTCACTCTCTCTCTCTCTCTCTCTCTCTCTCTCTCTCTCTCTCTCTCTCTCTCTCTCTCTCTCTCTCTCTCTCTCTCTCTCTCTCTCTCTCTCTCTCTCTCTCTCTCTCTCTCTCTATCTTGCTCTCTCACTGTCCCTCTCTGCATGCAGCCATGTATCTTTTCATGCCAGGCTGGAAATCCACCCATCTGAAAAGAGGGAGAGAAGGGACAAAGATATAGAACATTATGTCATAGGGTAGCGGTCAATTAAAGGAAATGATTGAGGGAGATAATGGAGTTATTAGTAAGATTGGATGAATTTGGTGATTTGGATGAATATTCCTCCAATTGAGCCCTGGCCTCTCTCTGATAGAAAACGATCAACTGCAACTCTATCCCTGTCGCTCTTGTCTTGTAGCTGTCTCCTGTCCAGCGTTTTAAAAAGGCAGAGCAGCTGGTGCAGTAATATGATGGATGGTGTGATAGTGTCGTTTTCTCCGCAAGCTTCTTTTCAGATCGTCCACTGTCTAAAAAAAAATATGTTTTGATCTGCAGACTCTGTGACAACCATCCGGCAGTACTACCTGGACATGACTACAACCCCCTGTTGTCTCTGTTTTGTTTTTTTAAAGGGGTCTGAAGTCCCCCTTCAGACCCCCAGGACGCAGTGCGGAGGAGCCCCGGAGCTTAGGAGGCCCCACCCCCACTGTAGGCTATCCTCTTAGATTTCGTAACGGGAACAGGGCGCAGAGGGCGGGGCCCCTCCCCTCTATGTTGCTAGGCACCCCGTCATGTGTATCATTCTAATAATTATTTTCTCACCTGCGATAGGGCTAGCCGGCTGATAAACTAATGTTCATTGGCAGGCTGGGTAGCGTTCAAAACAAAGCGGGAAGCATTGCTAATTTAACGTTCATTAGTTGCGTTGCCGGTAAAAAATGAAGCGCAAATACCCAAGCGGTGCTCACTGCTCAGAAAAACAAGATGAGGGCGAAAGATGAAACAGGAGATGGCAAAGCTACCAAAAATAACATCATTGTTCCAGCAGGCAGCAAAGGTAGACTCTAACATTACTGCAGATGCATCGCAGTAAGCTCCCCTGGTCCCCGCAAGCAACCCCCCGGTCAGCTCCGAGTCCAGGCAGACAGCCCAGCCAGGCCCCCAGCCACGCTACAGCCGCCGAGGCAGGTTAGAATAATAGAACGTTTTATTCGCCATAACCAGAACGAATAGGCTACAGGTCACATTGGAATTGGAATCTAATCCGTAAAATATTTTAGTACAAGGTTTAAATTGTGCGCAGCACAATGAATGTACACTTCGTTGGGCTCTTTATCTCTTATGTGTTTTTGTACACTGGAGTAGACGCCACTCATATTGCTAGCCCCGTCATATCCTTGTCCGCGGCACTTCCCAAGTGGTATCCCCTTTCTCTCCATCGATTCGAGAATTTCTCTCTCGAGGCCTGCGGCAGTTTGGTCTGACTACATGGAAGCCCAAAAAACGTTTATTTATTTTCACCTCTGTAGGGTTTCCATTTTCATCATTTGATATAACATATCTGAACACTTGGCTCAGTTGGTCTACCTTTGAAATGTCCTGGGTAGTACCCATTATAATCGAATAGAATTCTGCATTCTTTATGTCTGTAAGGATTGTGTCCTGAACTTTTTTCGATAGTAATGAAATTATTTCATTTTGAGTTTGAGGACTTAGGTAGTGCACCTTATTTTTGCTTTCAATAAGCCTTTGCAGAACTGGATCATAACGTGCCATAAGTTCTATGGTAGATAAGAAATTACCATTATCTATATCACCAATTTTCTCTCACTGACTCCGGAAAGCAGAGTTGCGAGAGGCCAGTGTTAATGTAACATCTGGTTAGGACCTCGGTCCAAAACCCCACCTCTTTCTTAAACTCAGATGATATTTGCACTTCAATGGTCAGATTATGTTTCCGCGTATCATAAACGACACATGCTGCCAAATGAGAGTGAGATAATTTGTGTTCTTTAATCTTTTTAGAGAGACCCAGCCAATAATTTATTCCTATTCTCCACGCTTGGTGGCGGTGATGGGCAGACGGTCTGTCACCGAACAGTCATCACAATCAATGATGCCTGAAAAAATAAACATTTATAAAAAAGAAAAAAAAGCTTTAAGTGGCCGCGATGTCTATCCCATGTCACTCTATTATTGATTTAGGGGAGGGGGCGGGGCCCCATGGTCCGAGAGTGTCTATACCTGTGGACAGAGAGAGGTGGGAGGGGACAGCGGAATTGTACGTGTGATACCAAAGTTAATGGAGGCTGATTAATGCTAGCTATAGCTGTAGCCACAGAAGGGGGGCACTGTGTTGAAAGATGAGGACATTGGTGTCTGCTTAATCAGCACAAATGCCCTTGGTCCAGTCAAAACAGAGTGTGGGCAGCACAGAGGAGGGGCTGGCATTGATGCCTGTCAGAACACATCGACTCAAACAAGAGAGGAAAGTCACAGTCACTTTATCATCCTTATAGTATGCTACTGTTCATTTTTGCATAGCAGCAGCTATTCTTCCTGAGGTCCAATAATTTACATCGTGACAACACAAAAAATACATTCACACTCATCACAATATATTGACAAAACACATACAAAAACAATAAATAACACACTTAAACAAAACAAACACTGCAATTAGACAAAGCAAATAGACAGGCTCCGACTGAATCCATCATGATCTAATTAATAGATACATATAATTTAACATAGATAGCCATTGTAACCTTACTCCCCAAATATGACGTTATAGCAAACACTTGGAACACCCGCAGTAGACCTCAACAGAACATTCAAATGTGGCCGTGCCTCACCCTTCACTCGTTCTTTCATTCGAAAGTGTTGGCTCATATGCTCACTGCAGTTTTTAAGACAGAGTTTTAGTATAGTGTTCCTGTCGTGTCGTAAAGTTTGGTAATGGCATTATGGAGTTTTTTTTCAGACCAGGGTCTCCTCCGGAAGATGCCTGAAGAAAGTGACAATGCACGGTGGCAAGCCGCACCGCGCTCAGGTAGGAGGCCTGGCACGGGGCTTTTGAGCTGTCACTGTCGCCCACCGCACCGGTCCCCCTCAAACCCCTGTTTGCATATGTTTTTGTTCAATAAAGCGACCACTCTTTGAAGATGAGCGGCATTTTTTGGTTGAACAAACGTGCAGTAATTTCACTGAAGTGTGTTTGATGTGTGCCCGAAACAAATTACAAGGGGGCCACGCTACCCTTTCTGATAAAGCAGCGTAAGCAGGCGATTGTGGGTTTGGTGAAATGGAGCCGTGGTGACTCAGCGTGAGCCCACAAATATTGGTTTGTTCTATGTGTGGGGTTTTTCAAACCATGAAAAGACATATGCATCGCGTATGTTTTTTCACCTATGAACAACACAGGGTTAAACACTGCTCATGTCAATTATGTCAAATACAAAGACCTGACAAGGGTGTGTGTGACGAGAGCCTTTGCCAGGTGTGCTCGTCATTAACACTTTGAGTGCCAGCCACGAGAAATCGTGTTAGTTCATGCCATGCGTTGAGTGCCAAGAACGAGAAATCTCGTTATTTAATCGTTATTTTTTATTATTATCGATTTCCATTCATTTTCCATCAATCTAGCCTCACGTTACCAGTGGGGATCTATCTGAGCTCGAACAGGGAAAATACCGCCCCCTATCGTCTCTCCGGATGGTATTGCACCCATTGGATTGGACTGAATGAAATGGATGGGAAAGAAATTGTCCGGAATCCACATTTTACTTCTCAGGCATGTAACCGGAGCCGCAGAACAGCGTGGACTATGTGTTTCCAGTACCCAGCGTTGGATCAATAAAACGATAGATATTTGGAATGGCGATCAGGAATTGGAATAATCTTTTTGGAGAACATCTGATCTGAGGTAAGGAATCTATTTTACCAGTCTTGGGATAATCAGAGCTCTTTTCACCTATATCTCAGCGTGTCCCTGATAATCGATGTTTCAGCCCGCTTCTCTATATACTATCGATAATCTAGCGGTTATTTTAGGGATGCCCCGATCACGTTTTTTGCCACCGATACCGATCGGCTTGAGCCATATCGGCCGATACTAGGGATGGGTACCTTTCACATTTGAACCGATACCGGTACCGGTACCTGTGAATCGATACCGGTACCCAACGGTACCTTTTTTCGGTACTTTAGTCTCAAGAAATTTAATTTACCTACCTCACTTGATTCGATACTCGGTAGTACCGACGTGTTTCGGTTCGGTACCTCAAAAGTACCGAATTCGGTACCCATCCCTAGCCGATACCGATCCGATGTCGATCGTTTTTGATTAAATTTTTTTTTTTTTATATATACATTTTGTATTTATTTTTTATAAAATATATATTATATAATTATACTTGTAGTTGTATTATCTGCGAGACATCGCCACCACGCAACAAGTCAAAATGCTCACTATCTCCACTGTCTGTGTGTACCTGTATACTCTGCTTTGATCAAATCACATTCAGCATGCCCTCAGCAGGGTATATCTGCGGCTCTGCAGATATACCCTACTCCCTCAGCTAGCCCCGTTTGTGACTGCGATGCAAGCCGGGGCTCGAAATCGAATCATGTTATAAGACATTGATATCAGGAGCTATCTGTAGCTACTGCTAGCCGGCTAGATAACGTTAAGACAACGCCTCAGTGAACTATTTAGTTGAATGGGACATTTAGTTTTGAACAGTGAGCTAACGTGAGCTAACAAGTCAAGTCAAGAGTTTTAATTGTCACGGCATACAAGTATACAATGAAATGCAGGTGGTCTTGCCCGCGACGATGTGCAATACGGTGGTACAACATATAATAGAATCCAATAAAAAAACAACATTGTGCAATAAACAGATAACAGGTAACATGGTGTGACATCTCGGTATCTGTACATAGTATTTACAGAGCATATAGGACATGCTAGGTAGCTTTAGTAGTGCAATACACTGTTCCTGTTGTTATACTAATTTAAAGTGGCCTTTCCTCTTGGCCATAAGTGTGCGTGTGTACGGCGTGAGTGTGTGCCCGCTCGTGTTAAAGTGGCTGCTAGTGTGTGAGCGTGCACAGCGTGCGTGTCGTGTGTGTGCTCGTGTGTGCTTGTGTGTGGATAGTTCAGTGTTCTGTGGCACTCAATGTTCATTGTTCAAGGCTCTGATGGCCTGGGGGAAGAAGCTGAGCCTAAGCCTCTCCGTCCTAGTAGCTGGGGTTCGCAGGCGTCTGCCTGACCTCAGCAGCTGGAACAGGCTGTTATTGGGGTGGTGGGGGTCTTTCATTATTCTGCAGGCTCTGGATTTGCACCTCTTGTTGTATAGAACCTGCAGGGGAGGTAGCGCAATACCCGTGGTACGCTCGGCTGAGCGCACCACTCTCTGTAGGGCCTTCTTGTCCTGTGCCGTGCTGTTTCCATACCAGGCAGTGATGTTTCCGGTCAAGATGCTCTCTACAGCTCCTGAGTAGAAGGACTGGAGTATCTTCCCCGATACTCTGAACTTCCTTAACTGTCTCAGGTGGTAGAGGCGCTGCTTCGCTTTCTTTACTACTGTGTCTATGTGTGTTGACCATGTCAGATCCTCTGAGATGTGGACCCCCAGGTACTTAAAGCTGCTCACCCTGTCCACGGTAGCCCCGTTAATCATCAGTGGTGTGTGTGTCTCCTGCTGTCCTCTCCTATAATCCACGATCAGCTCCTTGGTTTTACCAATGTTCAGGAGCAGGCTGTTGTCCTGGCACCAGTGTTCCAGTACCTCAACCTCCTCCCGGTAGGCCTTCTCGTCGTTGTCCGAGATCAGCCCCACCACCACGTGTCGTCTGCGAACTTCACTATGGAGTTGGAGCTGAACTTGGCCACACAATCGTGTGTGTAGAGTGAGTACAGCAGGGGGCTTAGAACACAGCCCTGGGGGGACCCGATGCTCAGGGTGATGGTGTTGGAGGTCTGACCCCCCACCCTGACCGCCTGGGGTCTTTCACTCAGAAAGTCCAGTACCCTAACGTGAGCTAACGGAGGTATCATACACTAGTACTAGACTATTGCTGGAGCATTTGTTGATATCAGGAGCTATCAGTAGCTAGCCGGCTAGATACCGTTAGACAATGCCTCATCATGTATTAAACTAAAAGTGAATAGTTGACTGGGTCATTTTGTAACGGTAGCTAACGTTAGCTCACGGAGGTCGCATGCAGACTATTAGGTTAGAGCAGACTATTGCCTGAGCTTGTTTACATGGGTGCGGGAGGGGCTGGAGGAGGAGGAGGAGCAGACGCCACAGCTCTCAGACAGAACTCAGCGAGTGAGAACTCCGCTAAGAATTGGATCATGTTTTTCGATCGGTTTTGACGATCAGCGAAAATAAAGCATTATCACCGATCACCGATCACATATTTATACTGATTATCGGCCGATAACGATCGGTGGCCGATCGATCGGGGCATCCCTAGTTTATTTGAAAACGATTCATAAATAGGCCAAAAAATTACAACGAGTTTTGTGTATTCCAGTAAAGCGCGATTCCTGCAGAATATTTTCTTTTCTTCTGGAAGTTTAAAAAAACGAGCGTTTTTCAAAATGGTATAAAACGGAAATGTAACGATTAAAAAACAATCCGTTTCAACAATGCTGACTGCAAACAAGTCATTGATAAGCGACAGGCGTATTAGACACATAGGCATAATGTAAGATATAGTTTATGCGTTCGCAAATGTGCTCGCCCTCCCATTGACTACAGCACTGGCACTCAAGCGCTATTTCTGGCGCCCCCTGCTGGCACTCAAAGTGTTGATGGGGAGGTTGACGGCTGTGTGACCAGGCCTAGACCGCCTATGATTCCCCCTCCCCCTGCAAATAAAAAAATACCCTCTTTGACAGAGCGGCTTTGGTTGAAACAGTGGGCAGTCATTTCACTAATGTGTTTTGATGTATACCTCAAACAACGCTACCTTTTCTGATAAAGAAAGGTAAGTGGGCAACAATTATTTGTAGGGCTGACCTTCGAAGCTTTTTTTGGCAATCGAAGCTTCGGGGCCGAGCTTTGATTTTAATTCGAAGCTTCGAGAGATTTATTTTTATTAATTTTCTTTTTTTTTATACTTTATACAAAACACCCACATACAATAATGCAATTGGCGGTCAAAATTATAAACGACAGTACAATACAATTCGATAGATAAGAACTAAAAGATATAGCTGATAGTAGAAAAATGAATGTCAAAATCGAATGACGAGTTGACCTAAAATAAATTCACTAAAGGGGAAAAGGAAAAAACAAAGCAAAAACAAAAACAAAGAAAAGAGATAAACAATAAAAAATAAAAATAAAAAAATTACGGGTTCTTTGGTACCTTCATATATTATTTTCGTTTAGTTTTTTCTTCTTGTCTCCTTTTCACTCTCCTGTGATGTCGTTTCTTTTTTTCCTATACTCTTCCCACTTCTCCCATTTTGACTCAAACTTCTCGTCTTGTAGCCTCAACCTATGTGTGATTCTCTCCATTTCCTGTATCCCACCCACTATCTCTGTCCATTGTTCCCTCGTCGGTGCTTCTACTCTATACCACATTTTCATCAGTGCTTTCTTGGCTGCTACTAGTAATATCTTAATCAAGTATATGTCTTTCCCCCGAATTTCTTCCTGTGTTAAAGGGGAACTATCTTATAAATGGCCTTTTTGAGTGTTTAGCATTGTTTCCTAGCTATGTGAACTTATATTAATATGATCTATGTCTCAAAATTCTCATATTGGCGCATTCTTCCAATTCTCCTCTCACAATATTCACCCTCACTGAACTGAGTCATTTGAAAATGTGCGCGATATGTGATGTCAGAAAGACACCGCTGCATGATAATGGAGAGGTGCAGGATGAGCTGCACACAGTTCTGCTGACCACTCCACACAGTCAGCTCAAAACAGCTCGAGATCTTGAGGTAGAAAAATGCTGTTTTTGAGGACTTGATTAGAAATACAAAACAATGAATAAAACAAATATATATATTACAGAGGTGTTCCATAGACTCACAGGAATTGTGTAAAAGTGCCCAAATAGTGAAAGAAATAGTAAAATAGTTCCCCTTTAAGTTCCCTAAATACAATACTTGTCCTGTCTGGGGTATTTCATATCCTACTATTTCATTTATTATCCCTCCTATCTCTTCCCAATAGTTCTTAATTATCTGACATCCCCAGAATATGTGTGTGTGGTTTGCTATTTCCTGTCCACATTTTCTCCAGCATGGTTTCTGTGTTGGTGTATAGTTGCCCTGTATTTCTGGTGTTATAAAAAATCAAATTATGTTTGTCCACCCAAACTCCCTCCATATCCTTGACCCTGTGGTTGTGTGTTGTATCTTACATATGTTATACCATTCTTCTTCTGTTATCTCCGTTTCTAATTCCTTCTCCCACTTTTCCTTTATATATTTGGTTGTGATGTCCTTGCTGTCCATTATTGCCTGATATAGTGCTGATATAAGATACATAAGATACGATTTTTTTTTTTTTTTTTTTTTTTTATTATTTAAAAAAAAATATCGTATCTTATGTTGTGGGACTTGTACAGCACTTTGGTAAACTTTGTTGTTTTTAAATGTGCTCTATAAATAAAGTGGATTGGATTAATTAATTAAGTAGCCCCTTTCCTGACTGTGACGCAGCCAACAAGGTTTCACTCGGCTGCACTGCCTGGGTGCAGTGGGGCTGCTCTCACAGCCAACGACATGACATTACATAATTATGTTGCAACCTTCGTCTATCAAGCAAACAATTATATTATATTTAATTTATCATTTATAATTTATAATTATATCAGACAATGCACCTACAAAAGCAGATGATTACAATTAAATTAGCCAACTTGGTAACACATTAGTCATAGCAGCATAGGCATAGCCTTATTAATGTTTTAATGTGATAATGTGATCATGTGATAATCGCAAGCCGTGGAGAGCCTCCTCATAGAGTTTCAGAGCCTCCTCCTCAGAGAGTTTCAGAGCCTTCTCAGAGAGTTTCAGAGCCTCCTCAGGGATTTTCAGAGCCTCCTCCTCAGAGAGTTTCAGAGCCTCCTCCTCAGAGTTTAAAAAGCAGCTGCGTCCATCACTAATGGGGATCCCCTTACACGTCAGCATAATGACGCATGTGCGTGAGGTCCCCCTCCCCCTGTCAGAATGGACTGATGTCCCCAGCGTCTGAGCAGATATCCTGCTTGATGCAGAGGAAGGGTCCCCCATACCCGCTGACTCGAAACGAGTGAGGTTATGTGTGCGTCCCATCTAAATATCATCACAGGGTTCCAGTCCTAAGGATCCCAGCTCACGCTATCAAATATATCTGGTCTGCGGGGAAAATAAGCTTCGCTCCCTCTTAAAGAGGTTAATGTAGCGACTGGTGTTTTTTCCCAGGTTCTGTATGAAAATCCTGTGCCAAAGGTCCTACGAGGGCCCAGGCCTCACCTATTTTCAGATGGGGGTCAAACGATGGGTTGGGGTCTGTCTTATCAGAAATACCCGCAGCACCGTTTGCGGGTATAACGAACCTGGCTCTGTTACTGCAGCTATGATAAGCCCTGGCCAATTTCTAATCAATCCCTTTCTTTCAGCAACACAGACACAATTAACTTACTAGGTAAGGGAAGGCGGTGCCTGGTCTCGGGCGTTGGTAACGCTGTTTTGGGTCTGGCACGCCCTGGTCTGTCCGAAACAGACAAACCCTGGCCAGACAGAGGCAGAGTATGAATCAAGTCCTTTCGTTGGCGAGGCAGACCGGTTGCAACCCCAATATTTGGGTTATACAATGGTCTGTCCCCTGTGTTGTTGTTGCAATTAGCGTACTGGGGAAGGAAAGTCGGTGCCTGGTCCCGGGCGTTTTTAAGTTTTTAAGTTTATGTGGTCAGTCAGGAAGGAGTGAGTCTCCACCAGGCGGCAGTCGAGCTCTGCTCCGTTCAGAATGCTAAGGTATCTGCTCAGCTTGAGGGTCTCCTACGTTTCCAGGAGGAAATGACGAGACAGATCGTACGTCACAGGGGTGTTTTCCCCACCCTGCGGGTGGGCCACCGTGGAGCTGCTTTTGGGCAGTCTGTCCCGGTAGTACCCCCTGTGGTTTACGGTCAGAACGTGTACCTCCCCACCTGGGATAACCGGTTTTAAAAGCGTGACGGCGGCGTTAGGGACCCAGGACTCATTCTGGTCGCGCCGGACCGGGTCTGTCCAGCTCGGTTTCCACCAGGCGACGGTCGAGCTCTGCTCTTACTAAGGTACCTGTCAGCCTGAAGGCTCTGTGCTTCTCCAGGAGGATATAGCAGGGCAGGCCTGACATCATGGGGGCTCCTCCTCCTCCTACAGAGGTACTGTTTTTAGCAGTTAGCCCCTCAAAGTGCTCCTGGGTGGCTCATGGTCTAAAGGAGCAGTACGTCTCCTCCAGGCACGGTCAAGCCCTGCTCTTACTAAGGTACCTGTCAGCCTAGGTATTACGTTACCATTGACTACTCTAAAGTGCTCGTTGTCTTGTCAATGAAACATAATATGAAACGGTAGCCAAAGTAACAAAAAGAGGTTTAATTATAATTACCATGGGTTTCAAACGTGGAGGGATAACATCAAAAGTATAACAAACAAAGGACAGGACTGCACAGACATGATCAGCCACACACAGGGGAAAACAGAGCACATATTATGCCAAAGGGGATGACGAGACAGGAAACACCTGGGCTGATTACAAATGGATACACATGGGAGGGAAACGACAAAGAACTACAAGACCAGGACAGGGGACTACAACCAGACATTACACATCACAATAGGAACACCTGATCAGGGTACAAACACACCCACACGTAACACTAGGTTAAAGGAGCAACCCTCTTCAAGAGTGAATGTCTCCCCGGTATGCCAGTGGTCACACTACGTACCCCCGGGGCCGGACTGCAAATGACATCACGTCATAAATCAAGCTCTCCAGACTGTCTGACATAATTATCGTTTTCTTTTTAAAACGTATTCAAGAATAAACATCGCAACCATGTCACAACAGCGGTTATAATGTATATTTTCATCAATACGTTTGTTTACCAATAGGTTCAAGTGTTATTAGTGCGATTTTTGTTAAAAAAAATGTGTTGTTGTTATCGCGGAAATCGGCCATTTGAATTACCGGCCATCTGTGAATGTAGTCATTTTGAGTCATTTTGAGAAGAGGACACCCAGAGCTTTCAATTTTTCAGAACTACACTTCCCAAAGGCCAGTAATGTACCTGAACGCGTTCAATGAACGATCGTTCATGAACGCGTTCGTATTTTGGGCGAACTTGAACTGAACGTAATTGAGAACGCGTTCATTCTCAGCCCTGTGTAACGGAGTTCAAAAGTGCGTTCATTCTCAGCACTCTATTATAACGGCGTTCAAAGATGTGCCATATTTCATAATGCATTTCAGCCGAAAACTCAGTTAAAACACTGTAAACAGGCTTAAAAATTATGCGTAAAACCACCCGATCTGGCAACCAGCCTGTCACCCCCTGCCACGTCATCAGACTCCTCCTCACAACAAGCAGTGGAACAGGAATCTGCGTGCAGAGCCGCAGAAGCCGAGAGCTGCAGCAGCAGCAGCACTCGCTCAGTCGGAGTCAGACTCTACCTCTAGACGTCACGTCGGCGTATGCATTTAAAAGAGTTTACAATTCAAACTATTTGATAAACTTCTACTTTCAGCCCGGAAATGCATTCTGATAAACTGGATTAAGGATAAGCCTCCATTTTTACAAATGTGGTATAGAGAGATCTTCGGTGTGCTCCTACCCCATGAAAGACTGTGCAATGCATAGAGTCAACAACGCTTCCTTTCAGGAGGTGTGGGCCCCACTATTAGACTATTTTCCTGCTGAAATGTATCGGAACCTTCTAAAGGCCCAGTGCCCCATTGTATGGACAGACCTAGGATAGGAAAAAATAAATATATGTATGTCTACATGTGAATGCGCTCGAGGCAAGTGCAATACTGTACAGTGCCTGTCTTGGTCTGCTTTCCTTTTTGCTTGTTTTTCTTTTTGTTTTGTTTTTGCTTGCTTATGGTGTGGATGATGGCATAGAGATGAACTGGAGGACCCCCCCCCCCCCCCCCTTGTCCCAATGTGTGTTTTTGTAATGTAAGTAACTGTACGTGAAAAATCTATAATACAATTTTTTTTTAAAAGAACTAAAAAGAACTAAATTAGTTCATTTTTGAAACCATGAACTTTAGTTCAACATTTTGAATTATGAACTATGAACTGAACTAGTTCATTTTAAAAATGTTGAACTGTGAACTGAACTAGTTCATGTAGAAAGTGAACTTTCCCAACACTGCCAAAGGCGTCTAGCTTTCTGAAAGCAAATGACTTCCTGATTATTATTTAAAAATGTTCTTATTACTCAGGATTATATACCACAAAACTGAACGTTATTGGCATATATTGGAGCGCAGTTACAGTAATTTGTCTCCCCTATTTTGGGCATTTAGCAACCATCCGATCAGTAGGAGTTAGATCATTTTGTGTACTGTACTGTGTAGGGACTGTCCTGCTCCACTAGGGGCAGGCTTTTCTCATTCACTAGGCTGGGGGCGGGGCTGGCTTTTCTAATTCACAGGAGCGATCTTTTCTACTCTACGTTGGCTTTGAGAGTTGTGAATGAATGAATGAATGAAAACTTTATTTAACAGATTGCAGAATGGGTACAATACAGTACGGCTCAATACATACAATTGTTAAGGGGATGCAGACCTGAGAAAGACGTTTGTCTTGTTTCCATCAGGGTCCCCCATTTCAATTCATATAGACATTTATGACATACACAACATACATGACATTTATGGCATAGGGTATTAGGGACATATAGGTATTTAGTACTGATACATTTGTAAATTGTGACATAACCGGTATTCAAATATACAGTACTGTTACCCCTAGATCCTGACAGAGTATATACATATGATGGGGAGGGGACTGTACATTAGGAGGGGGTGGGTGGGTGGGAGAGAAATATACGGCGGGGAGGGAATATATACATGTTTGATTGATTGAATTGATTGAAAACTTTATTAACAGATTGCAGAATGGGTAGAGTACAGTACATAGATGTAGCAGTAGGCCTACTGTCTATCTGTATGTCATGTATGGGACCCTGATGTAAACAAGACGAAAGTCTTTCTCTGGTCTGCATCCCCTTAACAATTGTGTGTATTGAGCTGTACTGTATTGTACCCATTCTGCAATCTGTTAATAAAGTTTTCAATCAATCAATCAAAACAGCTCAATACATACAATTGTTAAGGGGATGCAGACCAGAGAAAGACGTTTGTCTTGTTTACATCAGGGTCCCCCATTTTCAATTCATCATACTGTGCAGGACAGTGATGCAACAGTAGCAGGACAGTGGATCACAGTGATGTACTGTAGCAGGACAGTGATGTAGCAGGAGTCAGGACATTGGATCACAGTGATGTACTGTAGCAGGACAGTGATGTAGCAGGAGTCAGGACATTGGATCACAGTGATGTAGCGGATCACAGTGATCATTTTGTGTAGTGTACTGTGTAGGGACTGTCCTGCTCCACTAGGGGCAGGCTTTTCTCATTCACTAGGCTGGGGGCGGGGCTTGCTTTTCAATTCACAGGAGCGATCTTTTCTACCACATTGTACAACAGAACTGCCGAGTCCCGAGGCTGGTAAGTGCTAGTTAAAATGTACAGTAGTGCACAAACTCTACGTTGGCTTTGAGAGTTGTATTATACTGATATAAAAGTTATGCTGTAGGTTGTATGTGGGAGGGGGGCGGGGGGCTGCGTCGCCCACAGTATTTGGTTAACGTTACTGTGGGAAGTTATGCTGTAGGTTGTGTATGGGGGGGGGGGGGGGGGGGGTACGTCATCCACGGTCTATTTAACGTTATGTACAGTAGTTGTGTTTGATTGATTGAAAACTTTATTAACAGATTGCAGAATGGGTACAGTACAGTACATAGATGTAGCAGTACTGTCTATCTGTATGTCATGTATGTCTGTCCTGATGAATTGAAAATGGGGGACCCTGATGTAAACAAGACGAAAGTCTTTCTCTGGTCTGCATCCCCTTAACAATTGTGTGTATTGAGCTGTACTATATTGTACCCATTCTGCAATCTGTTAATAAAGTTTTCAATCAATCAATCAAAACAGCTCAATACATACAATTGTTAAGGGGATGCAGCCCAGAGAAAAACGTTTGTCTTGTTTACATCAGGGTCCCCCATTTTCAATTCATCATAAACAGGGGTGTAAAAAGTACCCAGAAATTATACTTTACTACTACTATTATACTAAGTACACTGTACAACTGTACAAGCAAAACTGTACATTGGAATATTGACGAAACCATACTTGGTCATTTACTGTACATTGGAGGGGGTTGGGTTAGGACATTTACAGGGTCCAGTTTCGAATTGCAGTCTCCCGTAGTTGCTCTTTGAGAGTGGTTTTGAAAGTGGGTAGTGATTCACATTCCTTTACAGCAGGGATCAGCAACCTTTTTGATACGAAGTGCCATTTTAAAATGTTCTTGTTAACCAGTGTGCCATATCAATGTTAAGGTTAATTATGACACCACATCACAATGTAAATCTCCAACAGATCTGTAATTCTATTCCATCCATATAGGCAACGTGCATAGCAATAGTTTTAATAACCATTTTCCTCTCATAAATATCGCTGCTGTCGGGACAAAACCTCATAACTCCAAAAACCCAACTTTTCAGCAGATGAAAAAAACTAACACAGATTTGAGGGTGAATAGAGTTAGGAGGTTTAGACAGATGATCGGTTTAATGCTTTCCCATTGTTTAAACTTTGTAAAACCCACACACACATATGGAGGATGATCTACGGAGTTGCTTTATATAATAAAAAAAAAATTTAAAAAATGGAGTTATGAGGTTTTGGCCCGACAGCAGCGATATATAAGAGAATCCTGCCGTCTTTATGAGATGCTTGCTTGCCATACCTGGACACATTCAGCCTTGTCTGCCTCATCCTTTAAAGTTCTCATGTTTGGTCTCAAAATGGCGTTTAACACTCAATGTTCGGCAAACAACAACAGACTGACCCTTCTCATTGGCTCTGACCATGAAATATCCCTGGTATATCAGTCAACCTACAGTACCATAAATAACAGGCTGTGCAACTGCCAATGGCTGTGAAAGAGGTAACTGCATGGGGAGGTAACTCAACATTTCCAAAAAGGTTCCTCTTACACATTTGCTAGTGTGCCATGTTGGTTTAGATAATGTGTACCAATGGTGGCACTCGTGCCTAAGGTTGCTGACCCCTGCTTTACAGCTTTGGGTAGGGCGTTCCACATCGATGTGGCATAATTGCGAACCGTGTTTAGTCCCTTGTTTGAGCCGAATCTGGGTTTAACATGATTTGTGGAGCTCCCTCTGGTGTTGTGATCGTGGTATTCACTGACCTTTGGGAAGTATTTTGACATGTACATGGGTACCTTAGTCGTATAGTGTATCTTGTTGACCAGGCCCATTGCAAGTTGCTGTACTCTGTCGTCTACTCTAAGCCATCCTAGGTTGTCAAAGTGGGCAGGGGTGAGGTGGGTTCTAGGAGTAAGGTCAAGCAGTAGTCTGACCAGTTTGTTTTGAGATCTGCCAGGTTATGACATTTATGCTTCTACCTAAAACTAGGTTATGTGAGTAGCTGGGATTGGTTCAGGTTCTGATATTGCTGTACAGGCCAAGATTTCACTGATCGCTTTAGTACTTAGACACATAGCACTATGTTGTATCCTCTCACCAGCCTCCAATGCAATGGGGCACATTTTCACATGATGTTGCTGTCAATGACGCATTATACAAAATGGTCATCAGTAGTGGCCACAGAAATAAACCCATATTCCATAATGGGACTTGAGTATACTGAATATTTGACCATACCAAATACCAAATATATTGCCAAAAGGAAAGGCCAATTTAAATTAGTATTAGCAACAGTAACAGTGTATTGCACTACTATTACTACTACTGTTAACTGTTAACTGTTACCCGTTATTGCACACATTTATTGTTACCTGCTACCTGTTATTGCACAATTTTATTGCACACATTTTTTTGTATTGGATTCTATTATATGTTGTACCAATTGCACATTGTTGCGGGCAAGACCACCCGCATTTCATTGTATATCCGTATGCCGTGACAAATAAAACTCTTGACTTGACTTGACTTGATCTCATATAAAAGGCCTTCTAGTAGGCCAGTTGACTAACTCACATAATTAGCATCATATAGCCACAATACTAACTAACAATGCTTTACTTTTTCTCTTTCCTTGGCATGTCTCCCAGGGGGCCCAGAATCACTACTTACTGGTCTGTTTAGTCCTATCTCATTCCTCATCTCTCCTGCTCCATCCCTCATCTGCTGACTGTGGTCATCCTGTCCTGGGTGTGTTTGGTCTCCTGCTCCACTCTTCTTCAGGCTCTGTGATCCTGCACCTTTTTAGGGTGGAGGATATCGGCAGCCATTGGACATGGTTGGCTGCCTGAATTTAGCTTAAGTCTATTGCTCTTTTTGCCCAACAAAGTAACTGCAATTTTTTTTAGGACCAGCACCATGAAAGGACAAGACAATCTGAATGTGTGCACATAACCTCACCATGCTCACTGAGAACACCTGCACAATGAGGATTACAGTTGATCACAAATGATGTGCTTGTTTATGTGTTGTGCTTGTAGTAGTAGTGTTAGCTTGTGTGCTATTTGATTGTTATTATTTACACTGTTTCTAAACAACTCCTAACTGATCAGAAAAAGTTACTGGAATATGTTGTTTCTTTACACATATGTTGGATTATGTAATTGGTTTGTCTTTTTTATTGGTTTGTCATGACAAACCAATTACATAATCCAACATATGTGTAAAGAAACAACATATTCCAGTTAACGGTATATTTTTTTAATGATTCGTTACGGCGAAATCAATACTTCCATTTGTATAAATTGCATTAAGCGGACCTTAGTATTGCTGCCTGGCTGAGGGGCTTGTTGCGGCTCATGTGCATGCGCACGCTCGGCCAATCAGAGCAACGCGGAAGGGCTTGTTGCTTACCGAAAGTATTCACGCGGTTGGGGCTCCTTTTGCACAAATTACTGCATCAATACAGCTAAATATATACTTTTCCACGATATTCTAATTTATTGAGCTGCACCTGTACATCACTGTGCTCAGGAGGCAAAACGATGTCTAACATGCCTGCCATGTATCACAAACAGTACTGTATTTGCAAATCTGGTATGTCATAAATGTATAGATGTAGCAGTACTGTCTATCTGTATGTCATGTATCAAGTTTCAAGTTCAAGTTTCTTTAATAGTTGTCATACAGAAGTACAGAATACTTTTATACAAAATGCTTCTTTCTGTTACGCTCCAGAGACTGTGCTAGACAAAAGATAAGTGAAATAAAATAGTATAGCATGTAAAAAAAATAGAAGTAAAAATAGAAGTCACGTACGTAGACACAGTGTAAGGGCCATATGAGTGTTTTGATTATGTCGGTAGCTTCTCCGATATATATATATATATATTTTGTAATTGTGTTTAGTTTAAGGCACAATTAGGCGCCGGTGTGTAGAATATTAGAATTAATTTTGTCTAGAATAGTGTCTTATTTATGTTTGAACACTAGAGGGCTCACCGCCTCCATTATAGCCAGCTGGAAGTCATGAGATTACTTGAATGTAATTCAAGCATATATACCTTTAGGAGTTGAACATGAAGTAGTATTTTAACTTTGGGTGGAATAAAGTTTTAGAAACATTTGGGATGAATACACCTTTAAAGCTATTTGTGGGAATACACATACAAAAATAAAAACGAAAGAATGGAAAAACATGCAGAACTGATCGCTAATGCTGTCACGTCCCTGATGAAGATGAACAGGAGCACTTGGATTGGCAAGGTATTGTATTGGAGCGGACCCACGACAGGATGAAGGATGACAGGATGGGTCAAGCGCAGATGACATTTCAATGGCAACCCCCCCAAAGGAATGCGTGTGTGCTGCCCATCTCACATGTGTTACAAATAAAGACTTCATAGTCCCATTTCATTCATTTATTCATTCAAACGATTTGGGGTTATAAGCTTTAAAAGGATTTGGGGAAGACACCATAACACAATTGGGTATTCGAACCTTTAAAACCATTTGGGTGGAATACACCTTTAAAATGATTCGGGAAGACACATTTGGGTATTAGAACCTTTAAAACCATTTGGGTGGAATACACCTTTAAAATGATTCGGGAAGACACATTTGGGTATTAGAACCTTTAAAACCATTTGGGTGGAATACACCTTTAAAATTATTCGGGAAGACACATTTGGGTATTAGAACCTTTAAGACCATTTGGGTGGAATACACCTTTAAAATTATTCGGGAAGACACATTTGGGTATTAGAACCTTTAAGACCATTTGGGTGGAATACACCTTTAAAATGATTCGGGAAGACACATTTGGGTATTAGAACCTTTAAAACCATTTGGATGGAATACACCTTTAAAATGATTCGGGAAGACACATTTTGGTATTAGAACCTTTAAAACCATTTGGGTGGAATACACCTTTAACTGTCCTGCTACTGTTGCATCACTGTGATGTACTGTCCTGCTAACCATTTGGGTGGAATACACCTTTAACTGTCCTGTGACTGTACACCTACTGTACTGCTACTGTACACCTACTGTACTGCTACTGTACACCTACTATACTGCTACTGTACACACCTCCTGCACATTGTGATGGGGCTGTCCTGCTAACCATTTGGGTGGAATACACCTTTAACTGTCCTGCTACTGTTGCATCACTGTGATCCACTGTACTGCTACTGTATTATAACCTTTAAAACAATTTGGGTGGAATACACCTTTAAAATCATTCGATTTGGGTTATAACCTTTAACACTATTTGGGTGGAATACACCTTTAACTGTCCTGCAGCCATTTTACCACTGTCCACTATACTGTACTGTACAGTCCTGCTACATCACTGTCCTGCTAACCATTTGGGTGGAATACACCTTTAACTGTCCTGCTACTGTTGCATCACTGTGATCCACTGTACTGCTACTGTATTATAACCTTTAAAACAATTTGGGTGGAATACACCTTTAAAATCATTCGATTTGGGTTATAACCTTTAACACTATTTGGGTGGAATACACCTTTAACTGTCCTGCAGCCATTTTACCACTGTCCACTGTACTGTACAGTCCTGCTACATCACTGTCCTGCTAACCATTTGGGTGGAATACACCTTTAACTGTCCTGCTACTGTTGCATCACTGTGATCCACTGTACTGCTACTGTATTATAACCTTTAAAACAATTTGGGTGGAATACACCTTTAAAATCATTCGATTTGGGTTATAACCTTTAACACTTTGGGTGGAATACACCTTTAACTGTCCTGCAGCCATTTTACCACTGTCCACTGTACTGTACTGTACAGTCCTGCTACATCACTGTCCTGCTAACCATTTGGGTGGAATACACCTTTAACTGTCCTGCTACATCACTGTGATGTACTGTCCTGCTACATCACTGTAATGTACTGTCCTGCTACATCACTGTCCTGCTACATCACTGTGATGTACTGTCCTGCTACATCACTGTCCTGCTACATCACTGTGATGTACTGTCCTGCTACATCACTGTCCTGCTACATCACTGTCCTGCTACATCACTGTGATGTACTGTCCTGCTACATCACTGTCCTGCTACATCACTGTGATGTACTGTCCTGCTACATCACTGTCCTGCTACATCACTGTCCTGCTACATCACTGTCCTGCTACATCACTGTGATGTACTGTCCTGCTACATCACTGTGATGCTACATCACTGTCCTGCTACATCACTGTCCTGCTACATCACTGTGATGTATTGTCCTGCTACATCACTGTCCTGCTACATCACTGTGATGTACTGTCCTGCTGCATCACTGTCCTGCTACATCACTGTCCTGCTACATCACTGTGATGTACTGTCCTGCTACATCACTGTCCTGCTACATCACTGTCCTGCTACATCACTGTGATGTATTGTCCTGCTACATCACTGTGATGCTACATCACTGTCCTGCTACATCACTGTCCTGCTACATCACTGTGATGTATTGTCCTGCTACATCACTGTCTTGCTACATCACTGTGATGTACTGTCCTGCTACATCACTGTCCTGCTACATCACTGTCCTGCTACATCACTGTCCTGCTACATCACTGTGATGTATTGTCCTGCTACATCACTGTGATGCTACATCACTGTCCTGCTACATCACTGTGATGTATTGTCCTGCTACATCACTGTGATGCTACATCACTGTCCTGCTACATCACTGTGATGCTACATCACTGTCCTGCTACATCACTGTCCTGCTACATCACTGTGATCCACTGTCCTGCTACTGTTGCATCACTGTCCTGCACAGTACAGGACACAAAATGATTTAACTGCCTCTCCATCCGATTTGAAATCAGTTTAAAAATGGCAGAGCTCTTGCAAGAATAATAACTGTATATATTGAGCCTGTCTCACAGGACTAACTTTTTTGCCACTAGAACATCACGTACGAATTGGGCCGTCGCGTGTCGCGCTTAACCATTCGAGAAGCTTTGTGGTCCGGGCTTGAACTTTCCATAAACGTGTCCATATAAATCCATTTTGTTAGATCCAACACTGTCTGAATGTATCTAGTGATTATTATCAATTTCCGACGACGGCAACAACTAGCTATGGTATTTCCTGGTGGACGTGATTGGGGACGTGATGAATGCCATGCTCAGCCAATAGAGTGAATAGACAATTCGACATTGACTCTGCTTCAGGCGCTAGAGAAAGCGCCCTTCAGGCATCATATTTGAAGACGCTGATTGGATAAGATTTAGTTGCTAGGTTCATTATGTTGCCTTGTGCATTTTTCAATTGGCTGAGTTGCTAGTTGTTTCTAGCACCTGAGAAGAGAGAGGGGGGATGAATAGGATGCACAAACAATGATTTATATATTTTTTTGAGGTGGGCATAGATAAAAAAAAATTATCTATATTAATCTATCTGCAATCCTGGAGTTAATCTAGATTCATCTAGATTAAAATGGCTCATTTGAAGTCTGCCGAAGGCATTACAAATATGTGTTCTACGCAGTGTTGTGCTAGTTACTGAAAAATAGTAACTCAGTTACTTTACCAAAAGTAATGTGTTACTGTGAAAAGTAACTATTTAGTTACTTTAAAAAAAAGTATTGCTCCCATTGATGCCCTTACAGATTATTACAGTCAACATCTGTTAATCATTTTGACAGTTTCCACTAATATCTCTCTCCTAGTATATCTCTTAACTCTCTGTCTCTCATTCTCCCCCTTTCTTCCTCACTCCCCACCCCTTCCTTCCTTCTTCCCTCCCTCCCTCTCTCACACACACACACAGAGAGAGAGAGAGAGAGAGAGAGAGAGAGAGAGAGAGAGAGAGAGAGAGAGAGAGAGAGATAAAGAGAGAGAGAGAGAGAGCACGCTTAGGGTCTAGGTTGAAAATAAGTGCACGCTAGGTTGAATGAATTGATGAACAATTGATGTCACCGTTGGAACGTTTCATTATAAGCGCCTTGCAAGTTGCAACGTTGGTTAAGATATGAAAATACTTGCCAGTAGTGTAAGGATGCATTAGCCATTAGCTAGCTTACTTACAGAGCATGTCCCATATGCTCTGTAAATAACTATGTACAGATACCGAGATGTCACTCCATGTTACCTGCTACCTGTTACTGCACAATGTTGTTTCCTTCTTTTGATTCTATTATATGTACCACTGTATTGCACATCGTTGCGGGCAAGACCACCCGCATTTTATTGTATACCTGTATGCCGTGACAATTAAAACTCTTGACTTGACTTGACTTGACTTGTGGTGGAGGTTGTAGTGTTCTGAACGAGCCCGCCAGCTTGATTTCATACAGAAAACGGGTCCAGAAACAAACGTTTTAATCCACACCACAATATGTAAACAAAGGTTTTAACCATCCACAACAGAATACTGCAGTCCAAATGTATTTCCGATGCTTGATTCTTCTCTCAGACCGACGCAATGTCTTGAAACTATTATGTTTATTGGCGACGCGAGTGTAGTAGCAGTGTGTAAACAAACACGCCCACAACGTGTCTCCGCACACAGGAGTTCTACGCACACACAGTAATTCAACCAGGTATACATCAGCTAATGTAATTGGCTCCCAGACCCAATTTTGAGAATAGATTAACGGCGGCAATTATTTTATCGCGCGATAATATTCTGCCGTTAATTTAGCCGGGTAAATGTAACGGCCCGGCCTTAATTCTTTTATTCATTGTTTTGTATTTCTAATCAAGTACTCTAAAGCAGCATTTTTCCACTTCAAGATTTCAAGCTGTTTTGGGCTGGGCTCCGTCCATACTCGCTAAGCGCTTTGAGTGACTGTCACCAACAGTCTGCACTGGCAGACAGAAAGAGACATAGAGATATTGAGGGGGATACTAATTAATTTCGCCGCAGGGGGGCATAATCCCACGGGACAATGCATTGGTAACTTGTTTCAAATGACAATATATACCCCTGTGAATATTATTGCACGGATCGGAATACGGGCACGCGCGTGGGAGCGTGCGCAATGATATTTTGCAGCAGGTTGACAGTGATATGCGAGTGCTCCCGACTGCATGTGTGTGTTTCCCCGTGCGTGCGGTCGGGAATGTGTGTGGGGTGCTCCGTGTCCCTCTCTCTCTCTCTCCCTCTCTCTCTCTCTCCCTCTCTCTCTCGCTCGTAACGGTCTGGGTCCCGACTGCGTGTGTGTTTCCCCGCACGCGCGCAGTCAGGGAGTGTGTGTCAAGATGCTCCATGTCCCTCTCTCTCCCTCTCTATCTCTCTCCCTCTCTCTCGCTCGCTCGTTCTCTGCTCTCTCTGTCGGCACCCGCACACGTCAACCCGTTTGAGGAAGTGTCAGTATTTCCTATCGCTCTGTTGTTGAGCGAATTGTTGATTGTGGGCGGTGACTACAACCAGTGCCTTATTCACATCAGCAAAACAGTCAAATCAGAATGGCTTAGTTCAGTGATTTTATTTTATTACGGATCCCCATTAGCTGGTGCCATGGCAACCAGCTAGTCTTCCTGGGGTCCACACAAAAAACATACAAAAACAATTGTTGCAAAACAGAATTATTAAAAGCCAGTACTCAACATACAATACACAATGAAACTAACAATTAAGATGGCTAAAATTACATGCAAGCAAAGAAACAGAAAACAAAAAACAAAACAAAACAAAATACAAAATACAGTGTTAAATACAATTTAAGATTGTTTTTAAAATTGAATATTTTTAAGAATTGCTTTTAGAATGCTCATCAATGTTACTAATTATTAAAAGCCAGTACTCAACATACAATACACAATGAAACTAACAATTAAGATGGCTAAAATTACATGCAAGCAAAGAAACAGAGAACAAAAAAACAAAACAAAATACAAAATACAGTGTTAAATACAATTTAAGATTGTTTTTAAAATTGAATATTTTTAAGAATTGCTTTTAGAATGCTCATCAATGTTACTAAAACATACATTTTACCATACCTTTAAAAAGAAAAGAAAAACACACAAAGTAATCAGAAGACGTTTTGGATAACATGGCTGCAGCTACACTCATGCATGACATATATTAATTTCCTTCCGGATTATGGCTCCTTTGAGTTTCTTTTTGAAACTGTCCTTGTTTTCCGTCTGTATAATATGTAATGGGATCCTATTCCAGTATGTTATGGCTCTATACATTGCAGTTTTCTTTAGAGCGTTGGTTCTAGGCAGAGGTAGGGTGAAGCGACTATTGAAGCATGTCTGGTATTATGGTCATGTCTATCATTGGTGGATAAAAGCATAGAATACAATTGAGTGGGTTTACCCAAGGTACAAATGTTCTTTAAAAACCTAATCAAACTGCATGCTAGTCTCTCCTCCACCCTCATCCACGACAGTCTAGCATGCATTCCCTCCACACTATTCCTTATATAGCAGTGAAGAGTGAGTCGGGCAGCTCTATTTTGAGTGAGCTGGAGTTTACTACGCTCTTGCTTTGACGCGCCTGACCAAATTGCTGGGCAGTAGTCAAGATGGAACAAGACTAAAGATTGTACTACCATTTTAATTGTTGTATTCGTTAGGAGGTAGGCATTTATTCTTATTATGGAGATGTTTCTACTCATCCTGGTAACCACTAACCATGTTATTAATCTGGGTAGACCAAAGTAGTGCCTCGTCAATAGTTACACCCAACAATTTGGCCTCCTTCACTTGTTCAATACCAGCGTCTTGTAATGAGAGACTCAGTCTATGCTCCGACCTTAAGGCATATTTAGAGCCGAGTATAAGACATTTTGTTTTTGCTACATTTAATTTTAGTCTGTTTTCAGTTATCCAATTCGAAATCATAAATAATTCACTCTGAAGTATCTTATTCACTTGTTCTGTGCTCTCAGCGGATGCATATATAGTTGTATCATCAGCATAAATCGCTGTACCTGCACTTTCCAATACATAAGGCATATCATTTACAAATATAGAGTAAAGGAGGGGTCCAAGACAACTTCCTTGGGGAATACCACACTGGAGTGTTACCATATTTGACATGGAACCATTAAGTAGCTTCTCATCCATTCCATGGCAGTGTCTTCAAACCCATATGTGTGTAATTTCAATAATAATAGGTCATGATCTATGATATCGAAAGCCGCACTGAAATCCAAGAGCACTGTACCCACAACTAACTTCCTATCAATCAGCTGTAGCCAGCTATCTGTAAGAGATGTTAAAGCAGTTCCTGTAGAGTATCCTACTTTGTATGCATGCTGGAAATCAGAATTAATGTTGTTTTCGTTGAAATACTTTTGAATCTGCTTGAACACAATTCCTTCCAATAACTTACCTATTACTGGTAAAATACTAATGGGCCTACTGTTTGAACCTGTAAATGGCTCTTTACAGTTCTTTGTTAGTGGAGTTACTTTGGCTATTTTCCAAGGCTGAGGAAAGACCCTCTCTTCAAAACATAAATTAAATATATGTGATAGTGGCTTTTTTTTTGCAGACATTTGTAGCAGTTTGCCATTCAGATTATCAACACCGCAAGGTTTATCTGGTTTAAGTGCTAGGAGGAGCTTTTCAATATCATTTGGACTTGTGCTCCTGAATTTAAATCGGCATTTCTTGTCATACATTATATGTTTTTTAATTACAGAGTCTGACAGCTTACCACTCATTGGCAACATTTGATTTCTAATTGTGTTTACCTTGGAAACAAAGTAGTTGTTGAAATGTGTTGCAATGTCAAATGGTTTAGTGATGAAACTGTTTCCAATTTTCGCTACTACACTCTGTATATGTTTATCCCATTATAATTTAATAATTTATTGTCTATAATAACTCAATAATTCATTGATATATTATTTATACTAAGATCAAGCTTTGGCATTGAAACGTAAAGATTAGTTTGTTCCAATTACAATATTTTTATGAGACATTTAGGCCCCGTTTAGACGGAAACGCTAGCAGGTGAATCCGCAAAAATATTTTTTTGGATGTGCCTTTAGTTTATACGGAAACGGCGTTTTTACGGGGTGAAACCGCAAAAAAGTGAGACTACCTTCCAGGGTGGAATTCCTAGAAACGCTAAACCTTTGCGCTCTCATCTAAACTGTCAAACCGCATAAAACGATGACGAAAGGGTTGTCACGGCTCTGGTCGCGCGTACTGCTTATGCTTACATCACAGGCATGCGCCAGCACCGCCAGTAGCCTAGAAGCGTAAACAAAGCATGTCTGATTCTATCCATGGCGATCACCTGAAGGCTACATTGGCAGTACTTTTAACCCTTTCACTGCCACACGACAGAAGGTTAACCCTTTACTATCACACAACCTGCTGTCGTGAAAGGGTTAAATACACAATAATCTGTCCCGCGGCGTGACTGGACCCAATGTCTGTGAGTGACTCTGCTTTGGTCCAATCACATTTCCCATCCACAGTCTGCGAATCAGAGGCAGAGTAGGGCGGGTCTTCACAGCACGTCATGTGACATATGCGCCAATCGTGTGACAGCGGGGCTCCGTCGTTACAGCCTCGTCTGCACGGAGAATTCCACCCCAAAACGCTCGTCTAAACGCAAAATTAAAAGTGAAACCGCAAGACGACTTTTGCGGTTTCTGTTCAGACTTCCATCCCAAAACGCTCGTCTAAACGTAGCCTTAGAATAAGTGAATTACTTTCAATCCAGTCTACTGTACCACCAACTTCAACTCCTGACCGATTTGTATTTAAATCACAAACTGTTGTTTCTCCTAAATATATTGTGTCATCGGGATACTGTACATTGAAATATGAGCCTTTTTTTAATACCAAAGGAAGATCATTAGTAAAGATTTAGTACAGGAGTGGCCCAAGACAACTTGCTTGAGGCACTCCGTGTTTCACATTTTTAACCTCTGAATCACTTCCATTAAAGTGCACAATTTTCTTTCTATAACTGTTTACCCACAATAAAACAGAATGAGAAAAACCATACATTTTACATTTTTCCAACAAAATCTTATGATCAAAAAGCTGCAGAAAATGTCATATACTTCCCCACGCAGTTGAAGATAGGAAGCTTTCTGAGACTTATACCATTATAATTCCATTTAACATTTGTCTTCTAAAAAGGAAGCATATGTTATAGCTTCATAACACATTTAAATCTCATTTAGCTGTCACAGAGAAGTTCAGGAGACTTACTTACCATATTAGAATAACAACAATCCCCATATCCCTTCTGTATCAGAGTGCTGATACCTATATTCTATATATATCCTAAAACAGCACAGCCAGTGGTGAACCATGCAGTGTATGCAAATTGCAGATGGATATAATTTATTACATTTCCAACCATGTTACTGTGTGCGCTTCTCATTTAGATGTAAAACTGCTTATCGCAAATCTGACAGAAAAAGTTTTTATAGGCCTACAGTCAAAATATAATTGAGCGATAACTAGATTTATGAATATAGATGATTCATTAATATACTGTATTCATTCATTTGCATTTTCTTCCATCTCAAACTCCTACTTCACTATCATATTACTATATAAACAGAAGTCCTATTGCTGTCATGTGACTTGCTCTCACTGAAAACAACAGTTGTTTTTAAATAACCTTTGTGATTCTACAAATCACAACAAGTATTCTTCATTTCAGTCGTAATGTGATTGTAAAATCAATTGATAAATATCCTAAATAATACAGCATAAGCCTCTTCTTTTGCTGGATGGCTGGTACAACAGCTAACATTGATTTTGACCATGCAGCTGACGCCATTCCATGAGACTTTGTGTTACAGTTAGAAGAAGAAGTCTTTATTTGTCATGCAGATTTTTTTAACACACACACATGCGATGGGCGACCCACAGGAACACACACACACACATGCACTGAGTCTCTGATTAAATGCTCTCTGCACTTCCCATCCCGTCGTCCTTCCCCCCAAGGGCAGCCAGGAGCAGACAAGGGCTGCAGCGTGTGCCGCACCTAGGGACCAATCCAAGTGCTCCTGTCCGTCTTCGTCAGGGATGTGACAGCGTTCGCGTTGTGCATGTTTTTCCATTGGGTTTATCTTATCGGGAGGGGAAACCCTTGTGAGCACGGGGAGATACCCCACCTGGTAACTGCCAACACTGCAACCTGGTCCCCAAGCAGGAATCGAACCCAGGACCTTCTAGCTAGAGGCGACACTGTTAACCACTACAACACTGTGCCGCACAGAACTGTGAAATAGGATAATTCCACTACGCAGTGTCAGTGATGCAGTGACCTCCAGTCGATGATAACGGTAACACCAACAATCATCTATAGCCTATATAAGAATTTCTTTTTTTTATCAGAATAGTACTTGATTGATTGATTGATTGATTGATTGATTTTATTGTGGATTAGAGACATCATCCAAGGGATAAAACATGATAAAATACAAGCACTTATTTCCATCATGGTACCTGGTATTAAAAAACAGGACATACATTGACATAAAACAACATCATAAAACATTAAGATACAATATGCATGTACAGTTGAAGATAAAATAATAATAAATAAATATGCTACCCTCTCTTTCCTATGCCGATACCCATGATCGTACATGCTTTTTGAAGCCAGTTAACCCGGGGGCCTGTTTAATGCTGCTGGGCAGGCTGTACCACAGTACGGCAGCTGAGTAAAGAAAGGTCTGCTGGCCGGTACGTAATGAGTTTCAATCTAAACGGAACTATGTTTGTGTCTCTACCTCTGGTTTCATGGCTATGATTGTTTTTTACATATTGGAAGTAGGGATGCTCGATATTGGCTTTTTTACCGATACCGATATTCCGATATTGTCCAACTCTTAATTTTCGATACCGATATCAACCGATACCGATATATGCAGGGTTCCCCCCCCCCCCCCAAAAACTGAATAATTTCAGGTAACTAATAATTTCACTGGATATATATATAACAAATATTGTTATTGTTTTTTTCTTTTTTTAAACCGATACCGATATTTTCCGATATCACATTTTACTGCCGATATCGGCCGATAATATCGGTCGGCCGATAATATCGGACATCCCTAATTGGAAGTAATTTTGAAGGTAGCTTGGCACCTCCCCTTTATAAATCTTATAGACTAGGCAAAGTTTTATCATGGATACTCTTTTTTCCACCCTGAGCCATTCTAGGCTGGTCAGTACGAGTGGGGAGCTGCAGGACTATCCTAACTAGCTTGTTCTGGGCAGTTTGAAGTCTATTTTTCAAGTTGCTGGCGGCACTGTCATACCAGGACAAGCAAGCATAGTCAAAATGACACTGAACTAATGCCCCTGCAAGTGCTCTAAGAGCTTTCCTGTCCAGGTATTTCGAATTTCTCGCTAGGAATTTTATTCTGTTGTTAACCTTGGCTATTACTTTTTTCGACATGCTTTCCCCTGAGAGTGTGTTTTCTAAAGTACACCCTAGATCAGTGGTTCTCAAACTGTGGTACGCGTACCACTAGTGGTACTTGGTGGTACTGCTGGTGGTACTTGAAAACATTTCCAAAAAAGCTAAAATAATTTTTTATTTTTTTTTGCAGTCGGGCCACTGAACTTAGAAGCAGGCCAGGCCAGTGTTTCTGGTTGCGGCGGCGCGATAGTTAGATAATCTAAGTGGGGAACAACCAGGAGATCACTGTGACAGAGAGTAATGCAGTCTAAACAGTCATAAATCTTTAATTCAACTTCAGCCCTGATCATAACCATTTATTTTTAGATTTCTTGTAATGTCAGATAAAAAATGAAATACTCCCACTTTTCTGAAAAGAGTTGGTGTTAAATCTGACATTACAAAAAATCCATCAAAATATGTTTTGCTGCTGATCATTGACACATGCCTAGCCTGTAATAATCCCCCACAGAAAATGTACTTTGCATTTGATATATTGAAAATATTTTACTTTTTGTGGGTTTTTTTTAACAATAATTTGTGATGCCATCACACAAACTGGCATTTAAAGGGTAAACATTCAAAAATGTATTGAATATGTGTTTTCTTTTCTTGTTTACAATAATTTGTGATGCCCATCACAAACACTGGCATTTAAAGGGTAACAATTCAAAAATGCCTGCACCAGAATGCAGGAAATTAAGTTTTATTTGTGTGTGTGTGTGTGTGTGTGTGTGTGTGTGTGTGTGTGTGTGTGTGTGTGTGTGTGTGTGTGTGTGTGTGTGTGTGTGTGTGTGTGTGTGTGTGTGCGTGTGTGCGTGTGTGTGTGTGTGTGTGTGAGAGAGAGAGAATGACGGACAATTGCTTGCTGTGTGAGAGAGTGAGAGAGAGAGAGAGAGAGAGAGATAGAGAGATATTTAAGTACATTTGCTGAAATACAGTTGTTCTTAATTTTCTCACTTGCTATGTGAGAATGTTAGTTATTATGTTCTCAATGCCCCTTGCATTGTATGAGTTGTGTGGAAGAGTTTGCTAGTTCTAGTGCTATCCCTTTGTACATTGTGGCTGTGTCTGACAAAAGTTAACAATAAATAATGGTATTAGGAATACCTTTTCCTCCTGCGTGAACTGTGCATAGCTGAATAGATTTTAACGCCGGTCATATGGTGGTACTTGGAGAGCCAGCTACGTTCTCAGGTGGTACTTGGTGTAAAAAGTTTGAGAACCACTGCCCTAGATACACCACTGATTTGGTACTGGTGACCACTGAGCTACCTAACTGTATCTAGAAACCTTCCTGTTTTTTTCTGTTTCCTTGTAGTAGAAAATAAAGGGGATTCTGTTTTTCCTAAATGGAGATAGTCGATTTTCTGAAAGTCACTGACTGACATTTCCTAACTCCATGCTAAGTCTGCTTTCAATAACCGTTTTGCTTTTATTTGACACCATGAGAGCCGAATCATCCGCGTAGAGCAGGAGATCACATGAGCAGGCTGACTGCATGTCATTTATACTATTTCCTTGTATACATGTCAAGACACTTAACCCCTAACTGCTGCCGATGAGAAGGTTGGCACATTTCATGGTTGCCTCCGCTTTCGGTGTGTGAATGTACGAGTGAATGCTTTGGATAAAAGCGCTATATAAATGCAATCCATTCACCATTTAGTACATCCCTTCATGGCCTCGTCTGGATGCATTATGTGAAAGGGTGTGTTCTAGTTGGTTATTTTTCTCCAACAGACACTTCGCCTTCATCAGTTTCCTTGAAATGTTAGCATTTGCATTACTCATCCAAACAGGAGGCACAAGCTTACTGCCAGTCGTGCCCCATGTTTTCAACCAACAATGTTAACAATACCATTTCAGAGAGACAGGAGGACATAATGTGAAAATGTCCCACGTGACAAGCGTCTGGTTGAGATCAACTACAATTTCAAAATGTCAACGTACACGTATCTCTTTAACTGGTCCAGCACTGGCCCTGTACTCAGACCTGTAACTTGGTCTGAAGATGGCTGTTTCGGCCAGCAGGACTTTCCCTTCCCTAGAACAGAGAGGAGCTGCAGTGGTAGGCTGTAATCCTCTTTAATTTGTTTTCAGATAGGGCTTTGGAATACCAGCCTGCTCCCTAAGCAGAGATCACATAAGAACGTGGGCTGGGACAGCTGTCTCCTCTTCTGGTGGTTTTAATACAGGTCCACTCCTCCCCCCACGCGAATAATTTATAATAATAAATATATATAATAATATATAATAATTTACAGCTGAAGTAGTCTCTTCATGTCGATTTTTTTTTTAAATGAATGAGATACAATTCCAACACAATACAAAAACATAGTAGTGTCAGCATAACAAAGCTATGTAGTAGAAATGGAAAATGAGAGTGGGAGAGGGCATGTGCTTTTTTTGTTTGTTTCTTTCGTATTAGCATAACCAGTGATGGAAGAAGTACACAGTTATTTTACTTAAGTAAAAGTAGAGACGGATTTGATAATGAATGTACTTACAGTAAGTATGAAAAGTATGCATTCTACATGATGTTTGTGTAATCCAGTCTTTGAAAGCGTTCAACATTGACCTTTAAAGTGGTATGTACAGTAGTCCAGTTATGCTGGCTCTGATTACGTCCTCTTGTAGTTGGTAGGCTTCATATTTGAAAGTACATTATCTTCATACATTTTTGCTATGTTTTCTATGAACTGATGAATGTTTCAGAAGAATGTATTGAAGTAAAAAAGTACAATCTTTTCTTTGAAATATAGTCATTTTAAGTTCTTAAAAATGTAAATACTCAAGTACAAGTAGCTCAAAACAGTACTTGTGTAAGACTTTAGTTACTTTCCACCACTGCATGGAACCCAGCCCACACCACAGTACAACGCTTGTTATCGGGTCTCATTTTGTTTGATGGTTAAGGTTGAATTGCAAGGGGGAATGCGATATCTTCGCTCTCCTCACCAGTGTGCATACCTTTGATAGAGGTGATTTGTATCAATGAAAAGAAGAACGTTCTCTCTCCTCCGTTCAATTCCTTTTCTGCAATGTGGGGGAGAAGAAGGCATAATTCCATTGAAGTGATGAAGCACATCTTGAGAGACAGAGGGGGTTTAAAAGCTGCTGAAACAAAGCGTGCAGGCAGTAGGCTGGCAACGCAGGCAGGGGGGCTGGCAGTCTTTTAATCCTCACCACAGCGCTGATAAATCGGCATGCGTGTTTCATTTTTATCCCCCTCGCCAGTTTGCCTGGCCCTTTGAGTGATGAACAAAATCCCACTCGCCTGAAAGACAAGTGGGATGTAATATCAATCCCCGGATTGACCCCCTCTGAACTGGGCCATGTTGGTGCTGAGGGGCTGTACTAACAGGTGGATAGTCCAGTCTGGGCTGAATCTGTAGTTTTGGGTCCGGTCTGGGCTGGATCACCTGGGAGCACCACAGCTCAAAGCCCACTCAGCTCCAGCTACACAACACAATGGTTCTTTATTAGCCTGGTTAATGTAGCAAAACTACTAGGCTAAGTTGGTTGCTTGCTGGGGTCCATCAACGAGAACCCCCCCCCCCCCCCCCCCCTCCCTAACACACACACACACACACACACACACACACACACACACACACACACACACACACACTAAGGCTGTCCCCGAACCCTTTTTTTAGGGTTCGAACGTTCGTTTTTTTTATTAATTGATTGTATTATTATAGATTTTACGGGGCGCGGCATAGCCCCTTACGTGACTGCGTCCTGGCTTGCAGATCGCAGTCACGTAAGGGGCTAGGGGCGGCATTGCATAGTCTATCGGTGAAAACAATCTTGTTTACAGTGGTGGCTGTTCATGTAAACATGTAAACAAAGCACTCAGAAGAAAATAAAGGGAAAAGACAGCAGTCAAACATACCGGTAATATCATATAACGCACTCACTTTTAGTTGAGTATGCCATACACTGCGGTCAAGTGAGCCGTCTTTCACTTTTGCGTGGTCAAATCAACCGCTCCAGCCACTTCACCCAGGCGTTGCGCAATGTTTACTCCACAATGTTTTATCTCCAGTTCTTTTGTTTCCAAGACATATCCCAGTAGTTCCCACTAGTTTGAAATCGTACTTCAAAGTTAGGTTGTTGCAAACAGTGGATATTTTGGCCAGAGCCGCACGGCTCTGAGCACTGCTATGTTGTGTGTAATCCGCTATACCGTCCCCACCTCCCGGGTCGCGTTGCGTGTGCACCAAACGTTCCACCCAAAAACGTTTTTTTTTTATTTTTTTTGCGAACGTTCGAACCCATTAATTAAAGTCAGCCTTAACACACACACACACACACACACGCACATATACACACACACACACACACACACACACACACACACACACACACTATTGAAGATATAATGTTTGTTTGCAAGGTTTGCTGGAGCCACTTCATCCAGAATGGCACACCCCGGTCAGAGAGCGGATGCAGACACAGAGAACAGTCCTTTCGTATTTTATTAAGGATTCTGTTGAGTGATATCTCAAGAGTGCTTTCCATCCAGGTCGTAAGGCTGGATGGAACAATGAAAGATTGAGTGAGTGGTATTTTATTTCATGAACGCACTCTCTCACTGGGAAAGCAGACAGCAATGGAACACATGGGCGGCAAGATGGCCGCTGTATTTAAACCCATTAGGACCCCTGGGCTGTCCAGAGAGATGCTCGACTATAAATAATAGGGCCCCTGGGCCATCAAAGAAGTGCCTGCATGGAAATAACAATACACAGCATAACAAATAGTGGGGAATTTACAACACACACACTGTATCCTGTATAGTGTCGTGTCCCATATATGTTACTTTATGTTTATAGTGTCCTATGTTACTTTATGTTTATATTAGATATGTTATACACCGTGGGAAGGGGGAAATGCAATTTAATTCATCTGTATGTCTTGCACATTATGAGAAGCGACAATAAAGCTGACTTTGACTTTGACACACACACACACACATGCGCACACACACACACACACACACACACACACACACACACACACACACACACACACACACACACGCACGCACGCACGCACACACACACCAGTCAACATTGTATGCCTTTCAGGTTATTAAAGAATCCTTACTATACCATACTGTGAAAAACCTTTTCAGTGCTTGTGGGTCTCTGATGAGCTTACAAACACACACTGTAAAATAAGACAACCAAGTCACATTTCGAACCCAGCCCATATTCAGAAACCATGCATTTATGTGATGCCACACGGAAAAGCTCATTGCAATGCGCATCCTTGAATCGTGTGTGCATGTGAAAAACATGCATGTACAAAATGGCGGCTTGCTCATAAACATTCTCTTTTTTACCTAAAGTTGAACCTAAAATGGGTTTCTGACAGCATTTTAGTGGTAATTTTGATATGATATTGCTGGATCTTGAGTCATTTGATCTGCCTAGTTTGACAGTTTGATCTGAATTTTATTCGATGCCACAGGGTCATACAGCATTACTGTAGATTACAGATTACTGTAATTATCATATTTGTACGATCAAGGCGGCATGCTCATTACAGGCACAGAAACAGACCGTTGAGAACAGAACTGAAACAGAGGAGTATATATTTTTTATTTTTGCAAATAATTTAAAAGAAATGTTTTGACAGATACCATTGTTAAGAAGCACCATGTAATATTTGGTGGCAGTATTATACAGTAAGTTAAGGTGAAAAAGGTGTTTTGTGTCATTTTGAGAAAGTTGACGTTAAAAAAATTTCAGTAGCTTGGTGTACATAATGCAGCTCATACACAAATGCAGACATCTTATGTTTTCTTTTAATGATTGCTATATATGTTTTGTGAAACTACAGTAGTTGTAGAGGCAAAATATGCTATTTTTCAATCCATCCAAAATTGTTAATGGTAATGACTTGCCTTAACATCATACGTTAACCTACACAATTTGCATGCCCATCACTCTCATGCTCGTAGTTTTACTCTATAAAATGCATCTATTCATTCCTTTAACCAATCCATCCAAAATTGTTAATGGTAATGATTGCCTTAACATCATACGTTACCCTAAACAATTTGCCCATCACTCTCATGCTCGTAGTTTTACTCTATAAAATGCATCTATTCATTCCTTTAACTTGGGTGTCCTAGTTTTTATTATGGGAGAGTGGCATCATTGTGCCATAGCAGAGAATTGGAGTATTGGATATTGCAAAAGCCAGAATTACTCTTCTTTGGAGAGGCCCTGCAATTTGTTCTGAGTTTTGTCTTTGTCTGTCTGTCTGTCTGTCTGTCTGTCTGTCTGTCTGTCTGTCTGTCTGTCTGTCTGTCTGTCTGTCTGTCTGTCTGTCTGTCTGTCTGTCTGTCTGTCTGTCTGTCTGTCTGTCTGTCTGTCTGTCTGTCTGTCTGTCTGTCTGTCTGTCTGTCTGTCTGTCTGTCTGTCTGTCTGTCTGTCTGTCTGTCTGTGTATCTCTCACTCTCTCTCTCCCTCCCCCTCTGCTTCTTTCTCTCTTACTAATTTGTCAAATTGATCCCTATGCCCCTCAGCCGTATCATGATTGTGTAGGCGTACAGTAGATCGGAGATTATGTGTTCCAGTTCTTCAATGTGTCACGCTCAATGTGTTCCTCCTATCTCCAAATGAAGACGCCGAGAGACCTTGGTTGAAGGGGACTGGGTCCCGTCTTTATGTCTTGTACTATTGTCTGAGTGGTAGGAGGACAAATGCAATGCGGTAAGTAACGAGACACAGGTACGACTCCAGGGAGTCAACTCCGCAGGCCTGCAGGTGCAGGTTCACCGGAGTTAATAGAAATGCATTATACAACATAGGAGAGATGAGCTGTGCTGCCACCTGGTAGGTTTCGCTCAGACAAACCCCGGCAACACTCAACAGTTGATCTCTTAATTGAGGTCACTTTGCTCAGTATTGTTTTCCCACCGTTGCACCACATCAAGACAAACCGCTCGTCCTGTTTTCAGCCTCAACAGTAACACGCTTTGAGCGGAAACAGCCACCTGCCTGTCTGTGAGTGCGTAGTGGTTGAGTGAGGGAGCCCGTGTGTCTGTGAGTGCGTAGTGGTTGAGTGAGGCTTGAGAGGGAAAGAGACAAGAAGAGCCCCCGGTACCGGGGGGAGGGGGGGCGGGGGGGGGGGGGGTATTGGTTGCGAATGAACATTGAAACAGGGCTCACTCGCCTCCACGAAATGGCCTTCTTGTACAGCAGCAATTCCACTTTGATAAATGGACTCGGCAGTTTATGTTCCTGTATGCCACACGCGTTCCTCAAATCTACTCGCTTGACATTCAGAATGGCCGTTTCTCCACACTGCCCTCGTTTCCTGCCATTCCTCATGACCTGTGGTGATGCAGGGGTCTCCAGATTGAACGCACAAACAGTGATTGATATCCTACTGGGCCTCTGTCTCTGGGTTATCAGTACAATTTGCTCCCATGCCAAGGCACCCTTGTTAATGGCATCATGACTTCTTTTGAGTCATGATTTATCTAGAGTCTGGGTCCTGTTTACCTTATTAAAAGCCGATTGGAATATCTATTTCCAAGGCTCTGTGGCATTTCATTTCTCTGTGCACATCTGTTGTGTGCTTGCTGATGTGGATTTATCTTTCGTATTAAACAAAATAATGGAATAATACAAACATACTGAAAGAAAAGCCTCAGATCAATACGCTGTCTCGATCATTATGAACATGTTTTGAATTGGGTATGTGAATTAAAAGTTTAAACGTTTTGTTTTTCCAATTTAACCTCATCCCCCACTTTAGTTTTTTTGGGCATTAATGAACAACTCTTTAACAAGAAATAACCTAGAAGGAGGTGTGTGTGGATGGGGCAAGCTGAGCCTGGGGGTAAGTTGAACCACCTCCTAAGGTTATATCCTAGAAATAATTTAATTATTTATTTAACACCAAATATAAGTATAATCAATCAAATCAGTGCGCCAGTTTTTAATCAAAAAACTATATGCAAAGGAATCTAGTTGTTTGGCCCAAGAAACTTGTTTTTCCAAAATAAAGTACATTTTCTCTTAACACTTTGAGTGCCAGCGACATGTAATGTCGTCTTTTCATGCCCCCCGTTGAGTGCCGACGACACGAATTGTCGTTTGATTTTTTTATTAGCGATCTGAATTCTTTCATCAACCGAGTCTCCCGTTGGTACAGCAGATCCTCTAGGAGCTCAGATGGAAAGAATACCGGCCCCTATCGTCTATCCCTGTGTAACTGCAGGCCATTCGATTATACTGGTGGATCTGTGTGGGGGGAGCCAACTGGCTCCATTATGCTGGCGAGGGATCTGATGAACATGGAAGTGATCGCGAGTTGGAAAGCAGCCTGGAATATATATTTACAGCAGCCAATAATCAATCAATAAACACAATCGATATTTGGAATGGCGATCAGGAATTGGAATAATCTTTTTGGAGAACATCTGATCTAAGGTAAGGAGTCTATGTTACCAGTTTTAGGATAATCAGAGCTGTATTCACTGAGATAACAGCGTGTCCCGCATGTGTATATGTGTGTGTGTGTGTGTGTGATGTTGAGGAAATGAGATAATCGATTTCTCAGCTCGCTTCTATAGCGTGCATAAGTACACATATACTGTCGATAATCTAGCCTTTATTTGAAAACGATTCATAAATAGGCCGACAAATGACAACGTGTCTAGTGTATTCGAGAATATTCCAATAAATGCCGTTTATGAGGGAATCTTTCTATTTTCCGGAAATGTTCGAGAAAAGGATAGCTTTTCGAAATGCTATAAAAAGGATATGAATCAATTAAAAAACAATCCGTTTCGACAATGTTGACTGCAAACAAGTCATTGATAAGAAACTGGCAGATTAGACACATAGCCACAATTTAAAACATAGATTGTGTTATGGTTTGACACCGACCCCAAACGCACGACACAAGAGAGTAGGAATTCAGAGTTGCCAAAAACAAGGGCTTGTTTATTGAGACTAATTAATGAGCACAGAATAGGCAAGTCTAACAAGACAGGTACACAAGCAAGGGGGAAAATGTTCTGCTGCTCTGCAGCTTCTCCCGTGGTGGTAGTAGGGGGTAGCAGATGCTGACGTCTGAGCCGCTCTGCAGACTTCTCTCGGCAGAATCTCTGAGGTGTTGCGAGACCGAGAGAGGGAGAGAGGGAGCGAGTCAACAAGGGTGCAGGTATAACGAGCAGTAGAACAGGAGAGGTGACTTGTACCCAAATACAAAAGTTATCCAAGTGAACTAATCTTCGTGTAAATACACACAGTGAGCAAAGTTCCAAAACACAATCCCAAGTGAATATCTTCGTGTAAATACACACAGTGAGCACTGTTCCAAAACACAATCCCAAGTGAATATCTTCGGTGCCAAAATAGACACAGAGAGTGAAGTCCAAAAAACAATCCAATGTGAATAATATCTTCGGTGTGAACAACACACAGTGGGAGATGTAAAGTCCCAAAAATATTATCCCAGTGAGAACAACAAAAAGGCGATCGCTGGGTGAGTGACTGTCTGATAAAAAAGGTGGTAATCTTCAGTGTTATAGAAACACACGAAAACGGAATTTGATCAAGACAGTCAGTAAAAAACTCACCCAGACGTAGTGCGTAATGAGTGCTGGAACAGCAGCGGAGCGAGCGCGTCGCCACGGGGAAAAGGTGTCCAAGAGGAAGGCTTCTTGGAATATCCTGGAGGTAAAGCACAGAGAGCAAAACAGCAGCAGCAGGAACGGAGAATGCAAACAGAGAAATATCAAAACGATCCAACAAAACTAGAGTGGAGAAACGGGGTATAAATAATACGGGATTGATTGATTGACAAGCAGTGACAGCTGGGGAATGTGATTGAAAAGCGTGCGGACGGGAGAGAACCAATCAACGACGTCTCTGACGTCGTCACTGGGAAGAAGCGTGTGAATGAGGGAATTGAAATGATTAACAGAAACAAATGAAAACAGAGCGAGGTGGTTTAAAGGAACAGAACGAGTGAGTGAGCAAGGACAGAAACCTCACAGATTGAAGTGGATGATGGCATTCAAGGGGGTAAAAAGGAAAACACGGCCGGCATTATGGACTTTGTGTTTTGCAATGAAAATGGAAACTCCTAAAATGTAACCCACCATTTGTTTTGGTCTTCTGACCTACATAATAAAAGGTACAATCCAAACACCAAACTTAAAGTATCAATCAAGTATCTCTTTACCTTCCAGTAGCCTAATGCTTAACCTCTTAAGCCCGGAGCCTATTTTCTGAAAATCCGCCTAAGAATACATACCTAAGTAAATGGAATATTGCTCCACTTCTACAAGGCCCATTTGCATATTCTTGGTATCTAGGGACATCTATGGACCTCAGTAAATGTATTCCCAGTGTCAGAAATATTGTGTATATTACTAGGCTTGCTTAAATTGTGATGAAACAAAGGAGAATATGAATTATGATTTTCTTTGCATCTTTGAGTCAGTACCTTCTTGAGATCATGTGTACAAAAAATCTAAGGAAATTAATAAAGGGAAGATGATTAAACAGAAGGTTCTGTAGATACAGTACTGAATTCTCCCATCCGGACCAATGCTAGATTAGATACTATATAAAGTTCGATCGCGTTCACACCAACAGCAAACGAACCATGGTCCACTTTGAAACTAACCGAGTCCCAACTTTTCAAGAGGACCATGGTTCGGTTGTTTGGTCCTCATTATAGTTCGGTTTGCGTTCATACCTGTACAAACCAAACAGACTATCGATCTAAAGGGACCATGGTCCACTTAAAGTGGACCAAACAGGGTAGGTGTGAACGCACCCTTAGAATTTGGTCTTGCCTGAGAGAAAAGCAAAAATAAGAAAATATTGCTGAATCCCAGGTAAGAACAAAATAAGAGGAAATGCTAGTTAAGAACGAATTCTGTTCTTATATCGCTTCATGAATGAGGCCCATTGTTAATTGTAGTTCAGCAAATACTTTCTTGTGTGATCTTGCTGGATTGTCAAAACCTTGAGAGAGACTTGGGCCAGAGGAGGTGAGAGACAATTTGAGAGATATCCACTGCAACAACATTTGGAATGAAACTCAGGGCTCCAAAACTATGAAATGCAACTCCAAAACTATAAAAACATAATCAAAATAGACTAGGTTATAAATGCTCTAGTGTTTTATCACCCCCATCGCCCCGACACACCACAAAATGCCTCGGTCAGTCCTTTGTGCCAGTAGCCAACATGCTCCAAATCCATGGGCAAGGACTGACCTGCACATCAACAAACCTGGAGAACTAACAGTCGGAAAACCAGATAACTGTTTGACTCTTAACTACTGAACCCTGCATGTACTCTGCAGTGTTATTATTATTGATAGAGTACATGTCTCACCTTACTTACTTACGCCTTTTACCCCGTTTCGGGCATAGGCCGTCAACAAGGGTTCTCCAAGCATCCCGATCCTGAGCCAACCTCTCAAGCTGGCCCCAGGTGTGTCCCATCTTCTTGGCATCATCTTCCAAGTCTCGGCGCCAGGTGTTTCGTGGTCGTCCTCTCTTTCTTTTCCCTTGGGGGTTCCACCTGAGAGATTGTCTTGTGATGCTCAGGGATGGTTTACGGAGTGTATGGCCAATCCATCTCCAATGCCGTTGGAGAATCTCTTTCTCTGCTGGCTGTTGTTGTGTTCGTTGCCACAGGTCTTTATTGCTGATGGTGTTAGGCCAGCGAATCTGGAGGATTCGGCGCAGACAGGTGTTTAGGAAAACTTGTAGTTTATTGGTTGTTGTGACAGTGGTCCTCCTGGTCTCAGCGCCATAGAGTAGGACTGACTTCATGTTGGTGTTAAATATCCTGATCTTGGTTGTGATGGAAATGTCTCTTGAGCTCCAGATGTTTTTTAGTTGGAGAAAGGCTCCTCTGGCCTTGCCAATCCTGGCTCTCACATCAGCATCTGTTCCACCTTGCTTGTTAACCATGCTGCCCAGGTAGGTGAAGTTGTCTACCTCATCCAACGCTTCTCCTTCCAGAATGATGGGTGATGTGTTGTCAGCATTGATTCTCATGACCTTGCTCTTCCCTCTGTGGATGTTAAGCCCAAGCCGAGTAGAGTTGTCAGCGATGGTACTGGTCTTTTCCTGCATCTGCTGCTGGGTGTGAGAGAGAAGGGCCAGGTCATCTGCAAAGTCGAGGTCTTCTAACTGCGTCCATAATGTCCATTGTATGCCATTTCGTTTATCTGCCGTGGATTGCTTCATGACCCAGTCTATTGCCAGCAGGAACAGAAATGGTGACAACAAACAGCCCTGTCTCACTCCAGTTTTTATCTGGAAGGCGTCGGTGGGTTGACCGCCATGAATTACCCTGCAGGTCATCCCCTCATAGGAGTTCCTGATGATATTTCTGTACTTCTCTGGCACTCCATAGTGTCTGAGTAGCTTCCAGAGGGTCTCTCTATTCACGCTGTCGAAAGCCTTTTCGTAGTCAATAAAATGTATGAATAGGGGTGAATTCCACTCTAATGACTGCTCCAGTATTATCCGCAGTGTTGCAATCTGGTCTGTGCAGGATCTGTTTTTGCGGAAGCCCGCCTGGTGGTCTCGTAGCTGTGGGTCGACGGCGTCCTTCATCCTGTCCAGTATAATCCTGTTGAATACTTTTCCTGGGATGGAGAGTAATGTGATCCCTCTGTAGTTTGCACATTGGCTCAGATCTCCTTTCTTCGGTATTTTGACGAGGTAGCCCTCCTTCCATTCTGATGGGATGTGTTCTTCTTCCCATATCTTCTTGAAGAGAGGATGGAGCATCTCTTCCATCGTCTCTATATCGGCCTTCAGTGCTTCTGCCGGAATACCGTCGGGTCCTGCAGTCTTGCCGTTCCTCAGCTTCTTGATGGCTTTGCGGATCTCTTCTTTTGTTGGCACGCTGCAGTCTATCTGCAGATCCCTGTCAGCTTGCTGGATGTCTGGTGGGTCCTGTGGTGCTGGTCTGTTTAGCAGTTCCTCAAAATGTTCTACCCATCTTTCCTTTTGTCTTTCCTCTCCGATGATTGGCTGTCCATCTTTGTCCTTAACTGGTCTTTCTGGTTTACTAAACTTTCCTGACAGCTTCTTGGTGGTGTTATATAAGTCTTTCAAATGTCCATGTCTAGCTGCTTCTTCAGCCTCTGCCGCAAGACTCTCTATATAGTCCTTCTTGTCTGCCTTGATGCTTTTCTTAACCCTTTTTGTGGCTTCTGTGTACTGGTTTTGTGCTTTGACCTTTTCGGCTCTTGTTCGACTGTTGTTGATTAGTGCCTTCTTCCCTTTCCTCTCCTCTATCTTCCTCAATGACTCTGCTGATATCCACTCCTTGTGGTTGTGTTTCTTCGGGCCCAGTACTTCTTTGCACGTTGTACTTACTGCTTCCTTCACAGACTTCCACTTCTTGTCGATGTTTTCCTCCTCTTCTTCCATCAACTCTTGCAGGGCTTGAAACTTGTTCCTAAGTGTGAGTTTGTATTCTTCTAACTTGGTTGGGTCTCTCAGAAGTGCGGTGTTGAATGTTTGTCTCCGATTCTTCTCCCCTGTCCAGTTTTTCTTTAATTTCAGCTTCAGCCGGGCAACCACATACATCTTGAAGGGACCTCCTGAACTTCTTAGTGATGCACACATGGTCTATCTGGTTTTCGGTGTTGAGGTCCGGTGAGATCCAAGTAGCTTTGTGTATCCTTTTGTGGGGGAAAATGCTTCCGCCGATGACCAGGTTGTTAGTTTGCGAATCTCTCCCCGTTGTCGTTCATCTCTCCTATACCTTGCTTTCCCATTGTCTCCTCGTAGCCTCTGTTGTCACTTCCTACCTTGGCATTGAAGTCTCCCATTATGATGTTGATGTCTCTTTCTGGGTATTTCTGAATGATGTCATGTAGTCTGCTGTAGTATTCTTCTTTTCTCTCTTCATTGCTGTCATTTGTAGGGGCATAGCACTGGATAATGTTCATGTTTATTTTTGCCTTCATAGTTCTAAAGGAAGCTGCAATGATCCTAGGACCATGTGCCTCCCATCCAATAAGTGCTCTCTGGGCAGCCTTGGACAGCATCAAGGCCACTCCCTGGGTATGGTGTGCATCGTCCTCTTCATGGCCTGAGTACAGTGTCATCTCGCCTGTGGCGAGCCTCTTCTGGCCGGATCCGATCCACCTTGATTCACTGATTCCGAGTATGGCAAGATTGTAATTCCTCATCTCGGCAGCCACCTGCGCAGTCTTTCCGGCTTCATACATGGTCCTTACATTCCATGTTCCGATGGTGGTAATGGCCCTGCTTGAAAGAATGGTGGTCGGCAGGGTAGCTTCCGGATGTTTCCGGCTTTCACTACACTGCGTCATACTTCCTACCTGAGGTCCATCCTCTCTCAGGGCCGGAGATTCTTGGTTTTTCTTTGTTGACGTTTTTGTAGCAATGAGATTTTTACAGGATGGGGTCGCTGGCCCCAAGCCCAACCTTCCACCATTTCTGGCTTCTGGTGTTTTGGAGTTGGTTTGTTAGTCCCCTCCCCTGGCCTATTGTCTTCCAGGTAATGGATTGCAGCCTCATACCACGTGAGGCCAGACAGGTTTCGGGTTGTGTACAAGCTGTCTCGGCACGTCAAGCCCAACCAACTCCTGCTACTGTGTAACGAAAGCTGCGACCAAACGAGCATTTTCGTCCCAGCAGCACAAGACAGTGCTCATGTCTCACCTGTCATTGTGTTATTATTATTATTGATAGAGTACATGTTTCACCTGTCATTGTGTTATTATTGTTTATAGAGTACATGTCTCACCTGTCATTGTGTTATTATTATTGATCGAGTACATGTCTCACCTGTCAATCTGTTATTATTATTGATCGAGTACATGTTTCACCTGTCATTGTGTTATTATTGTTTATAGAGTACATGTCTCACCTGTCATTGTGTTATTATTATTGATCGAGTACATGTCTCACCTGTCAATCTGTTATTATTATTGATCGAGTACATGTTTCACCTGTCATTGTGTTATTATTATTGATAGAGTACATGTCTCACCTGTCATTGTGTTATTATTATTGATAGAGTACATGTCTCACCTGTCATTGTGTTATTATTATTGATCGGGAACATGTCTCACCTGTCAGTGTGTTATTATTATTGATCGAGTACATGTTTCACCTGTCATTGTGTTATTATTATTGATAGAGTATATGTCTCACCTGTCAGTGTGTCATTGTTATTGATAAAGTTCATGTTTCATCTGTCAGTGTGTTATTATTATTGATAAGAGTACATGTCTCACCTGTCTGGCTGACCAGGCCCTCGCCTTTATTTTTTATTCTTATTGCATCTGGTTATTTATCTCTACTCTTATTCTTATTTTGTATTTATATGACCCTGCCTGTACCTGCACCCTCCTCCCCTGTGCTGCTATGCTACCTGAATTTCCCCACAAAATGTATACATATCTTATCTTATTGAAAGTTACAGTATGAGTCAACATATTAGGCAAATGTGAATTAATATCTTGCAATTGCATGTCTTATTTCTCGCATATTTCAGTAAACCGTTTAGGTGGAAGGGTTTGCACATACTGCATGAGTCAAGGAGGGTGCTGGGACCACCCATAATCAATGAGCGTATTGTGATTGGTCAGTTGTTATTTTCTATGTCGAATTGCGGCTGCAATTCTGAATGGCTTGTTAACCTCTTTAGCCCGGAGCCCTATTTTCTGAAAATCCGCCTAAAATACATACCTAAGTAAATGGAATATTGCTCCACTTCTACAAGGTCCATTTGCATATTCATCTATGGACCTCAGTGAATGTATTCCCAGTGTCAGAAATATTGTGTCTATTACTAGGCTTGCTTAAATATTTATGAAACAAAGGAGAATATTAATTATGATTTGTCTTTGCATCTTTGACAGTGAATAACACCATGCTAATAATGACCAGACATGAATAACTGCCACTGATCTCGTTCAGTACCTTCTTGAGATCATGTGTACAACAAATCTAAGGAAATGAATAAAGGGAAGATGATTAAACAGAAGGTTCTGTAGATACAGTACTGAATTATCCCATCCGGACCAATGCAATTTGAAATATGTGACTAGCCGTAGACAGTAGGGACTTGTTGAGGCATCTTCAAATATATATATATATATATCTTTACATATTATTCATACCTTCAAAATAAGCCATCACTGTCTTGAACATTTTGGTGGGATACTTTTTAAGCTACTTCCTATGAATCATGGTGATATCACAAAACGTATTAGGAGAAAATGGCCTTGAAAGTTTTACACTTACAGTGTTAAACAACTACAACCCTACCCAGAATGCATTGTAATCCTGCATGCCCCCCCTCTCTCTCTCTCTGGCGGCAATTAACACCTGGCCACGATCTAGTGCAGACTCGTTTGTTATGACAACGACTCTGTCTTGTGGCACTGCAAACACACACCCATAGAAGGAAAAGTCATGATAGTTTATTTAATTTAGTGTGGTAGTGAAAGGTTAACGTTCTGTTTGTTTGTTTGTTTGTTTATTTACACATATAAAAACAATTACATATATAATACAATATAATCCACAAGGGATGTGTAGGAGAATTGCCTAAAAACCCTCAAGGGGCTTGCATGTGGCATTCACCAGGAAGCAAAATTACATTATATCAAGATAAAATATAAAATCCCCCCCCCCCCCCAAACAAACAAACACACACAAGCAGGCCTACATAGACACCGAAGCAGGCACCCATGCCATACGATTTCTGGTAGAGAAAACAATTAATGACAGGAAGAATATATAATAAAACGAAAATGCAATAACAAAATACAACAAGCCATCAGACCACAGTTTGTAAAGGAAGTCCATATGGGAAGTATTGGTGATCTAGGAGATGCGATTTCAGTGCTCTTTTGAATTTCAGAAAAGAAAAAATACAAAATATGTGGAGGCAAAGAGTTCCACAACTTTGACCCTCGGTAGAGCAAACAAAACTGAGATTGGGAAGTGCGGGAAAAGGGTGGTCTAAGCAAACAGGAACTACGTGTGGGGTAATTATGAATTTGGTGATTGTGGGCAAACATGTCATGAAAAAAAGGGGGAAGGGCTCTGTTTAAAGAACTATGCACAAATAAACCAGTCTGAAGATGATTCACTTGATAAACACTGAGTATACCTAACTTATGGAATAGAGGCTGAGAATAATGTTAATGTTAAGAAAGTTAACCTTCTCTGTGTGTGGTAGTGAAAGGTTAACCTTCTGTAGTGTGGTTGTGAAAGGTTCACCTTCTGTAGTGTGGTAGTGAAAGGATTATGTCTGTTTTTTTATTTTTATTTTTTTAATCTTTTCCCCCCTCCTTTTTCCTCCGATGTTCTCCTATCCCAATGTTAGTCGTTATGCCAATTCCCAATCCCCTTCCTGGTTGCTGCGCACTTACCCCCCACAGTCGGTCTGGGAGAGTGGAGGCTATCACGTGCTTCCTCCGACACGTCTAGCCAATCAACCGCTTCTTTTCACCTGGCAGCGCGGACTCTCACTGAGAGGGTGTAACGTGTGGAAGGATCACACTACCCCCCTTAGATCCTATCCGCGCTGAGCAGGCGCCCCGACCGAACTGTAGGAGTCAAAGTTTACAACGACCCGGACCCACCCCGCCAGCTTTCCCACCCTCTAATACTGCCAATTGTATTAGTGTGAACGGCCAGCCAAGCTGGTGACACGCCGCGAGCTGGATTCGAACAGGCGAATCCAGCGTCTCCGGCGTTGGTGACAAACGCAATCTCCGCTACACCACCTGACCGCTGGATTATGTCTGTTTTAATTTAATAAGTGTATGACATGCCCTAGTGATGATGGTAGAAAAGGGTAACCACTGCGCTCAGACAGGTGCGTAGTCCAATATTAATTATGCAAAAAAAGGGAGGTAGGGACCGCACTCTGAATATCGTTGTTTTTTATTTTCAAAGGACACAAAACGTTTTGTGTCCTTTGAAAATAAAAAACAACGATATTCAGAGTGCGGTCCCTACCTCCCTTTTTTTATGCCCCAGTGATGAGCAATCGCCAAGTATTAGGCCTATATGGACATAATGTATTATACTTACTTACTTACTAATACTAACCTACACTGTAGCACTCAACACTTTGATGAACATTGTTACTCAGCTGATATAGTTGTGCCCTATACCTATATAAAAGAGTGCTGTGATAAGTATGCTAATTTACCTAATGGACGCCTTACTGTACCCGCTGTTATTCTCAGGTTCTGCTAACCCCGTCATATTCTGGGGAGGATATTAGTATCGGCCTCATGTGTTTTAACCAATAAACCTTGTATCTTTTGTAACCTGGTTGTGCTGTTGAATCATTGACAGGCTTTGGCAAAAAGAGCAGCTTCCCCTGCTAATAAGCAGTTTCTCCTGCTCATAGTATAACTCACGTTTTATTACAATACGTTGGCTGGTGCTGGGAATGTGATGTCTTGGGCTTCATAAATAATAATAATAATAATCATCATCATCACAGAATGTCGCCAGCGCGTTATTGTCCTCGGCGCAGTGTCCACCAAATTCACCAAACCGGTTTAACGCATCAGCCACGTCCCATGCTGTAGTATGCATGGTGAATTATCAGCAGAGCACTATCAAAATGCTTTATATCTATACCGCACAGGCTGAAGAGGTTAAGGCCATAGGCCTACATCTCCGCTTTGGACAAGTTTCCAAGCCGCCAAGTTGATAGCGATTACAACACTGCCACTTAGCCGTACTGCAAGGCGCTGCCTTGATAACAACAAGTTTGCGACAGCACCCCTGCCATTTAACCGCCAGCTCCTTTGGAAGAATTTGGGATTTGGCTAAATCTGCGCAGGGGACATGCAGCCGACTGCTTTGGAAGAATTTGGGGACATGATGGCTCATTTAGCAACACAAGTCGTGCTTATACATCTAGCTGAATGGTTTATAACAGTTTTGGGTCATTTTATGTCAACATGCCTTCTGTTAAAAGGCAGACCAGTAGGCACATTACAGTGAACAAAGAGACATGCGCCATTACCATTATACCCAGTCTCTTCCGTAGACCAGACCATCTCATTTGACAAAGCTTGGTTCCACCTCTCCGGTCTACATAAAAGCTGATAAGTCTAGTGATGTGCACAAAAACAATTATTTTTGTCAGCAAATCTCTCGGTTACAATTAGATTGTATGAACTAAGCAGGTGAAATGTTGGCAGCTCAAGTATCAGCTAAAGATCATTATTGCATATTACTAAGAGTAGATTGCCCTACTGATTCAGATGACGCGGCCGGCCATTTGAGCCTCTCTTGGTCCATATATGGGCATGACACAAGGGCTTCCCCGATCTGCTCCATTGAGTTAATCTATTTCTGTCTGTACAGTATATTGCAGAAGCTGTGATTACCCTATATACAGTACAGGAGCTACTGAGGACAGCAATGGCAGAACACTTCAAACAGGCCCCAGGCTGAGCATCGGAACCCATGACCTAAAAACTCAAACCTCACTGTGAATGTACTGGAGATTAAAACAAGGAACATCTTTTCATGATCAGATTTATTAAATGTACTCATAGTTGTCAATAACTGAATGTGAATTACTGAATTTTGAAGCTTTGAATGGTTTGTTTTCAGATGTGGCCTAACTTCAAAATAATCAAGTGGTCCCATGAGTGTGGAGGGACAGTTTACTGTAAACAAAGGCACAACGATGTGAATTAGGAGAAATTCTGCTGTAGTCTCGTACACTGTGCGCTGTATACTTTCATTGTACTGCTTTATAACTTAATTGTACTCTTGTCTCTGTAATGTATGGCCACACACATCCCTTTACAGCCACACCCACACTGTTTAAATAAATCCCTTGGGAGTCTGGGCTATTTTCACCCCTCCTCCCTGGGAATTTTCACATTTTTCTTTTTTTACATAATATGAAACTACAGGTTCATACCTTCAAAATAAGCCATCAATTGTCCAATTTGAGCAGATCGTTTTCAATCAATGTCCTATGAAACATTCTGGTAACATTCTAACCTAATCTTAGTTCAAGGCTTTGAAAGAATAAAAGACAATTCAGGCATTTGATGAAACGACCACACTCCCATAATTCAATTCACTCCACACCAATTCACACCTGAACAAAGGCCCAGCTTCCAGTCTGCCATTCCTTTGTTATTCCAATGACGGTCTTTTGACCCAAGAGGCCCAGAGAGAGTTTTGTTGATAAAGCTATAGGGTGCAGAGTCATTAGAAATTTTATTTTCTATACCTTATATATTGTTATTTGTAAGATATATATTAACTTTTTTATACCAAATTCAAGTTAACGTCAACTTTGATAAACTGCTTGTAAAACCTAAACAATGTATTGTACAATGAAGTGATGTACATGTTTATTTTCAGAACAACCTGGGCTATCAGAATATATATGACTCAGTTATGGCAGATGAATGTAGTATGTAGGGAATGTCACACTGGTAGGTTGTCACATTCATTATATTTCACAACCAAAAGGCGCTGCCTCCCATATTTTTGTATGGAAATGTCCAGAATTGGGATCAGAGCTCACCTACAGTACATGGTCTTCTTTGGAGTAAGACAGCTGAACTTGAGGTGAGAGGACCTTTTGTGTTTTTCATGTGTAATTGTAAATATTCAGCTCCTCAGTATTTTTCTTCTAGGCTTTTACACAATTGGTTTATAATGAAACAATTGTTACCCTTAACTCATTCCCCACCAACAACGTTTATATACGTTATTGGGTGCCATCCTTTGAACACCAACCACGTATACGTTATTTGATCGTTTTTCCTTTTTTCAATATTTGTATTCATTATTTATCCGGAGACCTCGGTGTTACCATAGGGAATGAGTCTGAGATCACCAAAGTGCAATACCGGCCGCATCCAGCTAGACGGCGGTATCGAGCACCCTTTGAAACCTTGTATCGTGGGCTGTGCAATGGTCAAATGTCACCAGGCTCACTTTTCTTTGTCGGGCGAATGGAGCGGTTATAATGATCGGATTGAGATGCGTCAAATGCTCCCGATGCATGATGTGTGGTGGATTATGTTGGCGACACGATCGACACCAATACTGGGACTTGCGATCAGATAATTGGAATATTCTTTTTGGGGTACATCCTAGTGAAGGTAAGGGCTATATGATATCAATCCTGCGTTGATCCAACCATGTCTTCACCCCGATCGCAACATATGTGTGTAACGTTACTCCACAACGTATGCCGTTGGTGACGATCAAAGCATCAATAAACGACCCCCCCCCCCTTTCATGCATTCATGATGAAACATAATACCTATGATATAGATTTGATTTGGGAACAATAGCGTGTACAGGCAAGAAACGGCAATGTTTATAGTAGAATTGACGTATAAGCCTATTACTCAGCCTTTCGGGAATTACCCCAGACCACGCTATAACGATACTTATATTCACCACGATATAACACAGGAACGTATGGATGGAAAATGTATTCCTTTTCACATATTGAACGATAGATAGGTGATGTCAAATGGGCCATAGTATTGTATCCATAGCTATAATATAGAATATAGTTATAGCTCTACAAACAAGGTGACGCACTCCTATCTTTTAAAGCGTGGCAGTGCTAGAATGGGGCCCCATCTAAACCCCGGCGGTTAATGAGTTAAAAAGTGTGAAGGGAAAGCTATAGTTTAGATTGTTGTTGGCTAACTAACTCGTTTTTAGATGGTTGTTAGCCTTGATACTAGCAAGACATTCCAGCAACAACAAAAAATCCCACAAGATAATAGTTTGAACTTTGCCGCCCTAGTCTCCAAGACCAAGTCTGACCTTCAGAGATTGGCAGAGTGAACAGCATTAAAATGAACATTCTATCCAAATGTCTCTATTTGTTTCAAAATATCCGCCTATTCCTGTCCCAAAACTTCTTTAAGACACTTGACCAAATGATAGGCTCTTTTTTTTGGGGCAACAAAACACCCAGAATCTCCAACGCTCTCTTTCAGAGATGCAAGCTAAGTGGGGGCGTTGCACTGCCCATTTTCCGCCTTTACTATACTGGTCTGCACACGTTCACAAGGTCAACTACTGGCTTGAGTCTCCTAACACTCCCTGGTGTAGGTTGAATGAATGAATGAATGAAAAACTTTATTTAACAGATTGCAGAATGGGTACAATACAGTACGGCTCAATATACACAATTGTTAAGGGGATGCAGACCAGAGAAAGACGTTTGTCTTGTTTACATCAGGGTCCCCCATTTTCAATTCATATTGACATTTATGACATACTCAACATACATGACATTTATGGCATAGGGACATACAGGTATTTAGTACTGATTAGGGCTGTCCCCGACTAAGGATTTGGATGGTCGACTAGGATTGGCCAAAATTTGCCATTAGTCGACTATTGGTCGACTAAAAAATTAAATTTTAATTAAATTAAATTTGTATCATTCCATTTGGGCTGTGGGGGGTGCTTAATGTCTGAAGGAGTCGACTGAAGGCTTCTTGTCCTCTGCAAAAGCATGCAATTGGTCCACTGATGGATACATCTTGATATTTGTCTAGTCTAGTGTGTTCATTAGATGGGTGAAATCCTCTTTCAGTGCCTCTGTGCCTGTTTTCGTAGGCAGTTAGCCTCTGGTATGCGTGCCATTAGCGTTAGCCACGCTTCTAGGCCTATTTTCTTTTGGAAAGATTTTTTTTTATTTTTGATTTTTAAATTATATTCGAGTAAGAGGTTGGCCAGTCGACTACGGCTCCTTTCGACCGATTAGTTGACTAATCGATTAATAGGGGTCAGCCCTAGTACTGATACATTTGTGACATATACGGTATTCAAATATACAGTACTGTTACCCATAGATCCTGACAGAGTATATACATATGATGGGGAGGGGACTGTACATTAGGAGGGGGTGGGTGGGTGGGAGAGAAATATACATACGGTGGTGAGGAGACTGTACATTTGGAGGAGTGGGTGGGTGGGAGAGAAATATACATACGGCGGGGAGAGAATATATACATGCGGTGGTGAGGAGACTGTCTATTTGGAGGGGGTGGGGTTTGGACATTTACGGTGGCCAGTTTCGAATTGCAGCCTCCCGTAGGTGCTCTTTAACACTATGACGACCGGCGGGGCCCGTGATTTAGGCCTCAGAGGACAGCAGAAAGTAAACAAACCGATGTACTTTCTAAGAGCTTAATATATCATTTATAGTATTGCTATCTGTCCATTCTCATTGTCACTTGAGTGTATAAACCGTGCCTTCATAATGGCTTAAAGAAAATAAAAATCCATCGGCTGGTTGTCATTTTATAGCGTCGTGAATATAAGGTTTATCGCACTTTTCGTCTCGTCTTTTTTCCCGGGAGCTAGATAATATGCTAAACGTTGGCGCCGTTATATCAAACGCCATTTCTGCTGTATATATACGAATGAAATAAAACAAACTGCGTAGCATCCAGACTATTACAGAGCATCTATGGATGAAATGGGGGTGGCGGGGAACGCCGATTACTATTATTGATTACCAATACAGTGTGCGTTCAATATAGCATTTTCATTGACCGATCACGTTACGTTATAAAACAATGTCCAATCCAGCTGTAATTTGGGGTAATATTATCCTACCGTCAGGCCATGTGATCGTCGGCAGCATTTCCTCACCAGTCATCGGATTCTGGTAGATCGATATGCACATTGGCTAATCATAAATCCCATTATTCCACGCTGAAAGAAACGCTTGCCAAGCTGATCCAAGATGGAGGATGTTCGGCTGGGATCAAGGAACTATGATCCGCCCACATAACTGTACTTTTTAAATTTTTTTTAAATTCACATAATGATACTGCAGTGGAGCGATGGCGCCCCTAAGCGGGTCTGGCCGGTACTGCATGTTTCGAAAATCAAATATGTGAAAAGATGCTGGTAGTGGATCGGGTACCTAAGAAGCGTTATAAATATGGAATAAAACAATAACAACTCGTCACGTATATACTCGTGGCTCTGGTCCACAACGCTCTTTTTCGAAACATGTATATACTCGTTCTCGGACGGCATAGTGTTAAGAGCGGTTTTGAATGTGGGTAGGGATTCACATTCCTTTACAGCTTTGGGTAGGGCCTAGAGTCTCGCTACTGCTCTTCATCTTCCCTGCCTGCCCTTATCTATTCTTCTCTGCCTTTTAAACCTAGCCAGTTTACAGATAGCCCAGTGGTTCACTTTAATTATCTGGCAGCAATTTAGATGCCATTTTAAGTTCTGTTCTGCATCCACCATGGCCCCAATATGTAAAAACCATCTGCCCCCCCCCCCCCCCCATTCTACAGACTGGATGGGGTGTTCTGCAGCTTTTCTCACTTGTCATCCTCCTTTGGACTCCCCCATCCCATCTTTTTAGATATTTTCAGCTGAGACACTGTACAGCTACCATTTTCCTCTCCTTCCCTTTACTCCCCCCCAAACAGCCATGGACTGACCTACTTACTTCAAATACACACCAAAGAGCATCTATCTCAAGGATCTATGTATGACACCCTTATGTCATTCAACGACAGTGGTTCAACCAAAGCTAAAACCAAATGGGAACAGGAGCTGGGGATGGAGTTTAAAGGGGAGATGTTGCATAGCGATATAAACATAGTCATAGCATCAAATTAGTATTTAGATAAACCACAGAAAAAATCACGTTATAAAAATAAGCCGTTTCTAATTCATTTGTTATGTCCCTTCGTGTAGAATTGATCAACCAGTGCGCCGCCATGTTTGTTCACGTTAAATGCTGACGTCACAGAGATGGTACTGGCAGTATTATAGGTCTAACACAGGCATTCTCAAAGTCCGGTCTAAATAATCTAATCTAATCTTAGAAATTAAGTAAAGTGAATAGTACTGGGTGTTAAGCATAACAGTATATAAGTTAATTTACTTCTGACCATTATAGTCAAAGTATTTTCGTATGAACTGAAACTTATAAGATGTAGTGTTCAGTTATTAGCCAACAGCTGCAAAAACGAATGGTGTCAATTATGTTATAAGACATTGATATCAGGAGCTATCTGTAGCTACTGCTAGCCGGCTAGATAACGTTAGACAACGCCTCATGTATTAAACTAAAGTGAATAGTTTACTGGGTAATTTTGTTTAAACAGTTAGCTAACGTGACGTTTTTTTTTTTTTTTTTTTAACTTTTTTGTTGTTTAACCAGGAAGTCCCATTGAGATACAAGATCGGTTTGGGAGAGAGAGGTAAGGGGTTTTAGATTGTGTGTTGTGAAGTTTAGACTTCAGAGAGGGAGAGTAAAGTACAGAAAAAAAGGTACCGTTGGGTACCGGTATCGATTCCCAGGTAAAAAGAAAAATGGTCAGGCTCGGTGTCCCGAAAAGACCCATGCGTAGGCCAGATGTAAGCCGCATTTTACAATAAAGGCCATAGAGAGAATACACACCACTACATCCTGTGCTCGTCTCAGCCTCATACAACTCAAAGTACTGCATAGAGTTAATTTCTCCAAATCCAGACTCTCCGAGATATACCCGGAGGTGGAGGATAAATGCAGCAGGTGTCATAATACACCCATGCAATCAGTTTGTTTATTGTATTTTCATTTATCATTTATTTAATTAGTGTATCTGTATTACGTACCCAAGGTGTGAGTTACATTTATTTCAAGTCATGTTTGTTTAGTAAACTTTTTATTTTATAAACTTTTTTTGCATTTTGTAATCCATCAGAGATGTAAGCCTTGGGCCTCTACACAGAATACTTCGTGCCTTGCTTTATATTTTTGTAATTTGTATTATTATTATATATATATTTTTTATTCATATTTCAATGTCAATCATTCAATTTCAATGTATTTTTGTCGTTTGTCGTTTGTGTAAAAAGGGAAAAAAACAATAAAAAGATCTAAAAAAAAATAAATAAAAAATAAACTACTAGGTAGGCCTACATGCTATAAGGACCCTTTCACCAGTGGAGCTTGTTACAAAATATGACACACTTTATGTGCATTAAAACCTTTTTATTGTCAAAGAAATTAAATCACAAGACCAAATAAAATGCTGTAGGGGCCATGATTGCATCACATCGTAGGCCAAGGATTTTCTTTAGAGAAAAGGCCTTGGGATTTCTGTTCACAGGGTGGAAATAAATCCCAACCTGAGCATGACATAAGAGCGGGAACTAGAGGTGCGACGGGTGCTGCAGCACCCCCTGCTGGCGGGGAGTGTAACTGCAAGCTGTGTCAGAAGATTTACAAAAAAAAATTAAAAATACAAAACTTAAATTTTTTTTAGTTAGCATTTTAGTGTAAGCAGTCTAAAACATGCTTTTTTTTAATGGTTAAAATCCACTATTTAATGATATTTTCTGTGTATCTGAGAGTCTGACTGTCTGTGACGCTGCAGCGCGCCGCACAGTCTCACACACACACATCGGCGACGCGCCGACGTCTACTACGTCGACTACGTGACGTGGTTTCGGCGCGAAGGATGAGGACGTGGAAAATCTCCTCCATCTGTGTCTTTCCATGCCCATCTCCGTGGCCTCTTCAGAGAGATCCTTCTCGGCGCTCCGTCGCCTGAAAACCTGGCTGCGTAACACAGTTACCCAGAAGAGACTCACTCACCTGGCCTTGCTGCATATGCATCAGGAGGTTCTGGACTCACTGGACATTCATGTTGTCATGAAGGAGTTTATTTCCACCACTCCTGAACGCAAGACCACCTTCGGTGTTCTACCGTCTTTGGAATAGATAATGTGTGTTTATTATTGCTCCTGCGGCGGCCTGGCTGGCTGCGCAGTGCGCCGTGCTCACTTGGTTAATGTTTCAGCACCACGGACAGCGACTGTTGTTGTGACAGAGTCACACACACACACACACACACACACACACACACACACACACACACACACACACACACACACACACACACACACACACACACACACACACACACACAAAGTTCAGTTACTCTTAGTTTGTATACTATTATTACATGTTCGAAATAAATATTTCAAATAAAGAAATGAATATTTTCGGATGGTTGCGTGTCTGTTTGTTCACTTAATTCTGTCACAAAAATGTGTAAATTGTCACTAGCGCGCTGACTGTTAGAAGCCTATATTCATTAATATAATATACATCATTAATCTGTTTAATCTATACTCTGCATTGGTTATACGTTCCTGTGCGGTGTGCGAAACGAAATTCCAAGCGCTAGTTGTTGACGCTTGCGGGCGGCTTGCGTCTAAATCGACAATAAATCGTCTTCTGATTAGAGAAAAACTGCTGCATTTCGTGTGTGAACTGTCCACATGTTGGTGTTCAAGTTTGTCTGTTGTATTGTAAAATATTGATCTTTCAAATGAATGGAAAATCACGAATGATGCGCTTCGCGCATGCATTTAATATGACGTTATTATTATTATTTATCCGACTCCAACCGCACCCCCAAGTATAAATTACTTCCCGCGTGCCTGCTGCAATCTGGACTGAATATTTTCAGGATATCAGAATATTTTCATAAAGTTATCATACACTGTACAACATTTAATACGTTTCTGGTGTCCCAACTTACCCTTAAAGCTCCTCTCCACTCAAAAACACATTATCTCTAACTCCTCTTGGAGGCATTTAACTTTAACTATACATATTTGTTATTTCTACATAACTTATCACCAGAGTGCCCTTTGCACATTCGTCCGAGGGCCTTCTCTGTACTTCAAAATCTGTGAAGCAACTACAGTAATGCTGCAAACCTATCATGGTCGCTATTGCCCAGCTGGCCCCCCCAGAACCCCCACTCTGAGGTAAATTGATCCGAGGTACGGACCTCTGTTTGCGTGGTCAGCATTTTGAAATGGCAGCATCCACAGGAAAGGTATTTTCCATCGATGCACCAGATCTAATCTATAAGTGCTTTAGTAGAGACAATGGAGCATTTCTCTCACAACATAAACTCTAAATGAAAAGTGACAACATGCACTATACTACACTCCCCTTTACTGCCAGATGCCCAAGACCCTAGAAATGGTAGGTGTTAAAGAATCAATACGTGGCTATTAGATCGGTATTGGTATTTAGGGCCTCATACAAAGGCTTTGGAACCCTCACCAATCGAAATATTCAATAGAGTGTGAACATTTACACAATATCAGCTCTGAACAATGTTAATCTATTTATCTGACGTTATTTAATACATTTTCAGTTTGATATTGATATTAGTGTTGAATGAACGAAGAAAGTTGCAATATGAAAGTTTTACAGGATTCCTTGGAAAATTTTCTCCCGATCAAAAGCTATGTGTTTTTTGTGCAAGTAAAAACAAAAAAGGAGTTTACACCAAGGGGCTATTACTATGTGATTTTCACCCTGTTATACCGACAGATGTCTACATTTACCATCTGGGTCGTAAATGTGTGCATTTAACAGTGGGATGGGTCACCTGGGTATAGCTGCACAGTGGTGCTGTGTAAAGCATGGTACGGTACATGACCAAATTTACTGTCTGGAGTGTTTACTGTAGTAAACTCTTGACAGCTGTGTGAGCTGCACAAGATTTATCCACAAATGCATCTCCCAGCTGCTGCAGCATTGTAAGCCTGAGTCAGTGGTTGTCAGTGTTTTTTCTTTCTTTTTTTCCTTGTCTTTCATAAGGTGCAATCACAAGCATTCTGTCACATACAATAGATACATCGCAAGTGCTCTCTCCACCCCATTCCCACACCCCCAATGGCCATGTCTCTCCAGAAATCATGATACCACACAATACAAAAAGCAACAACGCGTAAAGTATACAATTATATGTATACCAATCCTCAAACGCAAACCCCTAGACAAAGACATGCATCTATTTTTCCAGTCGCAGTTGTGTTCTCCATATAATAATCACTTACAAGCCTTTCCTTCCGTTGGTTTAGAGTCAGCAGTAATCATCTTCTATCAAGACAGGGAAGGACTATTAAAGGAACACGCCAACATTATGAGAAATGCACTTCCGACAAGAAGATACAGTAGATACCAATTTCTTCAGTTCAGTAGAAAGCTATCTGGCTGCTAGCTAGCGTAGCTTAGCACAAATGAATGGAAGCTGATACAGACCACTAGCCTATAGCTTAAAACTGTTATGGTTTGCAACCGACCCCAATAGCACAACACAAGACAGGTATGAGAGTAAGCCAAAAACAGGGCATTATTTATTAAATACAAAAAAGCGGCACTCAGCCTTTAAGGGGGTAAAAACATAAAAACGTCAATGAACACAAAAAGGCGGCACTGTGCCTTTAACGGGCGAACAGGCTAAGGGACCAGGGGCACTGGAGAGGGGGACAGGGACAGAGGCCCGGAGAGGCGGGCTAGAGACAGGGACTGAGGCCCGGAGAGAGGGGCTGGGGACGGGGACAGGAATCCAACGGCGGAGGCCGGGCACCGGGACAGGGCCCGGTGAGGAGGCCCTGAACAAAGGGGCGAACAGGCTGGGAAAAGGTAACGGGGATCCTCTTCGTCCCTACAACCGAGTAGGGCTCTGCGGCTCAGCTCTCACAAGGAATCCTCCTCCTCCAGACCAGACGCTGCCCACGGGCAATGCAGCACACAGGGGGTCCGAGGGGAACGGGATGAGAACACGCCATCCTCCCGTGGAATAGGGAGCGATGGCGAGCCGGGGTCCGAGGGGAACGGGATGAGAACACGCCATCCTCCCGTGGAATAATAGGGAGCGACGGCGAGCTTCACCCCAGAAACGAGGATCACGAAGAGGGAGCTGGGAAGTAGCCGGCTTGACGTCTGGAGTGGGAACACTGGAATCCTCCCGTAGAGAATTAGAGTGCGAAGGCGGTGTCCCACTCCAGGAAAACGGCGACAGGTGGTGATGGCTGGCACGTCGTCTCACGCTGGAGACGCGGCAGGTGATGGTAGCAACAAGATGGCACGACGTCTGGAGTGAGAACATAGGGATCCTCCCGTGGAAGTATAGAGAGCGAAGACGATGTCCCACTCCAGGAAACGGCAGTAGATGGTAGCGTACAGAACGACCCGACAAGGAGTGGAGGGGAGTCTGCAATATAAGTACTCTCCCGAGCTGATCGCAAACTCCCAACAGGTGCGTGAAGGTAGAGGAGAAAAGTCCTCACAAGGGTGGGGGCTGTTGAGGAGAGGAGACAGGGAAAAAAGGTCCAGGGACAGGCGAATCCTCACAAAAACTCCGGGAGAGGTGTTTTTCCGCTAATAGCAAAGTACATTTATGTTTGTATATTTAGCTAATAACCTTTTTATAAAAAAAAATTATATAATTTTGGCAATCCCAAAATATATGTGTGTGGTCTCCCACCAAGCCACAGGTAAGAAACATTGCTGAACTTCGATATGGTGAGAGGGGTTCTGAAATACCTCTTGACCTTCCATTCAAACTCCTTCCACACTTAACTGAACTGTTAGTTAATTCATGTTTCTCCCTTGGTTTTCATCTGAGATCATGATGTTCATCTCCAGTTCCCATTTCTCTTCAATATTCCCACCGTTATCGGTTTTCAAACTTCCTGGGGCCAAACATCATACCTACCTACTATTTTATGAAAGGTAGGGTTGATGTCTTGACTAGGGTATGGGGTTCCTTCTGCTTTACAATAAGCTATGCTATGAGGTAACTATAGCCTCCCGTGCTTAACTCATTCCCCGCCAACAATGATTATACTCGTTATTGGGCGCCATCGTTTGAACGCCAACAACGCGTATACTCGTATTTCTTTTATTCGATATTTCTATTCATTACAGGCACACAGACTCGGGGTTAACATGGGGAATCATCCTGAGAATGCCAAAGTGCAATAACGGCCGCATCCTCCCAGGTATCGAGCACCCTTTGAAACCTTATATCTTGGCCTGTGCAACGGTCAAATGTCTCCGGGCGCACTTTTCTGGGTCGGGCGAGTCGAGCGGTTATGCCGATTGCATTGAAGCGTGTCAAATACCCCCAATCCATATGTTGTCGTGGGTTATGTCATGGACCAGATGGAGATCAGATGGACCAGATGGTGATCAAACAATTGGAATATTATTTTTGGAATAATCCCGATCACAGGTAAGGGCTATCTGACGTCAATAATAACGCTCGAACGTATGCATGGAAACATTTTCTCTTTTTTGCATCTTGGACGGAAGAAAGTCACTGTCAAATGACCATAGTATTGTCCCCATAGCTATATATAATATAGAATATAGATATAGCTCTACAAACAAGGTGACACACTCCTATCTTTAAAGCGGGACCCGGCTAATGGCTGGCGCCCAATGTGGGGCCATAGTGTGCTTTTTGTGTTTTCCCAAAGGAGCCAAAAGTGCCTGTTTGAGGCTGACTGACCGTGACTGCTGAGTGACGCAGCCTGTACAGCTGTAACTGTGTTTTGTGACCATAAATGTTTGCAAATAGACCATGGAAATTTAAATATTAAACTGGGAAATGGCCATAATATGGACTCTTTAATCATATACTGTACTTTTACACAGTTGAGCCGTCTCTTGACTTTTGAATAAGTATATAACATTGTGGATGTGATGCTTTGTGTCCCTGGCCACTTTAGATTTTAATTAAATGTCCTTTATATAATTAGATCACCATAATGGTCACATAAAAGAAAAAGAAAAAAAAAGAAAAAAGGTAAACAAACCTTTTGATGTGTGTTCATTAGTAGAGCAAATAGGGCAACACTCATATTTAGACCAGTATGGTCCTTTTAAGAGCAACTGACATCCCCAGACAGAGTAAACCCAAACGTGAGATAATGCTATACCGTTTAACTGTTTGGTTTTTTTACTCTTAATTTTTTATGTTCTATTTTATAAGCAAAAATGGTACTCAGATGAGTAAATGGCACATACAGTACTGTATGCAGTTGGGCAGAACTCTGCTTGAGCGGGTGGTACTACTGTTGTGCTACCAACAACAGTCTTGTCATTATGTTTAAGCCCATTTAAGATAGCCATTGTGTTAACAAGATATATAAACAAGGGACTGCATTAGTTCTCACTTACTAGTGGTTCATAACAAACACTGATTGGCACACACACACAGTATACAGTACACCATGTGGTGAAACTTGATAATAGCAACTTGAGTTGGAGCAGGCCAGTCGCTTTGACGTGTGTGTGCGTGTGTGTGTGTGTGTGTGGTCCGAAAGCTCTGGGAGAGGCGTAGTGATGTAACAAAGTGGCGATATGGCTTTGCCAGGTCACCCACACTCAACTAATAAGCACGTTGTTTTGTGATCAAGTATTACTACGCCATTCTCATTCCACACATGCAGGTTCCATGAGGACCCTGCACTCAACCGGCCCAATTACCCATTTATTCGACATAATTGTGCGTGGTTGAGTCGGTAACACTTTATAATAACACTCAGTTATAAGACATTTATAAGGTATTTGTAAATAATGGACTAATCATGAACAAACCATTTATATACATTCGTAAATGATTATTAAATCATTTATAATTATATTTATATAACATTTACAACATTATTTACAACTCGTTATCAACATTGTTTGTACTTGATTTTTTCATCATTAAATAATGTTATTTAATGTGTAGTAACACATTTGTAGATGCTGGAAAAATGGATATGAAAAAACGACTACCTCCATTTATTTGTTCATGTTCAACAAATTATTTGTAAAACATTCTTAAAATATCTATAAATCATTTGCAGATGTTATTGTGTGCCCTAATCTAAAGTGAAGACTATTCACCATTAACAAATGTCTAATACAGTTAATTATGTGTTGACTTTTTCATCACGTTACAAATGTTGACAGCTTTCGGATCCACCATTCTTTGTGACATCAAACAGTGACAGAATTAGGACTATAGATAAATGCAATTGTATTAACATATCAAATACATGTGCACACATAACATCCTGGGGGACATTAGGACCCAGGAGTTCCATGACCAGGTATTGCCAGAGTCAATAGCCTCCAGCTGCAGCCCCGGAGATTGTTCCAGATTGGGCAACTTCCGCCCGCTCCCACGACATTTCTCCCGCTGACAGAACAATGTGCTGATTGGCGGAAAGTACGGAAGTATCTCGATGTACGTCTGACGTATCTCGAAGTACGTCTGACGTATCTCGAATTACGTCTGACGTTTCTCTACGTTAGCGAACGTTAATTGAACGTTGTATTCATAAGATAAGATAAATTCAGCAGCATGGGGAGGGGGGAGGGGAGGTACAGGTAGTAGAAGACATAGAGGTACAGGTCACATAATTATAGTACAGTGGAGAAGTAAAAATAGAATAAAAAGGCAGTGATCAGGTTAGTAGATATTGTACCGATCAGGTATTACAGATCATATCCGCATGAAATAAACTAAAATGTTAAAACCCATTTAGACTGTTTCTCATTCCTGTACTGTTGTTTATACTCTGCTCCTGTGTTGTAACCCAACCCCCTCCAATGTACAGTAAATGACCAAGTATGGTTTTGTCAATATTCCAATGTACAGTTTTGCTTGTACAGTTGTACAGTGTCTGTTCCCCCCCACCCATCCTACCCGACCCCCCCCCCCCCCAACCACCTCCAATGTACAGTCCCCCCCCCCCCCCCCCACCTACCCAACCTCCTCCAATGTACAGTTTCTACGTCAAATGTATATACTCTCTTTTCTGGACTCTTTTTGTATCACAAACAATACTGTATTTGCAAATCTCGTATGTCATAAATGTATAGATGTAGCAGTACTGTATATCTGTATGTCGTGTATGTCATATGTTATGATGAATTGAAAATGGGGGACCCTGATGTAAACAAGACGAAAGTCTTTCTCTGGTCTGCATACCCTTAACAATTGTGTGTATTGAGCCGTACTGTATTGCACCTATTCTGTAATCTGTTAATACAATTTATTCAACATCTCGTTCACCACTGAACAAACAGGTTACTGGTGCATATCAGACACATAATGCTATTCCTTCAACACCTCATTCACCACAACTACAGTATTATTATATGGTCCAAAATGGTTCCTTCTTTATTTGCTTTATTTGCATTTCCAGAGTTAATAATATTGTATATTGTTTACACTGCCTTTTTATGTTATTTTTACTTCTCCACTGTACTATAATTATGTGACCTGTACCTCTATGTCTTCTACTACCTGTACCTCCCCTCCCCCCTCCCCATGCTGCTGAATTTATCTTATCTTATGAATACAACGTTCAATTAACGTTCGCTAACATAGAGAAACGTCAGACGTAATTCGAGATACGTCAGACGTACTTCGAGATACGTCAGACGTACTTCGAGATACTTCCGTACTTTCCGCCAATCAGCGCATTGTCCTGTCAGCGGGAGAAATGTCGTGGGAGCGGGCGGAAGTTGCCCAATCTGGAACAATCTCCGAGGCTGCAGCTGGAGGCTACTCGCCAGAGTATGTAGAGGGGGTCTCACGCGAGTGAGACATGATAGTTGAAAGTTCACATTTGTTTGAATGGAAGCTACATACACGTTATACATTAGCAGAACCAAGGAATTTGTCCTGCCCCACACTTTTTAGGTATGAGCATGAGCAGGCTAAACACCTTTTTCGTTGGTAAATCTATTCCATCATTTCTGACCTACAACTCCTATATTTTGTGTAGACGTACTTGATGTGGTGGGCGCTAACGTTACATTTGAATTATGTGTTTGTTCCTAATGTGTGCTCAGTATATCGGTATGTGATGATGACATGAGGGTAATAATTATTTGTATTTTCAGGCTGTATCGGCCTGAAAATACAAATAATTATTACCCTCATGTAGCATACATGTCGGCCAACATACTCCATACATATACTGAGCGCACATTAGCCAGCCAGCAACTGCGTTCACAGGAATGAGGAAAGGTCCAACCACATCAAGTACGTCTACACAAAATATAGGACTATTAAGTTGTATGTCGGAAATGATGGAATAGATTGACCAACAAAAAGGTGTTTAGCCTGCTCATACCTTAATTAAAAGTGTGGGGCAGCACAAATTCCTTGGCTCTGCTAATGTATAACGTGTATAGCTTCCATTCAAACAGACGAGAACAAACGTGAAGTCTCACTCGCGTGATACTCCCTCTACATACTCTGGCAATACCTGGCCAGGGAACTCCTGGGTCCTAGTGTCCCCCAGGTTACACTATATGTTATGTGTGCACATGTATTTTATAATTTGTTAATAAAATTGCATTTATCTATAGTACATAATTCTGTCACTGTTTGATGTCACAAAGAAGGGTGGATCCGAAAGCTGTGAAAAAGTCAACAAATAATTAGACATTTGTTAATGATGAATAGTATTCCCTTTAGATTAGGGCACAAATATAGTTATAAATTATTTAATAATAATTAACGAATGTATATAAATGGTTTGTTCATGATTAGTTCATTATCTACAAATACCTTATAAAGGTCTTATAACTGAGTGTTATTATAAAGTGTTACCGTTGAGTCTACACGGTCCTCATTACAAGTGATCAGAAAACAGTATTCCATACTTAACGTTCACGCCAACAGTCTTCTAAGAGTCTACCATTTCCATTTTTTCCATTTTGAAACAAAAACTGGTGGTTTTAACACTTTGGCTGCCATGGGTTAAATTCATTATCAACCGTAGGTTGCCGGCTCTATTTGTCTATAGAGAAAGTCCCCTTCTTTGCAGGGCTATAACTTTTTAAATTCTATTGCTACATTGCCATTATTAGGGCACATTCAAAGTCCTATATGTATTGTTCATTGTGTAGCAACGTTAAACTTTTTCATTCACATATTCATAGTAAAGTATGGTCTAATGTATAAGTATGTTTTCATCTCTTTCTGCAGCTTTCTCCAGAACGTGATCTATAGCCCCAAATACATTATATTGATGATGCAATACAGTTTTATGGCAATCAGCGCGATATAAAAAATTCCAACTAGACGTACTTCTAGAAGTTACTACGCGTCATCTGATGTTGACCGGATGGGCTAGGGGGCGTTTATAATTCTGTGGGCAGCGTTATACCAATCATCTAATGTGGGTCAAATGTTGATAATAGCAGTTAGTATCGAAGACGGTAACTTTACATGCTAAAACTCACCCCAGTCTCCGCGCGCCGTTGGGCGATCATCGTAGAGTAGAAATTTTATCATTATGGGATGTAGATTTACCCGGTCCATCTCCAGCTTGTATAATGGTATATACGTCCAAATCATGTTGTTTATCGAGTTATTGGCAATCGATCGCTATGTAGTGTGTCGAGATCGAGTCCCGGGACCTATTAGCGAGTGCCCGGAAGTAATACGGCCGTCCAGCACAACCTCTACGGCACTTCCTGTTAAGCGATTGCGCCGATCGGCCACCAGATGGCGCTCCTGAACCGCCAGAGAGCTCAGTGGGTCCTCCTGGTGGATCTCAGGCCAGCGGAGGGGACATATGAATCCGATCCCAGATTTTTGAAATATTGATATTAAAGACGCTGTAAGGCGTCTTCGGCAACTTGAGCATGGCCGGGAATGACGTGTTTAGGCGTTTCCCGGCACCCAAAGTGTTAATAGCCTAAGGTGTATTCAGGAAGTATAAGGTGTTTTCCACAGTTTGAATCTGCTAAGTAAAAAACTTTGCTCGCCTTCTTTTATAAGCTTTAATAACTTTTTCCCATTAACTGAACCAAAATTGCCTTGGTAAATGTACCACCGATCAATCTAAGCGCTCTTCATATTGTCAGTGTTTGATTTCCCGAGACCCCCCCCCCCCTCCCGCCCCACCACCTCTCCCTCCCAATCATCATAGAAACTAGAAATCAGTGCAGGGCAGTTGGCTGTTTTTTATTGATTAATTTCAAGTCGATTCATCTAAATGAATCGAACCTTTCGACTTCTCTGTGTTCTTAAGTTGTTTTTTCTAAGATTTAACTCCCTGAGATTCCTGGCTCCCGAGCAATGTGATGTGTGGCTTGTGAGTGGGTTGTTAATACGTGCTATTCATGTGTGTAGTCAATAGATAATTTAGTGAAGCCATAGCTTTAGTTTGTCTCACTGGCGTAGCAGCAGCCATCACGGCTTCATTGCATTCCAGTGCTTGTTATTTGACTGAGTGAGTGGGTGGAGAGAAAGGGAAGGAACGAGAACAGGCAGCCTGGCTCCTTTCAGAGAACTCAAATTATTCTGAGCTTTCTGATTGGAACTCAAGAGTGGGAGATATTTGAGTGTGCGTGCATGTGTGTGTGTGTCTATCCGGAGCTAATCTCACCAACTACAAGGAAGAAGTGGATGAAACTTCACATATGCCGACAGCATGCCAGGGAAGTGGATGCTGGAATATTGGTGTGTTCGGTCAATGACAAGTATTTTATTATAATTAATTTCCATCATCCATTTGTCCATTGAGATACATATTCAGACAACCAAAAGTTACACATTTGGAATACAATAACTTCGCGGCTCAGAGCCTCCAGGAATCCGTTTTTCGGACCCTGTTTACAACATGGCCGTAAAGGTTTGTAATAGTGTGTAATCGTGTCCTAGTGTAATAGTGGCATAGTGTAATAGTTAGGGATGGGTACCGAATTCGGTACTTTTGAGGTACCGAACCGAAACACGTCGGCACTACCGAGTATCGATTCAAGTGAGATACAAAAAAAAAAAATTCCTTTTTTCTTTTATGTCAACGTTCACACGCACAATATATGCTTACCTAGGATTTTACTTGATTCAACAATAACCATTATAACCATTATCTTGACTGCAAGTGCATTGCAAGCTATAACACTGAAGAAGGAATACATAATTCCGAAACATGTTTGTTTCAGGCTGCCATTCAATTTTGAACCTGAGAGTGCTGGTCTGGCTTCACTGCTAATTTTATATATTACTTAATGGGATTTCAGCACCCAGTGTCGTATCTTGAGAGCGCGGTCTAACTTGACACTTGATTCAACAACAAAGCAGTTGGAGCAATGGCAAGCCGAAAACTGTCGAAATTGTAGTTATTTGAAGTTTGGATTTTTAAATAAAATTTCTTGAGACTAAAGTACCGAAAAAAGGTACCGTTGGGTACCGGTATCGATTCACAGGTACCGGTACCGGTATCGGTTCAAATGTGAAAGGTACCCATCCCTAGTAATAGTGTGTAATAGTGTACCAGTGTGTTCGTGTAATAGTGCAATAGTGTAATAGTGTTTTGCTGTGCTATAGATTCAAGTCAAGTCACATAAGCTAATATTGAACATTTGTTATTTGCATATTTTAAAAGACCATGTTAACCATGTTAACCGGTTAGAACAGCCACACAGCCCATGTTAACGTAAGGTTATGTATATAACCAAGTTCTATGAATTATGGTGACTCTCAGCGTCATTCTGCACGCACTTCACTTCGTGCACGAGCACTGAATAAAGAATTCCACAATGTACTTTTACATCCCAACATTCGTCTGGCCACACCCCTATCCGCTTACCTTCATAAGCAGGTGTGTGGTCACCTACTCGCCTCCTTCCCAAACTTTCACCACAAGGCGAGATCAAGGGCCGCAGCGGCGTCCTGACGCTGAGCGTCACCATAATTCATAGAACTTGGTTATATACATAACCTTACGCTCTATTTCATTATGGCTGCCGCTCAGCGTCATTCTGCACAAGAGGAGCTGAGCGGGAGCCAAAGCTCGACAAATGTACCCCGCTGAGGCCCCCCACAACCATCAGACCGGGGAGGACCGAGCCCCCCGACCCTCCCTAATGGAGGGATACCCTCCCTATTGGAGAACGGGAGGGAGACGGATCCGACCGTGCGAAGAGAAACTCAAGCAACTCAACGCACAGGGTGAGCAGACCGTGGCTTGACCCCACGACCACGCACACGCACAACCCGCATGCCACCAGGGAACGAACGGAAGGAACAACCCTCGTTACTGCCCCCAAAACCCTGTGGCAAGGCCGTAGCAGCGGAGCGCAAAGGAAGACCCAGACCCACTGAAGGGAGTGGATCCCCTGGAAAAAGGGGGCCCGGAGAGGTCAATGACACCAGGCATCAAGACCCCACCAGGCGGTCACTTAGTGACACCGCCCCCCACATCGCCAGCGTATCCGGACAGGGCCCCTCCAAGAGCGGCCCTTTCCCCCCATTAGTACACCGCCTGGCACACTGACCCTGCAACACAGGCAGTCAGCATGGCCGTAAAGCATTCAAAAGGTTAACCAACGGAAGCAGGCAGCGCACCGGGGAAACCAGGCAGCAGGCTGTAGACCCGAGCCTGGAGCACTGCGGACGAGACAGGCGCCAAAGGGGTCAACTGAAAACAGCCTCCCCGGCGGAAGGGGCGTATGCTGGCGTTGTTGAGCACCATGACAAAGCCTCCATCAAAAAAACCCACCCAGAGGGGTCGAGGCAGAAAAGGCTGACACGATTGGCAGACGTCATGAACGTGCAGGGGCACACTCAACCGGGTAACCCGGGAGTTGACTCTGCTCCAACACACCAGGGAATCAACCACCCTCTCGGTACACATACGGTGGTTGTTCCTATAACCCCTCAAGAAAAAACTCCAAAACTCACCTGCGGGTATACACCAGCTATACCGCAGTACAAGTGTTTCAGTTTCCAAAAAAGGGTTATCCCAGGCCTACGGTTTCAACGAAACATTACTTCGGACCGGGCCCGGCGGCTCGGGAAGCACACAGGGTTACCAGAGGAGGTCCAGAAGACTACCCCAACAGCCCCCTCTTTGCCATGCGTGAGAGAGGAGCGAAAGAAAGGAGACCAGTCCCTTAGGATAGTGCCAGGTACAACGTGTACCCAACAAAGGGTCTCCATAACGCCTAACCCTGTGACACCCGGGCCGACCCGGCATTTTCCCCCCCGAAAAAAGCACAAGTCCCTCAGGGTACCAGAACAGCAGATCTGCATCCCCGGCGGACAACGGGTTAACTGACCTGGACCAGCGCGACCAGAACCAGTCCCGTGCCCTAACCACGCCGACATGCCCACTCCAGAAGAGGGGGTAGGTATGCGTGTCGATCTAAAACATGAAAAGAGGGCGCCACCCAGACGGTCCCATTTGTACCGCGCTCAGTGGCCCACCCCAAGGCCACTATATATATATATGATCTGATCTATTCCGTTAACATCCCCCAGATATGAACGAGAATTCATCGAGACAACCTAGTAAACTGGCGCTCGGAAGAGACAAAACTCCATCCCAGTTGCCCTATAAAAACGCTGTTTTAATAACGAGCAACCAAGGCGCACTTAGCCCCCTGCGTGATTCTTAACAGAAACACCCTGAGCCAGCACTATGTACTCGTCGAGACCCAAACACATCAATGGATAGTCTAGCAAGACACCAGACATTGTTCCTCCAAGTCGCCTGGGAGAACGATACGGAGCCGTCGTGCTTCATGTTCCTTCCTCTTTTTATTTAAAAAAGAAAGAAACACAGACTGACGCATGAATCCCACGTGACGCAGCTGAGGGTAATTTTTTTTTACATTTTTACATCCCGCCACCCTCGCCACAGAGAGGAGACGGAAATCCCCAGAGAGACTTCCCACGCGAGCTGTATAGATTGAAAAGAATATATTGCAACATTGAGCTATGTAACACTTGGGTTAGGGCTCTCCGAGGAGGAGGCACTGAACCAATACACACTCAATAATCGAATTGAATCGAATACACACACAATAGAGCATAACTCCTTTTTTTGAAGTTCTACTCACCTTGACAATCTGAGGAGGAGGCTCTGAACTCTGAGGAGGCTCCCTCACTGGGAAGGAGAGTCCGAACTCACAGAAGGCACTTCTCTCTGAGGAGGAGCTTCGTGAGGAGGAGCTCTGACAACTCCCTGAAACAGATCCATAACATGGACCTGAACAACCCACGGAAGTCTTACCACTAGAGACGCGCTCAGTGACGTACTCTATGGCGGGGGAATTTCTGCTGTGCACACGCCCAATCTTCCAGGGCGTGGGACCAGGAAACTCCCCCCCCCCCCCTCTTACCCTGTAACGTGCCGAACAGCAACGTGACAGAAACCTTGAAGGACAGGAGGTTTTAACCCCTGACCAATCAGAAAAGGGGAGGAAAGGATTACCAGTTCACCCCTTACGACCCCTCACCCATGATACGATGTAATGACAAGTAGAGCATGACACAGTCATAGCCTGCTACAGTAGAAGCCCTTAGAAGTCAGGCATTTACTGCTACTCTGCCACTACTCCACCACTCTGATTTTGTGACTCCTATTGTTCTGGACCGGGCCAGTTTTCACACCTCCACTGCTCACCCACCGGCTGGGGAGATTTTCATCTTACATTTTTATTCGTCCCAAATGTCCCAGCCCCATCCGATTTCTTAGATTTTTTCACTATTTATTTATCATGCATTGCAACACTAATATATGGTCAGTACGCCAAGTCAGACTGCCCATATAAAAATTATCTTGGGGGTCTGAGGGCAGTAGCCCCCGACCCCCTCCCTGGGGAAGCACTTAAATTAAGTACCAGCCCCCGAAAATTAACACCTGAGTGAGTTCTAAAGTGACATTGGAGTGGTAGATGAGTGGCAGTGGGGACGTGATTCTCGAGGGCTTCTACTGTACATGAAGCATCGAACAGCCTCACATAGCTCATGTGATAACCTGCTACTTGAGTTTTACTAAGGAAAAACACAGAACCGAGAGGGCCCCTTTAAGAGCCCCAGTCCAGACTTACACATGTGCTTCTGTGGGCCAAACCTAACCCAGTTGTAGATCACAAAGACACACACAACCCTTCATCACAACAAAAAATGGCACAGTACACTCCTACTACAGAGGAACGCCGTTTTTCATAACGAGAGAAGACAGAAGTCCTCGATTATGTATTGGCCACAGGCCTTGCTAAGCACACATGATAAGTGACCAAACAACCTTTTCTTTAGGAAAAAATTGTTTCTCAAGCGGAAAGCACAACCCCAGCAATTAAGTTGAGGGTTACATCGTATCCCCACAAACACAGTGACACAATATATTGTAACCAAACATGTCTGAGAGGAGGGGGGGGAAGCCCCAGGGAACCGGGGGGTCACCCCTCCTATCATACCCTTGATACGACCAAGGCGAACAGGCACCTCTGTTAATGTGTGAACATACTGTTCATTGTCATCACAGGCTGAGAAAAAGATTCATTCCTCAATCACATGTCACTAAGCATAGCTTTACAGGTTTAATTAACCCTCTTAGTTGTGAGTTCACCCACGGTACAAGTACAACGTTACGTTACATGAACACACATGTTCTCATCACAACCAAACCAGTTCATTTTTACACACGTAAAAAACAACGTCGATTTACTACAGAGAGAAGCTATACCAGTGACAAGACAATTCACACACAACACGCGTCGTATCCTCAATGTATTGCGGCAACACATGTTTTGGAAACATCGTTATTACAAAACATTTAGAAGGGAAGAAAAGAAGAAGTGTTTAAAGTCCGGAGGACTCCTACCTTCACCCAGAACGCAGGCCGAGAGAACAGCAACACTGGTTAACGGGACACAGAGTTGAACCCAGCATCTCCTGCGCCGGTGACAAGGGTATGTCCGCAACGCCACCCAGCCGCCGTTCTCCATGTTGACGAAATCCTCGCCGGCACTGGCACCCGGGTGTAGGGTCGACTAACATCCTCTGTCAAAGATGACGTCGTAGTCAGAGTGTTTTAAGGCATGTTATAGTCACAGTATCGTTTCAACAGTGTAGCAATAAGCTAACAGCCGTCCGACTGATAGCAACAAGCTAACGTTTACTAGCCTGGTAAACACAGCGAGCTAGCGCCGCAGCTAACAGCTGACTGGCTAACACAGTAGGCCACAAACTAGCACGCCAGCTAAGCAGCTATCACCTGAACTGTACACAACGACATAACAAGCCACACTTCAGACAGGCCGCTGTCCAAGTCCCTCCCCATCCTAACAGGGAAGACAAAAAGAAATGTCAAACACAGTTTTCAACTGTGATTTACCAGACATACAGCGGAGCCAGCACAATTCCCATCCAGGCTCCAGCCGACTTTGAGCATGGAACTCCCGATAAAGAAGATCCTATGCCCACATTTCCTCGTTAGGGTATACTTCCACTTTTATGTGAAAGATGGGGCCTGCACGGGACAGAGAAGCATCCGCTCGTCCAGAGAATCCCGGGTTTTTCCCAGGTCTTGGCCGCGGCCCACTATGGGCGTCAGACCAAGATCCTCCGTCCGCCGTTTAAGAAGCCGAGCAGAGGACCCCAGCCCGGAGTCGGCGTTCGTAAAATTGTCAGCTAACCCCCATAGCATAACAGACAACCAGAGCAAGCAAGCAAAACAATACTCACCCCACCCGGAAGCAAACCGATTTCTCACAACAGTCGGTGCTTCCTACAGTCCAGCTGTATGACCGGAGGGCAACCCCATCCAGCCACAGCAAGGAGGACTGCAGTCGGGGAGTACATCAGCGGCGCGAGCCCCTAATATGAAAAGCCGATGGAGGTCAAAAAGATCATCATCTTCCAGACACTCCAGTGACGAAGACAATATCGCCGTATTTTCTCGAAAATAGTGAGAGAGAAAATAAAGATATGATGTCAACGTATCTTCCCGTTCTTTTGTTTTCCAACTTTCTTCTACTAACAACCTCGTCAAGTGTGGGATCTACCGAAGGCACTTCCTTGTGGTGAAAGTGAAGAAGGAGGCGAGTAGGTGACCACACACCTGCTTATGAAGGTAAGCGCACGGAGTGAAGTGCGTGCAGAATGACGCTGAGTGGCAGCCATAATGAAATAGAACAGGTTAGAGCAGCCACACAGCCCATGTTAACAGGTTAGAGCAGCCACATAGCCTATGTTATCAGGTTAGAACAGCCACACAGCCCATGTTAACAGGTTAGAACAGCCACACAACCCATGTTAACAGGTTAGAACAGCCACACAGCACATGTTAACAGGTTATTTTCTTTTAGCTGTAGCAAACTTCCACTTAAAATAAATCTTTTGGTCATTAATTGTCTAGCTTCATATACCAGGAGGTGGTAATGTTTTTCTTTGTTTTTAAGTGCCCCAATGACAATTGCTTTCATTAAAAAATAACCATTAAAATGAGAGGTTCACTTTTTCAAGCTCAGTCCCTATTTACTGTAAAAGTACAGACCATCATTTCACTGATCGCTTTAGTATTGAGAAACGTAACACTGTGTTGCATCCTCTCACCCGGCTCCAATGCTAGCCAATGGGGTTAAGTGTTTTAGCCTTCAAAAACCATGATGCATGCAAACCGTACATCATTATAAAAAGTTATAGTGTCATACATCATTAATGTATACTAGGCAACTTGGATAGCACCTACAGTAGTTAGACCTGTCTAGCTCATTATAATGTTTGATACAATGTACAGTTTGCTTTTTGCTATGTGGTCATTTTGCCTTCATTCTTTTTCTATGGACAGTGATTCATCACCATGCGGGACATCATGGGATGGGTGGCGTTTACATTTTTCAGTTTTATGCGAATGTTGTTGTGTGATGTTTGGCCCAACCAGGCAGGACTGCAACACTGCAGCTAAAATCCCACAACCATGAAACATGCCTTGAAAACATAACTGCACTGGATAAATCTATTCATTAAAAACAGTTTTCTGCTAATCTCTGAATGAAAATGTGCTAGTGAGGCAGTTTTGTAGGTGAAGCATTTAAAAAGTTAGATAGGCCCATAGGCGGCCAGTTTGGAGAGAGCAAATCAAGGCTTTCCCCAGATCGCATGCTGTGTATCTTCATGGTGAGATACACAGACACACAGGCCCTGTCCACACGAACGCGGGGTGTTATGTAACCGTGATTTAATGTGTGCAGTTGCACTGTTCGTCCACACGCAACCGGGTTTTTGGAACACTGCAACCGTGGTCTTTGAAAACCGGAGTCCAGGGTGGAGTTTTGGGCTCACCCCGGTTGCATTGGTTGCGTTCCAGTGTTTACGGCAGAGCTGTCCCAAGTAGCTGCGGCTACCAACTAAGCTCATGTGTTGTCAATTTATTGTTATAAGGAACCCAGTCCAAACTACAACAGTCTGCATCCCCTTAACAATTGTTTGTATTGAGCTGTATTGTAATTGTACCCATTCTGCAATCTGTTAAATAACATTTCCATCCATTCATTCTACTAGCGTTAACGTTACTACGCTAATGTACGCTAGCCGCAATGCTAACTATTATAATGGCAAATCCCAATCAATTAGCATGTAAGCTAACAACATCAGCACGCTCTTAGTGGTAAATTGTGTTGATGTTGGTTTAGTTTCATCAACAAATGAGGCAGAACACACAGTGAATGTATCCTTTTTTGTTTATTGCACTTTTATTGCACTTTGTTTCTTGTTGCAAATAAATGCTATGTTGCTAATGTTCACGCGAGGTAATTTAAAGATGGCAGGTTTCTGTTTTGAGCAGGACGTGTAGTGACGCGTTCAACCCTTCTGATTGGTTGAAAATGGCCTTCATGTTTGAACTACATCGCCACCTATTGCTTTGGCATTGTACTACATGTATATTACATTAGTTATTATTATTATTAGTTTAAACCACCCGTGTGTACAGAGTTTTTTTTTTTTTTTTTTTCTTTTTAACCTCAGTGTCAAAAATACCTGTGATCGTGTGGACTGGGCCACAGTGAGTGATGACACACAAAAGCCTCACTTTAAAGGTAGAATCTGTAATGCCGTTGTTTTGGTCTGATGTGTTTTGTAATTTATGAATTATTGTGAATTATTATACTATGCATTTCCCTAGACCTCTCTTGGCAGAGCCTGCGGTGTGGCCGACAATATTAACCCATCCCCTCTCCCTACTCAACCACAACCCGCACATCAGACAAAAACTAAAAAATATACAAAATATAATATACCAGAGTGCAAACATAATAACATTTATATAATAACACGTCCTTTCTGGTTGATCCAAACTAGACCCTGCTTCCTGTGTTCACCACAAGTTCTACCCATAATAATAATACATCTATTTTATATAGTGCTTTTCCAGGTGCTCAAAGACTATTTACATGGCAAAACAAAACTATGGCAAAACAAAAAAAAACAGAACAAAAATAATACAAAATAAAATAAAACCGAATTATAGGTCAAAAGCAAGATTGAAAAGGTGGGTTTTGAGGGCTGATTTAAAAGATGTCAGGGTGTTTGCATCACGGATATGGCTAGGGAGGGCATTCCAGAGGGAGGGGGCAGCAGCAGCAAAGGCCCTGTCGCCCCAGGTCCGGAGCTTGGTCGTGGGAGGTGTTAGGAGGTTGGCATCTGCAGACCTAAGGCGACGGGTGGGCATGTGACGGTGGAGGAGGTCGGACAGGTAGGGAGGGGCAAGGTTGTTGAGGGTATCGTAATAGGGAATTAGGGTTTTACCTTAAAAACCATCTATCTAAGCTACTCTGCGTTGTGTTCTGTATTTATAACCTATTACTAATAAGACCAACACGGTCTGTTAGGACGGCCGGGGAAAAAGCATCAATGAGGAGGAGAGAGGTTTCTAATGTCCGGATCTGTTTTAATTCAAAGTCAAGAAGTACAAGAATCATCTGGTTCAATTAAAATGGAATGTGCAATAATATCAATGAATTCAAGCACTATGCCGCTTGTCATTAATACTAGACTAATCAAATACAATTAAAAAGAATGGTCTTCTTCAATGGAGCCTCGGTGGTGGAGCCTTGTTGATTTGTTGATGTCTTTGTTGCCTGGCGACAACAAAGAGATTGTTTTCTCGTTTCAAAGAGCTTCTTCTTCGTCTGTTCCCGTTTGCCGTCCTCTTCTGCTGGGGGTGGTGTGTGTGTTCTGTCTGTCGTGTGTTTCCCACGCCCCCCTTTTTATCAATGAGCTGAAACCTCTCAGCGTGAGGTCATCAGTGACATCACACAAATTGTTTCCGCCAATCACCAGCCTTCATAGTTCAAATCTCAAAGGAGGTTGGACTGAGCCCAACTGCTCCATTTTTCATTGTTTCAAATCAAATGGATATTTACTAGTTAAAAATAGACTTAATACTTTTGGTATTAAGTCTCAAAACATTCATGGTTGAATTCTGCTTAATTCCCTAAACACATACATTCTATTTTTGTCTCAAAAGCATTTGGTTCTAGATGAGAATCACTGGTTGTCTCATCAGCCTAGTTTTATAGCATTGTAATCATTCCTTTTAGCTTAAGTTAAATAGCTACTAACAGTTATATTTAGTTATCATTTAAAATATGTCCAACTTGATTCAACCAAGGCTTAATTGTATACTTCAATAATTATTCTCTTATATACAACATTTGTTTCATATCATCCCATTCATCAGCCTTTATACAGTCCAACAGTAATACTTGCAGGTTGTTTCACATTAATGTAAGTATATTAAACCAGTAAAAATACATCTAAGTTACTTAAAGATAGTTCCTACTTGAAACCTCCCCTGACCAGCTGTCTGTCTTCTGTGTCACAAGACAGCTAGGTAAGCTAGATCACATCTACATGATATGCTCCATCCTTTGTTTAAACCTTTTGGCCAACACCCGTTGTAAATAGAGTCTCTGTTGACCACCCATTGTCTCTCAGTGTTTGGTCACATTCCAAGTCGCTTCACACACACTATCCTGAGAACAGCCCTTGATTACATCATGTTCCCAGTATAGTTTACTGTCTCAATTATTAATCATTAACTTTTATTAGACTAAAAGTGTATTACAGTCATTTTGCCCATAGTAAAGCTTACTTTAATTAACTGATTATCTATTGCAAAATACCTATTCTCTGTATCCAAGATCTGTTTTTCTGTAACTTGAAAAAACCTCTATCACTTTTTGCACTTAATATCTTTTGGGGACAGTTCCACAGTATGTTTTTAGGAGCTATATTTATCAAAATATACGACAAGGTCTTTAAATGTGATGAAGTATTTTAAATTGAATCCTGTATTTGATTGGAAGAAGGTTGTGGAGGACAGGGGTGATGTGATCAGAGCGACGGCTGGAGGTGAGCATGCGGGCAGCAGAGTTTTGGACATATTGGAGTTTATTGAGGATAGTGTTTGGTGAGCCGTAGAGGATGCTGTTACAATAGTCCAGTCTTGATGAAATGAATGCATGAACCAGTGTTTCAGCAGCAGAGAGTGATAGGGAGGGGCGGAGACGAGCAATGTTCCGGAGGTGGTAGAAGGCCGTTTTGGTTATGTGGTTCACATGGGGGAGGAAAGAAAGGGTGGAGTCCAGGATGATGCCAAGGTTACGGACGTGAGTGGAGGGGGTGACAATGGAACCATCAATATTTAGGGAGAAATCATCGGTGTGGCTGGTGAGGGATTTTGGACTGATAATGATGATTTCTGATTTATTGCAGTTTAGTTTGAGAAAGTTATTTTGCATCCATGTTTTGATGTCTGTGAGGCAGGTGGTGAGGGTGGAGAGAGTGGCTGGAGTGATAGTCTTGGTGGAGAGGTAGAGCTGAGTGTCGTCTGCATAACAATGAAAACGGAGGCCATGTTGGCAGATAATCAGACCAAGTGGAAGGATGTAGAGGATGAAGAGCAGGGGACCAAGTACTGAGCCTTGGGGGACACCATGAGTGATGGGGGCAGTGGGGGATTTGCAATTGTTGATGGAGATGAATTGGTGCCTGTGTGAGAGGTATGATTGGAGCAAGGTGAGGGGGATTCCGGAGATGCCAACGGAGGACTGGAGACGAGTGATGAGGATGGGGTGACTGATTGTGTCAAAAGCAGCGCTGAGGTCTAGGAGAATGAGGATGGAGAGGGAACCAGAGTCGGCAGAAAGGAGTATGTCGTTGGTGACCTTCAGAAGAGCAGTTTCGGTGCTGTGTCTGGTGCGGAATTCGGATTGAAAGGTATAATAAAGGTTATTGTTGTCGAGGTAGGATTTTAATTGGGAGGCAATGACTCGCTCAATGATTTTTGAGAGGAAGGGGCGGTTGTAAATGGGGCCGAAATTATCAAGGGTTTCAGGGTTGAGTCCGGGTTTTTTTAGTACATGATGCAATGCCCTGAGGAGTGCCTGCATGCCTCGCCACTGCTCACCCTCTGCCTCTTTCTGGGAACATATCCCAAACCTTGTGCTAAGTGAAGGGAGAGAGAAGAAGAGGAGGTACTGTATATATGAAAAGATGATGGTTTGCATTTCCCTTTGCTTGACAACAGCCATGTGCTCAAGCCTTTGTCCCTTCGCCCTGCCATACAGAGGTGTCCTAACGTGTTTATTAATGTATTTTTTACTGTGCAGATTCTTTCACTTCCTTGATAATAATGTATTCCGGTTTCAATGGGTTAAGATGGAGTAGGATATCAATCAACATAGAGGTACCCTATAAAAAAAAGAAAAAGCCACTCCATCCTTATAGGAAAACGCCAACATTATGAGAAATGTGCTTAAACGAAAACTCCAATATTTTGGGAAATTAGCTTATTTGCCATCTACCCTGGAGTTAGACAAGAAGATACATACCTTTTTTCTTCTCTGTGCATGCAGTAGGAGTAGGAAGACGCGCACCGTTAGCCTAGCTTAGCGTCAGTCACTGGAAGTAGGTTCCTCCATTAGCCTAGTTCCCAACGTCTTCCTACTCCTACTGCATGCACAGAGAAGAAACATGTATGCATCTTCTTGTCTAACTCCAGGGTAGATGGCAAATAAGCTAATTTCCCAACATGTTGGAGTGTTCCTTTAAGAAGACAGACATACATTTCAGTAGAAAGCTATCCGATGCAAGATAGCCTAGCTTAGCACAAATTAATGGAAGCGGATACGGATCTGCTAGCCTATCTTAAAACTCCGGGAGAGGTGTTTTTGGCCATATCCACTTCTATTAATTTCTGCTAAGCTAGGCTAGCCTGCAGCCAGATAGCTTTCTATACTGAATGCACAGAGAGGGAATTGGTATGTATCTTCTTGTCTGACTTTGGAGAATTTCCCATGATGTTAGTCTGTTCCTTTTAGATTTTAGGTGCAAGTGCGTCCTTTTGTTGCTTGATCGCTTGCCCCCCAACATGCCTGCATGCATCCCTGCTTGGCTAGCAAGCTGCGGCAGTGGCAGATTTTAATGCCATTTCATTCAGCTAACTCCATGTGGGCAGGCTGGCTGAATTACCCACTGGCGGGGGCTCCTCTAACTGATGAACAGGTAATTCCACACGCCCATGGCCCTTCAATATGAGGACCTGCTGATGGGGATCCCCGTGATTTCTACCTACAGTGTTGCCGCATGGGCCTGTGAGAGGGGGGTGGAATACAACAGACAGGCACTGACACTCTCCAAGCTCAAGCATGTCATTAAACGGTAAATCACTCTGATTGAAAAACGCATCAGCTCCCAGCATCCTGTTTACAAACCAAGACCTGCTCCACAGGCACAGATTGTGTTCTTGGGCAGCATAAATCAATGCCAGTCATACAGATTTCACCCTACATGCCACACTTCTCAACTCTGCCTGCCAGTGTGCACTGCACTCAATTACAAAGCATCACCTCAGGTGGGAGAAAATATTAGGTTCATATCGGTTCATCACTACAAGGTAAATTCACCCACTGATTATGATCATTGTTGAACATGTTTTTACCAATTTGACCAATTACAGAGTAATTCACAATTTCGATTACAATTTACTTTAAAAAAAATTTATTTGAGTATACTGGAGCAATATTGGGTATAAACAGGTAGGGTGGGACTACATTTATACTCAACCATCAAAGTGGCACCGATGCTTTGCTGAGGGTAGCATTGCTAGCGCCCAAAGCCACGACGAGGCCTACATGCAACTGGCCACAAATTTAACTGTAGGTATGATGGTTGGAGAAACGAGCCGGGACAGCCAACGCAGAAGTCTAAATCGACATTTAGTGATAAGTGGAGTGAGAGACCTTCCTGCTCACAACAAGAGCAATCAATCAATTTAAAAATGTATATAAATACTAAAACATACAGTAGGTTACGTTTTGGTCTGTTCACCATCATCAGACAAACAGATGTACAAATAATCACATATACTGTATACACAAATGGTATTAATGATAATCAATCCTCCTAATCTACACCACAATGCAAACATTTAACACATCCTCGTTTGTTGTTTACTAGTGTTACGCTAGTGCTAGCATTTTTGGGTGAGTAACTAAATGTGGGTGGGCCAATTTGTCCCAGCTAATATGGGTTTACAGTAGGCTACACATTAGAATGAACCATATACTGTCTGTCTGTATGATACTTTCATTTAAGCTTACAAAAAAAACAAAATAACAAGAAATTACTTCTGCCCTGTTGCACTCACTTCAAGAGGCTGGTCCTGGCTCACCCTCACTGGATAAATACCAATCTGCCTACTGTAACATCTCTTCAGCGCTATACTCTGCACACATTCTTGGGTGTCCACATCTCTGAGGAGCTCTCTTGGACCCTCAACACCTTGACCCTGATCAAGAAATCTCTCCAGCATCTCTTCTTTCTGAGGAGACTGAGGAAAACCCATCTGTCTCCTCAGATTCTGGTGAACTTCTACCCGTGTGCTATCTAAAGCATATCACTAACTGCATCATCACAGTCTGGTATGGTAACTGCTCTGCCTCAGACCGGAAAGCACTCCCCTCTGGGAGGCTCTATACCAGGGGTCAGCAACCTTTTTGACATGGAGTGCCTGTTTGAAATATAGTTGTAACTAGTGTGCCTCAACAATATTCCATGCATCGTAATTTTTTTTCTCATAATCAGGTATTTTTAATGATAATTTTTACATTATTACATCATTATTGTTATTGTTATTATTAACAATATTATTATGATGGTTGTATCAACCCTAAATCTGAGTTGGGGGGGGGGGGGGGATGCAATGCAGACAAACAGCTGCATACAGTGCGACCATTTCACTCACATTTGCCCATTCATTTTTGGACACATCACACACCATCGGTGTGTGTACTGTACATGTGCTGTCATAGCTCCACCTACAGGCCTAATGGAGAACACCAGGAGAACACCAGTATGTGAATGGAGGGTGAATGTGAGGTATATCGTGTAAATACGTTTTGATTGATTGCAAGACTACACTGTAAAAAAAAATTATAATAATAAGTTACCAGAACTTAAAAATATTGAGTTCGGGGAGCTCCAGTAGCTCACCGCGTACCTCGAACGCTATTTCGGCGTCGGGGACAACCGTGCGCGTCACGGATCTGGGGTAGTGAGTTTGACTCCCGGACAAGCCGTACTTTCTCAGAGTGTCTTTCCCCCGATCTATACCCCCATTCAACCTGTTTCTGTCGGTCATGCTTGACCAGAAAAAAGCGATAAACGCTAAAAGAACCAGCTGACTGGTCAAAGTTTAAAAAAAAATATATATTGAGTTCAGTTACTGTGCATTAAGGTTTTCAGTTTTCAATCCATAATAAATTAACAGAAAAATAAGTACACAACCACATTATTTCAACCTAATAAAACTATGTTTATTGTCATTGTTTTAAGAACACAAGTTGACTTGGTAATACTCACATTGAGTAAAAAAAAATTGCTTTTAACATGTGCAATGTTCAATGAAATAGAAAAATAAATAATAAAAATGTGTTGATTAATCCCACTGGTCACAATGGTGACCGTAATAATGTTTTTGTTATAAGGCTCTGCAAATGTTACTGAATGATGTAGCAATGTATTTCCAGCTAAATTGAAATAATAAACAAATAAAGGGTCTCAATTAAATATGTGGTAGTAAAAAGAACCTGTGGGAGGATTTAAACAAGATAAATGCGACAACAGTGCAAAATATTTCACTATAATATTTCAAAGCAAAAAAAATAAAATAAAAAAATTATAATATTTTTTTTAAATTTTTTTATACTGCCCCCTGTGCCCATGAAAATTCCCCCGCAGGCACGCGTGCCTAGGGTTGCCTACCCCTGCTCTATACAGTAGGAATATCAGTGCCAGGACCAGCAGGCTCAGGAACAGCTTCTTCCCCTCAGCTGTCACTCTGTTGAACTCTGCACCATCGTGACAGCCCTCCCAACCCCTGGACTCAATCTCTCTCTCTCTCTCACACACACACTCTCTCTCCATGCCGGATATAACTCTTTTGTTTTATCTACTTTTTCTCCCATTTTCTATTTTTCTCCCATCCCAATTTCGTATCGTCCAATTCTACCCTCCCCTGTCTCGAACGCTGTTTGGCCATGCCTCCCACAAGCCGGCTGTAATGTGGATGAAGCCATACATTGTCCCCTCCGGTACTCGAGGAAGCAGCCGTCGCATCTTTTCACCTGCACAGCGCGATCTTTCAGCGTCGGGCCGCCCTGCCGGATATAACTCTGAACTATGTTGCCTATACTCAAGACTCAATACATACTTATCTACTGCCTACATCTGTCTTATACTGTACTCATAACTACCTTCAGGGGTGTAGGTTTGATTTGAGCTTTGGTAGGAAATTAATATAATAAATAATAGCACAAGTTTTTGCACTAATTTGGGCGTGAATGCAGTTTTCTGACCTACTGTACAAACGTACTTGCTGCTAATAAAAATTCCTTCTGTCGCTAATGAACCATTCATGAGAGTGAATGACGTGACCAACGAGTGGGCGGCTGTGACAGAACTTGTGAGGGAAGAAGGTTGTAGATTGGATATTGCAGATAATAAGTGAAAATGCACATGAGTACTGCACATGAGACTCGGTATATACTCTGCATGTTGTGTTTGAGAGTTTGTAAATGCGGGCCGGCTACGTGGCGTAGTGGGCAAGGCGCTCGCCACGAATGCGGAGACGCTGGGATCGCCTGTTCGATCCCAGCGCTCCACATTGCTTTCAGTTTAGCTGGTCGTCCGTACTAATACACATTGGCCGTATTAGGGGGTGGGAAACTGATGGGTGGGGATCGGGCGTTGTGGACAGCGCAGTGGCGGCTCACCACCGGGGGCGCTAGGGCACCGCCCCACCTGTCAAATCAGAGAAGAAGAAAAAAAACTTTTTTGTTTTTTGTTTTATAGCCCTATAAATAATATAAACATGTTTAAAATGAATAATATTTACTCATTTTAAGTATGTTTGTGTTTCCAATGCACAATATAACGTTAATATATAAAATAAAAAATACTCGTTTTCCTGAACAGGAAGTGACTCAATCCTGCTTGTTGTGAAGGATCAGATTAAACCGAATATATATATTTATTTATGGATATATATTGAATAGTATTTGTATATCGTTTGATATCCCTTGTATATTCCTTGTACATATACACGGAATATCCCTTTAGTTTACTATAGCCCATAATAGTTCATTCTCTTATTGGACAAGGACCTGGCGCCAGGGACAAGCCCCTTGGAGCCAAGTTCAATGGTACCGACGAAACATGTCCCTACTAGCCCCGGCTCTGCGCAGGAATACGGCTACCGAAAAGAGAGTGGCACTATTTGTTCACCATGCATATAAATATGGCGCAAGTAAATGTAGACTTCCTCTTAACCCTTAGTCCTTTACCCTTCTACCCAACTAAGTAACAGAACGTGAAGCCTCACCCCACGATACCGCGTGCGGTGTAGTATGGCCTGTTTGGCCTTAGAATAGCATTGAGACCTCGTGCGAATTAATAGCTGAATTGCCAGAGTTTGGCACCGTATTTCTATTAAGTAATAATAGTCTATTATGTATGGTGCATCGTGCGGTTAGGGTTCTAAAGTGAGCAGCATCCCCATCGCTTCCTCGTGTTATCTAGAGTCTTAACCAGGTTGGGCAGACCACACGTGGTGCTTTCATCCGAGGAGTTCTAGGCGAGGACCGAGTGGACCTGTACATTGGATTACCTACCCGACGACTGCTGAGCCCTATGCGGCATGGAATATATAATTGCTTTGGTACTTTGATTTGTGGAGCGGATAATCGCCAACACCGGTGAGTGTTGGATTTACCCCGAGAGGAGTCAAGGTGAGACGGCGCTCAGACCAGACTGAGGTCGCCTCGCTTCTTCTTCACTGTGGAGCTACAGCTACAGCTACAGCTTACAAGAGAGCCAAGGTGTATTCATCTGTGGATCAAGATTCTACTGCACTGTCTTCTGTACGTGAAGTCTCCCTAGACATCGTTGACCAGACGGGATACTGCCGACGGCTCTCCTACCCCCCCTACCGGCCTACAACCGGGAGGACCCCTACAGTATATCCAGCTATAATCATTAAGTGTGCCATCGTTATAATTCCCTAAGAGCCAGGTTGTATACTTGCTTCCTGCGTAACCAGAGATTGGACATTCAGTGTTGATTTGCCTACGAGTACTCATTTGCCTTACAAGTGCATTCAAATCATAAATGTAATAGTAACTATTATATGAACCTTTTGCTATATATTAAATATTTGATTATTACCTTTGTGTGGACCCGATTTCATTGTGGGAAAGTGTTCATCATATTTAGATATCGTGTACTGTATGGCCAGTAGTTAAAGTACATAAAGCGGTAGTGGTTTAATGATACCATACTTATCAATACAGTCAGGGAATTGTACCCCTCAGTTACAATTGGTCCTTCGAGCCGGAGGGTAATTCGTGTAATATTAATATAGTGGTATTAATATTGAAATGGCCTATGATGAACACTCCACGAAACGGTCCTCCTAAAGTAGAACGCCCGCAGCGTAGACGACAGCCACCTCAGTACTTAGAGGATTACGCTGCCAGTATACTACCTAGCCTTCTACAAACGGTAAACGCGGTAAAAGTAGAAAGTAAAATTATGTCCGACCCTATCAACCAGGATACCCCGACCACAGAGGCCCTAGTGGGTTCTAATGTAACTGACCAAGCTCACGGTGGGGACCAGGAGGGAACTGACACGACTTTACCCCCCGCCAAGACCGAAGAAGTAGTCCCCCAAGAGCTCCGGGAGGAAGACAACCCTTCAGAGATGGAACTCTGCACGGAACAAGATGAGGAGAGCGCCGAGGAGATAGAACTCCAGGACTCCCCGCAGGGGAACGCATCCCCAACGGGTACTGCCAGGAGCGGCTCACCTCAACAAGCGTCTTCCCCCAGCGAGGCAGAGAGGATGCTGTCACAGGCGTTCCTCGCCACCCTGGCAGCCTCTACCGAACGCGATCGACTTCAGGGTGAACGCGATCGACTTCAGGGTGAACGCGATCGACTCCAAACACAGCAACGGAGCGAAGAAGAGCACATACGTCTGGAGCTGAGACGCCTTCAGACGGAAGAGAATATGGCAAGAGACCGGGCCGACACCCAGCGTGCCGCTGCCGGTGCCCAAAGAGAAGCAGATCTCACCAAGCGCGACGCCGAGCGCGACAGACTACAAGCCGAGCGCGACAGACTACAAGCGCAGCTAATGGAGCAGCTGATCACCAGGGCAACACCCCCTCCCTCCACAAGGGGTTCCAGGGCCTCGTCAAGACACGGGTCAAGGGCACCCTCCCCTAACCGATTAAGCGACCCTGAGCCCGACCGCCAGAGAGAGCCCACACCCCCCTCCGAACTCCTTCCCCGACCGGTCCAAGTGAGACCCAGCTACAAGGAAGGAACAGCGGACACCGCGGAGAGGCTAAATAGACGACTACAGGATCTAGAAGACCTGGCAGAGGAAGAAGAGGGAGAAGAGGAGAGTCAAGCCCGACAGCAGCACATTACTCCACAGGACCAGGAGGTCCAGTACAGCCCAGGCTATACCCCCGCGGCTCTGCGCTACAGACCCCTGACTCGATTCACGGGTGAGCATGACGCACGACCAGTCCCGAGGAATAGCACCTGGACCAGCGGGCCATGGTACCCTGCCAGTACCAGCCCACCGAGAGGCGTAAGAGGAGACTCGCCCAGGAGGCCTCTCTTCCAACGCTCACCGATGTGCCAGCCATCCACGGCGTCATACATTGGCACACCGACGTTTCCAGACTTCACCCATGAGAACCGAGCACAGTACACGGAGCTACGGATGTGCTTAGAGACAATGATGGTGGATGTAGCTGATGAACGCCACAAGTATGCGATCCTATTGAAGCACCTGAAAGTGCCCAGAGCGCACAACATAGCGCTGGCCTATGCCACCTCTACTACCCCATACACAGCGGCTCTAGCAGCACTAGACCAAAGATATGGACGTATATGGGATTACGTAATACAAGAGATAAGGCATATTGACCGCCTACCCCCAGCAAGAGACAATCGCTCACTAGACGACCTGTCTATCAAAGTACAATCCCTGGTAGGGATGCTGGGGGCGCAACGAGAAAAGGGTATGCACGAACTATACGCAAACTCGAACGTCGAGAGGATTTTAGAGAAGCTGCCGCCCGCCCGACAGGAGCGCTTCAGGCGGCAAAGAGACCACCGTGATCCTAACGGTCCCGAGCCATCCCTCCTAGACCTAGCCGACTTCCTGGCGAGAGAAGTCAGCAGCCTACGGCTGGATACGTTCGTGCGGAGCACACCCAGCTCCAGAGAGGGACCTAGGAGAGCAAACGATGGCCGAAGATCGGTGACTGTCATGCACCAATCAGAATCAGTACCGAGCAGCAAGAACCACAGTACCCCCTCGATGAAAGAGAAGTGGAAGATGGTGTGCCCGTACTGCGAGAAGGTGTGCGACAATGTGACCAGTTCAAGAAGATGACCGCTGAAGAAGTGAGTCACTGGATAAAGTCCAACAGGCGCTGTTACCGATGTGCGCGCAGTCACATGGCAGCCGAGTGCCGCCTAAAGAAGAGGTGTAGTCGGTGTGACGGAGCCCACCTAAATGTCCTACACGACAGTAACAAAAGAAAGCCTGCACCATCCAACAGCACAAAGGCAAGTGTTATGTACATTGACCCCGCTAGCAGCAGCGGCGCCCAGGTGCTCTTAAAGGTGGTCCGTGTAACACTGAGTTACCAAGATAAGGTCATGGACACTTACGCCGTCCTTGATGACGGGTCAGAGAAGACCCTTCTCCTCGCGTCCGCTGCGGCCCAGCTGGGGCTGCGGGGGAGCGAGAACCAGATGACGATTCGGACAATAAGAAGAGATCTAAAGACGATAAAGGGCGAGAATGTCTCCTTCACTATCGCAGCAAGCGGGCAGCCCGAGAGACGGTATAGGATTACTAATGCTTTCACCAGCCAAGAAATAGGACTATCGCAGTACACCTACCCCATCGCCAAGCTGATGGATAAATATGTGCACCTGCGTCAACTCCCTATCCCGCTCATAGACGGTGCCACCCCGACCCTGCTGATAGGCTCCGACCATGCAGACCTCATAGTCCCGATAGACCGGGTCCATACAGGACCCAGAGGTTGCCCTGCAGCAGTCGAGACCCGCCTAGGATGGACATTACAAGGCCCCCTCGCCAAGTCTCTTAACCGAACAGCAGCCACTAGCTGCCTCCACTCCAGAGCGACAGAAGGAGACACCACACTCCTGCAGCATGTCGAGAGGCTATGGACACTAGAGACAATGCCCTTTAAGAACGAAAGGAAAGACATTCGTTCTAAGGAAGATATCTACGCTATAGCCCTCCTCGAGCACGGGACAAAGAGAGTCAACGTCAACGGAGTGATGAGATACGCAACTCCACTCCTGAGGCGAGAGGGAATGCCCACCTTTCACGCCACAAAAGAGGCCACGGAGCGGTATCTATTGAACACAGAGCGGCGCCTAGCCAAAGACCCCGCTCAAGAGGCTGTGTACCGCGCTGAGATTAACAAGCGAATCACAGCGGGACACATAAAGAAAATTGACTGGCGACGTCGTGCGCTGCTCCGCGCCTCCCTGATCAAAGACGGCTTTGATCTCCGGCAGCGGGCCAGCAGCGACCCCCCAGTATTGCGCAACCTCAACCCAGAGGTCGCAGAGGACCCAGCAGCAGATGAAGAGGTCCGACAAAGTGTGACAAATAGTTTCTACGTGGACAACTGTTTACAAAGCGTCTCGACGCCAGAAGAAGCCGAGGCTCTCCTACTCAAGCTCCGCGCCTCCCTGATCAAAGGCGGCTTTGATCTCAGGCAGTGGGCCAGCAGCGACCCGCAAGTACTGCGCAGCCTCTCCCCCGAGGACAAGGCAGCGAGCAGCGACACCTGGATGGCAACCATCCCAGGAGAAGCCCAAGAAATGACACTAGGACTAGTCTGGCGCTTCAAAACAGACTCGCTCCATTATAGACACAAACCCCTGATCAAGGAGCAGGGAAGGTCGACGGCAATACCGACCACCAGACGGAGTGTATACAGAACACTCGCCAGACAATATGACCCGTTGGGATGTATTCTACCTTACACCACCAGGGCAAAGATGATTGTAAGAGCGCTATGGGACAAGGACCAGGGCTGGGACGATCCCATACCCGAACACCTTGCATCCACATGGAGAGAGTGGGAGACGGAACTCCACTCACTCCCAGGTGTTAATATACGCCGCAGCTACTTCCCACCCACAGTGAGGCCAGAGACATGCAAGATCGACCTGCACGTATTCAGCGACGCCTCCGAAGTAGCCTACGGTTCGGTGGCCTACTTGCGTGCCCGAGAGGAGGGAGGAGAAATACATACTGCTTTCATCCTGGCTCGCTCAAGAATAGCCCCACGAAAGCAACAATCTATCCCGCGTCTAGAGCTCTGCGCAGCCCTAGCAGGAGCGCAGCTCGCCACGTTAATCCAACGTGAACTCACCATCCCGGTGCAAAGAACAATCTTGTGGTCAGACTCCACGACCGTACTCACATGGATCCGGTCTGATTCGTGCAGATACAAGGTCTTCGTGGGAGTCAGAGTCACCGAGATTCAAGAGTTAACAGAAGTAGCGAGCTGGAGGTATGTGGACACCAAACACAACCCAGCTGACGTCATCACCCGGGGAATGTCCCTGGATGACCTCACCCGTCACAACCTCTACAGTGACGGACCAGAGTTTCTCAAGCTCCCCGAAGAAGAGTGGCCTACACCCACCCCACGGGAGGCGAGTAAAGAGGAGGCAGAGAACAAGAAACCTATGTTCTGTGGGTTGACACACACACTCGTCCCCACAGACCCCGATCTAGACGATTGCCTCACCTTACAGAGTGCGCAGCTAAAGACATTTCTGTGGCACCACCCAGAGGTTCAGCCCACAACTGACATTTCAGCAGCTGACTACGAAGAAGCAGAACTTCTTCTACTACAACGAGCCCAGAGAGACTCGTTCCCCGATGAGCTAGCCTGTCTACAGGGAGCAAAGCCCGTCCCATCAGACAGCAGACTGCTCCACCTGGCACCCGAGAGTGACGCCCATAATCTCATCAGAGTGGGTGGTCGTCTGCGGAGAGCCCCAGACTTACCGGATGACGTCAAGTACCCGATAGTCTTGAACAGCCGACACAAGGTCACAGAGCTGATCATAAAGAAATACGACGAGGATGTGCACCACGCAGGGGCAGAGAGAGTCTTCGCGGAGATCAGACGTCGTTATTGGATACTGCAAGGGAGAGAAGCAGTGCGGCGCTTCCAGCGAACCTGTCTGGACTGTCGTAGGTGGCGAGCACAGCCCAGTATACCCCGGATGGCTGACCTACCTCCCTGTCGCCTCCGACTCGGCGACAAGCCTTTTCACTCCACCGGTATGGACTGTTTCGGCCCGCTGTATATAAAGAGAGGAAGAGGAACCGAGAAGCGGTGGGGTATTGTATTCAAATGCATGACCACCAGAGCGATACATATCGAACTCCTCCCAACCATGAGCACAGACTCATTCCTTATGGCCTTCCGAAGATTCACATCACGGAAAGGAAAACCGTCTACATTGTTGTCTGATCACGGGACAAACTTCAAAGGCGGAGAAAGAGAGCTGAGAGAGAGCTTCCAAGCTATGGGCCCAGAACTTAAGACCCACCTCGCTCCATCCCAGATTGACTTCCAGTTTAATCCCCCGAACGCACCTCACTTCGGTGGAACCTGGGAACGAGAAGTACGTTCCATAAAGACAGCCCTGTACGCCGTGCTTGGGGCCCAGACCGTGGCGGAAGAAGTCTTAATGACAGTCCTCACGGAGATCGAGGGAGTATTGAACTCAAAGCCCCTCGGTTACGTCTCAAGTGATGTAGCAGATGTCGACCCAGTCACCCCCAACACACTCTTGATGGGGCGGCTGGACCCCGCGCTACCCCAGACAATGTACAGGCCTGAAGAAGCGAACGGCCGAAGAATGTGGAGGTACAGTCAAGTACTGGCTGACAAGTTTTGGAACAGCTTCCTACTCCACTACCTACCGTCTCTACAGACCCGCCAGAAATGGGTGAAAGAGAGAGACAATTTGACAGAAGGAACAGTCGTCATGATTATCGACCAGTCACTACCCAGAGCTATGTGGCCGGCTGGCCGCGTAAGCAAAGTGATCACCGGTGCCGATGGAAAGGTCCGAGCAGCTGAAGTGCTCGTCCAAGGGCGGACTTACACCCGACCCGTGGCGAGGCTAATAGAACTGCCAAGGCTCCCCGATACTATCGATGACGACCATGACCCTATGACTTTGTGAGTTGACTGACCCTTACAGCGGACATTGAGTAGTGGACAGTGCGGTTAATCTGTCTCTGCTTAGCTAATTAGGTGGGACTAATTAGGGGGCGGCTGTTGTGAAGGATCAGATTAAACCGAATATATATATTTATTTATGGATATATATTGAATAGTATTTGTATATCGTTTGATATCCCTTGTATATTCCTTGTACATATACACGGAATATCCCTTTAGTTTACTATAGCCCATAATAGTTCATTCTCGTATTGGACAAGGACCTGGCGCCAGGGACAAGCCCCTTGGAGCCAAGTTCATTGGTACCGACGAAACATGTCCCTACTAGTCCCGGCTCTGCGCAGGAATACGGCTACCGAAAAGAGAGTGGCACTATTTGTTCACCATGCATATAAATATGGCGCAAGTAAATGTAGACTTCCTCTTAACCCTTAGTCCTTCTACCCAACTAAGTAACAGAACGTGAAGCCTCACCCCACGATACCGCGTGCGGTGTAGTATGGCCTGTTTGGCCTTAGAATAGCATTGAGACCTCGTGCGAATTAATAGCTGAATTGCCAGAGTTTGGCACCGTATTTCTATTAAGTAATAATAGTCTATTATGTATGGTGCATCGTGCGGTTAGGGTTCTAAAGTGAGCAGCATCCCCATCGCTTCCTCGTGTTATCTAGAGTCTTAACCAGGTTGGGCAGACCACACGTGGTGCTTTCATCCGAGGAGTTCTAGGCGAGGACCGAGTGGACCTGTACATTGGATTACCTACCCGACGACTGCTGAGCCCTATGCGGCATGGAATATATAATTGCTTTGGTACTTTGATTTGTGGAGCGGATAATCGCCAACACCGGTGAGTGTTGGATTTACCCCGAGAGGAGTCAAGGTGAGACGGCGCTCAGACCAGACTGAGGTCGCCTCGCTTCTTCTTCACTGTGGAGCTACAGCTACAGCTACAGCTTACAAGAGAGCCAAGGTGTATTCATCTGTGGATCAAGATTCTACTGCACTGTCTTCTGTACGTGAAGTCTCCCTAGACATCGTTGACCAGACGGGATACTGCCGACGGCTCTCCTACCCCCCCTACCGGCCTACAACCGGGAGGACCCCTACAGTATATCCAGCTATAATCATTAAGTGTGCCATCGTTATAATTCCCTAAGAGCCAGGTTGTATACTTGCTTCCTGCGTAACCAGAGATTGGACATTCAGTGTTGATTTGCCTACGAGTACTCATTTGCCTTACAAGTGCATTCAAATCATAAATGTAATAGTAACTATTATATGTACCTTTTGCTATATATTAAATATTTGATTATTACCTTTGTGTGGACCCGATTTCATTGTGGGAAAGTGTTCATCATATTTAGATATCGTGTACTGTATGGCCAGTAGTTAAAGTACATAAAGCGGTAGTGGTTTAATGATACCATACTTATCAATACAGTCAGGGAATTGTACCCCTCAGTTACACTGCTCATTTCTCCTGCCGCATTTCTCCTCTAGCCGTATTTCTCGGCCCGGGCTAGACGCAATAGCGCTCTGAGTGCGCGTCACTGTTTGATCGCTGTATCCGTCGCAGCCAATCAGTGCGTAACGCGTTGTGCGTTGAAATATGACTATTATCAATCAATCAATCAAATCCTTTATTTAACCAGATAAGCATCATTGAGATTAAAATCTCTTTTTCAAGAGCAATCTGGCCAATGTTGGAAACCGGGCGCGATTTGAAGCGGTCTAGGCAGCAGCGTCAAGAATTTCCTTAACCGCATTTCGCGGAGACGCTCTCTGATTGGCCGACGCCAGTATTTTTTTCCGTAGCAGCATTTCGTGGAGACGCTCTCTGATTGGCCGACGCCACTTTTCTATGTTCCAATTTTAGGTTTTCTAGCTTGGTAAAGATAGTTGTGTTGTTGTGAGATCAGATGCAGCTATTTGTCTTAGAGCGTGACTGCAAGTTCTTTCGACGGTTAAGATTAGGCACTCTTTCAAAGTTGGTTAAGGTTAGAGTTTGTCTTAGAGCATGGCGATAGAACGCCAGGTAGTTTGCAGTCTGTTCGACGCGGAAATGGACAAAGAAATCAAGTACTGTCTTGTTGTGTGGTGCTAACAGCTGAGCTAACACTTGGCTAACAAGCTATATGGCGGATGCAGTCTGGACAGTGGTCTGGATATATATCATCAACAGCGGATTATACACTTTATCAAGCCCACCACGTTTCAATTAAACAAAGTGAGTTTATGCTGTTGCTGTTGTGTTGTTGTTAGCTCACACAGTACTTGTTGGCTAACAAGAAGCTATATATGGATGCAGTGTGGAGGGACAATCGGACAATGGACATCAACAACACAGTCTGGACAATGGACGGAGTGGATATACTTTATCAAGCCCTTCTGCCTGCTGTCAATTTAACAACAAGGTAGATTTGCTCTCTCTCTCTCTCTCTCTCTCTCTCTCTCTCTCTAACGTGATTCTCTCTCTCTCTCTCTAATGTGATTCTCTCTCTCTCTCAGCCACTCAGCTAACGCTTCTCTCTCTCTCTCTCTCTCTCTCTCTCTCTCTCTCTCTCTCTCTCTCTCTCTCTCTCTCTCTCTCTCTCTCTCACTCTCTCTCTAACGTGATTCTTCTCTAACGTGATTCTCTCTCTCTCTAACGTGATTCTCTCTCTCTCTCAGCCACTCAGCTAACGCTCTCTCTCTCTCTCTCTCTCTCTCTCTCTCTCTCTCTCTCTCTCTCTCTCTCTCTCTCTCTCTCTCTCTCTCTCTCTCTCTCTCTCTCTCTCTCTCTCTGCGTGTGTTTGGAGACGGAGCGAGTTTGTTTCTAACTTTTATATTTATATATTGTGTTTCAAGTTGTGAATTAGACTGTACTTTATTTGACTGGTTGTGTGTAGCTTGGTCAGCTGAAGGCTGCCAGTGACATGCCAATGCGTGGTACATATGTTTGCAAAATGTTTGGTATAGCGCCCTCTAGCGCCCTCCCATGGAAATAATGTAGCAGCCGCCACTGGGACAGCGACTCCTACAGGTCGGTTGGTGCGCCTGCGCAGTAGAATCAGGAAGTGTCGGGGGCAGCGTGAGCCTCCCACGCGTTACTCCTCGCCACTGAGAGATCGAGCTGCGCAGGTGAAAAGATGCGACTGCTGTTACCTCAAGTACCGGAGGGGACTTGTGCTATGTATGACTTAGTCCACATTGCAGCCAGCTTGTGGGAGGCAAGAAACAGCGTTCGTGACAGGGGAGGGTTGAATTGGATGATACGAAATTGGGATGGGAGAAAATATAGAAAATGGAAGAAAAAGTGGATAAAAAAAAAGAGAGTTTGTAAATGCATGTTTTGATATACTGTAGCTTTGCTGTTGTTAAAATTGTCCCCGTTAACTTCAATTCATCAAGTATGGCTACCGTTTGGGATTCTACAACAAAGGGGAATCTTCCTGAATTCAAGGCATCACAGGGTGAGTTGAGGAATTTAAGAGGCTGGGTGAGGTAGCAGGACCGGGAGGCATATCTTCAGCAGGGGGGTGGGGGAGGGGGTCAAAGGAGCAGATTGTGAGCTTAGAGATGATGGAGGGGGCAACTGGAGCAAACCGGTAGAAGCGGCGTTGGGGGTTTGGTCGAGGGATGGAGAGAAGAGGGTCCCAAATAGGGGCTGATGGGGGGTCAGACACAGGGGACAGTGATTTATTAATAGTGGTGATTTTGTCTGCTAAAGAAAAATTTAAGGAATTATCCGCATGCTTCACTAATGGGAGCTGTTGTGCACACCAGACGTGGCTCATTGGAGGGCGAGCGAGGAAATCTGCGCTGAGGCTCTCGGCACACTGGACGCAGACTCTCACTCGCAGTGTGGTGTGTTTTCTCAAGAGCCATCGTATGCCTCTCACATCAGGTTCATTCTGTCCCCACTTCCTATGTGTTTCGGGTTCCGTTCCTTATATTGCATAGGCTGTGTGTGCTATTAGTTGAAAGTCAGTTGCGGCGTTTCCTTTTTCATTTGATAGCCAATTTGACTAATTTCTGTATAAAAAAAGATAATTTCCTGTTTCTTGGTTATACTTGAAAAAGACCGGAAGGGTCGAAACGTCGTACTATCTGCTGTTGGACACATTTCTTTATTTGAAATATTTATTTCGAACATGTAATAATAGTATACAAACTAAGAGTAACTGAACTTTGTGTGTGTGTGTGTGTGTGTGTGTGTGTGTGTGTGTGTGTGTGTGTGTGTGTGTGTGTGTGTGTGTGTGTGTGTGTGTGTGTGTGTGTGTGTGTGTGTGTGTGTGTGTGTGTGTGTGCCTGCCTGCATGCACACGTGTGTATCTGCGTGCACGAGTGTGTCTCTGCATGCTTGTGCCTGTGTGTGTTCGTGTGTGTGTCTGGAAAATGGGAATGTGTAGCGTTAAGTCACCTCATGTGATCTTCAGGGAGCTTTTCACGAGTTTCACTTGCCTCCCTGTTATTCAGTCAGTGGATAATTTTTAATGAAAATTGCTTTGATAAGATATTTCATAGGCTGTTGCCGTGGGCACTGGAATGTAAATGGTTCAGAGGGGGTGTGTACTGTATTAAACAGATAATAGCTGAGTGTGGCGGCAATACTCCGTATATATTCACCATTTATTTTCCATAGAGCCTCTCCTACAACGATATACAACAATAGCTTAATTGCCAACTAAAGAATCAGCCACACTGGCACTGCTGTGATTGGCTCAAGTTTTGTTCAAGACACCCTGCTGAACTTTCCTAATGTATAATGTTACATGAAGGTATGTGCACATATTTATCCTCAGCGAGATAGTGTATGTATCAGTAAAACATTGTACAAAAAGAAGTAGAACGACTACTTAAGGTATTATATATATAAAATAATTAGCCTTTGTTCATAGCAAACATAATTATTCATAAAACATGACCTCGACTGTCCTTGCTCTTTCTTTTGAAATAAAGAGGGAGTTCTTTTTTCACAAAACTGGGAATGATCATGCTTAAATTAGTCTCATTCACACACACACACACACACACACACACACACACACACACACACGCACGCACACACACACATGCACACACACACAGACACACACACACACACACACACACACACACACACGCACACACACACTACCGATCAGCTCTGTTTGTTTCGAGGCAGAGCAGTGTAGGAAGGAGAGCGGCATGGAGAACCTGAGCCATCCATTTTTCTCATACAGTCAGTCGCACTGACATCCAAGCAAAGGTTGACCATAGCCATAAATCACATGGCACAATGGCAGGACATGTTGGGCCGGTCCATCATTGCTGAGTTTTGTTTTCTCATTGCAGTTTGGCAAATTGCAGTTATTAATGGGAGAAAGCATAGTTTGCAGCCCTCATTAGATGTTCCCACGGCGCATTTGATGGATTAAGACAGGCCTAAGGCCTTGTCTGCCACACCCTATTAATATGAGCCAATTAAATGCCAGGCACTCGGCAACCTCTGCACAATGGTCTATGTGTTCTTGCAATGATAACCCAGTCCTCTGCTTCACTGCACAAAGCTTTTGATGTCAAGACACAATGCTTAGACACTGCAATATAGGTCGACCTATGAATTGGTACCAATAGGATGTTTTGCAAACTATGGTTATCGGTGGAACTTGGCTCTGATAGTGACCGATGGCATCGCAGCCTCCACCGGAGGCTCCATACACAAAGACAAGTAATGTCATAAATTATGTTTAAATAAAAGTTTGCTTTATATAAGACAGCTTTATTCATAAATGATGAGTATGATAAGGTTGTTGGTTATAGTATGCCATTATTAATGCATTAGACTGAACATAACTACTGCTCTGCAGCAAGCATGCTTGTAGAACCTAGCACAACAAACCTAAGGCCAATGGCCATATCAGATCATTTCAGCACTGAAAATATCTGTGTGTGTGTTTGACTTCTCATAATAATCTAAAAACAACCAAAGGCCAAAGACACAGACGACATTGGTAACTGCTGTACTGATGTAGCCATAAATGCTAATGTTTCAATGTAATGTTGGACTACATCTGTCCCGGGGGAAACGTTGAAACAGCGTGATTTTACAGAAAAGCTGACAAGTGGCATTCAAGTCATATCTGACCCGTTTTTAATTTAATTCTCCCCCACAAAAGTTATCTCTCAAATATATAATTCAACACTATCAGCCCCGTGTCCATGATACAAGACAGGCAAACAGGGAGGAATATAAACCATTCAGTGTTACTTTACTTACCAATTTGGTGTTCTCTCTTCCAAATAATCCAGTCACGTAACTATCCATTCATGGAATGACATCTCACACTTTAGGATCCTCCTTACCCCAGGAATACCCATCACCAACATTAAAGAATGGCAATGTCATGTTAATGATACCACAATAGAAGTGATCCTGGCCAGTCATAAGCCACAAAAAAGCACAACCCCCATTGACAACTTCAAACCATGTAATCCACCAAAGCACACTTTTACAGATCTTGTGTATTGATATCAGACAGACTTTCGCATCTGCAGAGTTCCACGTTTCCATGGTCACTTAGGGGCTTGACACGAAAGCTATGTATTCATTCAATATAAAGTTAATACAACCAAAACAAACCACAACGTCCGGTCAGTTTTTTTTTGTTTTAATCCACTTTTTCTCCTTATTTTTTTTATTTTTCTCCCATCCAAATTTCGCCTCGCCAATTCTCCCTTCAATTCTCCCCTCCCCTGTCTCGAACTTTGCTAGACTATGCCTCCCACTGGTCGGCTGCAGTGAGGACCAAGCCTTGCATCACGTGTCCCCTCCGGTACACGAGGAGGCAGCTGTCGCATCTTTTCACCTGAACAGTGCGATCTCTCAGTGGTGAGGAGTAACGTGTGGGAGGCTCACGCTGCCCCCGATACTTCATGATTCTGCTGTACAGGCGCACCAACCGACCTGTAGGAGTCGCTGTCCACAACGTCCAATCCCCACCTACCGGCTTTCCCACCCTCTAACACTGCCAGTTTCTAATGAAGTCAAGGATTATTCATTTTTGACAGTGTCAAATTTGTATTTGAATCGGCTGATTAATGGTCAATCTGCTTTTCCCTGCTCCAAGCTATTGTTATTATATCAGCCTTTACAAATCCACTGTCAGTCGACCTCTACTGTGCATACTATAGGCTTGTTTTAAGAAAACGTATGCTGACACACAACAATAATTATTTGTCCTTCTTAATGATTTGTTCCTAAACATAGATGGTAGATGCACTCTTATCTTTGACAGGAAACTATTGTTTTTGGGCTGGAAAATCTTATCTGTGTCCACTATCCCCCTGGTGCTGGAGCCAGTCCTACAGCAACTGCTGCAGTCCCTGATGTAAGAGGCATAATGATATATCTGCTGTGTATTTGTATGTGGCATTTGACAGTAATATCAGTCTAGCAGAAAGGGACATGTGGCTGTGAGCACAATATAAATGTGTCTGTTCTGCTCAGCTTGCTTCAACGCAGGGCTTATAACACAGGAAGGATCGATATGTATCTGCTCAGCTTGCTTCAACGCAGGGCTTATAACCCAGGGAGGATCGATATGTATCTGCTCAGCTTGCTTCAACACAGGGTTTATAACACAGGAAGGAGCGATATGTATCTGCTCAGCTTGTTTCAACACAGGGCTTATAACACAGGAAGGAGCGATATGTATCTGCTCAGCTTGCTTCAACACAGGGCTTATAACACAGGGAGGATCGATATGTATCTGCTCAGCTTGCTTCAACACAGGGCTTATAACACAGGAAGGAGCGATATGTATCTGCTCAGCTTGCTTCAACACAGGGCTTATAACACAGGGAGGATCGATATGTATCTGCTCAGCTTGCTTCAACACAGGGCTTATAACACAGGGAGGAGCGGTATTGCACTGTGCTAGCATTGGAACATAAATGTAAGCTTCCCTGTTTAATGTAAGCCCTGCTAAACCTGGAGTGTTCACCATGCCAAACAGACCTTACTCGATATATCCAGGTTTCAAGTTTCAAGTTTATTTTTAAGTTGTTGTCATACAAAAATACAGAATACTTTTATATTAAATGCTTTTTTCTGTTATGCTCCTGAGAGTGTGCTAGATAAAAATAGATAAAGTATCAAATAGAAAATCAAAAGTACGTAAACAAAGTGTAAACAAAAGTGTCCAATATACATATATACAATATACAATACAGAGTAGAAAACATTTGTAACTGAGTTACAATACAATACAGTATACAGTACAACAAAAAATATATTTAACTGGGACAAAGCACACGGTCATCCCTGGTCAAGAGAGATGTCCATGATTTATTCTTCTGCTGACTTTTTATCCTGTGTATCAACAATCCATCAGGATAAGTGGAAGGTGGAGATATGGGGAAAACCTAAACTTAGAAAATATGTTAAAAATTTGTATTTTACTGAACCTTATGTAATGTTAAACTTAAAGAGAAGACGGAGGTCTCTGTGTGCCCAGTTGAGGTCTGGCACCCTGCCATTGGCTGTGGCAGTGGGTAGATTCCAAGGTAAACCTGAGGAGGAGCGGTTGTGTGTTCTATGTGATCTGGGAGTGGTGGAAGATGAATATCATTTCGTTTTTTATTGCCCTTTGTACACCGATTTGAGGAGGGCTTTATTTGAGAAGCTTCAAATTGTAAATCCGGATTTGTTTTGGCAGTCTGAGAGTTGTATGTTGAGTTTTTTTTTTGTGGAGGACATCTTCAGTTTTGCAGGATTTTTGGAGAAAGCATGGCACAAAAAAAGCATTGAGACAAAACACACTATATCCTATATAATTGTATATGAATTCCTCTTGTTTCTTTGTTTACATATATTGCTTACAGCTTGTGTTATATTATGTGTTATTGTATTTTCTTTTTTTTGTGGCCATCTTGGTCATAATTTGTCAAGTAATTTGTCAAGTATACTTTTATATACTTATTGTTTATGTGTCTTGTAAGCCCATATGGGCTGGGCATACACCTGTATGTAAGACACGGAAGAAAAAAAACATCAAATCAAATCAACAATGCAGAAATGGGATGAGATACAACTTGGGGTAAGGTGCAATGAGGTATGAATTGTAGTGCAAATCTCTTTACCAATAAATATAAAGTGTGTTAAATTGTCTAAAGTGGGTGCTACAGTGAGTTGTTTATTTAAAGTGAGTGTGTACGTGTGGATGTGTGTGCTGTGAGTGTATTTGATGGTTTGTTACATAGTGTTATTGTCGTTGAGCATCCTGATGGCTTGGGGATAGAAGCTCCTTCTGAGTCTCTCTGTACTGACCATGAGACTCCGGTATCGCTTGCCTAACCGCAGCAGTTCAAAGAGGCAGTTGTTTGGGTGACTAGAGTATTTGATTATTCTCTTAGCCTTACCCCTGCAACACTTGTTGTAAATGTCTTGGAGAGTGGGAAGCCCACCTGCAATTGTGCGTTCGGCTGAACGGGCCACTCTCTGTAGTCTGCTACGGTCTTGTGCTGTGCTATTCCCAAACCAGGAGGTGATGTTACCAGTCAGGATGCTCTCTATTGTGCCTGAGTAGAAGTTCTTAAAGATCTTCGGACTCACTTTGAACTTCCTTAGGCGCCTAAGGAAGTAGAGGCGTTGCCGTGCCTTCTTGACTACACTGTGTGTGTTCCATGTCAAGTCCTCGGATATGTGGACTCCGAGGTACTTAAAACTGTTCACTCTCTCGACCGGTGCCCCGTCGATGCTGAGGGGGCTGTAGTCCTTGGCCCCCGACCTCCTAAAGTCCACAATCATCTCTTTTGTTTTGCTGACGTTCAGGGAGAGGCAGTTCTCCTGACACCACCGTGCCAGATCCTCTACCTCTTCCAGGTACGCCCTCTCACCGTTTGCAGAGATCAGGCCCACCACTACTGTGTCGTCAGCTAATTTGATGATTGTGTTGTTGTTCCGCTGTGCCACACAGTCATGTGTGTACAGCGAGTAGAGGACAATGCGAGTTGTGGTGACAATGAAGAAATATTTATTGACTCAAGAAACTTAAATGCTCTTATTATCTACTGAGAAAATACACAAATATGGAGAAAGAACATAGCTTTTCTGTTATTTCCACAAAATGGAAACATCAATCTCTGTTCCTGTTGCCCACTTACGGTATAAACAGAAAAGTAAAACTACAAAGCCAGACTGTCCAGTGCTGGGCCCCGTTCCCCGTACCTGGATAACTGAGTTAGCCGGATAACTTTCGGTTAAGTCTGACTTAAGCCGGACTTTCCGGCTCCCCGTACCTGGATTGTCCAAATCACCATGACAACAGATCCAAAAGTTTGAGCCTGGTCGAAAGCAGGGTTTAAGTTCAAGTTAGCCGGATGAAGCACAGCCACGCCCCCACAAAGAAAGTGACAGCGCGTTTCCTGAAATTATCCCCACAGTCTAGGATCTGCTTTATACCATTCTGAATTACGTTTTTGTGCTCCATTCTTCCAGAGGGGGCTTTTGAAATGTAAAATATACCCAAAATGCTGATACTAAATTCACTTTGTCCTAAATAATGCACGTTATATATACCGTGGCGCTCGCTCGGTGCGATGTACACATTATGTGGTTATTTTAATTGTAACTGGGATTAAGATGTCTGATGAGATGCGCTGTTTGACGGATTTGAGAAATTGAATGAGCCGTTGACGTCACATTAATGAATGAGGATAAAGAGAGAAAACTTCATTCAAAATAAAGAATATTCTAAACACGGGTCTCTCGTTCATTAATGTATAAACAATGAATTTATCCCATCTGGCACAGTGGCGCAGCGGTAGTGCTCAATCCTGCCAACCCAGCGACCGGTGTTCGAATCCCCGTGTTTCCAATATAATTTTTTGGAATATAATATTAATGATTATACGCCAAAGTAGCCTAGTTGTAAGTTAAAATATTATAAATCTACATGCATTGAGGATGTCATTCTTTATATAGCTCTCAACGTGCACCAAATTGAATTATTCCTACATCGCAAAAAGAAGGAAAAGACCGGGTTTCGAACCCCGGTCGTCTGCGTGAAAGTCAAAAGAAGAACCCGTTAGACCACAGTGGAGATAAGTAAAAGATTGACCATACATCAATCAATGGGAAGAGAGCCGTATCGTTATTCTGTATAACAGTTCAACTAATTATTTTCGCTAGCAAGATCTCATTTGATTATTCAATCCAGCAGGCAAGTTTAAAGAAATATAATCTGATTGATTGAGGTAATGAGGGACTTAAAATTAGCCTATAGATAACGCATTTAACTTGTCGGCGAGGCGATTGAGCCGTACTGCAATATGTTACTAAAGTTTTAAATCAATTAATCAATCAATGCCGCTAGAGAATCAGGATCTCTGCTCTCGACACTTGCTGCCTTCTCGGCTGAGGCGGGGACGCGCACTTATCCTGGGTCTCAAGTCTGGCTTGAGTTAACGAGACTGAATCCACCTTCGAGGAACAGGAAAATCCCGGCTTCAAACATCGGGTTAACTGAATCTGGATAATGACATCTTGATCGACTTAGTTGAACCAGGTACGGGGAACGGGGCCCTGGTCTGACAAAGCAACTAACAGCCTGCAGGGAGGTCTGGAGGCCTGGATGACTATGGCGACACGGTCACTGCTTACATTGGATTCTCTATTGATGCTCGTATTCTCTGTAAGACTATTCAAAGTTATTAGAAAAACCGTGGCTCAACAAAGATGTCAAGGATGAACTAAAGGCACAATCCCTAGCCTACAAATCAGGTCTAGATATCACCTGGGAAAATCGATCAAAGATGCTAAAAGCAAGTACAGGGGGAAAAACCAGAAAGGCACCTAAATTGCAACGACACAGCAAGTAGGGAAAGGTTTAGAATATAGAATATATCACCTCTTATAAGAGGAAGGCGTCCATAATGGACTGTGTGGAGACATTGCCAAATGACCTTAATAAATTCAATGTCAGGAACTCCGACCCATCAGGCTCTCAGCACCATAACTCTGCTAACCAGACTGTCCTCAAACTGTCTGAGGAAGAGGTGAGAATGACATTTGCCAAGACGAATGTGTGGAAGGCCAGTGGACCAGATGCTATTCCATCCACGACTGTCAAGTCCTGTGCAGCACAGCTTGCACTTGTCTTCAACGACATTTTCAATATCTCTCTAGAGCACTCCATTGTACCAACATGTAATAAGGAATCAATTATCACACCAGTGCCTAAGAAAACCCCAGTTACGTGCTTAAATTACTACCGACCAATCACACTCACCTCCATAATCACGGAATGCCTGGAGCATCTCGTCAAAGACGCCATCAAATCACTAATCAATCTAGAACCACTTCGTTGAAGATGCAGCATTCCTGGCCCTGCACACGGTCGCTGCACATCTGGAGCATGCATACTTTTTTATAGACTACAGCTCGGTGTTTAACCTCTTAAGCCCGATCAGCCCGGTACCGGTACAAGATTTATTTCACGTGACAAATATATCAATAGTATTAACCCTAACATGGAAGAAAAATACTTCCCAAACGTCAGTGAATACCACGACCACAACACCAGAGGAAGCTCAACAAATCATGTTAAACCCAGATTCGGCTCAAACAAGGGACTAAACACGTTTCGCAATTATGCCACATCAATGTGGAACGCCCTACCCAAAGCTGTAAAGGAATGTGAATCCCTACCCACATTCAAAACCGCTCTTAGAGAGCACCTACGGGAGGCTGCAATTCGAAACTGGCCACCGTAAATGTCCAAACCCCCCCACCCCCTCCTAATAGACAGTCTCCTCCCCACCGCATGTATATTCTCTCCCCACCGTATGTATATTTCTCTCCCACCCACCCACCCACCCCCTCCTAATGTACAGTCTCCTCCCCACCGTATGTATGTATGTATCTTTCTCTGGTCTGCATCTCCTTAACAATTATGTGTATTGAGCCGTACTGTATTGTACCCATTCTGCAATCTGTTAAATAAAGTTTTCATTCATTCATTCATTCATTCATTCAACCCTATCAAAACAGCAGTCAGAGTCTATATTTTTAGCAGTTCGTTTGTTTATCAATGATTATGTCTGTAATCATTAACATTGAATGAGTGTTATTAGCGAAATATGAGCTTATAAAAATCTCTGCGCATTGCACAGGAAACCAGATGATGCGAGGACATGACACCGTCATGAAATGGTTGTAGTCCTAAGAAAGAGGAGAGCCATGTATTTCGATGGACATCGACATTTCATAAAACTACACTACCCAGCTCACATCAGCCGGAGTCAAAGCTGCACCCGATTGACATAAAAAGATAATATTGACGTGAAAATCGTAATTATATGCCATTATGCCATAAAATACAACGTATATGTTTCTTTACCTTTCTGTGATTGTCTAGAAGATAACTGTCACAATCCGGTAAAAATGGCAGAGCTATGGACATTATACAAAAGTAACTGTACTTACAGTAGATTTCATTCACAGTATTTGCTGCCCTGGCCGCCTGGTGGTACTAAATCCAGATTTTATTCTGCCATTGAAAAGAGGAGATTTGGGCCGATCCATAGATGTATGACTTGGCCATAATAAGGTAATTTATAGGCCTGATATTCTATATTCATATTTCAAATAGCATGTGTCCGGATGGCAAAATTCAGTACTGTATCTACAAACAACCCTGTAAATCATCTGCCCTTTATTAATTTGCTTAGATCTTTGATACACTCAAGAAGGTTCTGAATGAGCTCAGTGGCAATTTTCCACTTTTGGTCAATATTAGGATGGTGTTATTCATCGTCAAAGATGGAAAGAAAATAAATACATAATCATTTATATTCTCCTTTGGTTCATTACAATTTACTCAAGTATAGTAACATACACAATATTTCTGACACTGGGAATACATTCCCTGAGGTCCATAGATGTCCCTAGATACCATAACATGCAAATGGACATTGTAGAAGTGGAGCAATCTTCCATTTACTTGGGTATGTACTTTTAGGCAAATTTTATGAAAATATGGCTAGGGCTTAAGTGGTTAAACTGTCCCTCCAAACTTGTCATTAAACAACATAATCTGGGTCTTGACGACCACGTACATATGTGGATTTTAGACTTTTTAATGAACAGACTACAAAAGGTGATCGAGGATCAACAATTGCATGTCTTCCACACTGGTGCTGAGCACAGGCTTCCCCCAGGGAGGAGAGCTAAGCCCCCTAGTATATTCTCTATGCACATACATGACTGTACTGCCTTATATGTGAATTCCAATTTGATTGTAAAATGCACAGATGATAAGACTGTAATCTGGATCATTACTGCAACGATGAATCATTGTATAGGGGCAAGGTTGTATGCCTTGTTAGTTGGTGTGACAAAAACAACCTAGATCTAGAAAGATATTCACTATGAATTGAAAATGGGGGACCCTGACGTAAACAAGACAAACGTCTTTCTCTGGTCTGCATCCCCTTAACAATTGTGTGTATTGAGCCGTACTGTATTGTACCCATTCTGCAATCTGTTAAATAAAGTTTTCATTCATTCATTCATTCATTCAAAGAACAAAGTGGAGCCCACTGATTGAGAGGGTCCACTGTTTTATATTCCTTGGAATTGATATTGCACATGATTTGTCACCAACACAAACACAACAACAATGTATTTATTAAAACAGCTTAAGACATTTGGCACGGGGAAGTGTTCTAAGTAACTTCTATAGATGCACTATAGAACATATTTTAACGCTCAATCACCATATATGGTACCATGAAATACAATAGTATTTTGTTTATTTTATATAACCCATACAACAAAGGGTCCCCGGGGTCCCCATCGTCAATATCTGACATAGTTACCTCCACCAGGTGTAATCATGTAATTGGTTGCATGTGTCTGTGCATGATTCTATTTTTATCTTGCAAACTACAGGGCTGATTTGAATGAAACATTGCACATAGGCTGACAGTAGGCCAATTATGGGATATTTTTCCAATCCTTCAACAACAAGTATTATATTTGAATTCATGTCCATCATTGTCCATTGCAATATATATTTACTATGAAGTTACACATTTTTAACACAAGAGGATAATACCATAGGTTTGCTGCTCAGAGCCTCCAGGAATCAGCTCTCTTGCCTCTGTTTACAACATGGACATTGTAGTGCCGGAGGAAAAATGAATAACGTAGGCAACATAATGCTTGTTTAATCTACAAAACAACTTCAGTCACTTCCAAAACATGAGCACATGTAGATCGCCAGAACTGTATAACAACACAGGAAGTGCAACAGCAATAAATGTCCCCTCTGGCCGCAGTGCCAGATCAGTAGTTCCCTCCCACTACACAACACAGTAAGAGGAGAACACGAACCCATAATGTAGTCACTACACCAGCCCCCCCAGTGTTCACCTCAATATTCGAAATCCTCGCGGCGAGGAGGGCATATGGCCCGGCCCCTACGATTGTAGGTAAAGTCAGGAGGTGCGGGAGGAGACCGACATTGCAGGATGGGGGGCAGTGACCAGACGCTCGCGAGCTGCGGGGGGTCTGAGGGGTCGGAGGGGGGAATGGCCACGGCATGGCAGGGGAGGTAGGACCGGGGGCCGGCCTCTGCGTGGCGGCAGGGCCAAGTCCAGGGGCAGTTCAAGGTCCAAGTGGGCCAGCTTGAGGCGATCCACGGACACACACTCTGGCCTACCCCCCATGTCGATCACAAAGTTCTTGGCCCTGGCCTCGATGACGTGGAAGGGCCCGTCATAAGGAGGATGTAGCGGATGAAAACGAACTTCGCTGAGTGCAGCTCCGGGGGCATCCTCGAAGTAGGGACACCATGCTGCGTAGTCCGGGACCGGGACGAAGGTCCTGGCGCTGTCCAGCAGGGAGGCGCGCTGAGCGGCGGCAGACCAGGGCTCTGTTGACCTGGGAATGAAGTCACCGGGGACCCGTAGCGGCTGTCCAAACACCAGCTCGGCCGACGACGACTGGCGGTCCTCCTTCGGCGCCGCCCTGAGCCCCAGCATGACCCACGGGAACTTGTCAAGCCAGTCGCCATCCGTGAGGCTGGCTCGAAGGGCAGCCTTCATAGATAGATGAAAACGCTCACAGAGCCCATTTGCCTGCGGATGATAGGCGGTCGTGCAGTGGAGCTTGACCCCCAGACTCTCCGCCACCGCCGCTCACAGTTCCGAAGTAAACTGTGAGCCACGGTCAGAGGAGAGATCAGCAGGGGTGCCATAGCGGGAGACCCACACCGCGATGAACGCCCGGGCCAGGTCGGGGGCTGTCGTTGAGGAGAGCAGAACTGCCTCCGGCCAGCAAGTCGTTCTGTCCACCATTTAGAGATAGTTGTATCCGTGTGAGGGGGGCAGCGGTCCCACCAGGTCCACGTTGACATGATCGAACCTCCGCTCGGGCACAGAGAACTGTTCCAGGGGGGCCTTGATGTGCCGATGCACCTTGGCGCGCTGGCAGGCGGTGCACGTGTCGACCCAGGCTCGACCCATCCCTCTTGAGCTCATGCCAAACAAACTTCTCCGACACCAGTCGTGAGGACGGCATCCTGCCAGGGTGAGACAAGCTGTGTATAGCCTCGAAGGCAGGGCAACGTAATGCTTGTTTAATCCACAAAACAACTTCAGTCACTTCCAGAACATGAGCACATGTAGATCGCCAGAACTGTATAACAACACAGGAAGTGCAACAGCAATAAACGTCCCCTCTGGCCGCAGTGCCAGATCAGTAGTTCCCTCCCACTACACAACACAGTAAGAGGAGAACACGAACCCATAATGTAGTCACTACAACATGGTCATTGCTACAGTATATCAATGCAATAAAAACATTCATGAATTAATGTCCATCGTTGTCCATTTAAGAGGATAGATAATCTCAATCAATAATTTAAATAATTAACCATGCCCCCAGTGTTTAATAGTGTAATAATTTGTAAAAGTGTCTAATGTATAATATTACAATAGTGTGTAATAGTTTGCAATTGTGAGCGTGTTTAACCTCTTAAGCCAGAGCGGTCCGGTACTGGAAAAAATTACCTCTTTACTCAAGAATCAAAAACCCATCTGTATGAATAGATTCACACATATATATATATATATATATATATATATATATATATATATATATATATATATATATATATATATATATATATATATATATATATATATATATATATATATATATATATATATATATATTAGAGGTGGGCATAGATAAAAAAAATTTAATCTAGATTAATCTATCTGCAATCCTGGATTTAATCTAGATTAATCTAAATTCAATGTCAGGAACTCCGACCCATCAGGCTCTCAGCACCATAACTCTGCTAACCAGACTGTCCTCAAACTGTCTGAGGAAGAGGTGAGAATGACATTTGCCAAGACGAATGTGTGGAAGGCCAGTGGACCAGATGCTATTCCATCCACGACTGTCAAGTCCTGTGCAGCACAGCTTGCACTTGTCTTCAACGACATTTTCAATATCTCTCTAGAGCACTCCATTGTACCAACATGTAATAAGGAATCAATTATCACACCAGTGCCTAAGAAAACCCCAGTTACGTGCTTAAATTACTACCGACCAATCACACTCACCTCCATAATCACGGAATGCCTGGAGCATCTCGTCAAAGACGCCATCAAATCACTAATCAATCTAGAACCACTTCGTTGAAGATGCAGCATTCCTGGCCCTGCACACGGTCGCTGCACATCTGGAGCATGCATACTTTTTTATAGACTACAGCTCGGTGTTTAACCTCTTAAGCCCGATCAGCCCGGTACCGGTACAAGATTTATTTCACGTGACAAATATATCAATAGTATTAACCCTAACATGGAAGAAAAATACTTCCCAAACGTCAGTGAATACCACAACCACAACACCAGAGGAAGCTCAACAAATCATGTTAAACCCAGATTCGGCTCAAACAAGGGACTAAACACGTTTCGCAATTATGCCACATCAATGTGGAACGCCCTACCCAAAGCTGTAAAGGAATGTGAATCCCTACCCACATTCAAAACCGCTCTTAGAGAGCACCTACGGGAGGCTGCAATTCGAAACTGGCCACCGTAAATGTCCAAACCCCCCCACCCCCTCCTAATAGACAGTCTCCTCCCCACCGCATGTATATTCTCTCCCCACCGTATGTATATTTCTCTCCCACCCACCCACCCACCCCCTCCTAATGTACAGTCTCCTCCCCACCGTATGTATGTATGTATCTTTCTCTGGTCTGCATCTCCTTAACAATTATGTGTATTGAGCCGTACTGTATTGTACCCATTCTGCAATCTGTTAAATAAAGTTTTCATTCATTCATTCATTCATTCATTCAACCCTATCAAAACAGCAGTCAGAGTCTATATTTTTAGCAGTTCGTTTGTTTATCAATGATTATGTCTGTAATCATTAACATTGAATGAGTGTTATTAGCGAAATATGAGCTTATAAAAATCTCTGCGCATTGCACAGGAAACCAGATGATGCGAGGACATGACACCGTCATGAAATGGTTGTAGTCCTAAGAAAGAGGAGAGCCATGTATTTCGATGGACATCGACATTTCATAAAACTACACTACCCAGCTCACATCAGCCGGAGTCAAAGCTGCACCCGATTGACATAAAAAGATAATATTGACGTGAAAATCGTAATTATATGCCATTATGCCATAAAATACAACGTATATGTTTCTTTACCTTTCTGTGATTGTCTAGAAGATAACTGTCACAATCCGGTAAAAATGGCAGAGCTATGGACATTATACAAAAGTAACTGTACTTACAGTAGATTTCATTCACAGTATTTGCTGCCCTGGCCGCCTGGTGGTACTAAATCCAGATTTTATTCTGCCATTGAAAAGAGGAGATTTGGGCCGATCCATAGATGTATGACTTGGCCATAATAAGGTAATTTATAGGCCTGATATTCTATATTCATATTTCAAATAGCATGTGTCCGGATGGCAAAATTCAGTACTGTATCTACAAACAACCCTGTAAATCATCTGCCCTTTATTAATTTGCTTAGATCTTTGATACACTCAAGAAGGTTCTGAATGAGCTCAGTGGCAATTTTCCACTTTTGGTCAATATTAGGATGGTGTTATTCATCGTCAAAGATGGAAAGAAAATAAATACATAATCATTTATATTCTCCTTTGGTTCATTACAATTTACTCAAGTATAGTAACATACACAATATTTCTGACACTGGGAATACATTCCCTGAGGTCCATAGATGTCCCTAGATACCATAACATGCAAATGGACATTGTAGAAGTGGAGCAATCTTCCATTTACTTGGGTATGTACTTTTAGGCAAATTTTATGAAAATATGGCTAGGGCTTAAGTGGTTAAACTGTCCCTCCAAACTTGTCATTAAACAACATAATCTGGGTCTTGACGACCACGTACATATGTGGATTTTAGACTTTTTAATGAACAGACTACAAAAGGTGATCGAGGATCAACAATTGCATGTCTTCCACACTGGTGCTGAGCACAGGCTTCCCCCAGGGAGGAGAGCTAAGCCCCCTAGTATATTCTCTATGCACATACATGACTGTACTGCCTTATATGTGAATTCCAATTTGATTGTAAAATGCACAGATGATAAGACTGTAATCTGGATCATTACTGCAACGATGAATCATTGTATAGGGGCAAGGTTGTATGCCTTGTTAGTTGGTGTGACAAAAACAACCTAGATCTAGAAAGATATTCACTATGAATTGAAAATGGGGGACCCTGACGTAAACAAGACAAACGTCTTTCTCTGGTCTGCATCCCCTTAACAATTGTGTGTATTGAGCCGTACTGTATTGTACCCATTCTGCAATCTGTTAAATAAAGTTTTCATTCATTCATTCATTCATTCAAAGAACAAAGTGGAGCCCACTGATTGAGAGGGTCCACTGTTTTATATTCCTTGGAATTGATATTGCACATGATTTGTCACCAACACAAACACAACAACAATGTATTTATTAAAACAGCTTAAGACATTTGGCACGGGGAAGTGTTCTAAGTAACTTCTATAGATGCACTATAGAACATATTTTAACGCTCAATCACCATATATGGTACCATGAAATACAATAGTATTTTGTTTATTTTATATAACCCATACAACAAAGGGTCCCCGGGGTCCCCATCGTCAATATCTGACATAGTTACCTCCACCAGGTGTAATCATGTAATTGGTTGCATGTGTCTGTGCATGATTCTATTTTTATCTTGCAAACTACAGGGCTGATTTGAATGAAACATTGCACATAGGCTGACAGTAGGCCAATTATGGGATATTTTTCCAATCCTTCAACAACAAGTATTATATTTGAATTCATGTCCATCATTGTCCATTGCAATATATATTTACTATGAAGTTACACATTTTTAACACAAGAGGATAATACCATAGGTTTGCTGCTCAGAGCCTCCAGGAATCAGCTCTCTTGCCTCTGTTTACAACATGGACATTGTAGTGCCGGAGGAAAAATGAATAACGTAGGCAACATAATGCTTGTTTAATCTACAAAACAACTTCAGTCACTTCCAAAACATGAGCACATGTAGATCGCCAGAACTGTATAACAACACAGGAAGTGCAACAGCAATAAATGTCCCCTCTGGCCGCAGTGCCAGATCAGTAGTTCCCTCCCACTACACAACACAGTAAGAGGAGAACACGAACCCATAATGTAGTCACTACACCAGCCCCCCCAGTGTTCACCTCAATATTCGAAATCCTCGCGGCGAGGAGGGCATATGGCCCGGCCCCTACGATTGTAGGTAAAGTCAGGAGGTGCGGGAGGAGACCGACATTGCAGGATGGGGGGCAGTGACCAGACGCTCGCGAGCTGCGGGGGGTCTGAGGGGTCGGAGGGGGGAATGGCCACGGCATGGCAGGGGAGGTAGGACCGGGGGCCGGCCTCTGCGTGGCGGCAGGGCCAAGTCCAGGGGCAGTTCAAGGTCCAAGTGGGCCAGCTTGAGGCGATCCACGGACACACACTCTGGCCTACCCCCCATGTCGATCACAAAGTTCTTGGCCCTGGCCTCGATGACGTGGAAGGGCCCGTCATAAGGAGGATGTAGCGGATGAAAACGAACTTCGCTGAGTGCAGCTCCGGGGGCATCCTCGAAGTAGGGACACCATGCTGCGTAGTCCGGGACCGGGACGAAGGTCCTGGCGCTGTCCAGCAGGGAGGCGCGCTGAGCGGCGGCAGACCAGGGCTCTGTTGACCTGGGAATGAAGTCACCGGGGACCCGTAGCGGCTGTCCAAACACCAGCTCGGCCGACGACGACTGGCGGTCCTCCTTCGGCGCCGCCCTGAGCCCCAGCATGACCCACGGGAACTTGTCAAGCCAGTCGCCATCCGTGAGGCTGGCTCGAAGGGCAGCCTTCATAGATAGATGAAAACGCTCACAGAGCCCATTTGCCTGCGGATGATAGGCGGTCGTGCAGTGGAGCTTGACCCCCAGACTCTCCGCCACCGCCGCTCACAGTTCCGAAGTAAACTGTGAGCCACGGTCAGAGGAGAGATCAGCAGGGGTGCCATAGCGGGAGACCCACACCGCGATGAACGCCCGGGCCAGGTCGGGGGCTGTCGTTGAGGAGAGCAGAACTGCCTCCGGCCAGCAAGTCGTTCTGTCCACCATTTAGAGATAGTTGTATCCGTGTGAGGGGGGCAGCGGTCCCACCAGGTCCACGTTGACATGATCGAACCTCCGCTCGGGCACAGAGAACTGTTCCAGGGGGGCCTTGATGTGCCGATGCACCTTGGCGCGCTGGCAGGCGGTGCACGTGTCGACCCAGGCTCGACCCATCCCTCTTGAGCTCATGCCAAACAAACTTCTCCGACACCAGTCGTGAGGACGGCATCCTGCCAGGGTGAGACAAGCTGTGTATAGCCTCGAAGGCAGGGCAACGTAATGCTTGTTTAATCCACAAAACAACTTCAGTCACTTCCAGAACATGAGCACATGTAGATCGCCAGAACTGTATAACAACACAGGAAGTGCAACAGCAATAAACGTCCCCTCTGGCCGCAGTGCCAGATCAGTAGTTCCCTCCCACTACACAACACAGTAAGAGGAGAACACGAACCCATAATGTAGTCACTACAACATGGTCATTGCTACAGTATATCAATGCAATAAAAACATTCATGAATTAATGTCCATCGTTGTCCATTTAAGAGGATAGATAATCTCAATCAATAATTTAAATAATTAACCATGCCCCCAGTGTTTAATAGTGTAATAATTTGTAAAAGTGTCTAATGTATAATATTACAATAGTGTGTAATAGTTTGCAATTGTGAGCGTGTTTAACCTCTTAAGCCAGAGCGGTCCGGTACTGGAAAAAATTACCTCTTTACTCAAGAATCAAAAACCCATCTGTATGAATAGATTCACACATATATATATATATATATATATATATATATATATATATATATATATATATATATATATATATATTAGAGGTGGGCATAGATAAAAAAATTTTAATCTAGATTAATCTATCTGCAATCCTGGATTTAATCTAGATTAATCTAGATTAAAATGGCTTAAAAAAAAAAAAAAAAAAACCTGCCGAAGGCATTCAAAATATGTGTGTTCTACCCAAATAATGACCAGAAGAAAGTCCTTACTTTTTCTTTCCTCCTTATGTTTCTCAGGCCAGGTGGCCCATTACACCATGAGCCCATCTCCCGTTTCCAAAATGCATTACAGACTGTTTGAAAAAGCTGTTTTGCTATGTTAATTGGTAATGAAATATCAAAATAATGTTCAATAAGATGTACTTGTGTTTAATAAGTTGTTTTATTCAGAAGTTAACACAAATAAATAATATTACCAGTACAGTACAGTATCTAGCACTCTCAGGAGCAAAACAGAAAGAATCATTTCAAACTTGAACTATGTGACATGGCTTGAATCAACTGCTCCAGTGGAGTTGCTCAGTGGCCAATGGTGTCAACTGTGGTTGTACTGGGCAGCTCCCAGGTGGAACTGTGTGAATGTGAAGCAGGGCGTTCCTGAAAAAGAGCATCTGTGCTCAGCGAACCTACCCTGGGTAAATAAAGGTAAAAAAAAAATGTTTTAGATTAATGCGTTAATTATATTATCCCGCGATACTAGTATAGCGTTAACGCAGCACTTTAACGCCGTTAACGGCCCAGCTCTAATATATATATATATATAAATTGTCAATGAAAAAGTAGGACATCTTGGTCTCGTATATCAGTTTAGACTATACCCTTGAGGCTGCATGTCAGAACGGCTGCAGCAGGAATACAATTCGGGCACTATTGGATTTGCTCTATGTCCCGATTGCGTGTAGCTTTATGCCAAGCAAGCAGTGCAAAAATTTACCGTAGTGGCATGCAGTAATGCGCCTTTCATTTTCGCGGAAATAGGCTGTCTATTGCCATTCTCTTTGACAAACTCTAACCTTAACCAGCTCCTTAACAGCGCCTAAACTTAACCGTTCTAACCTTAACCAACTCCGAAACAATGCCTAACCTTAACCTTAACCATAGAAATTATATTGCCATTCTCTTTGACAAACTCTAACCTTAACCAGCTCCTTAACAGCGCCTAAACTTAACCGTTCTAACCTTAACCAACTCCGAAACAATGCCTAACCTTAATCGGCGAAAGAATACACGTTAAAAAAAAATCACGTTAAAAAATATTTTCGATGGGATTCGAACTCGCCAGCAAACAAGCCATAGGATCCACAGCCATGTGTCCTAGCCAATTGAGCTATTTGTTGGATACTGAATAAGGGGCGGTGACTTATATATATTGAGCTCCGCTCGTGTCGCATGCGCGGGCACCTCACGCCGGCGCACGCACGCACCTGAGCGAGCACGCCGCGGCCGGTGCACGCACGGTAGCATTTGTCTGAAAAGAAGGGCGCTTTACCGCACTAGCGTGCGGTGACGAATGCGGAAGCATTTTTGCACTGCTTGCTTGGCATTAACGTACAGGCGTCCCGATTTCCCACGCTTCAACCTAATGTATTCATTGTCCATTATCCTACAGGCACAGAACAGACCAAAGCACACCCAGTCCATTCCAACACAGTAGTTATAGTTAGTAGACTAGTGCCAGTTTCAGTGGGGGGGAAAGAATCCAGAGTTAGGAACTTGAAGTTGAAGGCAGGACGGTGTGAGACGTTCACGGGTCTTCCTCCTTCGCTAAATGTCCCATGTTGTCTCGTCTCTCCTCACCCATTACATCACGCCATAAATCCATCTCTACAGAATGTATGAATTAATGTTGCGTTTTTTTTTCAAATGCAGCCAAGAGTAAATATCCTAACCCTGTCAAAACAGCGGTAAACGTGCATATTTTCCGCAATACATTTGTTTACCAATGGTTTTAAGTGTTATTAGTGAAAATATGAGTTATAGAAATCTAGTCGGACAAAGGCGAATATTGACACTAGGAAATGTGCACCGCCATTTTGTTTGTAGTCCTATGAGAAGAGGAGACCCAGGACTTTCGATGGGCTTTCGAAAAACGACACTGCCCAGCTCATGCCAGGCCCTGTCAATCATCTGACTTCTGGAATGAACTTTTTTATTTCTCTTATTTTTCTGGATTCTCTCATTTGCATGTTCTTGGTATCTAGGGACATCTATGGACCTCAGTGAATGTATTCCCAGTAGGGCTGACCCCTATTAATCGATTAGTCGACTAATCGGTCGAAAGGAGCCGTAGTCGACTGGCCAACCTCTTAGTCGAATATAATAAAAAAATTTAAATAAAAAATTATATTATAAAATATATATATATAAAATATATATATTTTGTATCATTCTTTCCAAAAGAAAAGAGGCCTAGAAGCGTGGCTAACGCTAATGGCACGCATACCAGAGGCTAACTGCCTACGAAAACAGGCACAGAGGCACTGAAAGAGGATTTCACTCATCTAATGAACACACTAGACCAGTGTTTCCCAACCGGTGGTACGCGTACCACTAGTGGTACGTGGGTGGTCCCCAGGTGGTACGTGAAAAGATTTTGAAAAGTAAAAAAAAAAAAAAAAAAATTATTAGAAATTGTACAGGAAAACTGTACCCACATAATGAATAATGCATAATCTGTAATAATGTAACCAAAATTGGGGGCATTCAAATTAAGTAATCATTTGCTGGCTATAATTATATTATTATTGGCGCTGAGTTCAGCTTCCCGCCCGCCGGCGCCGGACTGTCTGTCAGCTGTCAGGTATTCATTGAAGCGCTGGTGTTTATTGAGATAAAAATCATTATGGATCAATGGCTGAGTCGAGATGGTTCATCCAGAAACAATGTAAAGCATATAAATTATGTTCGCTTTGCAGTTGGATGAATAGACGGATGTCAGTGGGGAAGCACAACTGATTGCGTTTGTGCGTTACAAAGACACTTTGGAGATGAACGAGCACATTCTGTTTTGCAAGAAACTCACGGGGAGAACTACTGGACTGGACGTTTTTAACGTTATTGACAATTTTTTCTCTCAACACAAGCTGGATTGGAAATACTGCTCATGTGTGCACAGACGGCGTCCAGAGTTAAATTATGTTTTGAATGATGCCGTAAAAGTGATCAACTTCATACAGTCCAGGCCTTTGAATCATAGACTGTTTCAGTCACTTTGTGAAGACGGTGGGTCAGACTCAGAACATAAACAGCTCCTGCTTCACACCGACGGTTATCCCGAGGGAAGACGTTACAGCGAGCAGCTGTTCGAGCTGCGGAATGAAGTGAGGGCATTTCTGTCTGAGCACACACACCCCCTTGTGGCGATGTTCGACGACACAGACTGGGTAGCTCGGCTGGGAAACCTCTCTGACATTTTCAGCAAACTCAACCAGCTGAATCTCTCTCTTCAAGGTAAAGACACAACTGTTCTTAGCTTGTATGACAGGCTCAAGTGTCACATTAATTGGTGAGTTACTAACTTTTTTTTAGTCTTTAAACAATGGCTATTATAATTTATATGATTAGTTATGATTGAATATATGATTTAAGTGTCACATTAATTGTCGCATTGGGTCACAAAGACAAAAATCTCCTCTTCTCTATCTCTCCTCATCACTTCTCTCCTTCTTCCACTCCCAGGTTTCACCTTAGCTACACACACACACACACACACACACACACACACACACACACACACACACACACACACACACACACACACAGCCGGTCTGCCACAATATATAGACTATTAATTTATTAATTATACATCCTGGGCATCACCACGATTGATTGCATAGTAGGTGGTACTTTTGGTTGGCTTGAAATGCTTTGGTGGTACAGTACTCAAAAAAGGTTGGGAACCACTGCACTAGACTAGACAAATATCAGAAGATGTATCCATCAGTGGACCAATTGCATGCTTTTGCAGAGGACAAGAAGCCTTCAGTCGACTCCTTCAGACATTAAGCACCCCCCACAGCCCAAATGGAATGATACATTTTTTTTTTATTAATATTTTAAAAACATTATACTTTTTTTTCTTTTTTTTTGTCGACCAATAGTCGACTAACGGCACATTTTTGCCAATCATAGTCAACCATCCAAATCCTTAGTCGGGGACAGCCCTAATTCCCAGTGTCAGAAATATTGTGTCTATTACTAGGCTTGCTTAAATTGTGATGAAACAAAGGAGAATATGAATTATGATTTTTCTTTGCATCTTTGACAGTGAATAATACTATTATTCTGGCCAGAGTGATGCCATTTTGAAACTGAATTCAAATCTGATTGTTGCTAAATGCTCAAAATAGGCGAGACAAACTAACTGCACTCCAATATGCCAATAACGGTAAGTTTTGTGGTATATTATCCAGAGTAATAAGAGATATTAAAAAAAATCATACAGAACCCATTTGCTTTAGTTGACCTCTGGGAAGTGTATTTCTGAAAAAATTCCGTGATGGGGTTGGTTGTCACAATGTGTCAGAGTGTCTTTGATAGGTAATTTCCTCTTAAGCTTAAGCTTCAATTTAATGTAGGAATTACTATTGAAAGATGTTTTGATGATGAGCAATTCACACTAGAGTAAACATTGTGACAACCATCCCGTTCCCCCCTATAAAGAAATTACACAACATGTGTGCATTATCGCTCTGTTCACATTCACATTCGTTGGTGATCAGGGGCAGCTGTTATTTCATCAAATCTCTTAGGCACAGTGTGAGAGTTGTGTGGTGGTTCAGCACACCAAGGACACTTAGTAGACAGTGACGCGGGAACTCATTCTGACTTGGGGGTGCAGGGGTGCGGTCGAGTCAGAGATAAATAATAATAATACCGTCATATTAAATGCATGCGCGAAGCAGAAGACGATTTATTGCAAGCGGCAACAACAAGCATACATCACCAGCCTACCCCACCTGTTGCGCCCCCGTACCAGAACGCTACGACGGACGGGGACGTCTCTAAATGTCGTGCCTTTATTTTTCAATGTTCACTATTCGGACAACAGCCGCACACTTCCAAAGTGATTATACATCTAAAATCGCTTACCTGCTCAAGGGTCCTGCGTTAGAATGGGCGACAGGCAGCTCTCCACTTCAGTCAGTCCTTTATCCATTTTGTCCAGTCTTCTGCCTTGAAGGTGAATTTCTCTGGCGGGGAACTTTAAACTGACTCATACTTTCGCTTTCATGCCGTTAGCGCTAGCTACCCTGCTGTCTCTAAACTCAAACTCAAACTAGTACTAACGTTACTGTAGCAGCCTACTCTAAAGTCTATACCAACGGATTTCAAGTTCCGCGTTGACGCTTCCAGGCCGCGTCTATTCGAATCCCACCGGTGCATGCGTCGGCTACACGCTGTTAATAACACTGCATTATCGAGACAGCGCCCCTATGAAGATCTGGCAATGAAGTAGGGTAAATCTGCAGTGCCGCTTCGCTCTTTGACATTGAGTAGCCTCGGTTACAATGGAATAAATGCCAAAACAACCTTGCAGTTGCAGTTACACTCCCATCCAGCAGGGGGTGCTGCAGCCCCTGCCGCACCCCCCCTTCCCGCGTCCTTGTTAGTAGATATAAATAGTTTCCATGTAGAACTGAAATAAATGCACGCCTGCTTTATTAAGTAATGTTGGATGGCATCTGATGAATACTGAACAGTGTGGAAATGCTGCCCTTATGTTGCAGAATATGCCTGTTTCCTGGCTCCAGTTTCTCATAGGGATTATTTTATATGTGAACTTTCCTGGCATGAGTGCATAACCCATGTAATTAAAATAAATCCACAACTCGGAAGAATCTTTCTGTCATTGGCTGTGCTACGTTTTCCTCCACAAAGCCGCTGACTTATTTACAATTCATCCCAACAACCACCCAGGAAGACCCACTAGCTGCTGATACATTATACCTGGGCTGCATGGTTTTTTAATTGATTGTTTAATGCAACGTAATTACATTAGCTACGGTATGATGCATTCCTTGTTTATGAATCTGTTTTTCATGGGTATGGGTATTATTAAGTGATGTAACATTATGTCGTATATTTATGTATTGCACCAAGGGATTCTGCATAGATGTCTTGCGGTTAGAAAAAAAACATTATTGTTCCCCATGGGGGGCATTGTGTACTTGTTACTAAATTGTGTCGCCACATGGACAGTTTTCCTTTTCTCTCCATCTTCGTATGCCTGTATTATTCATAGATGGGTTTAGATTGCCCCTAAAACTACACATGCCATTTAGCAGAGGCTTGGTACACGCTCTCCCCTGGTGAGTGACACCCTTTCCCACAGAGTAAGTGGATATTTCCACAGACGGGATGTTGAATTCCCCGGAACATGCAAATATAGCAACCCACCTTTCTAGAGAACTCACTGAGAGACATGCATGAGCCCATGCTGCTCCTTGTATCGGTTCATACTAAGTGGTTGGGATTTGCTTCAAGAGCATTTGCTCTGTATTAATGACTTCAGCAAAGTGTATCCATTCAAATGGACTCTAGAGAGAATATCTCTTCAGTCGGCTGATTGAATTAAGATTATTTAATGAGCATACCTAGGTGCAATGACACTAGAGACTACTGGATTACAGTAGTCATGTGTTTTTCCTATGCCCTTGATATGTACCTGGCCCATTATTAGGGGTGGGAATCACCAGAGGCCCTACTACATTATATTATCATAATACTGAAGTCATGGTATGATAGTATTGTGATTTAAAAAAAAAAATACATATATGGACAGCCGAAACCTGACCGATCTTTCGCCGTCAACTGAAGACACACTTCTTCAATCAATATCTGAAAAGAAAGAAAGGAAAAAAAAATCTTACTGTCATGCACTCTTCCTAATACTAACAGGCCACAGCAGCAGCTCTACCATCACGCCCGGCACAGACTGCTGCAGCAGCCCAGTTGACACCGTTTTCAATGGTAACACCAGTGCTTCTAGTGTCAATGCGGAACCTAACCTTCCGCGACCACGGACATGTTTAGGATTAAACCCAACATTCAAAAAACTGCGCAAAATGAACTTCTATCAAACTGTCAACAATGCCAATGTTCTATGGAATCCTCACTCCAAACCCAAGGGACTGCCTGGAGGACATTTGAATATTCATAGTATTATCCCAAAAAGCTACCAAATTAAACATCTTCTCTCAGACTCTAATCTAGACTTCCTGTGCCTCTCTGAGACATGGCTCCACAAAAACGTCCCATCCGCTGCCTTAACTATACTTGGCTATAATATCTACAGGAAGGACAGAGTTCAAGGAAGAGGGGTGGGGGGGGGGGGGGGTTATGTTCTATGTACGAGAACATATATTATGCGAAGAGATCCAATGCCCCGAGAATGACATCGAATGCATCTGTCTGAATGTCACATTATCTCCAAGAATGTCCTTTGTCTTAATAGGAGTGTATAGGCCACCCTCTGCAAAGTCTGTCTTTCTTGATAACTTCCATGATGTACTAAAGAAATATAGCTCAGGGAAGGAAGTATTAATCCTTGGTGATCTGAACCTAAACTATGAAGATAAGTTAGGTAAAAAAGCACTGAATAGAATCACAAATAAATTTGATCTTACACAGTATGAAAGTAAAGGGGCCCACTAGGATAACTTCCACATCAAGAACTCAAATTGACCTAATATTCTCTAACAAACCTGAGAGAGTGCCTAAGACATTTAACATGATTACAGGCCTGTCTGATCACAACCTAACTAACCCTTGTAGTTAGAAAACTTCCCCAAAATCGAGCACACCTTACCTCCAACACAAAATGTAATACATTCAGAATACCTAAGAGCGACATGACTGAATTTGAAAGTGCAATTAAGAACATCAACTGGAAGGACCTAGTATCTGGGAACAATGTGGATACTGACACACGCATGTTCGTAGATACAATTACAAATACAACAAAATCATTTCTTAAGAAATGCAAAGTAAAAAAACAAAAGCAAACAGACTCTCCCCTGGATTGATGGTAACATAATGAAACTCATGAAGGGATGAGACAATGCCCTGAGAACATATCTGAAGACCAAACTATCAACAGATAGACAAATCTTTGCTTCTTTAAGAAACAGGGTTATAAAAGTGATCAAAGCTGATAAAGCAACCTTTTTTGTAAATATGTTGAGCGAAGCTAAGGGAAATCCAAAACAAATCTGGGACAATTTGAAAAGGTTATCAGGCAGCAGCCAAAGTTCAACAAAACAGCTTGAAATTAAAGAGAATGGCTCCCGGATTAAAGAACCAGTACAAATCTTTTCAACTCCTATTTTGTGAACTATGTTAGGATGACAGTGCCCAACAGTCAAACAGGACCACTTATTGCACGTCTGATAGATGAATACCAGCCAGTGTTTTCCCTGATGGAGGTCACTGAAGCCCAAATTAGCAAAATTCTGAAATCCCTCAAAAGCTCTAAGTCTAAGGATGTATTTGGTCTGGACTCACTTTTTCTAAAAAAAAATGCAGATGGATTCACTGAACCATTAACAAAAATAGTGAATGCCTCTATTAAAGAATATAAATACCCTAATGACTGGAAGACAGCCATTGTTATACCAGTCTTTAAATCAGGAGACTCAAGCACAGTGAGTAACTTTAGGCCAATCAGTATATTGCCTGTTATCTCCAAAGTCGCTGAAAAATGCATTATTGAACAGCTAATCTCCCATATTAATAATAGCCCGCACGGTGGTGTAGTGGTTAACACTGTCGCCTCACAGCAAGAAGGTCCAGGGTTCGATTCCCGCTTGGGGACCAGGTTTCCATGATGCCAGTTACCCAGGTGGGGTATCTCCCAGGCCTTTCTGTGTGGAGTTTGCATGTTCTCCCCGTGCTCGCAAGGGTTTCCCCCCCGATAAGATAAACCCAATGGAAAAACATGCACAACAATAGATCGCTAACGCTGTGGCGTCCTTGACGAAGACGGACAGGAGCACTTGGATTGGTCCCCTGGCGTGGCTCACGTTGACGCCTGTCTGCTCCCGGCTGCCCTTGGGGGGGAAGGACGACGGGATGGGTTAATCGCAGATACGAATTGCATGCATGCATCGCATGTGTGCCGATTGATGACCTCTGAGCAGGTCCTAAATTATTATATTATTATTACTCTGCACCCAATGCAATTTGGCTTTCGGACCAACCACTCCACCGAGACAGCCAACTGCTTTCTCCTAGAGAGTATTAAAGAAAAGATGGACAAAGGAGGTGTCGTCTGTGCCATATTCTTAGATTTTAAGAAGGCATTTGACACTGTTAGTCATCAGATACTCCTTTGCAAACTGGCTAACTATATTTTTTCTACTGGCGCACTGAACTGGGTGAAGTCTTGTCTTGCTGACAGAATTCAATGTGTTAGGGTCAGAGGTGAAACATCACCCTTCCTAAGCAATACAATGGGTGTGCCCCAGGGATCAATCTTCGGGCCTCTCCTATTTAGTTTATTTATAAATGATCTTCCATCTGTTTGCGCAGAGTGTGAAATTCAAATGTATGCCGATGACACTGTTATTTATATCCATGCAAATACCAAAGAACTGGCAGCTGTCAAACTAAACGCTGCAATGGTGAATGTCAGCAACTGGCTCACAGAGTCTCAACTATGTCTTAATGTGAAGAAGACAGTTTGTATGTACTTCACAAAATCCAATCCAACATATGATAATCCTGGAGTGTTTGTTGCTGGAGAGCCAATTCAAGTAGTCTCACAATTTAAATATCTTGGTATTATCCTTGACTCTACATTATCATTCAAAAAGCAGGTAAAAAGAGTAACCCAGACTGCCAAATACAATTTGTCAAATTTGAGATTCATGAGGAACTGTTTAACATCCACGGCTGCCCTTCTTTATATGAATGCAATGATCATTTCCCATCTCATGTACTGTATGACTAGCTGGACCCATGCACAAAACACAACCATGACACCCATTCTCTCTCTGTATGTGAGAACTGGGGTCTGGAGCACAGCCCAATTGCTGAATACACGAGAAGAGATAGGAGCGGTTTCAAGGGTGTTTAATGTCAAATGAGCAACACAGGAATTGGGGGGAATAGAACAGGGTTATGTTCTGTCTTGTGGCTGCCGCGGCGGCAGTGAGCGAGCAAGCGGTCCTGGTGCTTGTCTTGGAAGCTGCTGGGTTGCAGCGGGAGAACAAGTGTTCCTCTTCGGGGACAGGTGACATCCAGGCAGGGACGGCGGTCCTTTGGGGCACAGGAGAGAAACAGGTTAGAGTAGGCAAATACATGGTTGGTATCTACCAGAGCTTTCGGCAGAGACGTCGTACCTGGGCAGTGGTAATTAATACCACGACAGCTTCTGGTCAGCGTCGAGGTGTAGAAGTAGTCCCCCCATCAGGGAAGGATTGAGTGCAGCTGTGGAGAGTGGGGTGCCTGACCGCGTGCGAATTAGGGGGATGAAATACAGCTGGGCGTATGAGGGTAAAGGAAGGGGTGACTGGAGAAGGAGAGGATGAGGAGGAGTGTGCAGTGGATGGAGAGGGGGATGAAGAGGAGCGTGTGGATGACGTGAGGGGAAAAGGAGGGGGAGTGAAGTAGCTGTGATTATGACAGGCCCAGGCTTGTCAGGGTGAGCCCGATGAAAGACCCGGACGAGATCCGGGTCCAGGATCATCGACCGGGAGATCCAGCTCCGCTCCTCCGGGCCGTAGCCCTCCCAGTCGACCAGGTACTGGAAGCCGCGGCCGCGTCGCCGCACGCCCAGCAACTCCCGGACCACGTAGGCCGGGTGGTCGTCTATCACCAGCGGAGGAGGGGGCTCTGGAGCAGGGGGAGACAGGGTACTGGAGACCACCGGTTTGAGCTGGGAGACATGGAAGGAAGGGTGAATGCGCATATGGGGGGGAGCTGGAGCTTGACAACAGAGGGATTTATGAGGGACAGGATCTTGTAGGGCCCCACGAAACGGGGGGTTAGTATCCGTGAGACGGATTTGAGTGGCAGGTCCCGAGATGAGAGCCATACCATCTGACCTGGTACATAGGCGGGAGCCGGGGTCCGGTGGCGGTCGGCGAAGCGCCGGTTCTGGTCCGCAGTTCGGAGCAGCGCAGCCCTCGTCTCCTCCCAGATCGTCCTGCAGCGACGGAGATGGTCTTTCACCGACGGCACGGCAATCTCCTCTTCCTGGGCAGGGAACAGTGGGGGTTGGTAGCCCAAAGATGACTCAAAGGGGGACTGACCTGTGGCCGCCGAAGACAGGGAATTGTGGGCGTATTCGACCCATGGCAGGAAGGCGCTCCAGCCGGAGGGGTCGCGGGCTGTCACGCAGCGGAGTGCGGATCCCAGGTCCTGGTTGGCCCGCTCCGACTGGCCGTTGGTCTGTGGGTGGAACCCGGAGGAGAGGCTGACCGTGGCCCCCAGAGCCCGACAGAAAGCCCTCCAGACCTGGGATATGAACTGAGGGCCCCTGTCGGAGACGATGTCTGCCGGGATCCCATGGAGTCGGAAGACGTGGAGTACCATCAGGTCAGCAGTCTCTGCAGCAGAGGGGAGTTTGGGAAGAGCAACGAAGTGCACAGCCTTTGAGAAACGGTCAACAATGGTGAGGATGGCAGTGTTACCGCGTGAGAGGGGAAGGCCGGTGACGAAGTCCAGGGCGACGTGCGACCAGGGCCGACCGGGGACTGGGAGCGGACGAAGGAGCCCGGCGGGCGGTCGATGGGAGGCCTTCGCACGAGCACAGACGGTGCACGCCAGGACGAAAGCGCGGGTGTCCTCTATCATGGTGACCCACTAGAAGTGCCTCTTCAGCAGGGATAGTGTCCGGTCGATTCCCGGGTGGCATGCGAACCGGGAAGCGTGAACCCACTCGAGCACCTGGGAGCGGACAAGGTCAGGGACAAAAAGCCGGTTAGGTGGACCGTTACCTGGGTCCGGCTGGGCACGCTGTGCCTCCATGACGATGGCGGTGGCCACCAGACAGGAAGTGGAGAGGATGGTGTCGGGGTGTGTGGGACCCTCCTCAGGGACGAACTGCCGGGAGAGGGCGTCTGGCTTGGTGTTCTTGGAACCAGCCCGGTAGGTCAGGGTGAAATTAAACTTAGCGAAGAACAGCACCCAGCGAGCCTGGCGAGAGTTCAGGCGCTTGGCCGTTGAGACGTAGGCGAGGTTCTTGTGGTCCGTCCAAACCAGGAAGGGGACCTCCGATCCCTCCAGCCAGTGCCTCCATTCCTCCAGGGCTAGCTTGACCGCCAGGAGCTCCAGGTTCCCGATGTCGTAGTTGACCTCGGCTGGGGTTAGGCGGCGTGAGAAGAAGGCGCAGGGGTGCAGCTTCTGGTCGGTGGCGGAGCGTTGGGAAAGAACCGCCCCCACTCCGGTGCAGGAGGCGTCCACCTCCACCACGAACTGGCGGGACGTGTCCGGCTGGACGAGGATGGGAGCGGTGGTGAAGCGCCGGCGCAGCTCGGCGAAGGCGGAGTCCACTGCGTCGGACCAGACGAAGGGCACCGAAGGCGAGGTGAGTTGGGTGAGGGGCGCCGCGACTCGGCTGTAGTCCCTGATGAAGCGCAGATAAAAGTTGGCAAATCCCAGGAAGCGTTGGAGCTGTAACGTTGGTGGGACGGGGCCAGTCGGACACCGCTCTGATCTTCTCGGGGTCCGCCCGGATCTTACCGCCCTCAATGATGTAGCCGAGGAAGCCGATGGAGGAGACGTGGAACTCACACTTCTCTGCCTTGACGAACAGCTTGTTCTCCAGAAGACGCTGGAGGACCCGGCGGATGTGCTGGACATGCTCCTCCATGGAGCGGGAGAAGATCAGGATGTCGTCTAAGTAGACGAATACGGAGCGGTGGAGTACGTCACGGAGAACGTCATTGACGAGGGCCTGGAAGACAGCAGGGGCGTTGGTCAGTCCAAAGGGCATTACCTTGTACTCGAAGTGGCCGAGTGGTGTCTTGAAGGCCGTCTTCCACTCGTCTCCCTCCTGCATGCGGACAAGGTGATAGGAGTTCCTGAGGTCCAGTTTTGTGAAAATGGTGGCACCTTGCAGGGGCTCAAAAGCAGAGTCGATTAAAGGCAGGGGGTATTTGTTCTTTACCGTGATGTTGTTGAGACCCCGGTAATCGATACAAGGGCGAAGGGAACGATCCTTCTTGGAAACAAAGAAGAATCCTGCACCGACAGGAGAGGAGGAGGAGGGGGTGATTATGCCCGAGGCCAAGGATTCCTGAACGTACTTCTCCATTGATTCTCTCTCTGGGCGCGAGAGGTTGAACAGGCGACTAGCGGGGAGTGGCGCTCCGGGGAGTAAATCAATGGCGCAGTCATATTGGCGATGAGGAGGCAGGGAGAGAGCCTGTTGTTTGCTGAAAACCGCCCTTAAATCATGGTAGGCCGGCGGAATTGCAGACAGATCAATGTTCTCATTGGGGGGTGCGAACCGGCGCCCTCTAGTGGCGGCCGAGCCGACTGCAGACAAGCGACGTGACAGTGGGCGATCCAGCTGGTCACCAGGCCGGTAGGCCAATTGATAACGGGATTGTGTAACTTGAGCCACGGCATGCCCAGGACAATGGGATTGTGGGGAGAGTTGGTAACGTGAAACCGAATATTCTCGCTGTAATTCCCGGATAGCAGAAGGCGAATGGGGTACGGTGTGGCGAGTAATCCGCGTGAGAAGTATCCCGTTTAACCCCCGGGCGTCACGGGGTATCGGCAAGGCGTCATGTAGCGATGTTGTAACGGGAGACTACTCCGGCGTCGATGAGGTTCTCGTCGGCCCCTGAGTCAACCAGGGCAGATAACAGGAGTGATTGGTTATTCAGACACAGCGTGGCGCGGAATAGCATGTTTGGGCCGGAGCTGGGAGCGATATCAAGACTCGAACAGACGCCCAGCGCTACTGTCGAGCCCCGTCGTTTGGGCGAAGCGAGCATGAGGCAACGGAGTGACCTGTTTGACCGCAGTACAGGCATGCTCCTGTAGCGAGCCTGTGTCGGTGTTCGCTGGGGGGGAGACGTGAGCGGTCGAGACCCATGGGCTCGGAGGAACTATTTTCTTCAGCGCAGGCGGCGTGACGAGGCGGACCGGGTATAGGCGAACGAGCGGTGCTAGCTTTCTCTCAACGACGTTCCCGAAAACGCAGGTCCAGTTCCCTGGCCAAATGGATTAGCTCGCTCAGGGAGGTGGGTCTTTCTTTGGACGCAAGCTCGTCTTTAATGGCGTCGTTCAAGCCCTGGCAAAATGCGCCTCGCAACGGTGTGTCCCCCCAGTCGGAGCCGGCGGCGAGGATGTGGAAATCGATAGCGTATTCGCTTACGCTGCGGCTTCCCTGGCGGATCGAAAACAAGCCGGAGGCCCCCTCTGAGCCATCTGGAGGGTGGTCAAACACTTTACGCATGTCGTCGACGTACTCGGAGTACGAATTGCAGAGGAAGGAATTGTTAAAGTGGAGAGCGGTGGCCCATTTCAACGCTGCGCCTGTGAGCAGCGCCGACAGGTAAGCTACTTTAGACCTATCGCTGTGAAGCGTGTGGGGTTGTTGTTCGAACACTAACGAGCACTGGAATAAAAACGCACGGCATTTGGAGACGCTTCCGTCGTAACGTTCTGGTGCGGGGACATGGGGTTCTCTATGCGGGGGGTATGGGCTGGTAGGCCCTGCTGTGCCAAGTGTGCCTCGATACGTAGATACTGTGTTTCTCGCTCAACGGAGTCGAGGGCGAGAGCGGCCAGCTGCGCCGTGACAGCGTCTAGGGAGTGAGCGAGTTGGTCGACCCGGGCAGTCTGGCCGTTGATGATACTCACAGACTGCTTCTGAAACTTCTTCCATTCCTCGGTCTCATGTACAGCTGGTGCTGTCATCATTAGGTTGTGGTATTCTGTGAGAACTGGGGTCTGGAGCACAGCCCAATTGGTGAATTCACGAGAAGAGATAGGAGCGGTTTCAAGGGTGTTTAATGTCAAATGAGCAACACAGGAATTGGGGGGAATAGGGTTATGTTCTGTCTTGTGGCTGCCGCGGCGGCAGTGAGCGAGCAAGCGGTCCTGGTGCTTGTCTTGGAAGCTGCTGGGTTGCAGCTTGAGAACAAGTGTTCCTCTTCGGGGACAGGTGACGTCCAGGCAGGGACGGCGGTCCTTTGGGGCACAGGAGAGAAACAGGTTAGAGTAGGCAAATACACGGTTGGTATCTAGCAGAGCTTTCGGCAGAGACGTCGTACCTGGGCAGTGGTAATTAATACCACGACAGCTTCTGGTCAGCGTCGAGGTGTAGAAGTAGTCCCCCCATCAGGGAAGGTTTGAGTGCAGCTGTGGAGAGTGGGGTGCCTGACCGTGTGAGAATTAGGGGGATGAAATACAGGTGGGCGTATGAGGGTAAAGGAAGGGGTGACTGGAGAAGGAGAGGATGAGTGTGCAGTGGATGGAGAGGGGGATGAAGAGGAGCGTGTGGAGGACGTGAGGGGAAAAGGAGGGGGAGTGAAGTAGGCCCGTGCTGTGATTATGACACTGTATAAACAGGCCCTCAAGGTGCTGGACCGAAAACCATATACTTATCACCACTGTCACATTCTCAACAAGTACAGAATCCTCAGCTGGGAAAACCTCACAAAATACACTGATGCCTGCCTACTATTCAAGATCTTAAATGGCAAGGCCCCCCCACCCCTCAGTACTTTTATCAAACAAAAAACATCTTATAATAGGTCCACAAGATCTACCCAGAGAGGGGACTGTACTGTGCCGTTTAGGTCCAGCTCCTTCAGTCAGTCCTGTTTTGTAGTCAGAGCCACTCAGTTCTGGAACACCCTACCAACTGAAATAAGACAATGTGCTACCTACCACACCTTTACCAAAAAACTCAAGACCTGGTTATTAACCAATCAAACATGTAATCACTTTTAATCATTTTATTGTGTATTTTATTATTGCTTTTATTATTATGTTGGATTATGTTGTAAATACTGTGTTGCACTGTTAATGTTTCTTATATATTATATTGTCGGTCTCATAACATCCTGCCAAAAGGACTACAGTTGCGAATTAGCCAGCTGGCTAAAACTGACACATTTACAGAAATGTTTATTAATGTGTACTGTCCTTTTAAATTTTTTTACTGAAACTGAAACTGAACATACACTCAATACAATAGCACTCAAGTCTGAACCCTTTTATGAACATTGGGTCTCATTCTCCAACGGACTTACGACAAGAAATTTGCTCTCAGGGCCATTTGAGACATCTTAGGGCCGGTTGTGGGATTCCCCAACCGTCCCTAAGATTGGATTCGGCCGTGACTGAGAGCAGGATTTCCGAGCGCTGAGGAGCACACTTAACGTTAGGTTATGACTATAACCAAGTTCTGTTAACACTAGTGGACGCTCAGCGTCTCATTGCATATATCTCGCTTCAGCATATATATACTGAATAAATTTCAAAATGTACCTTTAAATGCCAGCATTCATCTGGCCACACCCCCATCCGCTTACCTACATAAGCAGGGGTGGTGCCACACACTCATCTCCTTCCCAACAAATTTCACCACAATGAAAAATCAAGGGCCGCAGCGGCGTCTAGACGCTGAGCGGCCACTAGTGTTAACAGAACTTGGTTATAGTCATAACCTAACGTTCTGTATCACACTAGCTCCCGCTCAGCGTCTCATTGCATAATAGGAGCTGAGCGGGAGCTAGAAGCTCGACAAATGTACCCCGCTGAGGCCCCCCACAACCATCAGATCAGGGAGGACCGAGCCCCCCCGACCCCCCCTAATGGAGGGCACCCCCCCTATTGGGGGCTTCACGGGAGGGCGACGGACCCGACCGTGCGAAGAGGCACTCAAGCAACTCAACGCACAGGGTGAGCAGACCGTGGCTTGACCCCATGACTACACACACGCACAAGCCGCATGCCACCCGGGAACGAACGGAGGGAACAACCTCGTTACTGCCCCCAGAATCACGGGGTCAAGGGCAAACCCAACCCCGTGGCAAGGCCGTAGCAGCGGAGCGCGAAGGAAGACCCAGACCCACCAAAGGGACTGGACCCCCTGGAACGGGGGCCCGGAGAAGTCCATGATGCCAGCATCAAGACCCCACCAGGTGGGCACTTAGTGACCCCGCCCCCCACATCGCCAGCGTATTCGGACAAAGGCCCCTCAGCCGAGCGGGCCCTGTCCCCCCAATAGTACACCGCCTGGCACACTGACCCTGCAGAACAGGCAGTCAGCATGGCCGTAAGCACACAAAAAAGGTTAACCAACGGAAGCAGGCAGCGCACCGGGGAAAAACCAGGCAACAGGCTGTTAACCCTAGCCTGGAGACTGCGGATGAGACAGGCGCCAGAGGGGACAGCTGAACACAGCCGCCCCGGCGGAAGGGGCGTAAGCTGGCGTTGTTGCATGATCAAGCCTCCATTTAAAAAAAACCCACCCAGAGGGGTTGAGGCAGAGAAGGCTGACACGATTGGCAGACGTCATGAACGTGCAGGGGCACCCTCAACCGGTGAACCCGGGAGTTGACACTGCTCCAACACACCAGGGAATCAACCACCTTGGTGTTACCCAATGCGGTGGTTGTTCCTTTAACCCCTCAAGAAAAAAACTCCAAAACACACCTGCGGGTATACACCGGCTATACCGCAGTACAAGTGTTTCAGTTTTCAAAAAAGGGTTAACCCAGGCCTACGGGTCGACGAAACATGACTTCGGACCGGGCCCGGCGATATGGGAAGCACAGGGTCACCAGAGGAGGTCAAAGACCACCCCAACAGGCCCCTCTTCGCCATGCGTGAGAGAGGAGCGAAAAAGAATGGAGAACCAGCCCCAAGCACACCGTACTTGGTATTCCCAGGCGGTCTCCCAACCAAGTACTAACCAGGACCAACCTGTGTAGCGGCCGAGATCTGACGAGATCAAGCATGTACAGGTTGGCATGGCAGTAAGCCATTACGACAGTGCTGAGTAAAAACCAGGGTCTCCATAGCGCTCCATAGGGCTTAACCCTGTGACACCCGGACCGACCTGGCATTTTCCCCCCCCCAAGGGTACCAGAACAGCAGATCTGCATCCCCGGCGGACAACGGGTTCAACTGATCCGGACCAGCGTGACCAGAACCAGTCCTGTGCCCTAACCACGCCGACATGCCTACTCCAGGAGAAGGGGCAGATATGCGTGTTGATCTTAAACATGAAAAGAAGGCGCCACCCAGACGTTCGGGCGAACCGTGCCCGGTGGCCCACCCCCAGGGCGTGAGACCCCTCTACATATGTTCAGATCCATTCCATCATCATCCCCCAGATATGAACGAGAATCCGTCGATAATCAAACCAGGTCGTCGGATTTGGTCGTCGGAAGAGGAAAAACCTCCATCCCAGTTGCTTTATAAAAACGCCGTTTTAACCTCAAGCAACCAAGGCGTGCCAGTCAGTCGCCTGTTTACAGAACACCCCGAGCTAGCACTATACGTGCGTCGGGACACACCCACATCAATGAACAGGCTATTTAGACCTGTCATTGAATCCCCAAGGCGCCCAGGGGAACGACAAGAGGGGTGTGATACTTCCTAACTCCAACTCTTTTTAATAGAAAAGAAGGAAGCACCAACAGTATGTATCCCAGTCTACACAGCCGGGGGAAATTTTTTTTCACATTTTTACATCCCACCACCCTCCCATAGGAAGGAGACGGGAATCCCCAGAGAGACTTCCCACGCGAGCTGTACAGATTGAAAAGAATATATTGCACCTTGAGCCATGTAAAAAATTGGTTTTAGGGCTCTCCGGGGAGGAGGCACTGAACCCATACACACTCAATAATCGAATTGAATCGAATACATACACAATAGAGTAGGACTCCTTCTTGAGGGTCCACTCACCTTGACAATCTGAGGAGGAGGCTCTGTACTCTGAAGGAGGCTCCCTCACATGGAAGGAGAGTCCCAACTCACAGAAGGCCCGAATAGGAGCTTGGTGAGGAGGAGCCCTGACCACCCCCCGAAACAGATCCATCACATGGACCTGAACAGCACACGGAAGTCCTACCAACAGAGACGCGCACAGTGACGTACTCTATGGCGGGGGAATTTCTGCGGTACACACGCCCAATATTCCAGGCCGTGGGACCAGGAAACTCCTCCCCCCCCCCCCCCCCCCCCACCCTGTAACGTGCCGAACCGCAACGTGACAGGAACCTTGAAGGACAGGTGGGTTTACCCCTGACCAACAGAAAAAAGGGGGAGGAAAGGTTACCAGTTCACCCCTTTACGACCCCACACCCATGATACGATGTAATGACAAAAAGAGAGTATGACACAGTCATAGTCAGCTCCATGAAGCGTCTGACAGCTTCACACAGCGCATGAGCTAACCTGCTATCTGATTTTTACTAAGGAAAAAACACAGAATAGAGAGGGCTCTCCAAGAGCCCCGGTACCAAACTTACACATGTGCTTCTGTGGCCAGTCCAACCCAGTTGTAGGTCACATGACACACACAACCCATCATCACCTACAAAAAATGGCAAAAACACTCTACAGAGGAACGCCGTTTTTCATAATGAGAGAATACATAATTCTCGATTAGTATCGGCCACAGGCCTTGCTAAGCACACACGAAAGCGACCAAACAATCTTTTCTTTTAGGAAAATAAAGTTTATCCAGCAGTTTTAGCACAACCTCAGCAATCAAGCTAAGGGTTACATCGTATCCCTACCACACATTGACACAATGTAGTGCAACAACATGTCTGAGAGGAGGATGAAGAAGTCCCCAGGGAACCGGGGGGAAACACAATCCTCCTACTTTACCCTTAATACGGCCAGTTAAAACAGGAAAACCTGTTAATATGTGAACACACTGTTCATTGTCATTACAGGCTGAGAAAAGAATCATTCTTTACTCATTTGTCACTAAGCATAGCTTTATAGGTTAGTTAACCCCCTTAGTTGTGAGTACACGGTACATATAAACACATATGATGTTTCTCAACACAACAAACCAGATCATTTTCACATCTGTAATAAACAACCCTATTTGCATGGAGAAGCTAATACCAGTGACAAGACAATTCACACATAACTCGCATCGTATCCTAAATGTAGTGCAGCAACACTCGTTTTGGAAAACATCGTTATTTACAAAACATTTAGAAGGGAAAGCAAGAAGACGTGCTCAAGGTCTGGTCCAGACCTTGCCTACCCGGAGCGTAGATCAAGCGAAGTGCAGTCTCAAGGCACCGTAGTAAACACAGCCGTTCTGTGTTGTCGATCTGGGCAGCGTCGCCGCTCCATCCCGTCGCTACGGTCCCCCTTGTTGACGCAGTCCTTGCCGTCCTGGCCCAGGGCAGGTTCGACGAACATCCTCTGTCAAAGATGACGTCGTAGTCAAGAGTGTTTAAAACATGTTATAATCAAAGCACGTTCAACAGAGTAGCATTAAGCTAACGGCCGCTCTAACCGTCGGGCGCTACCGCCCCTGCCCGCGAGACGCCGAGCGAACGGCGCACGCGACCAGAGGGGAGACTTCGAATCCCCCCCGCCTCTCCCCGTGAGGGAGAGGGGAGTTGGGAACCGCGGCGGCGCGCGAGGGGCCGGAGCCACCCCGCGCTGGGCCTCGGCCGATAGCAGCAAGCTAACGTTTCCTAGCCTAGCCCAGATAGGCCACCTAGTGATCACAGCAGGCTAGCGCCGCAGCTAACAGCTGACTGGCTAACAGTAGGCCACCACTAGCACGTAAGCTAAGCAGCTATCACCTGAACTTGTACACAATGACACTCACTCAGACAGGCCGCCGTTCTGAAACCCTCCTCACTTTTTAAGAGAAAAGATAAACAAGATGTTAACACAGTTTTACAACGGTGATTTTACCAACACCTGACGGAGCCAGCACAATACCAAACTGGCCTTTATGCCCATATTTCCTCGTGAGGGAATACTCTCATTTGTATATGAAAGATGGGGCCTACACGGTGACAGAGAAAACATCCACTCGTCCAGAAAACACAGGGATCACCAGTGTTAATGGTCGTGGCCCACTAGTTAAACTATAATGGGCTTCAGATCAAGGTCTTCCGCTGTTGCCTAAGAGGCTGAACAAAAGACCTTAATCTGTGGGCCGGTGTTCGTAAACATTGTCAGCCAGCCCCCATAGCACTAACAGACAAGTGGAGCCGCAAGCAAACATCACTCACCAACCTGGAACTCACCGCTTCTCACAACAGCGGCGCGTCCTACAGTTCAGCTGTGTCCTGAAAGGTTTTACTGCAACCAGCACAGCAAGGAACTGCAGTTGAGAGGCATGCAGCGGCGTGCTCCCAATACGAAAACCGGTGGAGGATTTTAGAATGATCACCATCTTCCAGACACTCCAGTGACGAAGACAATATCGCCGTATTTTCTCGAAAATAGTGAGAGAGAAAATAAAGATATGATGTCAACGTATCTCTTGTTCTTCCTTTCCTCGTAAACATTGTCAGCCAATATTTTTCTCCACGTCAAGTGGGGATATGAGCAACACGTTGCTTGTGATGAAATTTGAGAAGGAGATGAGTGTGTGGCACCACCCCTGCTTATGTAGGTAAGCGGATGGGGGTGTGGCCAGATGAATGCTGGCATTTAAAGGTACATTTTGAAATGTATTCAGTATATATATGCTGAAGCGAGATATATGCAATGAGACGCTGAGCAGGAGCTAGTGTGATACAGAACTTGACAGACTGCTGTGCTCTGTGTTCTTAACAACTCATTCAGCGCCAGAGGGCGCTGTTTACTGTTACTGTTGAAAGGCCAGTGCTTTAAATGATAGGAATAGGTGGCGGTGTTTGCAGGGCTAAAACTATATTATATATTATAGCTATGGATATAATAATATTGCCCATCATGAATGCATGAAAGGGTGGGGGGGGTCGTTTTTTTAGGCTTTGATCGTCACCAACGGAATACGTTATACAGTACATTACACACATACGCTTCAATCACAATTAAGGAATTATTGGATCAACGCAAGATTGCCCTTACCTTGACTAGGATGTACCCCAAAAAGAATATTCCATTTATCTGATCGCCATTCCAAGTATTGATGTCGATCGTGTCCATAACATAATCCACCAAATAACATGAATCGGGAGTGTTTGATTCTTATAAATCCATGCGTTATAAGCGCTTGTCATGCCCGACTAGGAAAATTCTGCCCGGACGTATTTCATCAATGCACACCCGAATACAGAGAGTTTCAAAGGATGTGCAATACAGGCCGCAACCCACCAGGCGGCGGTATTGGACTTTTGCGATCTCAGACCCATTCCCAAATGATAACAGCAGGCTCCCTGGATGGATATGAATGGAAATATAGAATAAAAGAAATAACGATGAAAACCCGACTTTTCTCAGGTTTGGCGCCCAAGCATTGGCGAGTTAACCCGACTTATCTCGGGTTTGGCCTCCATTGTGTTAAGGGCTTTATTTGGGAGGAATCATAGTGATTCCTTCACGTCAACCCTACAGGCCATCTTGGAATTAATTAATTAATCATAATTAAAATGAATATGACAATATTTGTACGATAAAGAATTACGCATTTGATGTCGGAAAAATAAATAATATGGATTCATCTGATCACAGGGCAGCTGGATTAACCATATCTGAACCAGCTATTTTGGACAAATGTATAATTACTTAATTACTCAGATATTCAAACACAATTATGCAATTATTGTGAAATGATTGAAAATAATAATTATTTAATGCCTTCTGTGGCATTTGTATTTCTTATTTGTAAGATATCTGTTTTATTGATTAATTATACATTTGAAATCTGAATGCAGATTATAGCCAACATGCAATATATCCCATTGATTGGTACAATGGGACAGACATTTGTGTTATAGCTATAACCTGCATTCTTTAAAATATATCATTAATCAATAAAACAGATATTGGAATACATTATGTAGTCTACGTGTGTAATATATGAACAGTAGGCTTATATTATTCTAATTACTTGTTTAATTAGGATTTAGTAGATACTATATATATGCTCTGCCCTATACGTACAGTAAGTACAGTACACATATTAAGGCCGCCAGAGTCGGGGAGCAGACTGGTGGACTGTACTACTATAGGCAGCGCAGTATCTGTGATTTCTTAATAAAACAAGTCATTAGAATAATATAAGCCTACTGCATTTATTCCCACGTAGACTATACAGTACTGCGAGCGTGTGTGTGTGTGCGCCTGCGCACGCTGCGGCAGGTGGCCACAAGCTGTAGTAGCCTGTATAATGATGACAATACATTAATCTAATCTCATTTTGATCGGTCGCAAAGCACTTCCGCCACCATTTTTACACGGCTGCATCGCATCAGTTGCATTTAATGAGCTGGACAAGTGTGTCTAAAGTTTTCAACAAGATTGCTGCTAATTAAACACTTCATGGAAACGGGGTAACGTTAACGTTATGTCGAGTTCATACGTGTAGTGTAGTATGAACTCGACATAACGTTAATGTTACTCCGTTTCCATGAAGTAATTATATTGTGAATTATAAGGTGGCCAAGAACGATTAGCTAACGTTAGCTAATAGCTGTAACGTTAGTAACAACGAATCAGCTGTTGATATTATGAGCCATCAGTAGACAACGTCTCATGTATTAAACTAAAGTTAAAGCCCAACATCCAGGTTAAACCCTACTGATCAATTATGGGTAGTTTACATCATTGGTATATAATTTCATTATTTATTTTTTTCCATTTGACACCGGAAATGCCACTTCGAAAGAGTTAAAAAGGTCCACGCACGAATAACATGCACGCGCGAATCAAAAAAGCTTATCAAACGCCGATGTCACTACAGGTGCATATTAATGAGCCGAATCTAAAAGCTTATCAGACGCTAGCACGGCCGTGACGTCACTTCAGGAAACGTATGCCTTATGCCCGTCAGGGTCATAGTACTAGATCAATGGTGGCCCACTCGGTGCATCACAGTTAGCCTATAGCTCCGCCGTCCCTGCTACAGTCGGGACCACTACAGCTCCGCCGTCCCTGCGGGTGGTTCTCTCCTCTTTGTGTGCCCCCGTCCTCGCAGGTGTCCTGCGGAGGAGCTTGTGGACGCGACAACAGCGGCGGCCGTAGGGTGTTTGAGCCTGTAGAGTTAGCTCATAGCTATCGAGTACCACTAGCCTTTACGGGCTCGAGCACCCTACGGCTGCCGCCGTTGTCGCGTCCATGGGCCCCCCGGCAGGGTACCCGTGGGGACGGGGTGTACAGAGAGGAGAGAACCATTTTGGGTCGGCCGTTCATGCCGGCCAGCGAGCCGGATGTCGGGATATGTTGTTAGCACAATAGCTACCAAGCTAAGCTATGTTAGCTACTAACGTTATAAACACAATATGTGTACAACGACACAATGATTTACATTATTACAAATATGGTAACGTGGTTGTGGCTTTTACAAATAGTGGTTAGCTTTAGAGATGGATGGCTATAATCACGGAGCAATAGTGTTAGGTGAAACAGATACATTTTCATTCGGCTAGTAGTAGCAAGCATATATCTATGGTAGCAAGGCTCTCTGCCTGCAGTGCCTGCCACTAGCTTTGTGTGACTCTCAGCGCCCCCTGGTGAGCCCCCTGGTGCCCTGCACCTGTTGTGACGAGATCATTTCGATTACACACGCACGTTATGAACCATTGATTAAAATATCCACGTGCGTGGTGATTGTGTTGGGCAGACAAAATGTTTGATAAAAACGCTAAAACTGGGTCAATTTCAATACTTCTTTTTTCCTTCTTCATGAAAGTCACGTTGGCCTAGTCCACATTGTTTATTGAACAAACATACAACGTGAAGGTTGGCCTTTAATTGTTTAATGTTTAATGCTTTGTTGACAAGAAGACACGTGGGTCTCATTCTCCAAACATTTTCAAAGAGTTCTCTTGGAAGACTTATCTTGAAACCGACTGAGACAGAATCAATGGGTCTCATTCCCGAACGAATTTACGACAAAATATTTCATCTTAGCCAGATTTCGGCCCATTTAAGACATATTAGGGCTGGGAGTGGGAGTCCCCAAACTTTCCTGAGATCTTATTTGATCGTGGCTGAGAGCAGATTTAAGAGTGCTGAGGAGCACACTTAAATATGCTCTCAGCCCACGATCAAATATCATGATTGATTGACTAATTTAAAATGTTATTATAACTTGACAGACTGTGTTCTCATAGTGATTCCTTCACGTCAACGCTACAGTAGAGCTGCCGCGATAACCGCATTACCGCGGTATCGCTGTTGCATCACGCTCACCGCAGAGTTAGGCTGAATACCGCGTCACCGCTGTTTTTTATCATAATAATAAAGTTGGCTTGCGGCTTGCGGCTCTGCAGATATACCCTACTCGGTTCCAAGCGACCCTATTGGGTAGAAGTGGTACCAGAAAAGTCATGTGAAACATTGCAGACCACTGACTGGTCAGAAGAGAGACGCGTCACACTTTGTAGCCTCGCTCTGAACAATAACAGAACGCCGGCGCCGCCATCTTTACTGCCTCGCTAAGGATGCATTTCATTCAGGATTTGTTTGCGTCTTTGCGACAGAACCAAGTGCAATAAACAAAAAAGAATGGATTCACTGTGTATTCTGCCTTATTTATTGATGAAACAAAACCGACATCAACCCAATTTACCACCGAGCGGAGAGTTTAGTGTCACAACAAGATCGCTGATGTGTTAAGTTTGTTGTTGTTATTAGCCTAATATACTACCGTCAGCCGATATACACGAGAGGTAACGTTAAACCCGGGTTTGCTTGGTAGAATACACAATGAGAGGTAACGTTAGCTTTGGCAGAATAGACGCAACGAGAGTCTGGTTAATGTTGTTATTGATTGATTGATTGATTGATTGAAACTGTGTTAAACTCTGGCTTGCTGCAAGCCCTCGGACATCTATGCCCACGGAGCTTTCAGTGTACACAAGCGAGCGGCCCCGCCTGAGACAAACGGAGTAGTACCTGGCTGCAGTGGAAAAGGAACGAAGTACCAGGTGCCTAAAGCGGGTCGAGTCGCGTAGGTACTATGCAGTGGAAAAGCGCCATTAGACTAGAGGCAGGCTATAAGAGTAGACTACTAAAATAAAAAAAAAATGCATTCAAACTTTTTTTTTTTTTTGTGCTCACTGTGCGGTAATAACCGCGGCGGTAGGAAATATTTCGCAAATTCGTGCGGTAAGGAAAATATCAATACCGCGGCAGCTCTACGCTACAGGCCTCCTTGGAATAATTAAAATAAATATGACAATATTTGTACGATAAGAAATTACGCATTTGATGTCGGAAAAATAAATAATATGGATTCATCTGATCACAGGGCAGCTGCTTAACCATATCTGAACCAGCTATTTTGGACAAATGTATAATTACTTTAATTACTCAGATATTCAAACACAATTATGCAATTATTGTGAAATGATTGAAAATAATAATAATTTAATGCCTTCTGTGGAATTTGTATTTCTTATTTGTTACACATCTGTTTTAATGATTAATTATATACATTTGAAATAATGCAGGTCAACATGCAATGTATCCCATTGATTGGTATACAATGGGACAGACCTTTGTTTGATTGATTGATTGAAAACTTTATTAACAGATTGCAGAATGGGTACAGTACAGTACAGCTCAATTACATAAGGGGATGCAGACCAGAGAAAGAATTTCATCTTGTTTACATCAGGGTTTCATTTTCAATTCATCATAACATATATGACACACACGACACAGATAGACAGTACTGCTACATCTATACATTTATGACATACCAGATTTGCAAATACAGTACTGTTTGTGATACAAAAAGAGTCCAGAAAAGAGAGTACATTTGACGTAGAAACTGTTGGAGGAGGTTGGGTAGGAGGGGTGGGTGGGGGATAGACTTACACTGTACAAGCAAAACTGTACATTGGAATATTGACAAAACCATACTTGGTAATTTACTGTACACTGGAGGGGGTTGATATAACTATAAACCTGCATTCCTTCGAATATATCATTAATCAATTAAACTTATATTGAAATACACTATATAGCCTATACACCAACACTGAAATGACAGTGGATAAATAAATAATGCATTGATATTCCATAACAAGTTTTGTGTGGGCCTACGAATGAACAGTAGCCTATGGGCTTAATTATGGAATAATAAGCAGCATACTGCGTTCATTCATTACGCCCGCCGTAGGCTATATATATTATATGTCATTCATTCATTCATATACAGTACTGCGCGCGCGCGTGTGTGTGTGCGCGTGCTGAGGCAGGTGTGTACCGCGAGCTGTATATGATGCCAATACATTAATCGAATCTAGTTTTGATGGGCGCAAGCGTGATTACGAAACCTAGCCGCATTTCTCGGAGACGCTCTCTGATTGGCACTGACTGACGCTAGGTTTCGTAATCACGCGGCTCGCAAAGCACTTCCGCCATTCCATTTCACACAGCTGTGTCACCAGTTGCCTTATAAGGAGATATGGAGGCGTTGTTTTGTATGCAAATGAGCTGAACGGGAACGCGCTTTGGAGTTTAAGACAGAATGCCATTCTCCAAGCAGATATCAGATCATATAATTTCTGCGACCGTTTCAGCCACTTAAGACATATTACCAGCACGTTCAGGACTCAGAGTGTACTTGTCATAGATTATGTCTCAGTGGTTCCAAGATAAGTCTTCCACAATATATCTTTGAAACATTTTCGGGAATGAGACCCATTGTTACTCTGATGTTGAGTTGTACCCTTCCTACTGACTTGTCGTACACAACTTTGGATATAAAAGCGTCAGCTAAATGATGATTTTTTTAATGTAAAATGTACATGTAACATATATTGTGATGTATTACCTTTCTTCAACTGAAATGATGTTCCCAGAGGAGAACTTTCTCAACATCTGTTTCATCTAATGAGATAGTGTTCAACTCACTTCAATAAAATTAAATAAAAGATTGTCGTGTCTATCGGTACAATATTGCCATGCAAAGTATGGCAACAATTTCCCACCCCTACCCGTTATCTATGGCGCCATGTCAATTTACTGTTACATAGAGAATCAAGGGGACTGTGGAAGTACATTATACATATGTATGTCCACATGTTAGGTTTCCATGCGTCATCTGTGGAGCAGCTCCAGGCTGTAGACTATCATGAGATAACAGAGTTTTCTCCCATTTCCAGCGTCGGAAGAGGCTTCTTCATGTTCACGATTATTAATTGAACTGTCCCACACCACAGGGATAAAATGTTAATTCCTACTGTAATTTGAGCGGTATTCTTAAATTGAGTCCTAAAAGCCTGGTGCTTCATGAAATCCATGTAGTTTTATAGTAGTGTAGCATTTTAAAGGCCAAATTAGATAACTTAGATAAAAAAGATTTCTTTTTATTTTAGATGTATTTATTCTTATTATTAAAAAGAAAAAAATACATATATTTCAATCATGTAGATACTTAATACACAGAATAAGGGTAAGATTTGCCAATCGAAAATATTCCAGTATAGTGAAATAAATATCTATTGAACAATTTTAAATTCTATGAATGGATAAGTGACAGGGGAAACTGTGTTGTTGTCAACAGCAGTACATAGCATTGGTTGGCAGACATAATGAAAAGAGCTTTCTCTAAAAGGAATAATCTGTTAAGTGCCGCGACAAACATTATAATGTAAGTAGCCTATGTGTGAAATGTTATATTTTCTGTATTTATCCCTATTCCAGACCCAAAAAAAACATGTAAACAAAGTGCAATAACTACCTTCAAGGATTAAAAATACTTTCAAGACATGTAAAGAAAATAATAATTTAATTTAGGCATACCCACTATATTTGATTCCTCTACATTACACAATTGCACACACATTATTGCAAGATATACAGTAGCCTATACTGTACAGTATGTACAATAAAGGGGAAATTACTGAATCTGAATACTGAAATATATTTTTTTAACCACATGCCAGATCCGTATACAGTGAACATTGACTTCCGAACACTCCTTTCCTTAGAGCCAAAAAAGAGCAGTTTATATCTTGTGTTGGGCAGTAGCACATTACAATGATAATATGACTTTTCCCAGTAAAGAGTACTACTAAATTACTACAGACCAAAGATGACAAGAACATAATTGCCAATCTGTAGCAAATCTATCCCAACTGTGCTCAAGGCTGAGGTGCGCATTGTAAGAAAATCCAATGTCCAAAGTAGGGCTGGGTGATATGGCAAAAAATCATATCGTGATAACGATATGATAATGTTATCATATCACTCGATATTGATAATTATCGAAATTGTTATAAGTAAAAAAAAAAAAAAAAAAAATGTTTTAAAGGGGAACTATTTTACTATTTCTTTCACTATTTGGGCACTTTTACACAATTCCTGTGAGTCTATGGAACACCTCTGTAATATATATTTTTTTTTAATTCATTGTTTTGTATTTCTAATCAAGTCCTCAAAAACAGCATTTTTCTACCTCAAGATCTCGAGCCGTTTTGAGCTGATGTGGCAAGAGTGCAGGTGCCACTGTGTGCAGCTCATCTTCTATCTCAACATTAACATGCAGTGGTGTCTTTGTGACATCACATATAGGCACATTTTCAGATGACTCAGTTCAGTGAGGGTGAATATTGTGAGAGGAGAATTGGAAGAATGCACCAATATGAGAATTTTGAGACATAGATCATATTAATATAAGTTCACATAGCTAGGAAACAATGCTAAACACTCAAAAAGGCCATTTATAAGATAGTTCCCCTTTAAACAACAGATGTATGTTTATTTTGCAGCAATTCTTTGTCGTTGCCGCCATCTTTAGTGTTACATCCCCTCACACTCCAGTTCTCAGGCTGCAGCTGGTTTAAAAGCGAAAGTAAACCGGCTTCTCTGCTGGCTGTGGCTCCAGGGGAGTTGAACAGTTCTGGCTCTGCTAGTTTCTTTTCTATCTTTTGGCGCTTTTTTGGTGGACAAACCACCGCACATGTGCACCGTGACTCGTGACTGGAGACTAGCTCTGCTAGCACACATAGCCTACTGTGTACAGACGGTTTCAAACTGTATTTTAAATTAGAAAGCAAACAAAATAAATGGACAAGAGAAAAATAAATCTCAATTTGGTCAGTATTGTCATTTGGACAAGCAAAGCCATTACTTTAAGTTGCAGACAAGAAAGACAAGTCTGTCCACTGTCTCTGGTTTTAAAACGGCCCTGTTGCAGGTCACAAAAAAAAAGAAAAAAAAGTTTTATTTTATATCGATTATTAAAATATATCGCGATATTTATCGTTATCGTTATATCGCCCAGCCCTAGTCCAAAGTGGAAACTCTTGTACTCTGAACGCCTCTTCTTCAGTGGTGGCGGTGGAACCTACCGGGTAGAATAACAATGTCAGTCAGTGTCATTTAATCAGTTCGGAGTGCGATAGGAGCCCCTCAAATATTTAGAGAAAACACCAAATATCCTACAAGAGCACAACAACGAGTAGCTCTTCATCAATACGAGTAGCTCTTCATCAATATGAGTAGCTCTTCATCAATACGAGGCGGCTGTTTTTTTTTTAAAATCAAGCCTGTTGACTTCAAGGCAGTCCACGTCCTTCTTCTAGCTCAGAGCAGCACTGGCACTGCGGCAGCCTGCGTGTCTAGCTCAGAGCAGCACTGGCACTGCGGCAGCCTGCGTGTCTAGCTCAGAGCAGCACTGGCACTGCGGCAGCCTGCGTGTCTAGCTCAGAGCAGCACTGGCACTGCGGCAGCCTGCGTGTCTAGCTCAGAGCAGCACTGGCACTGCGGCAGCCTGCGTGTCTAGCTCAGAGCAGCACTGGCACTGCGGCAGCCTGCGTGTCTAGCTCAGAGCAGCACTGGCACTGCGGCAGCCTGCGTGTCTAGCTCAGAGCAGCACTGGCACTGCGGCAGCCTGCGTGTCTAGCTCAGAGCAGCACTGTCTGCGGCAGCCTGTGTGTCTAGTTTGAAAGTGACTTGAGGTGTGCTACCCTGACATGATCATTCACACAGAAGCGCAAACCATTTTTGTGGGGGGTGTCAAGTTAATTCACTATTTGATTGGTTGTCAGACTGATTTATATCCTAGCTGCTGAAAACAAAAATTATTTGTCTAGTTCATCCAATGTTAGTCAGTCTCCCATTCACTGTTAAAGAAGAAGGTTCAGGCCTTACATTTTGATGAGATCACAGATTCTATTATTTTATATATATATATATATATATGGTGATGAACCATACGCAGCACAGCATATCGGATTGAACGCTCAGACAAGGAGATCCTGTAACATGGATGGACTTTACCTCATCTAGAGCCGCCAAGTAGCCTAGTACATTTATATGGTCCACTTGGCACAGATGGTATACTGTTAGTGCAGGTGCACTGTTCAAGATGATTGAAGCATGTTCATAGGACAGTAGTCTTCCTTTCTATTGGCTTACTGCAACAGAGACTCGTACCCAGACAGGATAGCCTAAGCAAGTGGATAGTAGGCCTGTGGCTACTTAATGACCAAAGTACTCAAATTCAACAAACATAACTAACAATATTTCAAAAGGTACATCGTTTTCTTAATACAAATGGTCAGAGAGACTCAACCTGTTTTGTTCTATGTATATATTTCCTATATACAGACATATTGATTATGAAATTCCAGTCAAGGGTACCACACGTGCTTCAACAAAAAGCTCTTCCTCTCTTTTCTGCAAATCACTGCATTCACTTTGAAGTCACTGGCCCTGTGCACAAAACAGGAAGCAAGGGGGGTTTAGTCAGAGACTACCAATATCAGAGTAGTCACAATTTAGTCAGAGTCAATCCAACAATCATTGTGGTAGTAGGCAAGTACTTTTACCACTACACTACACAATACTACACTATACTACCCACACACACCCATGCTATGGTTATGGTTAGCGTTAAGGTTAGTTTTAAGGTTCAGTTAATGGTTAGGGTTAGGGTATGAAGTTAGGTTTTAATAAGGGTTAGGTTAATGGTTAGACTTAAGCTTCGTTTTAAGGTTTTCTTAACGGTTATGGTTAGTTTAGGTAACAGTGTGGTTAAGGTTAGGGTGGTGGTTTGGGTGAGGCTGTCAGAAAAGTGTGTTGTGTCGAGGTAAAAGCACTTCCAGTTTAGTACCCTGCGGGTTCAATCCCCGGCAGGTGAATTTAAATACATTTTCTGAAAAACGTCAAAAGCTTGCATTGTTTGAATATGTAATATTACTGACATGCATTTCTTGTATGTATGTGTATGTGTCCTTCCCCCAATATGCCCAGACAGTGAAAATAACCTCTTACATAGTACTGTGTGAAAGGGGGAGAGAGAGAACCTCTGTTCTACTGTAAACAAGTATATTAGTCTGTAAAAGGTTGGCAAGAGATGAACATTGGACTTCATTCAGTTGGATTTGTGACATATCTGTTCATTCCCATGTTGACAAGAGTATTATTTAATTTGTTTTATATATCCCTTTAAAGCAAATAGAAAATGTGTGATTAATATGTGATTAATCACAGTTAACTTTGGACAATCATGCGATAATCACAATTAAATATTTTTATCGATTGGTAGCCCTAATATATATATATATATATTAGGGCTACCAATCGATAAAAATATTTAATTGTGATTATCGCATGATTGTCCAAAGTTAACTGTGATTAATCACTTATTTGTAATACATACACATTTTACATTGTTGATACAATACGATACAATAATGTAAATATGTTACTTATGGCTATAACATTTCCTGTAGTCGATTAGTACTTTTTTTGCATATTTAAAGCTTGTCTCAAAACTAGGATGTAGCAATAGTCTATATATGTACTGCCTGTATCACCTGTCATCGATGGGTGTCATCCCATTTTGAATGAATTCATAAAAAAATTTGCCATACCGTTTGAAGTCGTCCACCCCATAAGATATTATTTGACACCAATCGCAATTCATCAATTTCATACAGTTTATCATATTTTCCATGTTGATAGGTATTTTCAGTTCATTAATATCTAATATCTTACATCCAGCTCCTCTGGTCATTCATGAGTGCATAGGTCTCCCTCACTCTGGAATGTGCAGGCTGTGACCAAGCCAGGCCATGCACCCAGAAATACTTTGACCTGATGACCTGTGTGACCTAATGCATGGCTGTATCGGGCCTCTGGCCACAAGCCACTGAGGAGGAGCAAAGATGAACAAAATATCAGATTCAGCAACAGCTCACATATACCCCCACATATGACTACCTTATGCCAAGCCTGTCGGATCATCCATTATTAACCAGTGGCTCGCTAAATTTGGAACTCCCACATAGTTAGGCGCCTTTTTCTTGTCCTCACTGTTCTATAGTGTTGTTTTAATTAGTGACTCATGATTTTATCCAAATTCTTTGGTTTCACTGTTTTTAACTGCTGTTTGTCTGTTGTCATTTATTTCTGATTTTGTTTTTATTGTGTTTTTATATTAAGCTGTAGTGTAAAGCACCCTGTGCATTCGTGCTGTGAAGGGTGCTATATAAATAAAGGTCATTAATTCATTCATAGTATAAATGCCATAGTTGTTTTTCATTCTGGAGCCTCTCAGCCCCGTGGAGGGCTGGGCCCTCATTTATCAACAATGATAAATAAAGATTTTAAGTATTTGCATATAGAACCGCCCGTAATTAACCATATACGGTAATGAAACACCCCCATGAAATGTGGAAAAATGGACTAGCCGAGCGAACGTGTGTTATGGGAGAAATACGCGACAGGCTGACAACGTGTACACGGTGATGTCGGATATAATATCTATTAACTTCCTAAAGACCATTGCTGCCTGGGCAGCGCAAACACTAATAAAGACTGTTAACCACTGTTTGCCATTGGTGTCATTAACACTTTAATCGCCGGGGTTAAATTCATAATTTACCATCCCTCGCCAGCCCTATTTAACATGGAGAAGTTCCCCTTCTTTGCAGGGCTATAACTTTTTAAATTCTATTGCTAAATTGCCATTATTATGGCCCATTCAATGTCCTATATGTATTGTTCAGGGTGTAGCAACGTTAAACTTTTTCATTCACATATTCATACTAAAATATGGTCTAAAGCATAGGTGTCAAACTCATGGCCCGCGGGCCAAATGTGGCCCGTCACGTCATTTGATGTGGCCCCCCAAGAGCTCTGGTAATTTTTTTTTTTTTTAAACATTAATCTTGGGTTAAAAAATTGCGGCGTTAAAATAATTGTGGGTTAATGCGTTAATAAAACTTTGACAGCCTTAGTTATTACACATTCTTACACATACATGTATGTTGAACATCTGAGGTATTGATGAAGTAACAAAGGAAAAAAGCCAAAAGCACTTACTCCTCAGACATTCTTTGACAATTTTACAGCCCAAAATACAAAAAAGATCCAGGCGGAATAGGTAACAAAGGGTTGAAGAAATATTGTCTGAACTGTCAGATGCAAACTGGCTGTGTGACATAACAGAGCATCTCGCTCAATTGAATAAGAAGCTGTAGGGACGCAAACAAGTCCCACCCAAAACTTGACCAATATAGTTGTGAACTGAGACAACCCTATTTTGTTATTTTTGAGTACAGTTACAGTTGTGTGTTCATGCAGACACATAATAGCAATTTCATTACGAATTGAAAATGGTGGACCCTGATGTAAACAAGTTGAAAGTCTTTCTCTGGTATGCATCCCCTTAACAATTGTGTGTATTGAGCTGTACTGTACTGTACCCATTCTGCAATCTGTTAATTAAAGTTAATTAAACTATCTTCCATTAGTTGGATGTAAGGCCTCTGCAAGGTTGTGTGCAGCCATTTGTTTTTGTAACATCTGCTACATCTGTCCCACGTGTTCTTTGCAGCTCAGTTGTTAGTTCTGCCCCTCTTGACTGTGACAAAAAGGTTTTGAACAAACTTAATGTCATAGCTTGTATTTGATGATCTTCTTCTTTGTTATTTACTTGAATGGTTTGATCATTGATTAATGGAGTAATATGGGGTTCTGATAAACTAAAATTATTTGTTAAAATAACATAAGCTAACATATATTTTACATCTATGCAAATGCATATGCAATATGTATAACTTGAATAAGTAATAAATACAGAAACAACATGTTTAACAATATGTAAATGAGTAGCTACATTTATTTTACATTACATTAACATTTATATGGTCTTTGGCCCTTTGAGGGCAACCATAATGCTGATGTGGCCCTCTGTGAAAATGAGTTTGACACCCCTGGTCTAAAGTATAAGTATGTTTTTATCGTTTTCTGCAGCTTTCTTCAGAACGTGATTTATAGCCCTAAATGCATTATATTGATGATCAAATACAGTTTGGTAGGAATCTGTGCGAGAGAAAACATTTCAAATGGACGTGCTTCTAGAAGTTTCTACGTATCATCTGATGATGACCGGATGGGCGGGGGATCGTTTATAATTCCGTGGGCAGCGTTAGATGATTCATCCAGAGTGGGTCATATGTTCATCAGAGCAGTTAGTAAAGAACACGTTAGAATATAACGCTGAATCTTACCGTGGCTTCCTCGCGCCGCTGGCAGATGAGCGTGGAACAGAATTTTTTCTATTATGGGATGTATAAATGCCCGATCCATTTCCAGGTTGTATAATAGTATATACGTCCAAATCATGTTGTTTTTTCGAGTTATTTGCACCGATCGATGTTCACTGTATCAAGACGGAGTCTCTCTAACGATAGCGAGTGGCCGGACCACATATGGATGAGCACTACCGGTTCAAAGGTTAATTTCCGGTTGGCGATCTGCCGATCGGCCACCAGATGGCGCTCTTGAACCGCTAGAGAGTTGAGAGGAGATCAGCAGTGTGTCTCAGGGCTCCGGAAAGGAAATATGATTTCGATGACAGATTTTTTAAATATTGACATCAAAGACGAGTTACGGCGTCTTCGGCAGAATGAGCATGGCTAGGAAAGACGAGTTCCGGCGTTTTCTGCGATTAAAGTGTTAATAACCATGCTGGAATATGACTGCCTTTGTTCTCCGTCAATTTGATTCCAAATCGCGACGGATTTTCCGTAGATTTTCTACCTGCATATCATTTGTAGAGGCATACAATCTATTTTGATGTCGGTATTAGGTAGCCTATATAAACAATAATACGAGAGCATATACAAGAACAATTAATCTCACTGCCATGTAGCCTACGCCATGTGTAGCCTGCCTATATGTGATCAATACAAACTTGAACTTGAATTCCATCATGTCTGTGTGCGGGAGCTCACAAGGCTGTTGTCACAATGTAAATAAAAATGTGCACTGAAAAGTTACAGTATGTAGTTGGTTGATTATTTGTATGACAGTCAGTAAACCCTTACAAAAAGTATCCGTTTTATTTAATGAATTGAAAACACGCAGCATTGCCTTCCTCCCGGAATGTAGCAACGACATGTATCAGGTAAATGCGCATCGCAACATTGACTGAGTGGAATCCCTTTCTATTCACATAACTGCATTTGTGATGGAGCTTTGACAGCTACATGGGTGGTACAGTAACAGTTTATTGCTCGATCCATCTCCAATATCACGATGGACCGTGCCGGTGGCCAAAGACCAGAGGGTGGAGAGGACTTGAATGTGCATGGGGATGGCATTTGTGCGTTTTGTTCCACGCTCCAATTTCGATCTCAAATTGCGGTACAAATGAAGGAGGTGTCTCGAGTATAGCGGACTCTAGTTAATATTATGTTCTCTCTGCAATTAGACTGCCCCTCATTCATTCATTGTTTATTGTTTATTGTTTAAAATGATCCCCATTAGCTGTCACCTAAGTGGCAAGCTAGTCTTTCTGGGGTCCACACAGAAAGACAACAGAAAACACAAAACATAACAACATGAGATACATATGACAATCACAATTAACAATGATAATCTAAAAACAGTAAAACATTGTAGACATCATTATCAACATCAGAATATTTTGCTCACATATTTAAGTAGTGCATTCTCAGGTGGTATTTGAAAGACACTTTACTATTCAATTTACTTATGTTCAGTGGGCAGTTATTCCAATGATTGATGGCACGAATGATCTGATTACTTTTCCCCGAAAATAGTAATCTAACGCGTTAATCTTTAAAAGCCAGTAATCTGATTGCAGTTACTTGTCCAAGTGGCTGTGCGTTACTATTTCGTTACTATCTCATCATAAATTCATAATGCAGGCGGAATGCAGTATTTTATTTCGTTTTCGACAGTCAAAAATACATTTTGAGCTGTTTTTCTTATTTGGGAGTGACGTCGTGTGGCAGTGAAAGGGTTAAATACACAATGTGTCCCGCGGCGTGACTGGACCCTCTGTCTGTGAGTGACTCTGCTTTGGTCCAATCACATTCCCCATCCACAGTCTGCGAATCAGAGGCAGAGTAGGGCGGGTCTTCACAGCACGTCATGTGACATATGCGCCAATCGTGTGACAGCAGGGCTCCGTCGTTACAGCCTCGTCTGCAGCACGGAGAATTCCACCCCAAAATGCTCGTCTAAATGTAGCCTCAGTCACTACTTCACGTTTGTGTCAGCTAAGCCGGGTGAAAAAAACATTCATATGCGGAGGAAACAAAATACTGTCTACCGCTAAAAACAGCACATCCAATTGCATTGAAAGCATCTGGAATCACAACACTAGCCGACGCTTCGACTAGGTACAGGAGGACTCGGAGGCCAGCCAAACTGCAAAAGAGAGAGATTGTTTCTTTCCCTTTTGATTAATGTATATTTGATGGTGGCAGAGCAAAAGCTCTTATTTGCCAGATTTACAGTTAATTTACATGTTAAAGAGAGACTGATTGTATGTTTATAGAGAGACATTTATAAAAACAATTTAATAGTTACAGTTGATATAATTGAATAGTTCAGCCTGCATTTGTTAGATTTGATACACTGGTTTTGTAAAACCACTGGCTGGCTGCTCTAATGCTGTGAGCATCATAGACTGTTGCTTTACCATACTTGATGGTACAGAAGCTGAAGCACTAGTTTAACAATTTACGTTATGTGCAGAGAAACAAGTTAAAAACAACTTATGCACTTTCAATAAAGCGTTTAAAAAAAACTGTTTGGGGAACGACGACGACTTCGTAACCTAGTTACTTTCAAAGTAACTAAGTTACTCTGATAATCAAGTAATCAGTAAAGTAACTTGGATTACTTTTTAAAGGAGTAATCAGTAATCAGTAATCAGATTACTTTTACAAGTAATCTGTGGCATCACTGGGCACGATAAACAACAGTCCTCTTTAAAGCATTTGATTTTGGACGTGGTAACATAATCTGTCCATCATCAGCTGACCTAGTAAAATAAGAATGAACCTGACTGCATCTGACAATTTGATTGTATAAGAAAACAGGTTGAGACAAAAAGACAGTGTTCCTGAAAAATGTAACTGTGTTGAAAACCAGCCTATTCTCTACCGTTAACCATGAGAGTTGCCGGTGCATAGTTATAGTGTTTGTTCTCATGGAACAATGTAAGACTAACCTTGCAGCTCTGTTCTGGGCAGTTTGCAATTTCTTTAGTTGACCTTTGGATGCAGAGGACCATACTGGTGCACAATAATCTAGGTGACATAAAATTTTGCCACCTGTCCCACAATATATGTAGGGACATAAGAAAGACATTTCCTCACCATGGAGATACCACTCCCCATCTTCTTCACTATGGTATCAATGTGTTCTGCCCATGACAGCTGGCTATCAATTATTATGCCCAGTAATTTTACTTTATTTACCTGTTCTATGGGTTCGTCAGACACGTTCAAACACATTTTTGGTATCGATGACAATTTATGACTCGGACCCAAGATAATTGATTTGGTTTTTGAGATGTTTAGTACCAACTTATTCCATTTTATGCAATCAAACACCATATTTAACTCAGCTGATAAAACATTGTCCAGTTCACTGACAGTTTTTTTCTTTTTTTTAAGATTTTTTTAAGATTTATTTTTGGCGTTTTATCGCTTTATTTCTACTGGGCAGTCCAGTAGGGAGAGACAGAGGAGGAATGGGAGACAGAGCGGGGGGAAGACATTCGGCAAATAATGACGGGTTCGGGAGTCGAACCCGGGTCGGCCGTGTCGCGGCTGAGCGCGCTATGTGGTTCGCCACTGGGGCGCCCCACTGACAGTTTTTGCAGCATAGTACAATGTGGAATCATCAGCATAAATCTTTACAGTTGCTTTACACAGAACTGATGGTAAGTCATTTGTGAAGATGGCGTATAGGAGTGGTCCTAGGCAGCTCCCTTGCGGGACCCCGCAGTCTAAACCTTAGAGTGAGACCAGCTGCCAGTGTAATAAACCCTTTGTGTCCTACTTGTGAGATAACTCTTCATAAATATGATGGCTGTTGGACAAAACCCATAGCATTCTAGTTTACCGATGAGCAGATCGTGGTCTATGACATCGAATGCAGCACTAAAATCAAGTAATACTGCACCAGTCATCTTTGAGTTATCAATTTCCTTGAGCCAGTCATCTGTCATTACTGTAAGGGCAGACCAATTGGAATGATTAGGTTTGTAAGCATGTTGAAAACTTGTGTTCAAGCCGTTACAGTCAATGTAATCCTGTATTTGTGAGTGGACTATTCTCTCCATCAGTTTACTGAGAACTGGGAGAATAGCGATAGGTCTACTGTTCTTCCCAGTGAGTGCTAGTCTGCCATATTTAGGTAAGGGAATAATTGTACCATCTTTCCAGACAGTGGGATAAACACCTTTCATTAAGCATGCATTTAATATATGACATATCGGACCATAAACATAGTCAGCTGCCAGACCAAGTACCTTACTATCTAGCATATCTGTGCCTACTGAGCTATGTTCAGGAAGGGACTTCAACAGCTTCCTTACTTCTCGCTCATCTACACAATTAAACTTAAAAGTGCAACTCTTGTCTAACATCACATTCTTTTTTATGAGCTTTAGATAATCATAATCAGTATTGTCCATCTTCTGCCTTAGTGCATAGACCTTATTTATGAAGAATCATTCAAATAATTTGCTATATCAGATGGTTTTGTCAGAAACATGCCTTCTGATTCCACAAAGGAAACCCCACCAGTTGTCCTTCTCCCCATTATTTCATTAAGGGTTTTCCAGAGCTCTTTACTATCTTGCTTTACAGCATTTATTCTTTGCATGTAATATTCTTTTTTCATTGATCTATTCAGTTTTGTAACCTGGTTTCTCAGTTGACAGTACATTAATCTGTCCTCCACTAATCCAGACATTACTAATGTAGATTTGGCTTCATCTGGCACAGCGGAACAACAACACAATCATCAAATTTGCTGATGACACAGTAGTGGTGGGCCTGATCTCTGCCAACGACGAGAGGGCCTACCTGGAAGAGGTAGGGAATCTGTCACAGTGGTGTCAGGAGAACTGCCTCTCCCTGAACGTCAGCAAAACAAAAGAGATGATTGTGGACTTCAGGAGGTCGGGGGTCAAGGACTACAGCCCCCTCAGCATCGACGGGGCACCGGTTGAGAGAGTGAACAGTTTCAAGTACCTCGGAGCCCACATATCCGAGGACTTGACATGGACCACACACATTGACAGTGTTGTGAAGAAGGCACGACAACGCCTCTACTTCCTCAGGCGCCTAAGGAAGTTCCAAGTCAGTCAGAAGATCCTTAAGAACTTCTACTCATATACAATAGAGAGCATCCTGACTGGCAACATCACCTCCTGGTTTGGGAATAGCACTGCACAAGACCGTAGCAGACTACAAAGAGTGACACGTTCAGCCGAACGCACAATTGGAGGGGGGCTTCCCACCCTCCAGAACATTTACAACAAGCGGTGCAGGGTTAAGGCTAAGAGAATCATCAAGGACTCCAGCCACCCAAACAACTGCCTCTTTGAACTGCTGCGGTCAGGCAAGCGATACCGGAGTCTTAAGGCGAGCACAGAAAGACTCAGAAGAAGCTTCTATCCCCAGGCCATCAGGCTGCTCAACGAACAATAAACACTATGCAACAACCATCAAATGCACACAGCACACACACACCCACACGCACACACTCACTTAAACAAACAACACACTGCAGCACCCACTCTTCACACTTTAGATCACCTAAACACACTTTACACTTTATATTGATTGGTAAAGGATTTGCACTACAACTCGTACACCTTACTGTAAATTGTACCTAAATTGTACCTCATCCCATTTCTGCTCTGCACTATATAGTATTGTATATTAGTACATTGCATAGAATATTGTATATTGTATGGTAACTCAGTTACTTCTATTCTGCATCGAACATTGTACATATGTCTATACTGAACACTGTGACTTTTTTTTTTACTTCTATTTTACATGCTATACTATTTTATTTCATACTATCTTGTCTAGCACAGTCTCTGGAGCGTAACAGTAAGAAGCATTTTGTATAAAAGTATTCTGTACTTCTGTATGACAACTATTAAAGAAACTTGAAACTATTTCCTTCATGAGGCTCTTTAGAGTCTCATTCAGCCATGGAGCTGGTCTAACCTTTACAATACACTTTCTCATAGGGGCATGCTTATCAACAATCTTCATGAAGCATTCCATAAAGATATTTAAGGAGGCCTCAGGCTCCTCAGCAGTATACACCTCAGCCCAGTCAATATCACCAACATCTGCCAAAAAACTGTCAGGAATGAATTTCTTGAACATCCTTTTATGTATTATATTGACCTTGCATTTAGGAATTTTAGTTTTCCTGGTAATTGCTATAATATTATGGTCACTAAAGCCCACAGATCGAGAAACCGGTTTAATGCAGCATTCAGGAATATGTGTGTAAATATGGTCTATGCAAGTGGCAGAAGTATGGCCAGCACTGTTAGTGAAGACTCTGGTTGGTTGAGAGATCATCTGAGACAGATTACAAGCATCGATTAATGATACAATATTTTGTTTCATTGGACATTGATTCGCAAACCAGTCTATGTTCATATCCCCAAGTAAAAAAATATCACCATTCACATCTGTAACATCTGTAAATAAGTCATTCAGGTATTGCACATCAGACCCGGGAGGTCTATAGCAGCAGCCGATCAGCACCGGCTTTAAATGAGGAAGATGCACTTTGACCCACAGAGATTCTAAACTATCAGAGCACAGTGTTGTCGGAAAGTGATTTCTGATATATAATGCTATGCCACCCCCATGTTTATTCCTGTCCCTTCTAAATATATTATAGCCATCAATGGCCACCTCTGTGTAAAAAACAGTAGCATCCAGATGGGTCTCCGATATGGCCAAAATATGAATGGTGTTTTCTGTAATCAGATAAGTTAAGTTAATGTACCTTATTTCTGATACTGCAGACATTCAAATGGACCATAACAAGACCCTTTGATAAGGGAAGAAGATGCATATCATCACACAGTCTGTAATGAGCTGAAGTTAAGGAAACCAGAGAGCTAGTCTCTATCTCCTGCTCCTAGCCTTTGGGAAGGGGGATGGACAATAAGCTTGTCATGTCGGATGTAGGCTATGTCGCCTCGTTCTCTGGCAGCTTTCATGGCTGGAATGAGTTCCCTACGTTTATGCCTGACAGCTTCAGTGTAGTCCTCATTCACATAGATGTGGGTGCCTTTCAGATCCTTAGCCTTTCCCAGAACAGCCATTTTATCTTTGTATCTGAGGAATTTGATCACAATAGGCCTAGGTCTCTTTCCAGAATATCCAGATGGATTGCCAGTCCTATGTGCGCGTTCAATCAGAAACTGACTACTGTCCAGGTGAAGTACCCAAAAAATCCAAGCCTGCTTGCCTCAACGACTACCGCCCTGTAGCTCTCACCTCCATAGCCATGAAGTGCTTCGAGAAGCTAGTAAAGGGCTACATCTGCTCCTCCCTCCCCATCAACATGGACCCCCTGCAATTTGCATACCGCCCCAACAGGTCCACGGAGGACGCCATATCCCATGTGCTGCACACAGCAGCATCACACCTGGACAAGAGGCAGGGGAACTATGTGAGAATGCTATTCATCGACTACAGCTCGGCATTCAATACCATAGTCCCCTCCATACTCATAGCCAAGCTCAGGGACCTGGGCTTGGGCTATGACCTCTGCCAGTGGGTCTTGGACTTCCTGACTGGCAGACCCCAGGTGGTGAGAGCAGGCAACTGCACCTCCTCATCCATCACCCTCAACATAGGGGCCCCCCAGGGCTGTGTTCTGAGTCCCCTCCTCTACTCCCTGTACACACACGACTGTGTGGCTCAGCGGAGTAGCAATACAATCGTCAAATTTGCTGACGACACAGTGGTGGTGGGCCTGATCTCTGCCAACGACGAGAGGGCCTACCTGGAAGAGGTCAAGGTCCTGGCGGGATGGTGCCAGGAAAACAGCCTCTCCCTGAACGTCAGCAAAACAAAGGAGATGATTGTGGACTTCAGGAGGTCGGGGGTCAAGGACTACAGCCCCCTCAGCATCGACGGGGCACCGGTTGAGAGAGTCAACAGCTTTAAGTACCTCGGAGCCTACATATCCGAGGACTTGACATGGACCACACACATTAACAGTGTTGTGAAGAAGGCACGACAACGCCTCTACTTCCTCAGGCGCCTAAGGAAGTTCCAAGTCAGCCAGAAGATCCTTAAGAACTTCTACTCATGTACAATAGAGAGCATCTTGACCGGCAACATCACCTCCTGGTTTGGGAATAGCACTGCACAAGACCAAAGCAGACTACAAAGAGTGACACGTTCAGCCGAACGCACAATTGGAGGGGGGCTCCCCACCCTCCAGAACATTTACTACAAGCGTTGCAAGGGCAAGGCTAAGAGAATCATTAAAGACTCCAGTCACCCGAACAACTGCCTCTTTGAACTGCTGCCGTCAGGCAAGCGATACAGGAGTCTCAAGGCGAGCACAGAAAGACTCAGAAGAAGCTTCTATCCCCAGGCCATCAGGCTGCTAAACGAACAATGAATGAACACTACACAACAACAACCACCAAACGCACATAGCACACACATCCACACGCACACACTCACTTTAAACAAACACACTGTAGCACCCACTACACACACTTATAGCACACACCCACTTTAAACAAACACACTGTAGCACCCACTCCCCACACTTTATATTTATGGATGAAGGATTGCACTACAACTCGTACACCTTACTGTAAATTGTACCTAAAATTGTACCTCATCCCATTTCTGCTTTGCACTAGATAGTACTGTACATTAGTACACTGCATAGTATTGTGTATTGTATATTATATGGTAACTCAGAACATTGTACATATGTCTATACCGAACACTGTGACCTCATTTTCTTCTTCTAAATTCATGCTATATTATGTTATTATGTTATTTGATACTATCTTGTCTAGCACAGTCTCTGGAGCGTAACAGTAAGAAGCATTTTGTATGAAAGTATTCTGTACTTCTGTATGACAACTATTAAAGAACTTGAACTTGAACTTGAAGTTTCTCATCGATCACACACCTGACTTTGTCCTCAGTCTCCTTCCAGCTTTCATTCTGGGTCTCAGGAATGCCATCCACAACAAGGTTATTCCTTCTTGTTTGACCCTCCAAATAGTCCGCTTTCTCAGTCATCTTTGTCAAGGTCTCCTGCATTGTTTTGGTTTCAGCACAAGCAGTAGTACTCTCAGACAAAATTTTCAAAAAGAAAATTGTTAGATCCTCAATGTCCTTCTGGGAGAATTGCAGGCTGCTTCTCAGCTCCTGTGTCTCCTTGGTCAATTGGTCAATCCGAGTGTTCACATTGTTCACAAGTAATTCCACAACAGTCTTGAAATTGCTTTCCTGCTGCTGCAGAAGTTGCATAAACAAATCTCTTTGTTGACTCATTAGATCCCGTACATGTGAGAGCGACACCAACTCCTCTCCACCACTTGGGTCCTTCTTGGGTGGCATGGTGTGCTGAGATTCTCTGCTAGGAAATCCTTAGGCTTCAGCAGATACAGCAGGCCGAGATAGTATCCACCAAAAATTTCAAAGTATGAAGATCATCCACCACTTTTCACTTGGTTTCTCATAAAATATAGAGTCTCAGAGTGGATATTTAAAAAACTTGAAATTCTTGAGTTGAGATAAAACAATTTAAAAGCACTTTAAAAGTATCAGTATCAGGAGCACATGTGGTAGTCTACCAGCAGGAAGTGACACATGGGTGGCCACATTCATTCCTATCTGCTATCTCTGAAAACAGTTCCCCGCGGAGCGCAGTCAGTGCACCCCATAGTATTCCGATAACGCTATATATAAACCATGCTGCATTCATTCGGAAAGAAAGACCTATTCCAAATGCTATATTTATAGGGTTTGACAATAATTACACTAATGTCGCTATTGTACAATGAACTATAATGAATTACGGGTCATACAGAACACGCCAGTGTTGAAACTAATGCACGGAAGCTTATTTCCGCGTTGCAATATTCATATTCTACCGCTGGGCGCCAGGTACGCATGCTCTGAGCTGTGCGTAAATATTAGAGCTGCCGCGGTATTGATTATTTCCTTACCGCACAAATTTGCAAAATATTTCCTACCGCCGCGGTTTTTACCGCACGCACACAAAAAATAAAAAAAAAAAGTTTGAATGCATTTTTTTTTTAGTAGTAGTCTACTCTTTATAGCATATAGCCTGCCTCTAGTCTAAATGTCTATCTTTAGAGGATGACTTTGCAGCATGAATATTGTTTGGGATTCGGCAAGCACGCATTCGTTATTAAAAGTGAAACACGGATTCGAAGTCTCCCCTCTGGTCGTGCGCCGTTCACTAGGTGTCGCGGGCAGGAGTGGTAGCGGCGCGCCCGCCGGTTACCCCCCCGACCCTTTCTTCTTATTATTATTATAACGTTACTACTTATGATTACAAAGGCATTCGATTTGTGGCATTAACGTTAGTATAGTTACACGTTCGTATTTACCGGACCATAGCAAGGCAAGCGTTACTAAATTAATATCTAAGTTCCTTTCTTTGCTCAGAGCGTGCCGAGTTGTACCCATTCTGCGGTCTGTTAATAAAGTTTTCAATCAGACAAGTGTATAGAACGAAGGGCTTTTATTATAACATTTCGTTGCAGTAAAATCATTATGCCTCGTTCCCTGAGGAGCGACGGCAATCCACTCCGGTCTCCGGTGGGAGCTAACGTACTATTAGCCGTGTTGTGACTGAGCTCTGATCAATGGCTCATGGCTGAGATTCAGGAAGTAAAAGCACTTTGCGTATCTCTTCTGACCAATCTGTGGTCTGCAGTGTTTCATGTGACTTTTCTGGTACCCAATAGGGTCGCTTGGAATCTCGACAGAGAAGTAGGGTATATCTGCAGAGCCGCAAGCCCAACGAGAGCGTAATAATAATAATAATATAATAAAAAACAGCGGTGATGCCGGTATTCAGCCCAACGCTGCGGTGGGCATGATGTAACAGCGATACCGCGGTAATACCGATACCGCGGCAGCTCTAGTAAATATACGCACAAAGTCAAGCACATGTTCAAATTGATAAATCACACACTTTGCTTAGAAATGATCGTACGCACGGGTTACGCACATATCTGCGTACGCACCATTGATAATTGAGGGCCCTGGGCTCCAGGACTGTTCCTCGTTCTCCGTGTGTTCCTGTCAATAAATATCATCGATTGAATCCACCTTTGTCTCCTGAATCTCTGTCCAGCTGGCTCATACATATCAATCCAAATAACTCAGTTTTTAATGATACTTTCAATATTTAATAAAAATCCAATAATGTACTCCATGTGACCTGACAAAAAAAACAAGAACCCTTACAACACAAGTGGCAGTGCACAATTCGATAACTATTTGGCAGACTTGCCTATCTCGTAAAATGTAATGTGCCTTCTGTCACTTGCAGTTCACATCGGGAAGCACACTCATATTGGAGAAAGAGAATGTCTGTTCTGTTATGTGAAAAAAGTAGTAGAACGCGCTCACCTCACTAGACTTGACACTGGGTGCTGTAACCTCTGATATCAGGTTGGCTTGCAAGCCATTCTGAAGAAGGTGTGTTCACACCGAAACGTCATATGATTTCAGGCTGTTCTGTTATGTAAAATATATTATGAACCAGCACCATTGATAGTCCACACACCGACATTTCAACAGCCCTCCTCTGTCTTCTCCACAGTCCAGCACACCCCTCAAGAAATCCATTGTGCTGGAAAACGGAAAACTAAATTGGAGGTATTTTAATGAGAATGAGTGAGTTTACACCAAAGGGCTAATTGGATCTAATCTAATCTAAACATCAGTCTCATCCATTCCACCACCGGACACAATTCAGGTGGCAAAGTGGGAGTATTTTATTCTAATTTAGGAGTGAGTTTACACCAAGGGTGACCATTGCAAGGTTTCAACCATGTTACACTCACCCCTCTAACCATACTCCAACCATTATTATCCGAGTTCACGGCACCACTTGTAACGACGGTCACTAGGTACTAGCGGACACTTCACACTCAGCCCCTGTCCTCCGACAGCTTCAAACCAGCAAGCGCTCCACTGGCCAGCACCATGTGACCACATGTGTTAGATACCACTATTTTAACTCAGAAGTGACTTTACTTCAAACGTATAGTGTACAGTCTATATACAGCATATTCGGGCTGTCAACGAATATTCTATATTTGAATTTATAATCGAATTGTAAAAAAAAACATACTTTGATTGTAAAAATTGATATTTGAATTGTGTGAATTATGTTTATATTATATATAATCTTTTTTATCAAAAAAAAAATCATTAAACAGGACAACACAATACAGTAATAACAACAATAAACAGGACTTCACAGGACATAGTAACAACAACAACAATAATGACAACGGAAATAACAAACAATGATCAAAAAAAGTAAAAAAAATTATTTAAATATGCGCAAAAATATATATTCGAATATCGTCGAATATCATCCTTTTTTTAGAAGGATTATTCTAATGTCACTACAGCATATACAGGAGTCTCCAGTTCCTAACGCATATTGTAGTGTAGAAACTAGGCCTGTCCCCGACTAAGGATTTGCATAGTCGACTTTGATTGGCCAAAATGGTAGTCGACTACCCCCCCGAATGCAAAAAAAATATATAGAAAATTTGAAATCTTTTTATTTATTTATTTTTGTATCATTCCATTTGGGCTGTGGGCGGTGCTTAACTCATTGACTTCCACGCTGTTTTTCCATCTTTACTCCCCGGCGCCAGCGTTATTGACCATTTTCACGATGTTTGCGGGCCCATCGTATATTCTATATTATAGCTATGGAGACAATAGTATGGCTCATTTGACAGGCACTATTTATACTCCAACAGGGACAAAACAGTTTATTTCTACATACCTTCATTTGTGCGCTATACCAGGCCCTGTTTCACAATAATCCAGGCTGGTTTTCTAGATCGTGATAGTGTTTTGTGCGTGTATGCGCAAATCTCGCGGCTGCTCGCCTGAAACCTATATTATTGCCAGGTCAAAGGTAAACACGACCATGTTTCTTAACAAAGCCATCGGGGGGGGGGGGGGGGGGGGGGGGGCGTCGTTTTATGATGCTGCGATCATTACAAAAGCATGTTTTATGATGGGGTTCGGTAAAATAGACGTTACCTTTGTCAGCAGGTACACGATTATGTTTCTTCACAAAGCCATCGGGGGGGGGGGGGGGGGGGGGGGGGGGGGTCATTTTCCGACGCTGAGATCGTTACAAAAGCCTGTTTTATGATGGGGTTCGGTAAAATAGACATAAAATAGACATTACCTTTGTCAGCAGGTACACGACCATATGTTTCTTCACAAAGCCATCCCCTGCAATCATTACAAAAGCATGTTTTATGATGGGGTTCGGTAAAAACGACGTAAAATAGACGTTATCTTTGCCAGCAGGTACTCAAAGTGTCTTCGATCAGAACAGGATCAATACATAATATGAATAATCCGTTTTGTCTTCTTCTAATATCCAATAGTTCGCTCTAGGCAGTGACGGCACGTATCAGACCCGGGCCGGGGGGCGGGGCCACATGACCGGGCCCTTTAAAAATCGCTCAGTCAGTATAGATTACAATTTAAAACAATGTTTGAAAGAAAAGTAACTAAAGAAAAAGTGTAATATTTAAGATTTCGTTTCTACAAAGTGTATAGAAACTAATATATATATCAGATAATGATATAACATAATATAAAGTCCAACAAACCACAAGGACGAAAATATAGCCTAATAAAATGACAAAATTTCTGACACACCATTCAGCACCATGGATAGCCACCACCAGAGCTCAGAGCAGTATAGTCAAATCGGCACAGCGGCCCCACACATTAAAATCGTCACAGGCCACACATTAAAATTGGCACAGCGGTCCCACACATTAAAATAGGCACGGCGGCCCCACACATTAAAATCGGCACAGGCCACACATTAAAATAGGCACGGCGGCCCCACACATTAAAATTAGCACAGCGGTCCCACACATTAACACTATGGTTGCCAAAAACGCCTTACCACGTCATTCCCCGCCATGCTCATTCTGCCAAAGACGCCGTAACACGTCATTGATATCAATATTTCACAAATCTGTGATCGAAATCATATTTCTCCCCCGGAGACTTGAGATCTACTGCTGATCCCCTCTCAACTCTCCAACGGTTCAAGAGCGCCATCTGGTGGCGGATCGGCGGATCGCTCAAACCGGAAACCGGAAGCTGGTGCTCATTCCAATTCGGTCCGATCACTCGCTAATAGTCCCGGGACTCAAGCTAGCCACAATGGATAGCAATCCGTTACCAATAACTCGATAAACAACATGATTTGGACGTATATACTATTATACAACCTGGAGATGGATCGCATATTTCTACATCCCATAATAGGAATATTTCTGCTCCACGCTCATCGCCCAACGGCCAGAGGAAGCTTCGGTAAAATTCAGCGTTTTTTTTAACGTGTTAGATATAAACTGCTCTGATGATCATATCACCCACACTAGATGAATGATCTAACGTTGGCCACGGTCAACATCAGATGATAAGTAGTAACTTCTAGAAGCACGTCCATTTGAATTTTTTTATCTCACGCCGATTGCTATCAAACTGTATACAATCATCAATATAATGCATTTAGGGCTATAAATCACGTTCTGGAGAAAGCTGCAGAAAACGATAAAAACATACTTATACTTTAGACCGTATTTTAGTATGAATATGTGAATGAAAAAGTATAACGTTGCTACACCCTGAACAATAGATACTTGATGTTGAATGGGCCATAGTAATGTCAATTTAGCAATACAATTTAAAAAGTTATAGCCCTGCAAAGAAGGGGAACTTCTCCATAGACAAATAGAGCTGGCGTGGGATGGTTTATTCTGAATTTAAGCCTGGCGACCAAAGTGTTAAAATAGGCACGGAGTAAATAAAGTGTACTACTCACCACTACTTGAAGGCTACTTGGCGAGCCTTGCGCTCCGCAAACTCGTCCACAATCCGCTGTATGTCCAATTTCTTGGCTCGGTCACTTTCGATGGACAGCAAGGCCAGTCCACTCAGTCTCTCCTGTCCCATCGTGCTCCTCAAATAGTTTTTGATGAGTTTTAATTTGGAGAAAGAGCGCTCGGCGGTTGCCACGGTGACAGGAAGAGTCAGAAATAAGATCAAGGCTGTGCAAACCTCACTAAATGTAGAGGTTACTGCTGGGTTGGAAACAATGAGCATTTTGACGAGATCCACAACAGATTTCAGTTTTTGTATCTGTTCCCTGAAACAGGTTCTGAAAGAGAGCAGCTGGCCAGGGAAGCTGGCGGCGATGTCCCGACTATAGTGCTCTCTAAGCCGCTGGGCAGCTTGGTGTAACTCCTCGTCCTTTGCTTGCAGTAGTGTGTTGGGGTGAATTGCCTCAAACATGTTCACAGTTGCATTTAAGCTGGTGAATCTTTGGGACAGTTGCTGGATGATGATGTCGAGACAAGCATTGAAAACATTCACCCGAAAGTTGCTCTCTGCGTCAGTGAGGCGGCTGTCTTCAGCAAGTTCATCAAAGTGACGCTTCACTTTTCTGGCCCTGGTTGTTTCAAACTGCGTTGTACTTCCCCATTTAGTAGCCAGGGCAAGAGTGGCGGACTTCGCATCGTCAAATTGTCCCCTATACTCCACCAAAACAGTGATGGCATTTTGCAGTAGACTAGATGCTTTCAGAATATCCGCGTCTTTAGCTTGGAGTAACTGTGAAGCACAATATATGCTTTCCAAAATCTTGGTCTGCATGTTGACCAAAAAAAGAAAGCGAAATTTGCTTATAGCATTCTTGAGTGCGCTTGCTTCATTTCGCTCATCATTTTTGTCACTGGTAAGGGATATTTTGACGAGGGCTTTTATAATGTCTCCATATCGGTGCCTTAACGCAACAAGCGCATCGTGGCGAGATGACCAGCGAGTGGGACACAAGCGTTTTAATGTGATAGTTCTGCTCTCTGGTGTCATTAACTCACTGAGCAATGCCCATCGTTTGATACTGTGACCAAAAAAGTTGTAGTGCGTCTCTACAGTGTCATAGAACTGCTTCACTCCAGGGACATTTTTAACAGAGTCGTTGAGTGCTAAATTGAGATTATGAGCAGCGCAATGAACATAGTGGGCAAGGTGCTCCTTCTCTGCTATTCTTGCTTGCACGCCTGAATACACACCACTCATATTAGCCACGCCATCATAGCCCTGTCTGCGGCATTTAGACAGATCGAATCCGTTTTTCTCTATAGAACCAAGGATTTTGTTTTCAAGCTCTGAAGCTGATGAACCTTCAGGCACTTCAAAACCCAAAAAGACTTCATTGATCTGTATATCGGTTGCAATATCCATGTCGTTCTTAACAACAGTTATGTAACGGTAAACCTGAGTCAACTGATCTATCTTTGACACATCTTGTGTTGTGTCCATGATGACGGAATAAAATGGGGCTTCGTTTATTTCATCAATGATGTCAGCTTTCACACGTTGAGATAATATGTAAATAATCTCATCTTAAATCTGGTGACTGAGGTATTTCACTGACCCTTCTGGTCGGTTGATTAGCTCTTTCAAAACAGGGTCGTAGCGAGCCAATAATTCGATTATTGACAAAAAGTTGCCAGCATTGCCCTGACCTAAGACCTCTCGATGCCCCCTGAATGCCAAGTTGCTTGACGCTAGAGTCAGGGTTACATTAACAATGCGCTCCACAACCCAGGTGGTATGTAGAAATAAACTGTTTTGGGCAGCATTACGCACATTCCTCTCCATGTCAGCGTCTATTGTGCCATTGTTTTTCCACTGCTCGTATACTACGCATGCACCCAGGTGAATTTGAGTGGATTCATGCCTCTCAATTTTAGTAGAAAGATGTTTCCAGTCTTTTATTCCATTGACCCATGCATTGTTGTAGAACGGTGCGTTTCGGTGGGCAAAAAGCCAGCAAGGCTCACAATAGCAGCAGTCCAATTTTGGTGAATAGCACATCCAGCTGCGTGGAAACTTCATCCCAACTTTAGTTGTGGAGGTGTAATACGTTTCTGAAAAGCAACGATTATCATTGTCTTTGGGAAATGGACCTTTTGGTTTGCACGGCCATTTTAAGGATATACCTTTTGATATTGGCATCCTCAATATTTTCCAAATAGTTTCCCCGATCAGTCGGAAAACGCCCCAGATTATAATTGCAGGACTCAGAGGACACATCATGATCCGTGGTTTCACCCGTAGCGTGAGGAGGAGACCTGTTGCTGCTTTCATTTTCAGTGTCCGGTACTTCTTCACCTTGCGCCGCAGCAGGTAAGGAGCCGGAGGGGGAGGGGTGTGGCTGGTCAGGCGTCAGGCGGCGGCCTGGCTCTCCCGAGCAGCTAGCAGCAGCTGCTGACTCATCCCTATTGCCATCATCACTACAGACAGCCGAGAGACAGAGAAGGAAATAATAAGCTAGGCGGCCGAGCTACACGAAGTAACAACAACCATATGATATCAACATTTACAAACTCACATTTTCTTGTTGAGTGTGTGTCCGTGATTGTAGCCTACCTGTAAATCTGGCTCGTCACTCCCACTAACACTGTTTCATCCCCGAGCCTCGAGTGTGAGTGTTTAGAATAATAATAATGAAAAAAAAGGAAAAAGGAACCAGAAACGAGATATCTAATTTTTGGCGCTCAAGCGTTGGCTCTCAGAAACGAGATATCTTAATGTCTGAAGGAGTCGACTGAATGCTTCTTGTCCTCTGCGAAAGCATGCAATTGGTCCACTGATGGATACATCTTGATATTTGTCTGTGTTCATTAGACAGGTGAAATCCTCTTTCAGTGCCTCTTTGCCTGTTTTCTTAGGCAGTTAGCCTCACTGGTATGTGCGCCATTAGCGTTAGCCACGCTTCTAGACCTCTTTGCTTTTGGAAAAAAATATATAAATATTAGAATTTTTTATTTCTTTATTTTTTGCAGTCGACTAAGAGGTTGGCAGTTGACTACGGCTTCTTTCGATCGATTAGTCGACTGTTCGACTAATCAAGGTCAGCCCTAGTAGAAACATGAATGGTGCCACATATCACTTACCCTTATATCACTTACCCTTAGCTGTCAGAGTCGTACCCTTCCTGCTGACTTGTTGTACAGAACTTGTAACTCGCTTTGGATAAAAGCATCAGCAAAATCACTAAATGTAAATGTGAATGTGATGCCACATGGTGATTTGCAATTGAAACAGCTCTCCTGTCGTAATTAGCATAATATACGTATAGCTGCTGTGAATTCTGTCCTTGAAGCATTTGCAATTGAAATGTCACTACAGTAGTGACATCGAGATGCAAATTAGGAACTGGAGGCTACTGTAAGTGAGCAAACATGTCTCTCTGTTTGGTGTGTTGGTGCGTTTCATTGATTGAGAAGACACCGTGACCTTAAAGGCTTATAGCCTTATAGGATAGTATTGTCTATGGGCTTAAGCTTGTTGTGATTAACTGATAAAAAAGGTTGCATTCAGTTAGTTATCGTTTAAAGGATTTACTTCAAAGTGGGGTGAAATGCATAACCTACTGTAACCTCCACAAAAGCAGTTTGTGGGAATATGGGCAGATGTTCCTCTGTACCGTTGACTCGCTGCAAAAGTCACCAAAAAAGTGACTGTCTGTATTTAGAGGTGGTCTGAGCAGATGGAGGCACAGGCTTAGTCTTATGCCAAAATAGGTGACAGAATTGTACCGCGCCAGCAGATTTTTATTGACACACTCCTAGCTGGGCCACCCTACCCATCGTGACGCAATGGCTTTCATTTTGAGCCATGACATTTACATTTAGTGATTTTACTGACGCTTTTATCCAAAGCAACTTACAAGTTCTGTACAACAGGTCATGAATGGTACAACTCAGGCAGCCAATAACATTGTTCGTCAAACAGGGTTGAACTTGGGTGCTAGTCTTGAGTCCATAGTATTATAGACATATTATGATATTAGCATAGTAGGTAGGTAGCAATATAGGCAAGGATAATTACTTAGTAGCAAAGTGCATGATTGTAAAAGACAGTCTGAAGGTTTTAGTTTTTTTCAAAATGATTGATTCAAGAAGTGTGTTTTTAGTCGACAGAGGAAAATTGGCATTTACATTTACATTTAGTCATTTAGCTGACGCTTTTATCCAAAGCGATTTACAAATTTTGTACAACAAGACAGCAGGAAGGGTACAACTCTATTGAGTGCTACAGTGTAGGTTAGTATATTAGGACAAGTGCATGACAATAAGGTTAGATAAGGTTAGATAATGATTGAAGAAGTGCATCTTTAGTAGACGGCGAAAGATTGGACGGGTTTCGGCTGTCCAATTTTTTTAATTTTTTATTTTTTTGTCAGGCCACTGAACTTAGAAGCAGGCCAGGACAGTGTTTCTAGTTGTATTCTAAAATTATATTCTATTGTATTCTAAAATGTGACTATATGGTTTTATATTAACTTAATAAATAAACAAAAATTTAAAATCTACTTATTTCAACGAACATTTCAAACTAAATAACAGATTATGCACATAAAACGCTGAAAACAACCGAAGCAACAATAGTATTTTAATGAGGCTATTATTATTATCATTATAATTTTGCAACAAGTTAGCCCTCTCATAAATAGCACATATAAATTAATAACTAATTTGAACTAACTTAATAGGATTGAAGTGATATTTGGCTTAAAAAATCGGTCGCCTGGCAAAAAAAATAAAAAAGAAAGCCTGACGATGTGCATTGGGCCGCGGCTCTCTGACGCCTTATTTTCTGGGTCCTGGCCTGAAAAGTTTGGGAACCCCGGCTTAGCGTACAGCTTGAGATCGGTTCCGAGGAGGCTTAAGGGTCTATAACTACCGCATTCGGTGGGGTCTTTGTCTTTTTTAAGGAGGACAGATATGAGTGCCATATTAACGTCCCTGGAGAAGTTCCCCTCTTTGATTGAGTATAAAATCATATCAAGTAATAGGGGTTTCGGCTGTACTAACTGTGGTGGGAAGTTCGTTCCACCATTGTGGGGCAAGGACCGAGAATAGGCGACTTCTCTTTGATGACCCTCCCGGAGCTCGGATAGGAGTAGGTCTGAGGCGGCCAGAAGATGCAGAGCATAGGTGTCACTTACCCCGTTCGTAACACGTAGGGGTCTTGAGGGTGTGTAGTTAGAGACCATTGACCGGAGGTAGGCGGGAGCCGTTCCCTTCACCGCACGATATGCCAGGTCGAGGGCCTTGAAGCGGATTCGTCCGGCCATGGGGAGCCAGTGTAGGTCCCTGAGAAGTGGGGTGACATGGGCTGACTTCGGTAGGTTTGAGATCAGGCAGACCGCTGCGTTCTGAATGAGTTGAAGAGGCTTGGTGGCAGTGGTCGGAAGGCCAGTGTAACTGAGGGGTTACAAAACCCTGACTGTATTAAAGATTGTGATAGATTAAACCACTACTACATATTATTATTATTATTATTATTACTTGCCAGACAGTACAGTTAAATATGGCAGACACTCAGAATAGACGGCACGGTGACAAGGAGATATCATTTACAGTATTTATTATTATGCATCCAATATACAAATGGGAATGACTTGGTCGCTCTTTTATGGCGAATGATATTAGAAAGTCAGCGAGTAGCAAAGTCAGTGGGAATGAATAATTACTAAGCTAGGTATACTAGACCAGACGCCGCCTGGCGTGGGATGGCAATATAGGGGGGCAAACGAGGGTACCGCTGGAGACAGGTGATATCCTCCCAGAGTTGTAAGCTCCAGAGGAAGGAAGAACACTTGAACGTGCTGTATCCAACCAACTTACTGCTTATCTCTTACAGAATGACCTCCTAGACCCCAATCAGTCTGGCTTCCGGACTGGCCACTCCACAGAAACGGCGCTCATTGCGGTCACAGAGGCACTTCACTTAGCAAAAGCGAAAGGCCTCTCCTCTGTCCTGATTCTCCTAGATCTATCTGCAGCCTTCGACACAGTCAACCATCAGATCCTCCTCGCGGCCCTCGCAGGAATGGGAGTGGCTGGATCTGCGCTGACATGGCTGACATCATACCTCAATGACCGCTCCTACCAAGTGTCATGGAGAGGGACTCTGTCGGCCACCCGCCCCCTCCGGACGGGTGTCCCCCAGGGCTCGGTCCTAGGACCCCTTCTCTTCTCCCTCTACACTAAATCACTGGGTAACATTATCACGTCTCATGGCTTCTCATATCATTGTTATGCCGATGATACTCAACTCTTCCTCTCCTTCCCTCCCTCAGATATCCACGTCTCTGAGCGGATCTCGGCCTGTCTGTCCGACATCTCCGCCTGGATGACGACCAACCACCTCAAACTGAACCTAAGCAAAACAGAATTGCTCCACCTGCCGGCCAAATCCTCCCCCCTGACCGACCTCTCCATCACAGTCGAGAATGCAGCTGTGACCGCGTCGCCGACCGCCAAGAACCTTGGTGTTGTCCTCGACGACCAGTTGAACTTCTCTGCTCACATCGCAGCGACAACCAGAACCTGCAGATTCCTCCTGAGCAACGTCAGAAGGATACGCCCCTTCCTGACAAAAGAAGCCACCCAACTCCTCGTCCAATCAACAGTCATCTCCCGCCTCGACTACTGCAACACACTGCTAGCTGGCCTCCCGGCCACTGCCACCAAGCCTCTTCAACTCATTCAAAATGCAGCGGCCAGCCTGATCTCAAACCTACCGAAGTCCGCCCATGTCACCCCACTTCTTAGGGACCTGCACTGGCTCCCCATTGCTGCACGTATCCGCTTCAAGGCCCTCGACCTAGCATACCGTGCGGCAAAGGGAACCGCTCCTGCCTACCTCCGGTCAATGGTCTCTAACTACACACCCTCAAGACCCCTACGCTCTGCATCTTCTGGCCGCCTCAGATCTACTCCTATCCAAGCTCCCGGAGGGTCATCAAAGAGAAGCCGCCTATTCTCAGTCCTTGCCCCACAATGGTGGAATGAACTACCCATCCCAGTTAGGACAGCCGAATCCCGTCCAATCTTTCGCCGTCGACTAAAGACTCACTTCTTCAACCATTATCTGAAATGATAAAAAAAAAAAAAAAAAAAAAATCTAACCCCGACTAACCTTAATGTTATGCACTTGTCCTAATAAACTAACCTACACTGTAACACGCAACACTTTGATGAACATTGTTACTCAGCTGATAGAGTTATACCCTTCTTGCTGTCTTGTCGCACAGAACTTGTAAGTCGCTTTGGATAAAAGCGTCAGCTAAATGACTAAATGTAAATGTAAGAAGGTACGGATACTCAGGCTGTTCACTTGAAGAAAGGGGGTTCTCATACGGATCCGGTCTTTATAATCCAAGTGCTCAGTAGCAAGGTAATAGCTGTAATCCAATGCTCGATAGCAATGATGATAGCCAGCCAGCTTCGTCCTCGAAGCTAGCCCGAGGTAAGATCTTCAAGGTAGTTAAATCCAAACGACAGTGGGTATTAACGATGCTCTTCTCCACGGTACTACGTTCCACAATCACTATAATCCAACCAATAATGGTTCTACAATATCGCCGCGGTAGGTTCCAATGTGCACATGTCCAATAGTTCTGCTACTAGGCCCTCCTTGTGTGCTGGCACTAATTACTAAGTCCACACACACTTGCTAAGGTTCACACTAGTTACTAAACGAACAAACTGCTTGTTAATGCTGCACACCGAACGAACTGCTGTAATACGATTCACACTAAATGACGACTCTTTACTTCACATTAAGTTAGGTCGAACTTGACTCTGCTATACTCTAGGGGCAGCTACTGCTGTTGCATTACTCCGGACGAACTTCACGTTACTTCATACAACTGCTACTTAGACGAACTTACTACTGTTCGCGCCTTCCACGATATATATACTTAGAGGGCTTTCTAGTGCCCAGCCTCAGCTCTTGTCTGGAATCAATGCGCTGGCACCAGGCATGTCCCAACTTGTCCAGACTCGCCTTTGAACCTGTCTCAGGGGCGCGGTCCTTGGCGCCGCCAACGTCAAGGGCATTATCCAATGAGGAAAGCGAATAATGCTATGATTCAAACGGAGGCTTAAAGGGATATAGCTTATATATATAAATAATATACAAGTTATATAAAACAATAAAACGTAGATTCTCAATGTTAATCTGGCCCTTCAGAACAGCCGCCTCCTAATTAGTCCGCACCTAATTAGTAAAGGGAGCACAGATTAATATTAGGGTCCAGTCAACTTCTCCATACTTGTTGTGAGGAGTAGGGCAATCTACAAAGTCAGTGGGTCATGGTCGTCATCAGGGGAGTCAGGGATCTCCGGCAACTCTATCAACTTCTCCACAGGTCGGGTGTAAGTCCGCCCTTGGACTATGACTTCTGCCGCTCTGACCTTCCCATCGGCACCAGTAATCACTCTGCTCACGTGGCCGGCCGGCCAAGTAGCTCGGGGTAGTGACTGGTCTATTATCATGACGACTGTGCCCACCTTCAGGTTGTCCCTGTCCTTTACCCACTTCTGACGGGCTTGGAGGGATGGTAGATAATGGAGGAGGAAGCGGGTCCAAAACTGGTCGGCCAATACTTGGCTGTGTCTCCACATTCTCCGGCCGTTCATCTCATCTTGTCTGTACACTGCCTGTGGAAGGGCAGGGTCCAGCCGCACCATCAAGAGATAGTTTGGGGTGACTGGGTCGACGTCTGCTACATCACTTGAGACGTAACCGAGGGGCTTAGAGTTCAAGACGCCCTCGATCTCCGTGAGGACTGTCATCAGGACTTCCTCCACCACGGTCTGGGCCCCAAGTACGGTGTACATAGCAGTCTTTATAGAACGGACTTCTCTTTCCCAGGTTCCCCCGAAGTGAGGGGCGTTCGGGGGGTTGAACTGGAATGTGATCTGAGCAGGAGCGAGGCGGGTGTTAAGTTCTTCACCCATAGCCAGGAAGCTCTCTCTCAGTTCTCTGTCTCCTCCACTGAAGTTTGTCCCTTGGTCGGACAACAACACAGACAGGGTTCCTCTCCGGGCTTGAAATCTCCGGAAGGACATGAGGAATGAGTCCGTACTCATGGTCTGGAGGATTTCTATATGAACAGCTCGGGTGGTCATACACTTGTACACAATGCCCCACCTCTTCTCTGTCCCTCTTCCTTTCTTGACGTTGAATGGGCCGAAGCAGTCCACACCCGTGGAGTGGAAGGCCCTCTCGCCGAGTCGGAGGCGGCAGGGAGGCAGGTCGGCCATCATCGGGATACTAGGCTGTGCTCTCCACTTGCGGCAGGTTAGGCAAGTCCGTTGGAAGCGACGTACTGCTTCTCTCCCTTGGAGTATCCAGAAGCGTCGTCGGATCTCAGCGAAGACTCTCTCTGCCCCCGCGTGGTGCACAACCTCGTCGTACTTCTGGATGATCAGCTCGGTTATCTTGTGTCGGCTGTTGAGAACGATAGGATGCTTAGCAACGTCAGTCACGTCCGGGGCCCGTCTCAATCGACCACCCACCCTGATGAGGTGCTGGGCGTCGAGCTCTGGGGCCAAAGTGAGAAGTCGGCTGTCTGAGGGGACTGGCTTTTCCCCTGTCAGGCAGTCTAGTTCTTCTGGGAATGAGTCTCTTTGGGCTCTCCTTAGCAGAAGAAGTTCGGCTTCTTTGTAGTTCGATGCGTCAAGGTCTGTGGTGGGGGGAACCTCAGGGTGGTGCCACAAGAATGTCCTTTTCTGAGCACTCTCAAGAGTTAAGCAGTCGTCTAGGTTCGGGTCCGTTGGAGCCGGGGCGTGCGTCAGCCCACAGAACATAGACTTCTTGATCTCTGCCTCCTCTTGACTCGCCTCCCGTGGTGTGGGGGTAGGCCACTTCTCCTCCGGGAGCTTGAGGAACTCAGGACCGTCACTGTAAGGGTTAAGACGTGTGAGGTCGTCTAAGGACATCCCCCGTGTGATGACATCCGCTGGGTTCTGCTTGGTGTCAACGTATCTCCAACACGCTGATCCTACCAAGTCTTGGATCTCGGTGACTCGGACTCCGACGAAAACTTTGTATCGACAAGAGTCGGACTGGATCCAAGTGAGCACAGTCATAGAGTCGGACCACAGGATTGTCTTTCGCACCGTTTTGTTGAGTTCACTTTGTATCAGCGTGGCGAGTTGCGCGCCTACCAGAGCTGCGCAGAGCTCTAGACGCGGGATCGACTGCTGCTTGCGGGGAGCTATCCTCGAGCGGGCCAGGACGAAGGCTATATGTACTTCTCCTCCCTCTTCTCGGGCTCTCAGGTAAGCCACCGATCCGTAAGCCACTTCGGAGGCGTCACTGAAGACGTGCAGGTCTATCTGACACGTCTCCAGCCGCACTGTGGGGGGGAAGTAGCTCCGTCGAATGTTCACATCTTGGAGTGAGTCTAGTTCTCCCTCCCATTCTCTCCAGGTGGAAGCCAGGTGCTCGGGTATGGGGTCGTCCCAGCCCTGCTCCTTGTCCCACAGTTCTCGCACCAGCATCTTCGCCCGAGTGGTGTAAGGTAGGATACACCCCAGCGGGTCGTATTGGCTTGCGAGTGTTCTGTATACACTCCGTCGAGTGGTCGGTAGAGGGGTCGACCTTCCCTGCTCCGTGGTCAGGGGTGTGTGCTTGTAATGGAGCGAGTCTGTTTTGAAACGCCAGACGAGGCCCAATGTCATTTCCTGTGCTTCACCTGGGGTGGTCGCCATCCAGGTCTCGCTGCTTGCTGCCTTTGTCTCTGGGGGGAGGCTGCGGAGTACGTGAGGGTCACTGCTGGCCCATTGCCTAAGGTCGAAGCCGCCTTTGACCAGGGAGGCTCGTAGCTTCAGCAAGATGCTCTCAGCTTCTTCTGGCATTGATACGCTCTGTAGGCAGTTGTCCACGTAGAAACTCCTTTCCACGCTGTGTCTGACCTCCTCGTCGGCTCCAGGGTCTTCGGCCACGTGCTTCTGTAGCGCGAACGTGGCGCAGCATGGGCTGCATGTGGTGCCGAATGGGAGGACCTCCCATTGATAGATTGAGGGTTGTTCATCGTCGATCCTCTCTCTCCACAGGAACCGCAGCAGGGGCTTGTCTTCCTCCATCAGTCGCACTTGTAGGAACATTCCTTTGATGTCGCCGCTGATCGCTACTTTGTCCTGGCGGAAACGTAGTAGTACGCCGAGGAGGGAGGGGCCGAGTGTCGGGCCGGGCAGGAGCAAGTTATTCAGGTTCTGTAGTCCGATCTGATAACTGCAGTTAAATACAATGCGGTTCTTGCCGTTGTGGTGGACCTTGTGATGGGTCACGTACCAGGATTCAGTCGTCTGGTCTGCCTCGTGGTCGTCGATTTTCTTTATATGTCCAGCCGTGATCAGCTTGTCGATCTCGGCGCTGTATATCGTTGCTTGAGGGGGGTCTTTAGCGAGACGCCGCTCGGTGTTCTGTAGATAGCGTTGTGTCACTTCTTTTGATGCGTGCAGGGTGGGCATCCCCTCCCGCCTCAAGAGTAAGTTGCGTATCTCATCACTCCATCGACCTCGACCCTCTTTGTCTTCTGCTCGAGGAGAGCTATGGCGTACTTGTCTTCCTTGGAGCGAACTAGTTTCCGTTCGTTCTTGAAGGGCATCGAGTCTAATGTCCATAGTCTCTCGACGTGCTGCAAGAGGGTAGTGTCGTTGTCGCTCACCTTCGTGTAGAGGCAGCGTGTGGACGTTGGTCGGTTGGAAGGCCTCTGGGTCCGATGTGGACCGCGTCCATTGGGACGATGAGGTCTGCGTGGTCGGAGCCTATGAGCAGTGTCGGCGTGGCGCCGTCGATGAGCGGTATAGGCAGTCGGCGTAGGTGCGCGTACTTCTCCATCAGCTGTGGGATGGGGTAGTCATAGCGTGACAGACCTATGTCATGGCTTGTAAATGCCTTAGTGATGCTGTACCGCTATTGTGAATGAGACGTTTTCGCCCTTTATTGTTTTTAGGTCTCGCCGAATAGTACGGATTGTCATTGTTTCTTCGGTACCCCGCAGGCCCAACTGGGCTGCGGCGGAAGCGAGGAGGAGAGTCTTTTCTGACCCATCGTCGAGGACGGCGTAAGTGTCCAGGACCTTGTCCTCGTAGCTTAGGAGCACTCGGACCACCTTAAGGAGCACTCGGGAGCTCCCGCTCTTCGCAGGGTCTATGTATAGGACTTCTGCTCTCGAGCTGCTTTGTGGTACGGGTCTCCACTTGTTGCTCTCGTGTAGGACATCCAGGTGGGCGCCGTCACACTTGCTGCATCTTTTCTTTAGGCAGCACTCAGCTGCCATGTGGCTGCGCGCGCAGCGGAAGCAGCGGCGGTTCGCTTTGATCCACTGACTCACTTCTTCAGCGGTCAACTTCTTAAAGGTGTCGCATTGAGATAGCCAGTGTTCATGGTCACAATACTGGCAGGCGATCTTCCATTTTCCCTTCGCGGGGGGGGTGTTATGACTCTTGTGCCGCGGCACTGACTCGGCCTGGTGCATCACGGTCACGGACCGGCGGTTGTCGCTGAACCTTCTCGGTCCATCTTTAGGGTTAGAGCCACCCCACGCGAACGTGTCTATTTGTAGACTGCTGACCTCCCTGGCTAGGAAGTCAGCAAGGTCTAGGAGGGATGGTTCTGGGCCGTGGGGGTCACGGTGGTCTCTCTGCCGCCGAAAGCGCTCTTGACGGGCTGGGGGGAGCTTCTCCAGTATCCGCTCCACGTTGGAATTGGCATATAGTTCATATCTCCCCTTCTCCTTCTGTGACCCGAGCATCCCTACCAGGGATTGTACTTTTATAGATAGGTCATCTAGGGCTCTATTGTCTTTAGCTGGGGGGAGGCGGTCGATCTCCCGTATTTCTTGAATTACATAGTCCCATGTGCGTCCATAGCGCCCGTCGAGGGCCACCAGGGCATCAGAATAGGGGGTTCTTGAGTTAGAATATGCCAGCGCTATGTTGTGCGCTCTGGGTACTTTCAGGTGCTTGAGGAGGATGGCATATTTGTAGGACTCGTCCTGTACTTCGGACATAATAGTCTCTAAACACATACGTAGTTCAGTATACTGTGCTCTGTCCTCACGCGTAAAGTCTGGGAATGTGGGTGTCCCAATGTAAGATGCCATGGATGGCTGTGACACCGATGCGCGTAGGGGGAGAGGCCTCCTTGGCGAGTCTCCCCATACGTGGGGTCGTGGGTTAGTGCTGGGTGGGAACCAGAGGCCGGGCCCCCAGGTGCTGCTCCTCGGTGCTGACTGTTGATTAAACTCACCCCTGGGTTGGGTCAGGGGGTTCGTAACGCAGCGGCTCGGGGCTGAGGTCGGGGCTGTACTGTTCCTCCTGGTCCGAAATAGGTTTGTGCTGGTGGGCTTGATGTCCTCCCTCGTCCCCCGCTAGGCCTTGAAGTCTCTTAGTTAGTTTCTCGGCGACGTAGGCGGGATCTTCCCGTTGGCTGGGTCCCGTATAGATTGGTCGGGGAGGGGAAGGTGCCCTCGACCCGTGTAGTGATGATCTCCGGGAGCTCCGGGTGGAGGAGTGGGGGGTCGCCCTCTGAAGCACTTGCTCCATCATCTGCGCCTGCAGACGGTCTCTTTCCGCCTCGCGCTGTGCATTGGCGGCGTCGCGCTGTGCATCGTGTTGCGCGTTGGCGTGGTCGCGCTGGATGTTTTCTTCAGCCTGGAGGCGCCTCTCTTCCAGTCTGATGGTCATCGCGGCGTCAGCCTGGAGGCGACTCTCTTCCAGTCGGATGCGTTCGCGCTCGTTCTGTTGTTGCGCTTGGAGACGTTCTCTTTCCACTGCAGAATGTTCGCGCTCACTCTGTTGTTGCACTTGGAGACGGTCGCGCTCACCCTGGATGCGGTCTCTTTCGGTTGAAGCTGTCAGCGTGGCGATCAGGGCTTGCGCTAGTCTCTGGTCGGCCTCGCTTGGGGATGACGCTGATGAGGGTGATCTGGCGTTGACAGGACTTGGCGTTGACCTGTTCTTTACGCGCTCCGAGGTCCATCTCGAGGGCGCTGCTTCTTATCTTCTCCCGCGCTCCGAGGTCCATCTCTGAGACGCGGTACTCTTCTCTTTGGTGCGCGCCAAGGTCTATCTCGGGTGCGCAATCTTTATCCTCTTGCGTTCCGAGATCCATCTCGGTGGCGCTGTCTTTATCCTCTGGCGCTCCGAGGTCCATCTCGGTGGCGCTGTGGTCTTTGGGCATAGTCACGTCATGTCCCGCTTGTCCCCCCCCCGTGAGCTAAGTCAGTTTCGTTTGAACCCGCTGGGGTCTCTACTAGTGGGGCCGACAAGTCGATAGGATTGGGCATGCTTAAACTATTAGTTTTATCCGTGCTTAACGTCTTTTTAGATAAGCTAGGAGGTAAAACGAAAGCGTAGTCCTCCAATTGTGGAGGGGGCTGACGTTGGCGCCTAGGGCGCGATAGTTTGGGAGAGCCGTTTGGAGAGTGTCCGCCGCTGGCCATATTACTATTAATATGATTAAGATTACTGATACCCTCCGGCTCGAAGGACCAATTGTAACTGAGGGGTTACAAAACCCTGACTGTATTAAAGATTGTGATAGATTAAACCACTACTACATATTATTATTATTATTACTTGCCAGACAGTACAGTTAAATATGGCAGACACTCAGAATAGACGGCACGGTGACAAGGAGATATCATTTACAGTATTTATTATTATGCATCCAATATACAAATGGGAATGACTTGGTCACTCTTTTATGGCGAATGATATTAGAAAGTCAGCGAGTAGCAAAGTCAGTGGGAATGAATAATTCCTAAGCTAGGTATACTAGACCAGACGCCGCCTGGCGTGGGATGGCAATATAGGGGGGCAAACGAGGGTACCGCTGGAGACAGGTGATATCCTCCCAGAGTTGTAAGCTCCAGAGGAAGGAAGAAGGTACGGATACTCAGGCTGTTCACTTGAAGAAAGGGGGTTCTCATACGGATCCGGTCTTTATAATCCAAGTGCTCAGTAGCAAGGTAATAGCTGTAATCCAATGCTCGATAGCAATGATGATAGCCAGCTAGCTTCGTCCTCGAAGCTAGCCCGAGGTAAGATCTTCAAGGTAGTTAAATCCAAACGACAGTGGGTATTAACGATGCTCTTCTCCACGGTACTACGTTCCACAATCACTATAATCCAACCAATAATGGTTCTACAATATCGCCGCGGTAGGTTCCAATGTGCACATGTCCAATAGTTCTGCTACTAGGCCCTCCTCGTGTGCTGGCACTAATTACTAAGTCCACACACACTTGCTAAGGTTCACACTAGTTACTAAACGAACAAACTGCTTGTTAATGCTGCACACCGAACGAACTGCTGTAATACGATTCACTAAATGACGACTCTTTACTTCACATTAAGTTAGGTCGAACTTGACTCTGCTATACGCTAGGTGCAGCTACTGCTGTTGCATTACTCCGGACGAACTTCACGTTACTTCATACAACTGCTACTTAGACGAACTTACTACTGTTCACGCCTTCCACGATATATATACTTAGAGGGCTTTCTAGTGCCCAGCCTCAGCTCTTGTCTGGAATCAATGCGCTGGCACCAGGCATGTCCCAACTTGTCCAGACTCGCCTTTGAACCTGTCTCAGGGGCGCGGTCCTTGGCGCCGCCAACGTCAAGGGCATTATCCAATGAGGAAAGCGAATAATGCTATGATTCAAACGGAGGCTTAAAGGGATATAGCTTATATATATAAATAATATACAAGTTATATAAAACAATAAAACGTAGATTCTCAATGTTAATCTGGCCCTTCAGAACAGCCAGCAAGCAGTGTGTTGCAGTAGTCGAGGCGGGAGATGACTGTTGATTGGACGAGGAGTTGGGTGGCTTCTTTTGTCAGGAAGGGGCGGATCCTTCTGACGTTGCTCAGGAGGAATCTGCACGTTCTGGTTGTCGCTGCGATGTGAGCGGAGAAGTTCAACTGGTCGTCAAGGACAACACCAAGGGTCTTGGCGGTCGGGGACGTGGTCACAGTTGAATTCTCGACTGATGGAAAGGTCGGTCAGGGGGGAGGATTTGGCCGGCAGGTGAAGCAATTCTGTTTTGCTTAGGTTCAGTTTGAGGTGGTTGGACGTCATCCAGGCGGAGATGTCAGACAGACAGGCCGAGATCCGCTCAGAGACGTAGATATCTGAGGGGGGGAAGGAGAGGAAGAGTTGAGTATCATCAGCATAGCAATGATATGAGAAGGCATGAGACGTGATAATGTTACCCAGAGATTTAGTGTAGAGGGAGAAGAGAAGCGGTCCAAGGGCCGAGCCCTGGGGGATACCCATCTGCAGGGGGCGGGTGGCAGACAGGGTCCCTCTCCATGACACTTGGTAGGGGCGGTCATTGAGGTATGATGTCAGCCATGTCAGCGCAGAGCCAGCCACTCCCTTTCCTGCGAGGGACAAGAGGATCTGATGGTTGACTGTGTCGAAGGCTGCAGATAGGTCTAGGAGAATCAGGACAGAGGAGAGGCCTTTCGCTTTTGCCAAGTGAAGTGCCTCTGTGACCGCAATGAGGGCCGTTTCTGTGGAGTGACCAGTCCTGAATCCTGACTGGTTAGGGCCGGTCTAGGAGGTCATTCTGTAAGAGATAATCAGTGAGTTGGTTGGATACAGCCTCCCCTCCCCTGTCTTGAACGTTGCTCGCATATGCCCCCCACTGGCCGGTTGTAGGGAGGATAGAAGCATTGCATCACGTGTCCCCTCCGATACCAGAGGAGGCAGCCTGTCACATCTTTTCACCTGCCAGCGCGGACTCTCATTGGCGAGGTGTAACGTGTGGGAGGCTCACACTACCCCCGCCATTTCCTGTCTCTGCTGTGCAGGCATCCCCCAACCGACCTGTAGGAGTCGCTGTCCACAATGTCCAGATTACCACCTATCGACTTCCACCCGCTAAAGGTGCTCCCATAGTCGAGCGGACTGTACACGGACTGGACTCTGCGGAGGTCCACTGGACTCTTTGAGCTTTCATAGTCGAGCGGATCTGCGCGGACCAATTTCCTACATGTCTCGCGCCAGTTTACACAATTTTTCCGACGCTGTTCAACTTATGTCATGTCGTCGTCATCCGATGTCAAAATAAAGAATATGTTATCTCCGTTTCCAATATTTCGATAATAAAACGGGCAGTTTTACACACTTCATTTAGAAAAGCCATTCAAACATCTCAAGCCCTACTCTCTCTTGGCACGGAGTGAGTGGTCAGAGTAAAATGCAGATCGACGTCACATTAAATGCAGTTCGCTGTCAACCAAAACGCCGAGCAGCGTATTGTGTGACACCAAGTGGGCGCCGCGGACGTCCGCGCGTCAGAAAATAGGAGCTTCGCACTTGGACTCTGCTTTGGGTCTGCTTTGAGTACCATTTGGGTCCGCTTTGAGCCCGCGGGAGTCTGCTCCGTGTACGGTCCGCTCGGCTATGGGAAGGGCTTGACTCTGCCAATTGAGTTAGTATGACGGCCGGTCCAAGACGGAGGCAACGCCGATAGCCGGATTTGAACCCGGTGTCTCTTGCGTTGGTGACAAGCACAATGTCCGCTGCACCACCCAGCCGCCCCTCTTACAGTATATTATTTGCTTTTCTTTCAATACTGGTTTTAAACCAATACCAAAACTGGTTTTAAATATTATTACAACATTTCATTCCGTTAGAAGAAGGTTTCAAAGTTTTTAACTCTGGTATTTTAGGTGTTGCTCAAACTTGTTTCCTTTGATATGTTTGTTGATGTTCGTCATCCTTTTTGTTTGTCCAATATGTTTTAATACGTATGTCTATAATTGCACACGGATCACTCTCGGCCTCAATGTGCTTACCTGTATAAATTAAGAATGCAGACACATTCAATAAATAAATCAAATGAAAATGTATTTCAATTATTGAAAACGAACACACCAAAATGTGTCTTGTGTTGGATGGTTTATCGCAATAATAAAACTTCTCTTCAATCTTTGTTTCAGGATATTTGACAGTAACCATAGAGCCCCTGCCTCCTGTTGTTGTGGGAGAGACTGTTACCTTGAAGTGTAACTTCAAAACTGATGGCCGGCTTCGAGAGATCGTTTGGTACAGGGTGAGTAAGCTTCTTTAAACTACCAAATGCCAGCAGTCAATAAACACTGTGGATTTCATTTCATTAATTTTTCACCATCCTTTATATAGGATAGATCACTGCCAATAGTCATATTGCATATATATCTTTTTTTTTATTGCTGAGTGGGGAGAACAAGCACACGCTATCCGATTCCAATCGTTAGAAAACAAGTGATTATTTTGGCCAGCTGTAGGGGATGCAGCTCTGGCTTGGTTGAGAATGTGATTTCTCTATCGTCTGGTCGCTGCCATAATGTGTTAATAGTTCACAGCTGGCCACTCTGCTGTTATTACTATCCCAGTTGGTGTACTATACTGCATAAATGCGGCCAACAATTAAGTAGCTAAAGAAGTGTCATTGTGACCTCGCACAAGGGTTTATAATATGATATATCTTTGTTTGTAGAAGATAGAAAACAAAATGTGCGCTGTTACAGTATTGCATTAAATATAAGAGGTCCGTAATAGACACAATGTTGCAGTCTGTAGGATGGGGTTTGTCCATGTTAAATAAATAAGGCTTTCAAAAGAGACAGATAATTACTTGGATTGATGTAATTGGGGCAGCAGCTGTAAGTGCATGACCTGATCAAATCCTTTAGCCTTTTAAATGCATCGATATGCAAAGTGTGTATGAGTTTATAACTGTTTCAGTAAATGTATGTCAAGCACTCTACCCATTGAGCCATACAAGGACAGTAAGAAATACAGCAGCCGAGACAATACAGCTGCTCGTTAAATAGGAGTAAATAATCTAAAGCATGTGAAGTGAAGAATGTTCACTTAACACTTTGAATGCCCAGCAGGGGGCGCACATTTAGTGCTTGAATGCCCACCATCCGCTTCGATGTTAACGTTAATATCGCCTAATCTATGTTTTAAATTATGGCTATGTGTCTAATCTGCCCGTCGCATTATCAATGACCCATTTCCAGTCAACATTGTCGAAGCGGATTGTTTTTTTATTGGTTCATTTCCGTTTTATAGCATTTTGAAAAGCCCTCGTTTTCAAGAAGAAAAAGAATCCCTGATCCTAATACTGGTCAAATAGATTCCTTACCTGAGATCAGATGGTATCCAAATGGATTATTCTAATTCCTGATCGACCATTCCAAAAATCTATCCTTTTATTGATCCCACGCGTATACTGTAAAACAGCGTATACACGCTGTGCTGAGGGTCCAGCATGAAGCTGATCGGCCCCGGTTACATGCGTGAGAAGTAAAATGTGGAGTCCGGGTTTTTTTTCCCCATGCATTTTCATTGAGTCCAATCCAAAAGGGTGAATTACCATCTGGGAGACGATAGGGGGCGCTTTTTTCACATCTGAGCGCCTGGGGTGGCTGATTTACCAACGGTAGACTCGTTGATGAAATATGAATTCAGATCGCTAATAAAAAAAATAAAAACGAAAACTCGGGTTGGGCATTCAAAGTGTGTTAATCAAGGCAAACACATTTTCTTTGTGCATGTTTAACACGTACAATATCTTCTACACTATTATACTGGAAGGATATATATGTTTGCAAACATTTCAGAAATGTGTACGCGTGATACCGTTCACCTTGGTTTCACCTCTTATGCTGAAAAAACATTGATCGTCGAGCAAGCAGCAGTTTATTGTCTAGACAGGAGCTGTCTTTAGAACAGCTTCTGCTTCCTCACGTTTATCCTCTCAGAATAAAACACTATCCCTAGAGGCTCGTCTTAGCAAATGCTGACCTTTCAAGACAGGACAAAAAGAGATTTATGGGACTTGACGCATTCGCCTGAGTATCATAGATCACTTTGAAAGCTGTGACAATTTCATTTAATCAGGCCGGAATTTTTGAGTTTTGTTTTGTTTATACGGAACCTCTACATCTGAATTGCATGCTGCAATTTTAAACAAGCCCTGTGAGAATAAGGATTCCCGCATTACAGTAGGTTTGCTCATCAGGAAAGCAGGGAGGTTGTAACGGGAATCGGCCCCCTTCCATCTCTCCTGTGGCCACTGCTCAGCACAACTTGTGCTGATAAATTATAAATCAATTACTCGCACTTGGCTGCCAAAGTTTCTTTAATCTCTGCCTTTTATTTGCTTAAACACTGTTGACTTCTCGTTGTACCTCCTGTTCAAATGGAACAGGGGTTGATACCCACCTGGGGAATCCTCATATCTAATCGAAGCCTGGCCAACAAGACGGAGGTTCTGAATGAACTAAAGATCTTAGCAAGTGCTCATTCATTACCCGGCCCGCTGTGATCTTATCGGATTCTGTTTGAGGATTTTGTAATGCACACTAGAGTCGGGCAGCATTCTCAAACTAGCACGTCCTCAGCACAGCTTAAGCTCCACTTAAGATAATCAAGATCACTATAGAGAAGCTTTCAAGCTGGACTAGCCCAGAGTTCCCTTCACCATTTTATCTAGAACCCGAGAGAGAGAGAGATAAAAGTAACAGATGAGTTAGGACCTCAGGGCTTTCCTTCAGGGTTTTCAAACAAGACGGTGCCGAGTCGCAACTAGGGGGTGGTCCTGAGGGGGGCTGTTCCTCCCATCCGGGAGGCAAAGAAAATGTGCAATAAAGAAAGCCTTTTGCTGTAATTTCCTGCAAATTTAAATAAACCTAAAATAACCGAATTAAACATAATTTCAATAAAATAACAAACACAGTAAGTTCCAAATAAGTTAGGTTGCACAATAGTTTAACGTTGAACATGAAAACACACACACACACACACACACACACACACACACACACACACACACACACACACACACACACACACACACACACATAGTGGAACAGAGGACAGAGCAATCACATATTGGACAACTCTGTTTCATGGCCCCAAACTTTCACTGCAAAACATAAAATAAAATGTAAAAAATATACAGTATATATATTTATTATTAAAAACAAATGTACACATAGTGGCGCTGGCGTGTAGTGGCACTGATCCCCTGTACCATTGTTTAGAGTTCTCTCATGGTTTTTATAACATTTTTATTTGCACTTTATTTATTTTTCCTATATCATGAATTCATTCTTTACATGTTCAATTTCCTTCATTTCAATGTACCTTACAATGCAAAATAATGGGGAATTGTAATTGTAAACTGATAGTGGGGCAGATTAGTGAAATAATCGTTCACTTCCGGATACAAGCGCCAAAATTGGTACACATAGGCCTACTCCTTGGGTAGTACTGTTTTGATAACACCCGTTCATTCAAGATGGCGGCCATTTTTAAAGATGACCGCCATTTAATATACAGTAATATTACATTTCCCAACGAAATCACATAGATACAAGCACCAAAATTGGCAAACATACTCCTTCGGTATTGCTCTTTTGATAAAAACATATTAGCCAACCAAAGATTTTAAGATGGTGGCCATTTTTCAAGATGGCCACCATTGAATATACAGTAATTCGCAGTAATTTCACAATAAAATGTCGTAGATATGCACCAAAATTGGCACACACACTCTTTGGATATGAGGAACGGAGAGGATTTAAGAGAGAGAGAGAGAGAGAGAGAGAGAGAGAGAGAGAGAGAGAGAGAGAGAGAGAGAGAGAGAGAGAGAGAGAGAGAGAAGAGAGAGAGAGAGAGAGAGAGAGAGAGAGAGAGAGAGAGAGAGAAGAGAGAGAGAGAGAGAGAGAGAGAGAGAGAGAGAGAGAGAGAGAGAGAGAGAGAGAGAGAGAGAGAGAGAGAGAGAGAGATGGTCTGGACTGAGAGAAAATACATAAAACCTTTCAAGTGTTTGTGAATTTGCTCCAATGAGGCTTTTATTGTGTGTAGTGAATTGTCGAAGGCCATGGATTTGGCTCTATGGGTATGTAGTAATGTGAATCTGTCTTTCATACATAACACTAACAGCATCCAGAGATAGATTCTTAAACAGCCATTGTGCTGTTCGCATAGGAGAGGACGTGTGGCAGGATGGTTGGATGCTGGGAGAGGAAGTGCGCAAGATGGTTGGATGCTAGGAGAGGAAGTGTGGCAAGATGGTTGGATGCTAGGAGAGGAAGTGTGGCAAGATGGTTGGATGCTGGGAGAGGAAGGGTGGCAAGATGGTTGGATGCTGGGAGAGGAAGTGTGGCAGGATGGTTGGATGCTAGGAGAGGAAGTGTGGCAAGATGGTTGGATGCTGGGAGAGGAAGTGTGGCAAGATGGTTGGATGCTGGGAGAGGAAGTGCGGCAGGATGGTTGGATGCTAGGAGAGGAAGTGTGGCAGGAATTGTTGGATGCTGGGAGAGGAAGTGCGGCAGGATGGTTGGATGCTAGGGGGAGGCACATTACTCTTCAGTGAAACATGTGGCAGCTCACCTCACACTCTGCTGGCTCTGATTATGTCACTCTAATGAAGATGTACCCATGGACCTTTCCCAATGGGGAAACCTCGACCGCACTGACGGTGACGGCAAAGGGTTTCTGCCAGGCTGCCTGTTGAGTGCCATTCTGCATTATGGTTAATCGTCCCCTGGGTTAACCATCTCTTCGTCCTCCCTTCCTCTGCTAATTATTATATCCCTCTACTCTCTCTCACACTGTCCTCGTGGGATCACCTCTCTGCCTGGCACAAACCACTTTCCTAAGTGTGGACTGGAAGGGTATGAATGGATCGTTTATCCTACTGTACACTGTACTCAGTGTTCAGTTATAACAGTCAGCATCTGCCTGTTTCATTATAATGGCTCAGGTTGTATATTATCATTGATGTTATGCCAGCACTGACATTTTTAAGAACAAAAGGTGACAACGTTCATTCTGTGTGACAAGCAGCTATAATGTTAGCAATCAATAGTTTGCGGTAAAATAGTAGCTGCTTGAATTAGATTGAAAAGCAGTGTTACAGACATCTTCCTCATGGATAAATACATTATTTAATAATAATAATAATAATAATAATAATAATAATAATAATAATAATAATAATAATAATAATAATAATAATAATAATAATAATAATAATAATAATAATAATAATAATAATAATAATAATATTAATACTAATAAATACAAACTGGGAGGATGCTTGCTGAATCATCGGATGAAAATATGGCCCTGGGGAGAAAAAGAATGTGACTGAGTCTAACAATGGCGTACACAGCAGACAATCAATGTAATGAAGCAGCTACAGTAACATTAAATAACCTTGCTAGCTGCCATATCCCTTTGACATCCAAACAGAAATAGAAAAAAAGTTGACAGAGCGCCAATCATGATTAGCATAGCTAACATCAGTAAATATTTGTGACTCAATATTTCTGTGAGATGGTCTACAGCATACATATTTTTTGTATCTTATATTGTAATCACCTGACCCGGTTATAATCCGTTATAATCGTTCATGGAAAACATTTACAACATAACATTTTGTCCTTTAGCTGACACTTTTATATCCAAAGCAACTTACAAGTTCTGTATGACAAGTCAGCAGGAAGGGTACAACTCTTTCAGCTGAGTAACAATGGGCCTCATTCATGAAGCGATATAAGAACAGATTTCGTTCTTAACTAGCATTTCCTCTTATTTTGTTCCTACCTGGGATTCAGCAATGTTTTCTTATTGTTGCTTTTCTCTCAGGCAAGACCAAATTCTAAGAGTGGTCAAGAGCACTCTTACCTAGATAAGAAACTCTTACTCTGATGAGAAACATTAAAAAAAGCCTACCATTCCTAATAATAATAATAATACATCAGATTTATATAGCGCTTTTCCTAATGCTCAAAGACACTTTACAAAACAAACAATACAATACAATACAGTTTTAGTAGATACAATAAAAAAATATATATAAAAAGGTGAGAGAGGAAGGAGTTCATGGGTTGAAAGCAAACCATTGGTCAATTGCCCCCAAATACCCCCAAATACGACTTTATAAACCCAGAACTTTTCAATAATAATAATAATTATTATTATAACTTATTGCGTGCGTTCTTCTTCTGAAATGGATTATGTATTGCTGTTAGCAGTTAGATGATGGCTGCCCAGGCGTACGCATTGTTATGGTTTGTAACCGACCCCAATCGCACAACACAAGACAGGTATGAGGGTAAGCCAAGAAACTGGCATTTATTGAACAAAAGGAAAACCGGCACTGTCCCTTTAAGGGAGAAACACAAAAATACTGGAAATAACAAGAGGGGAAGGTACAGTGCCTTTAAGAGGCGAGCTGGCTAAGGGGAAGGCAAGGGAAGGCTAAGGGAAGGCTAAGGGAAGGCTAAGGGAACAGGGCCGGAGCAAGGGAAGGCTGGAAAAACAGGGAGGAACTAGGAGGACCGGATGGGAGGACTAGGAGGAACTAGAGAGGGGAGAACTAGGGACAGAGGCCCGCGGAGGCGGGCTGGGGACGAGGAGGACTAGAAAGGGGAGAACAGGGACAGAGGCCCGCGGAGGCGGGCTGGGGACAGGGAGGACTGGGAGGACTGGTGGGAACATCAGGGCCGCTCTGCAGAACTCTCTCGGCAGATCTCCGAGGTGGGTAAACGGCGGCCGAGAGGGAGAGAGGAGAGGGTTAAAGTACAAAGGGGAAAACAGAGCAGGTGCAGGAGAGGTGACTAGTCCAAATACAAAAGTTATCCAAGTAAAAACTATCTTCGTGTAAAATACACAAAGAGCAAAGTTCCAAAAACAATCCAAAAGTGAATACTATCTTCGGTGTGAACAAACACACAGTGGGAGATGTAACGTCCAAAAATAATATCCCAGTGAAAACAAACAGAGGCACACGCTGGGTGAGTGACTGTCTGATTAAAAGGTGGTAATCTTCAGTGTTAAGAAACACACAAAAACGGAAATGATCAAGACAGTCAATAAAAACTCACCCAGACGTAATGCGTAAAGGTGCTGGAACAGCAGCGGGGCGAGAGCGTCGCCACCGGGGAGCCGGCTGTCCGAGCCGAGGTCAGAGTGGTGCGCCACTGCTTGGAGTGCGCGCCGGAACCGAGAGAACGCATCTGGAGTGCGTCTGCGCGGAGGAGCGTGCCAAGCTCGGAGGTCTGGAAGATGCGCGTCAGGCTGGGAGTGCGCGCTGGTACAGAGGAGCGTGCCAAGCTCGGAGGTCTGGATGATGCGCGTCAGGCTGGGAGTGCGCGCTGGTACGGAGGAGCGTGCCAAGCTCGGAGGTCTGGAAGATGCGCGTCAGGCTGGGAATGCGCGCTGGTACGGAGGAGCGTGCCAAGCTCGGAGGTCTGGAAGATGCGCGTCAGGCTGGGAGTGCGCGCTGGTACGGAGGAGCGTGCCAAGCTCGGAGGTCTGGAAGATGCGCGTCAGGCTGGGAGTGCGCGCTGGTACGGAGGAGCGTGCCAAGCTCGGAGGTCTGGAAGATGCGCGTCAGGCTGGGAGTGCGCGCTGGTACGGAGGAGCGTGCCAAGCTCGGAGGTCTGGAAGATGCGCGTCAGGCTGGGAGTGCGCGCTGGTACGGAGGAGCGTGCCAAGCTCGGAGGTCTGGAAGATGCGCGTCAGGCTGAGAGTGCGCGCTGGTACGGAGGAGCGTGCCAAGCTCGGAGGTCTGGAAGATGCGCGTCAGGCTGGGAGTGCGCCCTGGTACGGAGGAGCGTGCCAAGCTCGGAGGTCTGGAAGATGTCTGGGCGTCTGCAGCGCGGAGGTCTGGATGTGCGTCAGGACGACAGCTGCGCGGGGGTCTGAAGTGGATCACTGGGATGCCTCCCGTGGAAGTCTAGGGAGCGCAGACCAGTCTCCCCCTCAGGCAACGGCGACAGCAGGCGAAGGCTGGAGCAACATCCTTACGCCGGAGATAAAAACAGCATAGACCGAACAGAGGACCTCCCGAGGGAGTCTTGATGAAAGAGCATATCTGATACCGAATGTTACGGCATATTACAACACGACCCCACCAGGAACAGAGTGGAAGAGCCAGGTATTTAAAGGCCACAGGGGAACTAATTAAACTGCACCACAGGTGCGAGAGGTAATTGACAATCGAACTAAAAGTGTGAGTTCGGCACCAGACCAATCAAACACATAAATGACAGGTAGTCCAGGTGTGGCTGCTTGAAGAGAAAACGAGAGTAAAGAACGAGAGGGTGGGGGCTAGTGAGAGTGAGTGAGAAGGGAATTCCTAAACAGTAGGCTAAAAGGAAGGAAAGAGTAGGTGAGCAGCGGGCAAAACCTCACACGCATAGAACGCATATTTACAACATCTCCTCTCTTCTCTGCTCGTACAAGTTCTGAGCGCATTCGGGGTTTTAGCCACAGGGACCTTTCAGAGAGAGATGACAGGTGACAGATCCAGTATTTCCCAACCTACTGCGCGATTGGTTCTTGACAAGCGTCATCAAGTCGTTCAGTATTGATTGACAAAGCCTACTGTACTTTGCTGGAACGATTTATTTCGTACTATATACAGTATGCGGTATAAGTACAAGTATAAGTCTTTATTTGTCATCAGATTAACACACACACACATGCGATGAGTCGCCAATCGTGAGATGTGTGTGTGTGTGTCATTTTGAGATCAGTCGCAAATCGCTTCCTGTTGAATGGATCAGACAGCGATCAGATGCCGAAACTCGGCTGTTTTACACATGCCTGATTCGCCTTATAAGGAGATGGCGGGCGTGTCTGTATGCAAATGATTTTAGCGCGAACGCACATTTGAATTTAAGAATGAGTGGGATTCATCATGCAACCAACCTGGGTAAGAACCGATTTCGATGTTAAGAACGGCTTGATGAATGTGGCGGTGGCTTTTCTTATTGTTCTCTTAACAGACAGGTAAGCAAGAATATAAGAAAAATAATAAGAGAGTATTGTTGAATGAGGCCCAATGTTCATCAAACAGTGCTGAAACGTGGGTGCTGCAGTGTTGAGTGCATAGTAGTAAAGACTAGGGATGTCCGATATTATCGGCCTACCGATATTATCGGCCGATATTGGCATTAAAATGTAATATCGGAAATTATCTGTATCGGTTTTTACATTTATTTAACCTTTATTTACCCAGGCAAGCAAGTAAGAACAAATTCTTATTTTATTTATTGTCAAAAGTATGCATAATGTTGTGTTAATTCCACGACAAGAGATATGTAATGTTAATTACCTGAAATTATTCAGTTTTTTGAGGGGGGGGGGGAACCCTGCATATATCGATATCGGTATATCGGATATCGGTAAAAAAGCCAATATCGAACATCCCTAGTAAAGACATATTAGTATAGTAGGAGGAGTGCATGGTAGTATAGGACAATAAGAAGGTTAGGTTTTTTTTCATTTCAGATATTGATTGAAGAAGTGTGTTTTTAGTTGACGGCGAAAGATTGGTCGGGATTCGGCTGTCCTAACTGTGGTGGGAAGTTCGTTCCACCATTGTGGAGCGAGGACCGAGAATAGGCAGCTTCTCTTTGATGAGCTCGGATAGGAGTGGGTCTGAGGCGGCCAGAGGATGTAGAGCGGAGGGGTCTTGAGTGTGTGTAGTTAGAGACCATTGACCAGAGGTAGGCGGGAGCTGTTCCCTTCTCCACTCGATATGCCAGGTCGAGGACCTTGAAGCGGATTTGTGCAGCGATAGGGAGCCAGTGCAGGTCCCTAAGAAGTGGGGTAACATGGGTAGGTTGGAGATCAGACGGGCGGCTGCATTCTGGATGAGTTGAAGAGGCTTGGTTGCAGTGGTCGGTAGACCACGAGCAGTGCATTGCCGTAGTCGAGACGAGACATGACTGTTGATTGGCTTATTTTGTCAGGAAGGGGTGGATCCTTCTGACATTGCTCATGAGGAATCTGCAGGTTCTGGTCGTTGCGGCGACATGAGCAGAGAAGTTCAGCCGTTCGTGGTGGTCGGGGATGAGGCCACGGCTACATTTTCCACTGTGATGGAAAGGTAGGTCAGCAGGGAGAATTTGGCCGGCAGGTGTAGCAATTCTGTTTTGCTTAGGTTCAGTTTGAGGTAGGGCTGGGCGATATTATGGTCTAAAAATGTAATCCCCGATTATTATTTTTAGATCCGAATTACGATTTTAACCGATTTTGTTCTCTTGAAAACTAGAAACGCCAAGGATATCATTCAAATAACCTTTGTTTTAATTTGAATTTTTTTTTTTATCAAACCAAGATGAATTTCCCTATTGGTGCAAACCTAACTTTCACCAATCTTCACTTAAAAAATATATATATACTGTATATATATAATTTTTTTTGAAAATCTATTAAAATGTTTCAAAATCATCCTAAATCATTAATTCGAATTAATCGATAAGTAAGGGATAATGTATAAGCTACGAGGTCATTGTCGCAAAATAATTTACCGACACAGAGTTTAAAATACCGAGCTGCCTCTGCGAGAACATTGGTTTTCGATTAGTCGACTAATCGAAAAAATAATCGACAGATTAGTCGACTACCAAATTAGTCATTAGTTGCAGCCCTAATAGAAAGTGTTCTATTTTTGTACCTACGCACAGAATTTAGGGATTTATCAACCGTGCGTGCACAGGTCATACACGGTAAATACCTATTGTTCTTACCGTCTATTGGGAGGTGTAGTGGTTATGTAATTTTTGTTTTTTCCTGTTCCACCCTCTGTTCCACTTAATGTATTGCCCCATTGACCATTTCTAAACCGGCTCGTTTTAGATAAATAAAGCATTAACGTTGGCATGGTGTACCTTTCTGTGCATATTCATCCACAATCTATAGCTCAACATGAAAATATTCACAATTAATCGTAAAGGTAGCAAAATAACAATGTTTATGTTTTCGTTCGCTGGGAAACTACACTGCTATTTGGTGCTGCTGACTGACGGCACCACAGCGTAGCCTCCTGCCTGTAGTCACAGACCTAGGATCAGATTTCCCTTACATTCCATAAGCTTAACAATTCGTACAATGGGAAAATAACTGACCCTGAATCTGTGGCTAGTATCTCTCTGGTGATCATAACCATTAATCTCTAAAGCCAACCACCATTTTTAAAAGCAACAATGACGTTACCATATTTGTATTTATATTTGAAATCGTATAACGTTATTTCGCTGCATATTAAATCACTGTAAATACTAATGTAAATCATTGTTTCGTTGTACATATTGTGTATAGTTTATAACATTATTGTTTTTTACATGACGTTAGTAGCTAGCTAGCTTGCTAGCCGGCATTCCCGAAACTCCTCTAACATGCCCCGATTTAAAATGGTTCTCTTTGTATACTTTTGTCCTCACAAACAAAGTATTCTGCCAGGGAACTTATGGACACGACAGTAGTAGTAGTTATAAGGTTTTTGAGCTTGTAACGTTAATGTTAGTTAGCTATCGTGGTATCAACTGGCTATGACGTGTAGCTAGCTAGCTGGCATGATGCGTGTGCAGTGCTTGCCCCACAGGTCTGAGAAGAGGAACTGCATATTTTACTCGTTCCCGAAACTCCTCTACATGCCGCGACAGTAGACATAATGCTAACGTCTAGTACGTTTAGCGGGGTAACGTTAACGTTAGCTAGCTAGCTTGGTATCAGCTGGCCGTGATGGGGATTAGGCGACAGCCTAACAGGCTGCATACTGAACAACAGGCTGCCTACTGGTAAATGTAGTTATTTTTTGACAACAAATTAAAAACCTTATAAGTACCTTTATTTCAACCAAAAATGCTTAAGCAATAATGTTAGTGGTAGAAGGGAACTCATTTTGTGCAAAAATGGAAAGCTTGCCAATGTTCATGCGGCAGAATTCTTACAATAGCCGATAATCCATCGACAGATGTACCCGCTCAGGCCCCCTACAACCATCAGAATACCGAGGAGGATCCGAGCCCAGATCAGACCCGACTGTGCGAAGAGGGTTTAGCACCTCAAACGCACAGGGTGAGCAGACCGTGGGACTTACCTTTGTTTAGAAGGGCCCGCGATTACTCAGACGCGCATCCCACAGGCCACCAGGGAACGGACGTGAGCAAAACCCCCGTCACAGCCCCCAACATCGCGGGGTCAGAGTAAAAAACCCAACCCTGCAGCAAGGGCGTAGCAGCGTAGCGCGGAGGAGGTCCCAGCCTCAGGCCACCCCGGGGCTAGGACCCCCTGAAAAAAGGGGCCTGGTGAGGTCTATGAGGCCGTGGCATCGAGACCCCACCAGACGGTCACTGGTGACACCACCCCCCACATCGCCAGCATATCGGACAGGGCCTAAACCAGGTGAAGGCCCTTCTCCCCATGGCACGCTGCTCCGAAGCGCTGCCAAGGAGGCTTAACCCCCACAATAACGTGGGGCCAGCCGACGCGCCGGGGAGACAACCCTCCAAGGAGGTTGATCCCTCAATCCAGGCAAACAGGTCCCAAGAGCAGAACTCGACCTGTGCCCGGAGCACTGCGGACTAGACAGGCGCCTAAGGGGTCTACTGTAAGAACAGTACCCCGGCGGAAAGGGTGTTCGGTATGCTGTAGGGCGTTCCACATTGATATGTCACAATCTCCACGAAACCCGACCCCGCCAATTTATTAATCCTGTGGGGGCGAGGTTCAGATAAAGAGGCTGACACAATTGGCAGACGTCATGAAAGATGCGGGGGCATACTCTCGGGCAGACGGGGTCAGGCCCGGACTCAACCCGAGAGTCGACTCTGCTACCAACACACCGGGGAGCCAACCACTCCTCTATGTTTATTTGAACAGGAGGCAGTTGCTCCCTTAACCCACTAAGAAACCTCAGAAACATAACTGCGCGTATACACAGGCTATACAAGCAGTTCAAGCGTTTCAGGTTTCAAAAGGGTTAACCCAGGCCAACAGGTTATCGAGGACAAGGCCCGACCTGGGCCTGGCGGACCGGGACCTATACAGGGATGCATAGAGGAGTTGACAGGGCAACCTCCCCGACAGCCCCCTCCCATCCCCGGCTTAGCAGGGATGAATGAATGAATGAATGAAAACTTTATTTAACAGATTGCAGAATGGGTACAATACAGTACGGCTCAATACATACAATTGTTAAGGGGATGCAGACCTGAAAAAGACCTTTGTCTTGTTTCCATCAGGGTCCCCCATTTTCAATTCATATAGACATTTATGACATACACAACATACATGACATTTATGGCATAGGGACATATAGGTATTTAGTACTGATACATTTGTGACATACAGTAAACGGTATTCAAATATACAGTACTGTTAACCCTAGATCCTGACAGAGTATATACATATGATGGGGAGGGGACTGTACATTAGGAGGGGGTGGGTGGGTGGGAGAGAAATATCCATACGGCGGGGAGGGAATATGTACATGCGGTGGGGAGGAGACTGTCTATTAGGAGGTGGTGGGGGTTTTGGGCATTTACGGTGGCCAGTTTCGAATTGCAGCCTCCCGTAGGTGCTCTTTAAGAGCAGTTTTGAATGTGGGTAGGGATTCACATTCCTTTACAGCTTTGGGTAGGGCGTTCCACATTGATAATTTTTGGCATAATTGGCATAATTTGCGAAACGTGTTTAGTCCCTTGTTTGAGCCGAATCTGGGTTTAACATGATTTGTTGAGCTTCCTCTGGTGTTGTGGTCGTGGTATTCACTGACCTTTGGGAAGTATTTTGACATGTACATGGGTACCTTAGTCGTATAGTGCAGTGGTTCTCAAACTGTGGTACGCGTACCACTAGTGGTACTTGGTGGTACTGCTGGTGGTACTTGAAAACATTTCCAAAAAAGCTAAAAAAAAAAACGTTTTTTTTTTTTTTTTTTTTTTTTGCAGTCAGGCCACCGAACTTAGAAGCAGGCCAGGCCAGTGTTTCTGGTTGCGGCAGCGCGATAGTTAGATAATCTAAGTGGGGAACAACCAGGAGATCACTGTGACAGAGAGTAATGCAGTCTAAACAGTCATAAATCTTTAATTCAACTTCAGCCCTGATCATAACCATTTATTTTTAGATTTCTTGTAATATCAGATACAAAATGAAATACTCCCACTTTTCTGAAAAGAGTTGGTGTTAAATCTGACATTACAAAAAATCCATCAAAATATGTGTTGCTGCTAATCATTGACACATGCCTAGCCTGTAATAATTTCCCCCAGAAAAATGTACTTTGCATTTGATATATTGTAAATATTTTACTTTTTGTGTGTTTTTTTAACAATAATTTGTGATGCCATCACACAAACTGGCATTTAAAGGGTAAACATTCAAAAATGTATTGAATATGTGTTTTCTTTTCTTTTTTACAATAATCTGTGATGCCCATCACAAACACTGTCATTTAAAGGGTAAAATTTCAAAAATTCCTGCACCAGAATGCAGGAAATTAAGTTTTTGTAACAAAATAATTGTGTGTGTGTGTGTGTGTGTGTGTGTGTGTGTGTGTGTGTGTGTGTGTGTGTGTGAGTGTGAGAGAGAATGACGGACAATTGCTTGCTGTGTGAGAGAGAGAGAGAGAGAGAGAGAGAGAGAGAGAGAGAGAGAGAGAGAGAGAGAATTAAGTACATTTGCTGAAATACAGTTGTTCTTAATTTTCTCACTTGCTATGTGAGAATGTTAGTTATTATGTTCTCAATGCCCCTTGCATTGTATGAGTTGTGTGGAAGCGTTTGCTAGTTCTAGTGCTATCCCTTTGTACATTGTGGCTGTGTCTGACAAAAGTTAACAATAAATAATGGTATTAGGAATAGAGCTGCCGCGATAACCGCATTACCGCGGTATCGCTGTTGCATCACGCTCACCACAGAGTTAGGCTGAATACCGCGTCACCGCTGTTTTTTTATCATAATAATAAAGTTGGCTTGCGGCTCTGCAGATATACCCTACTCGGTTCCAAGCGACCCTATTGGGTAGAAGTGGTACCAGAAAAGACATTGCAGACCACTGACTGGTCAGAAGAGAGACGCGTCACACTTTGTAGCCTCTGAACGAAAACAGAACGCCGCCATCTTTACTGCCTCGCTAAGGATGCATTTCATTCAGGATTTGTTTGCGACAGAACCAAGCAATAAACAAAAAAGAATGGATTCACTGTGTATTCTGCCTTATTTATTGATGAAACAAAACCGACATCAACCTAATTTACCACCGAGCGGAGAGTTTAGTGTCACAACAAGATCGCTGATGTGTTAAGTTTGTTGTTGTTATTATTAGCCTAATACTACCGTCAGCCGATATACACGAGAGGTAACGTTAAACCCGGGTTTGCTTGGTAGAATACACAATGAGAGGTAACGTTAGCTTTGGCAGAATAGACGCAACGAGAGTCTGGTTAATGTTGTTATTGATTGATTGATTGATTGATTGAAACTGTGTTAAACTCTGGCTTGCTGCAAGCCCTCGGACATCTATGCCCACGGAGCTTTCAGTGTACACAAGCGAGCGGCCCCGCCTGCATCCCCACGTCGGAGACAAACGGAGTAGTACCTGGCTGCAGTGGAAAAGGAACGTAAGGAAGTACCAGGTGCCTAAAGCGGGTCGAGTCGAGTAGGTACTATGCAGTGGAAAAGCGCCATTAGACTAGAGGCAGGCTATAAGAGTAGACTACTAAAAAAAAAAAAAATGCATTCAAACTTTTTTTTTTGTGCGCACTGTGCGGTAATAACCGCGGCGGTAGGAAATATTTCGCAAATTCGTGCGGTAAGGAAAATATCAATACCGCGGCAGCTCTAATTAGGAATACATTTGCCTCCTGCGTGAACTGTGCATAGCTGAATAGACTGTATTTTAACGCCGGTCATATGGTGGTACTTGGAGAGCCAGCTACGTTCTCAGGTGGTACTTGGTGTAAAAAGTTTGAGAACCACTGGTATAGTGTATCTTGTAGACCAGGCCCATTGCAAGTTGCTGTACTCTGTCGTCTACTCTAAGCCATCCTAGGTTGTCAAAGTGGGCATGGGTGAGGTGGGTTCTGGGGGTAAGGTCAAGTAGTAGTCTGACCAGTTTGTTTTGTGATGTTTGTAATTTTGTTTTAAGCGCCTTTGAGGTGCTTTGGTACCATGAGGTGCACGCATAGTCGTAGTACCCTTGAATGAGTGCTCCTGCCAGAGTCTTCAGGGTATTCTTGTTTACCAGAGAGGAGATCCGGTACAAGAATCTAGTTCGTTGGTTGACTTTTTTTATTACATTGGATGCCATTTTGTCACAGGAAAGATTTGCCTCTAGGATGGAACCCAGGTAGGTAATTTCGTCTTTCCTTGTGACAATATTGTCACCCACTGCAACTGAGAAGCCGTCGGTCTTGCTGAGTTTGTTATTTGAACCGAAGAGAATGGACTCTGTTTTGCCCATGTGTAATGATAGTTTGTTATCAGCGAGCCATATGCAGATTTTGCCTAGTTCCGAGCTGAGGGTTTTTTCAACCTGCAACTTGTTCTTGTCAGAGACCAGCAGGGCTGAGTCGTCCGCAAACAGGAACAAGTTGCAGTCACAGGCTGACGACATGTCATTTGCATAAATTAGGAAGAGTAGCGGTCCTAGTATGCTTCCTTGTGGAACACCACAGCTCACTGTGAGGGGGGGGGGGATAGAGTACCGTTTACCTCTACCATCTGTCCTCTCCCCTCCAGGTAGGATTGCATCCAGCTCACTGATAAGCTATCAAAACCAATTGCTTTTAGCTTGTCAATCAGAATGGAGTGATTGACAGTGTCGAAGGCCTTTTGTAGGTCCAGCATGACCATGCCGCAGTATTTGCCCGCGTCCACCTCTTGTTTGATGTGGTCGTTCAAATAGAGGAGGCATGTGTCAGTGGAGTGGGACGTTCTGAAGCCAGATTGGAATCCGTAGATTAGATTTTTTTCCGCCAGGTACTTTTCGACCTGTTCGTAGACTATTTTCTCCATGACTTTCGAGATGGAGGTAAGAATAGAAACAGGGCGGTAGTTGCCTGGGTCTAATTTGCTGCCCTTTTTGTGCAGAGGGGTCACTCTCGCAATGGAGGGAGGGAGAGATGAAACAAATGGAGAAGGACCAAGCCCCCTAACATAGTGCAAAGGTACAACACAATATGGACCAAAGCACGTCACTGTTAACACTTTCCGTGCCAGCAGGGGGAGCCAAAAATAGCGCTTGATTAACAGCACTGTAGTCAATGGGAGGGCGATCACATTTGCGAACGCAAAAACTATATCTTAAATTATGGCTATGTGTTTAATACGCCTGTCGCTTATCAATGACTTGTTTGCAGTCAACATTGTTGAAACAGATTGTTTTTTAATCGGTTCATTTCCGTTTTATACCATTTTGAAAAACGCTTGTTTTTTTAAACTTCCAGAAAATAAATGATTCTGCAGGAATCTCGCTTTACTGGAATACAAAAAACACCTTGTAATTTTTCGGCCTATTTATTAATCGTTTTCAACTAAATGCTAGATTATCGTGTACTTATACACGCTAGAGAAGCAGGCTGAAAAATCGATTATCTTATTTCCTGATCAGCACACACACACTCACAGCCACACACACACATATGGGACACGCTGAGATATAGGTGAAAAGAGCTCTGATTATCCCAAGACTGGTAAAATAGATTCCTTACCTCAGATCAGATGTTATCCAAAAATATTATTCCAATTCCTGATCGCCATTCCAAATATCGATCGCGTTTATTGATCCAACGCTGGGTACTGTAAATACCGATTCCACGCTGTTCTGAGGGTCAGCGAAGACTGCAATCGGCTCGGATTACATGCCTGACAAGTAAAATGTGGATTCCGGACTTTCTTTTCCCCATGCATTTTCATTCAATCCAATCCAAACGGTGCATTACTATCCGGCAGACGATAGGGGGCGGTATTTTCGCTTTTCTAACTCAGACAGAGTCCCAGTGGTAACGGGAGGCTAGATTGATGAAAAATGAATGGAAATCGATAATAAAAGAAATAACGATTAAATAACGAGATTTCTCGTTGCTGGCACTCAACGCATGGCATGAACTAACGAGATTTCTCGTGGCTGGCACTCAAAGTGTTAAGAGCAACTCGTGGTGGCATCCATATGACACACACATTCATGACATCAATCCCTGCGACGTCCGGTCCGACCCGGCATTTTCCCCCCGGAAAATCACAAAGTCCTTCGGGGTACCAGAACTGCAGATCTGCGCCCCGGCGGGCAACGGGTTAAACTGATCCGGTCCGGCGTGACCAGAACCAGTCCTGTGTCCTAGTCACGCCGCCGCCCCCAGTCCTAAGAGGGGGGTAGGTACGCGTGTCGATCCAAAACATCACAGAGGGCGCCACCAAGACAGTCAGTACACGAACGCACTGCTCTTGGTGGCCCACCTAATGGGCGTGAGACCCCTCCGCCAATGTTTTGATCTACTCCGTCATCTCCCCCCGGAGATGTACGTGAACCGTCGAGTCTAACCTAGTGCACTGGCGCTCGGTAGAGACAGAAAATCTCCTTCCCAGCCGCCTCATAAAAAACGCAGTTTTTATGATGTTGGGCAACCAAGGCACGCCGGCCCACAAAGCATATTCAATCATTGAAAAAACACCCTGGGCCAGCGCTGATCGGTCTCGTAAGATCATACGCTGATTTCATAAACAGCGTATATGCTCGCAAAGAACCCGAGAACAGTGACAGCGAATTTCCAACAAGAAAGAGCCTCACAACGTTTCCCCTGCTGTCTGGGATGAGCAGCAGGGAGCCGGTCTACAAAAGACACATACACGAGTCCTCACATGACGAGCCTGGGAATAACAACCGCATCAATTCTGCTCCTTATGTAAGAGGGGAAGACAGCGGTCTACCCAGAGAGACCTCAACGTGAGTAAACAATTGAAAAAGGTTCATGTAACACATCGGACCACGACTCTCTGAGGAGTAGGCTCTGAAAAACTCTGAGGAGGCTCCCTCACTGAGAGGAAGGTTCTGAAACTCAGAGGAGGCTCTGAACTCCCTGAGGAGGAGGCTCTGACCCAATATACACTACTGGTAGGGAGCAGAGTAGAAGACAATTGTCCCTACTACATTGCACCACCTATCCTTTACAATGACAGTGGTCTGTAGCACAGGCCCTGTAACTCACGGACATGTCTCTTGGCCAATAAGAAAATGCGCTTGTGCTTCAATGGCCTCTCGAGCCTGGTAATAAAAACGCATCAATTCTGCTCTTCACGTAAGAGGAGAAGACAGCGATTCTCCCAGAGAGACCACAACGTGAGTAAAAACAATTGAAAAAGGTTCATGTAACAATTGGACCAATACTCTCTGAGGAGGAGACTGAAAACTCTGAGGAGGCTCACACTGTGAGGGAGGTTCTGAAACTCAGAGGAGGCTCTGAACTCCCTGAGGAGGAGACTCTGAAACTCCCTGAGGAGGAGGCTCTGACCCAATATACACTACTGGTAGGGAACAGAGTAGAAGATAAATTGTCTCTACTGCATTGCATCACCTATCCTTTACAATGACAGCGGTCGTAGCACAGGCCCTGTAACTCACAGACATGTCTCTTGGCCAGCAAGAAAAAGCGCCTGTGACGTTTTCAAATGGCCGGGGGAAACCTGTGTCCCACCTATCCTGATTTGGTGTGGGAGACAGGAAAATCCCCCCCCCCCCCTGTGACGAGCGAGAGAACGCCCTCGACAGGGAGACTGATAGGTAGAAAGGCACAACCTCTCGGCCAATCAGTTTCGTAAGGATATAACTATATCCGGGAGGGGAGAGGTTTATTTTACCCACCCCCTCACCACCTCACTCCTGATACGACGCCAAAGAAAGCAGAGCCGTGACACCAGGTGCATGGCGCGCCAGATGAAGCACATACTTACCTGTAGAGTAAAAGCTTTACATCATGCACGGCAGCCACAACCGATAACCTCGTTTGTGTAAAAAACAGGGTTTATCCACGGCTCTGGCTTATGTGTGAAAACTTGCCACCCGTTATTTTTATCATTACCCTTAACACTTTGAGTGCCACTCACTAGATTTCTCTGGTTTTTTATAGGTGGTTGCGTGCCACTCACGAGATTTCTCGGATTTTTTTTTTTTTTTTTTTTTTTTTTGCTACCTGAAAAATTATTGCATCACCCGAGCCTACCCGAGTATAGCCGAGGGGCGCCGGCGATCACTGTGGAAAAAAGCGCCCCCTGTCGTCTCCCAGATGACATAAGTTTTTTTTTGGAATAGACTCAATGAAAATGAATGGGGAAAAAAATCCGGTACTCCACATTTTCCAGTTCACTGATCCAGCCGGGGTTACCAGAGTTCATTCTGGAGCCTCAGAGCCCCGCGGATCATGGAGTTCTACTGTATCGCGTTGGATCCATACACGTATCGATTTTTTCGAATGGTGATCAGGAATTGGAATATACCAGTTGGATACCATCTGATGTCAGGTAAGGACTCTATGTTATCAGTGGTAGGATAATCAGAGTAAGTTTGATGAAGTTATAAGCTGTTTTGTGAAATGTCTTCTTTCGGTTTCACTGTAAAACTCTGTGAGGAAATCAACGGAGCGATTATCAGTGCGCGGCCGTAATGTGCTTGCGTGCACGTATAATATTGATCATCTAGCGTTTATTTGAAAACGATTCATAAAAAGGCCGATGAATATCAACGTTGTGGAATATTCCACTAAAAGACGATTTTCATAGAATGCTCCAGAATGAGCTGTTTTTTATATCAAAACGGGGGCTTTTCTAACTGCTCTGAAACGGAAACGACGCGATAAAAAAACAATCTGCCTTCACAGCACTGACTGGAAAATAGTATTTGATAATGCGATGGGCAGATTAGACTCATAGCCATAATTTAAAACATAGATTAGGCGATATTAACGTTAACTTTGGCGCCGATGGTGGCATTCAAGCGGTAAAATGGAAAACCAGGCGTGGCGCTGAAAGTGTTAAAGGTCAACCTCCACGTTGTATTTTTGTTCAATAAACAATGTGGACTAGGCCAACAGTGGCTTTCATGAAGAAGGGGGAAAAAAAGTATTGAAATTGACCCAGTTTTAGCGTTTTTATCAAACATTTTGTCTGCCCAACACAATCACCACGCACGTGCATATTTTAATCAATGGTTCATAACGTGCGTGTGTAATCGTCACAACAGGTGCAGGACAACAGGGGGCTCACCAGGGGGCACTGAGAGTCACACAGCTAGTGGCAGGCAGAGAGCCTTGCTACCATAGATATATGCTTGCTACTACTAGCCGAATGGAAATGTATCTGTTTCACCTCACTATTGCTCCGTGATTATAGCCATCCATCCATCTCTAAAGCTAACCACTATTTGTAAAAGCCACAACCACGTTACCATATTTGTAATAATGTAAATCATTGTGTCGTTGTACACATATTGTGTTTATAACGTTAGTAGATAACATAGCTTAGCTTGGTAGCTATTGTGCTAACAACATATCCCGACATCCGGCTCGCTGGCCGGCATGAACGGCCGACCCAAAATGGTTCTCTCCTCTCTGTACACCCCGTCCCCACGGATGCCCTGCCGGGGGGCCCATGGACGCGACGGCGGCGGCAGCCGTAGGGTGGTCGAGCCCGTAAAGGCTAGTGTTACACGATAGCTATGAGCTAACTAGCGCTGCGGGCTCCGGCGCCCTGCGGCCGCCGCTGTTGTCGAGTCCACAAGCTCCTCCGCGGGGACGGGGGCACACAAAGAGGAGAGAACCACCCGCAGGGACGGCGGGCTATAGGCTAACGTCAGTGAGTGTAGTGGTCCCGACTGCGTGTAGCAGGGACGGCGGAGATATAGGCTAACTGTGATGCACCGAGTGAGCCACCATTGATCTAGTACTATGACCCGGACGGACATAAGGCATACGTTTCCTGAAGTGACGTCACGGCCGTGCTAGGTGCTAGCGTCTGATAAGCTTTTAGATTCGGCTCATTAATATGCACCTGTTGACCTGTTGTGACGTCGGCGTTTGATAAGCTTTTTTGATTTGCGCGTGCATGTTATTCGTGCGTGGACCTTTTTAACTCTTTCAGAGTGGCATTTCCGGTGTCAAATGGAAAAAAATTAATAATGAAATTATATACCAATGATGTAACCTACCCATAATTGATCAGTAGGGTTTAACCTAGAGGTTGGGCTTTAACACTTTGGATGCCACGCCATGTTTTCCTTTTTACCCCCTTGATGCCCAAACCCACTCCAATGTTAACTTAATATCGCCTAATCTATGTTTTAAATTATGGCTATGTGTCTAATCTGCCCGTCGCTTATCAAAGACTCATTTTCCAGTCAACATTGTCAAGGCAGATTGTTTTTTTATCTCTTCATTTCCGTTTGATAGCATTTTGAAAATCACTCGTTTTCGCGGAAAAAACAACCCTATGATGATAATCGTCTTTTACTGGAATATTCCAGAACGTTGTCATTTGTCGGCCTATTTATGAATCGTTTTCAAATAAACGCTAGATTATCGATAGTATATGTGTGCGCACGCACGCTCGTGCCGCGCGCTGATAATCGCTGCTCTTATTTCCTGATGGCTTTTACAGTGAAACAGCAATATCACATATAGTGGAAACGCTTATATCTCCGTGAAAACGAGTCTGATTATCCTAAGACTGATAACATAGATTCCTTACCTGACATCAGATGGTATCCAAATGGTTTATTCCAATTTCCGATCGCCATTAGAAAAATCGATAATTGTATTGATCCATCGTGTGTACAGTAGAACACATATTCGCCGTGGCACCAAGGTTCCAGAATGAACTCTGGTAGACCCCGGTTACATCAGTGAGAAGTAAAATGTGGAGTCAGAAATCCGTTCTCCCATTCACTTTCATTGAGTCCAATCCAAAAGGGTGATTTACCATCTGGGAGACGATAGGGGGCGCTTTTTTCACATCTGAGCGCCGGCGGTGTCTGGATATCCAACGGTAGGCTTGTTTGATGCAATTTCAGATCGCTAAAAAAAAATAAAATAAAATAGAAATCTCGTGAAGGGCATTCAACGGTCGGGGGGGGTAAACCCGAGAAATCTCGTGTGTGGCATCCAAAGTGTTGAGCAAAGAAAAAATAACAAGCTAAAGAGAGGGACTCAAGCCCTTGGTCATATGCCACTATGTACAACTCTGTAGGTTAACACCCAGCCAGTTGTGGACTCAAGCCATGTTTCCTAAATGTTACATGAAACACACACACAACTTCTCATCATACAATAAAAAACCCAGTTCATTTTTACTCACGTAAGAAGAACGCTGTTTTTAAGTAGAGAGAAAGACATAAGCCTTGGCCAAATGCTAGAACTTACAACCTTGCTAAGCTATACAAAATAGCGACCAACACAATTTTCAAAGAAAACTGTACAACACTCCAAGCAAGAAAAAGCAACCCCAGCATTTGTAGCTGCGAGTTCACATAGCACACGTCGTATCTCCCAAATGCAGTGAAGCAACACACGTTTTGTTAAACAAAGACATCGTTATTAACCAAAACATTCGGGAGGGGGAGGAAGAAAGAGTGGGGCATAGTGTAATGTCCTACGGACTCCTACCTGAACCCCCGGACGCAGGATGAAATGGCCGCAACAACAGGTTGGTCCACCACGTTGACGAGGCCTGTCGCTGGCGGGGCCAGAAGCGGCGACGGCTGGAGCCTCGCTCCCGCACGACGCCCCCATCCTGCGGCCGGTCATGGTGCAGGCCCGACGACATCTTCTGCCAGAGATGACACCATAGTCAGAGTGCTCAGGGCCCGCTACTTCCTCACGGCTAGCGCCAATGGTTTTAGAACAAGCTAACAGCTAACTCCAGGCTGATTGATAGCATCAAGCTAACGTTTCTAGCCTAACGTAGTAGCCAGCTAACGGTTAACGGCGAGGCACAGTATCCAGCTGCAGAGCCAGAGACAATGCCGGCGGGGATTGCTCAGCGACGTGCGCCCCAATGCGAAGCGCCGGTGGAGGTCAGAATGATCATCATCTTCTAGACTCTCCGGTGGTGAAGACATTATCGCTTTATTTTCTCGAAAATTAGTGAGAGAGAAAAAAAACAAAGATACAATGTCAACGCAGCTCCTTTACTAACTAACTAACTACTTCAGCACTAAACTAAAGCGGTGCTATACACGGACTTCACGGTGGTGAAAGTAGGGAAGGAGCTGATTGTGTGGCCACGACCCCGCTTATAGGAGCGGATGTGGGTGCGGTCAGGCAGATGTGAGTAGGTGCGTACATGTGGAGAACGTTTTTTCATTGATAGAATGTAGGGCTGACCCCTATTAGTCGATTAGTCGACTAATTGGTCGAAAGGAGCCGTAGTCGACTGCCAACTTCTTAGTAGAATAAAAAAAAATAATAATAATTATACATATATATATATATTTTTTTTTTCATTCTTTCCAAAAGAAAATAGGCATAGAAGCGTGGCTAACGCTAATGGCACGCATACCAGAGGCTAACTGCCTAAGAAAACAGGCACAGAGGCACTGAAAGAGGATTTCACCCATCTAATGAACACACTAGACTAGACAAATATCAAGATGTATCCATCAGTGGACCAATTGCATGCTTTTTTTTTAATAACTTTCTTTTTATTGTTTTTCACAATAAGCAAACAATCACAAACAACAAGACATAACAAAAACACAATCAATGCTGCATTATTAGTGTCACTTTACAAAAATATACTTTTCACATACTGAGTTCTCAATTATCTTACTTTCCCTATAGGTATGGTGAATATTCTTTACAACTATACATCATCCACTGGTTGTCGTAATTAACATATAAAAGTCCCATTTTCCCCAGTACTTCAAACCTTTCTCTTCCTGTAATCTGAGAATAAAAGTAAGTCTTTCCATTGTGTATATTTCACCTATAATGGCCAACCATTTTTCTTTTGTTGGAGGTTCTTGTTGATACCAGAGACGCGTGATCGCTTTCTTACTTGCTGCTAAAAATATTTGTATCAAATATCTGTCTCCTCCTACCAATTCCTCAGGTAAGTTACCCAGGTACAAATAGGAGAAGGTCTCCGGTATCTTAAAATTCAATATAACCTGCATGGTGGAGTGAACATCTTGCCAATAACGTTGAATACCTGGACAATTCCAAATTATATGAGAGTGGTTTGCCTCCCTCTGGCCGCACTGTCTCCAACATGGTTGCTCTATGCCTACTTGTCGGGATTTGATTTTGGGAGTTATGAAGAATCTAGTCAAGTTTTTCCAGCAGAATTATCTTCATGTTTTTTAATTAGTCGAGCTACATTGAGTTCTGCACATGTTCTCCCATTCGTCTTCAGTTATTTCAATGTTTGATTCATTTTCCCAATTTGTCTTAATGTAACATGTGGAGTCAGTTCTGGCCGGAACAAAGCTATTGTATAATTTTGACACAGTTTTACTCATCTTGTTTTTGTATGCCTGAATGAATATCTGAATAACACTGTCTATTGGGGTATTGGGCTCAGACACCGTTACCTCTTTTAGAAAGTACTGGCGTAGTTGTAGGTATCTGAAGAAGTCGTGTTTATCCAAACCGTATGTATCTTTCAAGGTTTGAAAGCTCACAAGTTCTCCATTCTCTACCATTGTGCTGAATGAGGTAATACCTTGGAGAGCCCATTCCTTAAATGTTTGATCATACATTCTTGGTTTAAATCCTAAGTCGAAGGCAAACCACCTCAAGATCCTAATCCTTTTTTCTAACTTGAATTGTTTCACAATTTTGAACCATGTCCGTAGGGTGTGTACAATAAATGGGTTTAAGTTTCTATATAGGGTCTTGGCCTGCTGTCTATTTAAGGGATATTTTAATTACAGATACCCCAGTAATAACATTACAATTTAATTAAATACAATTAGGCCTGAATGAGTAATTCCTCCCGACCACCAGCAACGACATGTATCAGCCAAATGCACATCGCAGATTATATACATTGACTGAGTGGAATCCCTTTCTATTGACATAACTTAATTTGTTTATTGATGGAGCTTTGACAGCTACGTGGGTGGTACAGTCTATTACTCGATCCATCGCCAATATCACGCTGGACCGTGCCGGTGGCCAAAGATCCCAGGGTGGAGAGGACTTGAATGTGCACGGGATGGAATTTGTGCGTTTTGTTCCACACTCCAATTTGCATCCCAAATTGTGGTACAAATCAAGGAGAATGTGTCTCGGGTAGTGGACTCTACTTAATTATGTTCTCTCTGCAAATAGACGGCCATATCTCTAAAAACAGCTCCCTGCGGAGCGCACCCTGTGAGAAGTATTCTGATAACGCAAGATAAACCATGATGCATTAATTCGGAAAGACCTATTCCAAATGCTATTTAGGGTTTGACAATAATTACACTCATGTCTCTATTTTACAATTAACTATTAATTATAATAATAATAACTGGACTTTGGAGAAGTCTTTATTCGGCATGCAGTGACACACATGAGATGGGCGGCACACACACACACATGCAATTAGTTGGGTCGCCGATGCGATTGAGTCTCTGTACTTGACCCATCCCGTCGTCCTTCCCCCCAAGGGCAGCCGGGAGCAGAAGGGGCTGTGACGTAGGGCTGCGCGCCGGGGACCAATCCAAGTGCTCCTGTCCGTCTTCGTCAGGGACACGAAAGCGTTAGCGATCTGTTGTGCATGTTTTTCCATTGGGTTTCGCTTATCGGGGGGGGGGGGGGGGGGGACCATGCAAGCTCCACACAGAAAGGCCCGGGATATACCCCATCTGGGTACCTGCCTGGCAACGCGGAAACTTGGTCTCAAAGCGGGAATCGAACCCTGGACCTTGTAGCTGTGAGGCGGCAGTGTTAACCACTACACCACCGTGCCGCCGTAATTAATTATGAGTCATACCGAACACGTTGGTGTTGAAACTCTAATGCATGAAAGCTTATTCCGTCTGTTCTATTCCTATTCTACCGCTTCGTGCCATGTACGCACGGTCGGAGCTGTGCGTAGATGTACGCACAATCTCAAGCATGCGTTCATATTGATAAATCCCACACTTTGCTTAGAAATGATCGTAGGCACGGTTTACGCACATATCTGTGCGTATGCAGCATTGATAAATGAGGGCCCTGGTGTGTTTTCCTCCTAGCCAATTACTCCTCCAAGCCACTGCTGTGAAATAAAAATGTACTCTTTGTCTGGTTAAAGAAGAAACATCCCATTCCCCTCTTTCTTTGTCGATGCCCCTGATTGGAACAGGGTGTTTTCATACATTAGTAAATGTTTGTGAAGGGCGAGACATTTTTATTACCACTGACTTTGCTTTTGTTCAGTGCAACACATTTTAAACACAGAGAGAGGGCCGTACTCTGAACTATGACACGCAATGAAAGCCTGTCAATTAGAGTGAGTTGTGAATCTGTGAACGTTTCTCCACATACACCTATTTCTTTGTTCCTCTACCCTTTCCTGTCCTCTGTGACCCTGAAATTGACACAGACTCCCAGAACCCTTTGAGTGCCACAGACGTGTTATGTCGTTATTTCATGCCCCCCGTTGAGTGCCGACGACGCTAATTGTCCTTTTATTTATTTATTAGCTATCTGAATTCATATTTCATCAACCGAGTCTCCCGTTGGTACAGCAGCCCCTCTAGGAGCTCCAATGGGAAAATACCACCCCCTACCGTCTATACCTGTGTAACTGCAGGCCATTCGATTAGACTGGTGGATGTGTGGGGGGGGAGCCTACTGGCTCCACTATGCTGGCGAGCCGTCTGATGAAGAGGGAAGTGATCGCGAGATAGAAAGCAGCCTGGAATATATATTTACAGCAGCCAATAATCAATCAATAAACACAATCGATATTTGGAATGGCGATCAGGAATTGGAATAATCTTTTTGGAGAACATCTGATCTAAGGTAAGGAGTCCTGGTAATGTTACGAGTTTTAGGATAATCAGAGCTGTTTTCACTGAGATAACAGCGTGTCCCGTATGTGTATATGTGTGTGTGTGTGTGCTGTTGAGGAAATAAGAGAATCGATTTCTCAGCTCGCTTCTATAGCGTGCATACGTACACATATACTATCGATAATCTAGCGTTTATTTGAAAACGATTCATAAATAGGCCGATAAATGACAATGTGTCTAGTGTATTCGAGAATATTCCAATAAATGGCGTTTATGACGGAATCTTTTTATTTTCCTGACATTTTCGAGAAAACGATAGCTTTTCTAAATGCTATAAGAAGGATATGAACCGATTAAAAAACTATCCGTTTTGACAATGTTGACTGCAAACAAGTCATTGATAAGCGACGGGCAGATTAGACACTTAGCCATCATTTAAAACATAGATTATGCGTTTTTAACGCTATCATTGAAGTGGGTGCTGGCATTCAACGGAATTTCCAATGTTAAATGGCCGGCACTGAAAGTGTTAAGAGCAGCTTATAATCATCCTCTGCTGCCTCCCCCGTTCTCCAAGTCTGAGTCACCCAGTGGGAGATGGGGGTACAACCGGTGTGTGAAATCCCCTGTGGCAATCGGGCAGTCACCCCGACGTACACATACAGTAGTGCTTCAGTGTGCTAAATGCACATCTTTTTGAGGTGAAATCATAGAACGTTTATTTAGTTTGGTCTCCGTGGCTTTCGTTCTCTGCGAAAGTGAGGATGGGAACTGGGTCAGGGTCTTTGGTGTTTAACACCCTTGCATACCTGGTTAGACTCTTACTGCACTCTGCTGTCTTCCACAGGAAAAACTCTGGGGACATTATCCATGAAAGTGTTTGACTAGGCGAAGGTAACCGAATGCACAGACGTTGGTTTCATTCAGACTGTCCCTATAGACTTCCAGAGCCAAAACATAAGAATTGTCTATGCAATGCGTGAGTTCATGAATGCAAGGCAGTGGACTAGGCTATACAACCGGGTATTCAATGGCAAATTAAGTGACTGAGTAGTATTCAGTGGCAAAATAAGAGGAACAACTACATTTGTCTGTGTTTATATATATATATATTTTTATAAACATCATATGTGTTTTAAATTAAAATAAATGGTGTGTGGCTATTTTAAGGTTTTCCTTTATTAAATGTTTTTTTCTGAACCCCCCTCCCCACACACACACATTTTTGCATTCTGTGTACGACACACATGACACACACATCTCTACTGATGGGAGTGCTGCCAAATTGAATGCATAATGCAGATTCGCTTTAACAGCCCATGTGCAATGGCCCCAATTTCTCACAGGATATGACCGCCGTGACCTCACCTGCATTTTAGCCTCTTTCATCCTCTCCAGGAAGTAAATAGCATGACAGGCCAATCAATCAAATGCCATGCCTCTCAGCTGTGAAGTGGTTGGACCATCCGTTAGGACGAAAACAAAACTTTTAGGGTTTCCTTGGGGTGTAACGATTCCTCAAATCCTCGATTCGATGTGACTTTCAATTTTAAGTCTATTTGAGTTTTTTTTCCACAGTGGTCTTTCCCTCTTCAGCAAATGGTACAATCAGTCTTGGTTTGTAAAGAAAAAAACACCAGTTTCTACCAAATTGTACCTTTAAAGATAACAAAAATAAGCCTTGAATAACGTAATTTATAATTCCTAAATAATCTCTCATGTGAGCCTCACAGATAGAGCAACATTTCTATTTCCAAATCTTCATTAGTGTGCTATGACGGTCAAGTAGCTGTGTGTGTTATGCTGGAAGTCCACCCATCTTTGTCAGGGCAATGCAATTCATTCTGCATTGCTCAGGCCCTCAGTAATGCTATTAGATTAGATTAGATTCAAATCTATTGTCATTATACAGCACAAGTACAGTACAACGAAAAGAGATTTGGCATCCAACCAGAGTGCAAATGTAACAGTAAAGTGCAATAGTAATATACAATAGTGCATTTGATGAATTTTTTTATGTAGCGCTTTCATCCAAAGCGCTTTACAATTTTGTTCCTCACATTTTACCCATTCACTCACACATTCACACACCGATGGCGGAGGCAACCATGCAAGGTGCCAACCTGCTCATCGGGAGCAGTTAGGGGTTAGGTGTCTTGCTCAAGGACACTTTGACATGCTGCCCGAGATGAAGGGGAATCGAACCGGGAACCTCCGGATTACCAGACGACTGCTCTACCTCCCTAGTCACTGTCGCTCCATAGGTGATTGTACAGGTGATTAAACTGGATATAATTTCATATAATCAGATACATGCACAGAGTTGTATTATATAATATAACTGTATGAGTGCCATATATAATACAACTCTGTACATGCATCTGATTATATTAAATTATATCCAGTTTAATCACCTCTACACTATTATCATGTGAAGCACTTTGGTTTGGCTGCTAGTCATTTGTAAATGTGCTATACAAATAAAACTGACTTGACTTGACTATAGTTTGAAGTATGTAGTTAAGATTACCATATGATTATGAGCATTGGATTTATACAGCACTTTTCTAGACACTCAAAGCACTTTACAATGTAGGGTGGAAATTGCCTCCTTCACCACCACTGTGTAGCACCCAACCTTGGGCTACACAGGCTCAATGGCTGCCATACACTGGCACTCGGCACACATCACACTACACAATGGTTGAAAGGCTCAGAGGACAGTGATTGATTTGCATATTCTTGGTATCTATGGACCTCAGTGAATGTATTCCCAGTGTCAGAAATATTGTGTCTATTACTAGGCTTGCTTAAATTGTGATGAAACAAAGGAGAATATGAATTATGATTTTTCTTATTATATTATCTTTCAAATGGCCCAGTTCAATTTGGATTTAGTATCACCAGGCGTGCATAAGAACAGATAATGAAATATACTGTAATCTACTGTACTTTTTAATTTTGATCAGGGTTCAACCGTTTTGAAACTAATTTCAAATCTGATTGTTGCTGCATGCATCATAATTTTGGATGGAAGAGCCACACATTGACGGGCAAAGAGCCACACGGGTTGGCCACCCCTGCGCTAGACGCTCGTAAAGTGCTGTGACTTTCGTCTGTTCCAACGGATCATATGTGGAATAACGTTCTAATTAAATTTCCTGAAGTCATTTTGAAATTTAAGAAACCGTGCCAGATAAAACGGGTACTTTTAGGAAAAGTCATTGAGTGACAGAGCTGGAGCTCGACCGAGTGACGAGGATACATTTATTGAAAATGCCTAGGGGTCATTTGACCCCTTGTCGGCTGTGCTAGTGTTAAAAAAAATGCATACAGAGGTATGACGCTTGAAACCCCATAGAGGCTTTCAGGAAGTGTAGTTCTGAAAAATTCCAACGCTGATCGACAGCTAGTGATGCCCTTCACAAAATGGCAGCCAAAAAACTATAATTTCCATGATTAAAAGTTTTCCAAAATGGTCGCCTCTCGCGAAAGAGGTTAATGGAGTTTTCAGCAGAGAACTTAAAGTTGTGCATGACTGGGTACTGTGGGTAGTATGTAATAGACTTGTCCTTAACATCTCCAAGACTAAATGTATTGTGCTGGGAACAATGCACAGGGTCTCTGACAGGAACAAGTTGCAGGTTGAAAAAGCCCTCAGCTCGGAACTCGGCAGAATCTGCACCTGGCTCGCTGATAACAAACTATCATTACACCTGGGTAAAACAGAGTCCATTCTCTTCGGATCAAATAACAAACTCAGCAAGACCAACGGCTTTTCTGTTACAGTGGGTGACAATATTGTCACAAGGAAAGATGAAATTACATACCTGTGTTCCATCCTAGAGGCAAATCTTTCCTGTGACAAAATGGGATCCAATGTAATAAAACTAAGTCAACCAACGAACTAGATTCTTGTACCGGATCTCCTCCCTGGTAAACAAGAATACCCTGAAGACTAACAGGAGCACTCATTCAAGGGTACTACGACTATGCTTGCACTGCATGGTACCAAAGCACCTCAAAGGCACTAAAAACAAGATTACAAACATCACAAAACTACTGGTCAGACTACTGCTTGACCTTACTCCTAGAACCCACCTCACCCCTGCCCATTTTGACAACCTAGGATGGCTTAGAGTAGACGACAGAGTACAGCAACTTGCAATGGGCCTGGTCTACAAGATACACTACACCACTAAGGTACCCATGTACATGTCGAAATACTTCTCAAAGGTCAGTGAATACCACGACCACAACACCAGAGGGAGTTCCACAAATCATGTTCAAACCAGATTCGGCTCAAACAAGGGACTAAACACGTTTTGAAATTATGCCACATCAATGTGGAATGCCCTACCCACAGCCGTAAACAAAATTGAATCCCTACCCACCTTCAAAACCGCTCTAAAATTGGCTGCAATTCGAAACTGGCCCCTGTAAACATCCAAACCCACCCACACTCAACCCCCTCCAATGTACAGTTTCTTCCCCCTCAAATAAATATACTCTCTTTTAGAAACTCTGTCTCTTAACTCATTGGGTGCCAGACCTGAGTAAAGTCAGGTTATCTCGCCAGTATCTCGAGTATAGTCGGGTTTTCATTGTTTTTTCTTTTATTCGATTTTTTTATTCTATGCAATGTCACAGACCTCAGTGTTACCATAGGAAATCATTCTGAGATCCCTAGAGTGCAATACCGGCCGCATCTTGCTAGGTGGCAGTATCGCCCACCCTTTGAGACCTTATTTCATACTGTGTGTTACATCGTATATGGTCCGGGTGGAGAATTTAGATCAAGCCAAGTAAATCGCTTCATCTGACCACTTCGAAACACGTTCAGCACATTTGAGGCATATATTGTGCCACTGCATGTCAGGGACCCGATCGACATCAATACTGGAGATCGCGATCATCATTATTTCTTTTGCATTACATCAGATACAAGGTAAGAACATTGGGTCTCATTCCCAAAACATTTTCAAAGATATATTCTGGAAGACTTATCTTGGAACCACTGAGACATAATCAATGACAAGTTCACTCTGAGTCCTGAACGTGCTGGTAATATGTCTTAACCTGTTCCACCCCAGGTGAAAATCTGCATAAAATGTATACCTAGGTAAATGGAATATTGTTCCACTTCTACAAGGGCTATTTGCATATTCTTGGTATCTAGGTACATCTATGGACCTCAGTGAATGTATTCTCAGTGTCAGAAATATTGTGTCTATTACTAGGCTTGCTTAAATTGTGATGAAACAAAGGAAAATATGAATTATGATTTTTCTTTTCATCTTTGACAGTGAATAACACCATGATAATAATGACCAGACTTAAAAAACTGCCACTGACCTCGTTCAGTACCCTCTTGAGATCATGTGTACAAAAGATCTAAGGAAATTAATAAAGGGAAGATGATAAAACCGAAGGTTCTGTATATACAGTACTGAATTCTCCCATCCGGACCAATGCAATTTGAAATATTATTATAGAATATAGAATATATGCTTATACATTACCTTATTATAGCCAATTTGCACATTATATATATATATACATATAGTATCTTTCAAATGCCCGAGTTCAATTTGGATTTAGTATCACCAGGCATGCATACTGTACTTTTTTATTTTTCTCATAGTGCAACCATTTTGAAACTAATTTCAGATCTAGTTGTTCCTATATGCTAACAATAGGGAGGAGAAACTAACTGCGTTTCAATATTTGTCAAATCGTTACGTTTTGTGGCTTATTATCAAGAATAATAACAGTTATTGACATATTCATAATTCAACTCTGAACTTGAAGGGAAATGTAGTTTGGAAAAATTTCAACGCTGGCCGACAGCTATGACTGTCCTCTACAAAATGGCCGCAAATAAACTACAATTCCCATGGTTCAAAATGTCCATTTCCGGTTCCGGGTCGGATAGACGATCACAAATAGAAAACTTAAAACGATATAAGGACACTTTTAACCTATTGCTAACCTATTGCCAACCTAACGTTTTACATTCTACATGCTTTTGTGACATAGTAGTGATATTAATACTTTAAAACGGTTGATTTTAAAATAGCAAATTATTTTCATCATTCATAAAAATATGCCTATATGATCATAATGTCAAAAGGGGTCGGTACCGACCCTGTGGGGGGGAACAGGTTTTAAGTGGCTGAAAGGTTGCACAAATTATATGATCTGATATCTGCTTGGAGAATGGCATTATGTCTTAAACTCGAAAGCGCGTTCCCGTTCAGGTCATTTGCATACAAAACAAGCTCCTTATAAGGCAACTAGTGACGCAGCTGTGTGCAAATGGAATGGCGGAAGTGCTTTGCGAGTCTTGCGAGCCGCGTGATTACGAAACCTAGCGTCAGTCAGTGCCAATCAGAGAGCGTCTCCGAGAAATGTGGCTAGGTTTCGTAATCACGCTTGCACGCCATCAAAACTAGATTAGATTAATGTATTGGCATCATATACAGCTCGCGGTACACCTGCCGCAGTGCGCGCGCACACACACACGCGCGCGCAGTACTGTATATGAATGAATGAATGAAATATAATATATAGCCTACGGCGGGCGTAATGAATGAACGCAGTATGGCTTGTTATTCCATAATTAAGCCTATAGGCTACTGTTCATTCGTAGGCACACACAAGACTTGTTATGGAATATTAATGCAGTCTATTTCCACCAATTAGCTTTAGTTCTTATTTATTTATCCACTGTCATTTCAGTGTGCAGGGCGCGCTACGAGGGCCATTTCATGTATGCACGAGGAAGGACAATAATGATGATCTAGCATTGATTTCAGGAAGATTCGATAATCAGCCGAAAAATGACAACGTGTTTTGTGTATTCCACTAAAGGGCTATTATCGCGTCTTTCTCTGGAATTACTAGAAATCACCAAAACTATACTCATATTCAAAACGGTATAAAACGTAAATGTACCGATGAAAAAACAATCCGTTCAATCACTGATAATCGATGAGTGTATTAGACCCATAGCCATAATTTAAGATATATTTTAAGCACTCGCAAATCTCCCAGTCCTACCATTGATTAAAGCGGTGGCGCTCTCGCGCACTTAAGCGGTGGCATCCAATGAGTTAACAATTGTGTGTATTGAGCCATAATGTATTGTACCCATATTATAATCTGTTAATAAAGTTTTCAATCAATCAATCAATCAATCTACAAATTCAAAGCTTCATTTAAAGGGGAACTATCTTATAAATGGCCTTTTTCAGTGTTTAGCATCGTTTCCTAGCTATGTGGACTTATATTAATATGATCTATGTCTCTAATTCTCATATTGGCACATTCTTCCAATTCTCCTCTCACAATATTCACCCTCACTGAACTAAGTCATCTGAAAATGTGATGATTTGTGATGTCAGAGAGACTCAGCTGCATGATAATGTGGCAGTGTAGCATCAGGCCCCACATCGTTTAGGAGCCCAGCCTCAAAACGGCTTAAGATCTTGAGGTAGAAAAATGCTGTTTTTGAGGACTTGATTAGAAATACAAAACAATGAATTAAAAAAGATTATAATTACAGAGGTGTTCCATAAAATCACAGGAATTGTGTAAAAGTGCCCAAATAGTGAAAGAAATAGTAAAATAGTTCCCCTTTAAACTTGTGTAATTCGACAGTTAGACAAGTTGAAAGTACTAAACTCCTTGGAGTGATGCTGGATTGCACTCTGTCTTGGTCTCACCATATTAATTATATTGTTTTGAAAATGGGAAGAGCAATTGGTATTTCCAGGAAATGTGCGTATTTTTTTGCCCGTCCCCTTCTATGTCAGATAGTTCAAAGTTTAGTTTTATGTCATCTTGACTATCGCTCTACGATGTGGTCATCTGCTGCCAGGGGTTTGTTTGTTTGTTTGTTTATTTACACATATAAAAACAATTACATATATAATACAATATAATCCACAAGGGATGTGTAGGAGAATTGCCTAAAAACCCTCTAGGGGCTTGCATGTGGCATTCACCAGAAAGCAAAATTACACTGGTATTATATCAAGATAAAATATAAAATCCCCCCCCCCCTCCCCAAACAAACACACACAAGCAGGTCTACATAGACACCGAAGCAGGCACCCATGCCATACGATTTCTGGTATAGAGAAAACAACTAATGACAGGAAGAATATATAATAAAACGAAAATACAATAACAAAATACAACAAGCCATCAGACCACAGTTTGTAAAGGAAGTCCATATGGGAAATATTGGTGATCTAGGAGATGAGATTTCAGTGCTCTTTTGAATTTCAGAAAAGAAAATTCCAAAATATGTGGAGGCAAAGAGCTTCAGGTTGTCCAAAACAGGGCAGCATGGTTGGTACTGGGCTGCTCACTATAGGTCTAATGTGAGCCGTATGCATGCCTGCCTCTCTTGGCTTAATGTTGAAAATAGGTTGTCTTTTAATACACTTGTGCTGTTCAAGTTGGTCATGAGCAGTAAAAATCCAGTTTTTATAGATAAACAGATTGTTTATAGTAATACTGTGCATGACCATTACACTAGAGGTTCCAGTAATGGGCAGCTTGAATTACCAACACTTTAACACTTTGAGTGCCACTCACGAGATTTCTCTGTTTTTTTTTTAGGTGGTTGCATGCCACTCACGAGATTTCTCGGAATTATTATTATTATTATTTTTTTGCGATCTGAAAAATTATTGCATCACCCGAGCCTACCCGAGTATAGCCGAGGGGCGCCGGCGATCACTGTGGAAAAAAGCTCCCCCTGTCGTCTCCCAGATGACATAAGTGATTTTGGAATGGACTCAATGAAAATTAATGGGGAAAAAAATCCGGTACTCCACATTTTCCAGTTCACTGATCCAGCCGGGGTTACTAGAGTTCATTCTGGAGCCTCAGAGCCCCGCGGATCATGGAGTTCTACTGTATCGCGTTGGATCCATACACGTATCGATTTTTTCTAATGGTGATCAGGAATTGGAATATACCAGTTGGATACCATCTGATGTCAGGTAAGGACTCTATGTTATCAGTGGTAGGATAATCAGAGTAAGTTTGATGAAGTTATAAGCTGTTTTGTGAAATGTCTTCTTTCGGTTTCACTGTAAAAGTCTGTGAGGAAATCAACGGAGCGATTATCAGTGCGCGGCCGTAATGTGCGTGCGTGCACGTATAATATTGATCATCTAGCGTTTATTTGAAAACGATTCATAAAAAGGCCGACGAATATCAACGTTGTGGAATATTCCACTAAAAGACTATTTTCATAGAATGCTCCAGAATGAGCTGTTTTTTATATCAAAACGGGGGCTTTTCTAACTGCTCTGAAACGGCAACGACGCGATAAAAAAACAATCTGCCTTCACAGCACTGACTGGAAAATAGTATTTGATAATGCGATGGGCAGATTAGACACATAGCCATAATTTAAAACATAGATTAGGCGATATTAACGTTAACATTGGCGCCGATGGTGGCATTCAAGCGGTAAAACGGAAAACCAGGCGTGGCGCTGAAAGTGTTAAGGAGATATTTTATTTTTAGATCATTGACTCTTTGGAATAACCTGCCTCAAAACCTCTGCTGCATTTACATTAAATTCACTTTTTAAAATAATCTTAAATTCTATTTAACACTGTAAATTATTTTAGTTTTCTGTTTCTTTGCTCGTGTAACGGATATGCACCGCGATAGTGTGACTACGGTGCATGGAAGTAAAACTCACTCCCCAGAGGCATTCAAGCTCAGCGCTTAGAGAGGAATTCCTCTCTTGGCGCAGCGGTTTGTGTTGCTTCCCCCCGTGCGGACGCCCGGGGTTCGACTCCCACTCAAGGCGCGGTCGAAGTTTCGTGGCAGGTACTAGGTTGTACCTGTTACAGTGGTGCCGTGACCCGGATGCCTTGGGTGGTGTGAGTTTAGGGGGTTGAGTGTAACGGATATGCACCGCGATAGTGTGACTACGGTGCATGGAAGTAAAACTCACTCCCCAGAGGCATTCAAGCTCAGCGCTTAGAGAGGAATTCCTCTCTTGGCGCAGCGGCTTGTGTTGCTTCCCCCCGTGTGGACGCCCGGGGCTCGACTCCCACTCAAGGCGCGGTCGAAGTTTCGTGGCAGGTACTAGGTTGTACCTGTTACACTCGCATGTAATTTTAGCCATCTTAATTGTTAGCTTCATTATGCATTGTGTGTTGAGTACTGACTTTTAATTATTTTGTTTTGCAATAATAATTGTTTTTGTATGTTTTTTTGTGTAGACCCCAGGAAGACTTGCTATGGCACCAGCTAATGGGGATTCCGTAATAAAATAAAATCAAATAAAATCAAGTCAGACTTTATTGGAATTGCTTCCACACCACAGATACAGTCTGCACCAACCCCCGTATTTCACATGACATGTTCCCCACCTGTAAATTTTTTTTAATGTATCAAACAATTTATAAAGTCTACACTGTTGTGGGGACTGCACCTGAGCGTCTGACAGCTCCCCTCAGAGGTCGCATGGCGCTGTTACTCAGCACCTACGCGTGCGTCTCCCTAGACGTTCCCGTTCCACGGCTGATTAAAATCTACAATCATAGGCTGCTGTCTCTTCCCGGACTATAAACGCTTGACCAGCCCAGTGGACTACGCAAGTTTGTTCTGTTTGGAACAGTAGGTTTTGCGTCTTAATATTCCTCTGACTAATTTGTCTTTTCCAAGTCATTGTGATTACATTCAATATTCTGAGTATTTAACCTTCGTTGTTGTGGTGCGCAGGGCTTGACATTAACTTTTTGGCTCACTAGCCACTGTGGCTAGTGGTTTTCCAAGGTCACTAGCCACTGAGCATTTTCACCAGCCAAAAATCCCCACACACGCCGATCATAACCCAACAATAATAATGTGATTATTAAAATGGTCATGTGAAAATGGGCTCCAGACTAACCTTTTTCACCACCGTGATGAATGAGAGACCTCCTCCAACGTACAGTTTCTATGTCAAATGTACACTCTTTTCTGGACACTTTTTGTATCACAAACGGTACTGTATTTGCAAATCTGGTATGTCATAAATGTATAGATGTAGCAGTACTGTCTATCTGTATGTCGTGTGTGTCATATATGTTATGATGAATTGAAAATGTGGGACCCTGATGTAAACAAGACGAAAGTATTTCTCTGGTCTGTATCCCCTTAACAATTGTATGTATTGAGCTGTACTGTACCCATTCTGCAATCTGTTAATAAAGTTTTAATTCAATCAATCAATCAGAGAGAGAGAGAGAGAGAGAGAGAGAGAGAGGGAGAGAGACAGAGAGAGAGGGATAGGGAGAGAGACAGAGAGAGAGAGAGAGAGAGAGAGAGAGAGAGAGAGAGAGAGAGAGAGAGAGAGAGAGAGAGGGAGAGAGAGAGAGGGGGGGGAGGGGGGTAGAGCGCGTGCGTAAGTTCTAGGTTGAATCAATTGATGAACAATGTCGCCGTTGGAACGTTTCATTATAAGCGTCTTGCAAGTTGCAACGCTGGTTAAGATATGAAAATACTTGCCAGTACTGTAAGAATGGTTGTAGGCAGCTGTGTTCAACGAGCCCGCCAGCTTATGTGTATTGGCGACGACGCGACTCAGTGTGAAAATAACTTTGAAGAGAGGTTTCAGGTTTCACATGGCTTTTTTTTTATTCCGTCATTCAGCCAATCAGGCAGATCAGGGCGCGTTATTTTTTTCCGTAGCCGCATTTTGCGGAGACGGTCTCTGATTGGCCACTGACTGACGCTCTCTGATTGGCCACTGACATGTGTGCCCAATCGCGTGACGAGCTGTGTCTTTGCCCATTTCCGGGTCTAACAGCCCGCAAACTACCTAACGATAGGTTATGTAGATAACCTAGTTATATTAGTATTGGCTAAGCGTCCCGCTCTGAGCCTTACGAGATACTTCTATCTCCTGTGATACCTAATGTATCTCCCACGAATAAAAAACACATGCACCCCACCTGTATGGGGCCCCGCCCCTTATGGTGGCACCACCCATATAACCATGACTCTGGTCATGAAACACCCTTCCTCGCCAAAAACCCGTCCCAGGAAAAGATCCCTCAAGAGGGAACTCAGGGCGCGCAGAGCGGGACGCTTAGCCAATACTAATATAACTAGGTTATCTACATAACCTATCGTTATATTTCGTATTGCATCGCGTCCCGCTCTGAGCCTTACGAGATAATGGGGAAGAGCGGGCGCGAGACCCGACAGATGTACCCCCTGAGGACCCGTAAGCCCACATCAAGGGGTGCGGGGAGCCCTGTCACCCCATCCTTCCTAACGAAGGGGGGGCGCAGTCAACTCCACCTGAATGCGAACAAGAGGGAGCCAGAACCCCTTGAACACACCGTACAGGCGGAACCACGTGTGACTCAACACACTGCGGCCCATACCCATACACTCCTGCTACCCGACCAAAGGACGGGAAGCAGGAAAGGCCACAGACCCCAGAACCGCCTGGGAGACAGAACCCCCGGTCATGTCCACGAGGTAAAACCTTACAAAGGGGCCCGGTGAGGACCATGAAGCTGCAGCACAGATGTCCTCCACCGAGGCCCCACCCAGGAGAGCGGCAGAGGCAGCCACCCCACGAGTGGAGTGCGCCCTGACGCCCCCAGGGGGATCCTGCCCAGCCAACGTGTAGCAGAGGGCAATACCCTCGCACAACCAACGGGACAGGCGCTGCTTCGACAGTGCCTTACCAGCACGAGCCCCACCGTAACAGACAAAAAGCTGGTCGGTAACCCTGAAGCCCTGAGTACGGCTGAGGTAAATCCCCAAAGCACGGACTGGACATGACAGGTGAAGGCCCGCATCTAATTCACTAGCGTGAGGAGGAGGACGAAAAGCCTGAACCACAATATCCCGGGAGCGGAAGGAACTCCGGATATTCTTAGGCACGAAAGCAGGATTAGGTCGCAGAGTGGCACCGCAATCGGTCCGAAAAGACAGGCACTCTGGACGTACCGAGAGAGCACAGAGCTCACCCACGCGTTTAGCGGAAGTGACAGCCAGTAGGAACGCGGTCTTGAAAGACAGCCGTTCCAACGGCGCCTGCTCGAGCGGCTCAAACGGGGCCAAGGACAACCGACCGAGGACCAATTGAAGATCCCAAGTCGGAGCCAAGGAGCGTTGCACCGGCTTAACGCGTCGAGCGCCAAGCAGGAAACGCTTCACAAGAGGGTGGCTGAACAAAACAGTCCCCTCAAAACCCTCATGACAGGAGGATATAGCTGCCGCATATACCCTCACTGTCGAAGCCGACAGCCTACCAAGAAGAGACTGGAGATAACCCAGAACAGCATCCAGGGGGCAGGAGACTGGGTCCCAGCCCCCCCCCCTTACACCATTCTTGGAACGCACGCCACCCGCCCGCGTAAACCGCGACAGTGGAGGGAGCATGCGCACACCGGATGGTATCAACCACTGCGGGATCCATCCTCTCCAGACTCACCCTCCCACCAGCCACACCACCAGGCGTTGACCCAACACCGGAGGCTGGACAAGCACTCCGTTGTGCTGCGAGAGGGCCGTCGCTGACCACGGAATGACCCAAGGAGGAGCGACCAGAAGCTGGATTAAGACCGGGAACCACACTGACGTGCCCCGGTCCGGCGCGACCAAGATCACCGTCCTGCGCTCCCTCCGTATCCGCTCCAACAGCTGACTCAACAGCTGTACAGGAGGGAAGGCGTACAGAAGACCGGGCGGCCATGGAAAGGTCGAGAAGGCATCCACCCCCAAGGGGGGATGATCCGCTCGACTGAGCGAGAACCACAAGGGGCACTTGTGAGAACGTCGGCACGCAAACAGATCTACCGAGGCCTTCCCGAACCGATCCCAGATCTGTCCGACTATGTCGGGGCGGAGTTCCCACTCGTCGCGACGAGGACCGCCCCGAGACATTATATCCGCCGCCACATTTTCCGTACCAGGAACGTGGAGCGCCCGCAGACTGCGCAGCCTGCGGGATGCCCATAGCAACAGTTCGCGCGCCACCCGGAGCAGGCGGGCGGAACGAGTCCCACCCTGCCTGTTGATATACGCCGCCGCCGTCACATTGTCCGTCCTGATCAAAACGTGTTCGCCTACCACCAGGTGGCCGAGCCGTTTGAGGACCAGGAGGACCGCCTTCAACTCCAACACATTGATATGCAGGACAGCCGGGTCGGCATGACCCGTCCAGCTGCCCCCCACTGCGTGGGTCCGAAACGCCCCTCCCCAACCTGTGAGAGAGGCGTCGGTGAAAACCGTGACGTGGGAGCCACTGCTGCCCATGGGGACCCCAGCGGAGAGGATACCCAGCCTCCCCCAGTGGGCGAGATCCCCCCATATCGACAAAGGAACCGTCAACCGTCTCCCTTTGCCCCACACCGGATCTATTCTCAAAGAGAGAAACCACCTCTGTATCCGCCTCATAAAGAGGAGGCCAAGAGGAACCACCGTGTGGGCCGCCGACATAAGGCCCAGCAGACGCATCACCTGCAGCGCTGTAACCGTCCCTCCCAGACGGAAACCACCGAGCGCGTGACGGAGATCCCCCCGACGCTGCTCCGAGAGGGTCGCAAGCATGGGCTTCGACCTCAATGTCAAGCCCAAGTACTCCACCTGTTGACTGGGAAGAGGGGTACTCTTCTTCCAATTCACAGCAAAACCCAGGCTGGTGAGGAATTCCACCACCAGTCGAGTATGAGACCTGGCAACCTCCTCTGAACGGCTGAGGAGCAGAATGTCGTCGAGATAGAACAGAACTCGTATCCCCCGACGACGTAAAGGCCCCAGAGCAGCCGCCACGCACTTGGTGAATGTGCGGGGAGCCAGAGAATAACCGAACGGCATTCTGTGGTACTCGTACGCTACGCCCTGAAACAGGAACCGTAGGAACTTCCTGTGAGGAGGGAAAATGGGTATGTGAAAATACGCATCCTTCAGGTCTATGGAGGTGAACCAGTCCCCCCTCCTGACAGCAAGCAGAAGGAGTCGGACGGTCAACATCCTGAACGGTCTCACTACAATCAACCGATTGAACATGGACAGATTCAGTATAGGTCTGACCCCCCCAGTTTTCTTGGGCACCAGAAAATAACGGGAGTAGACGCCTGACATTGCGTCCTCTCTCGGGACCACAACGACGGCCTGCTTCGCCAACAGAGATTGGATCTCGTCGGCCAGGGCTGTCACCGCGCCCGACCCTAACAATAGGGTCGGCACCAAACCTGAGAACGGAGGATGGGGCCGCGCAAACTGCAAAACCAGCCCCGCCTCTAACGTTCTCCTCATCCACCGATTCAAGGGACATTCCCGTCGCCATATGTGAATATAATCCCACAGCGCCCCCGCCGTCAACTGACGCTGGGCCGCAAGGAACAGCAGATAATTGGCCCGGTCCCCCCCGTCGTGCAAAGCACCCAAGGGGGGACCCCGACAGAAAGGGCCGGTTTGATACGGGAGGAGCGGTCATCAAACTTGTGGACACACACTCACCCCCTGAACACCCCTCCAGCACACGCTGAGGAGCCGTTCCGCAGCCAGACACGCAAGGCCTGAGGACCCCATGGGCTCCTACACGCCGAAGCCCTGCAGTGATATTGCTACCACTCAAATCACGCCAGCCTCTCCTTTGCAGACCACTGCCGGTTTGACGGGAGTGGGAGGCAACAGCGCGATACCCCGCCTGGCGAGGGCGAAGCCGGGGTAACCCCTGCTGAGCATTCAACAGAAGAGGCACCGAGTCCCCCTGCTGACCACTGGAGCTAGTGGCAGCTGTAACACCAGGTTCCACCCACCCACAACCTGCGGTGTAGGAACCACGCGACGACGGAACATTCTCACGGACAGACCCAGGCTCAGCCATCAACTGGGTGTCAGCCCCTGTCTCCATGAGAAGTGAAGAATGGGGCCGCATACGCTTCAAAGAAGGTTCGCGGCCCGCAGCCAAAGGAGAACACTCAGAGCCCCGCTTCTGAGGGTAACAGAAAGCGGACTGAACGGGGAGCGGGCTGCTCGCGGCAAAATGACGACGGGGTGGTTTACCAACCCCGAAATCACCCAAAATGGCCGATCCCTCGGCCGCCAAGACTGTCGGCCTTGCGAAACCCTGTCGATTCTCCAACCAGGGCACCACTGGCGGGGGAAACATGGCCGCCTGTCGAGGATCTCGCCACAGTCGTTGACGAGACCGTGCTCCCACCCCTGGCTGCACAGCGTGAGGCGGTGTAGGACCCGAATCAAAAACCGCCTGCGCCTCCACAGAACGCCCAAAAAGACTATCTGTGGAAAAAGGAGTCGTGAGGAGAGAAAACCTATCCTCTTCCCCAAGAGGAGACTGCTCCAACCAAACATGCCTAACAACCAAAGTCGATAGCATCCGAATCCTCCCCGCAGTTATAGCTTGCGACTGAGTCAAGATCTCTATAACACCACAAACATGAATCACGTTCATAGTGTCGGTTGGACCCAAAGACCTACAACCCGACGCCATCTTGGATAGGAAAGTAGCCAGCTGAGCCACAACACTGGCCGCCGCTAAATGCCATCCTGCAGCAGTATACCACTCATTCGTCCATACTGCCACCCTCCGAGCCGACATGCTATCAAGCAACGGCCGGGCGGAACGTCGTTCATCCCCGCCTGGGCACAAAAAAGAAGCTACCTGGCTACTTAGCCAAGGTACCCCCGGGCTGCACCCCGTCGTCAGCCCCTTCACCCGCAAAAAAGGTAAATAGAGCTCAGCGAACCCCCCCACACCCACCACCGACTGACCTTCATCAATGAAGCTGGCAAGAGGAGGGAAAAGCGGAATCCCGCGGCGGGGATTATTAGACATTCCAGCGTCAACATCAGCGTTAGCAGAAGAAGCAGCAGTAGCATTAGCATTAGCAGTAGCATTAGCATTAGCGTCAACAGCATGTTCCAGGATCGCCAAGACATCGCCCACTACAGTGGAACGATCGCCAAGCCGCCCCGGCCCTGGTGCCGAAACATACTCCACAGCACGACCAACACCGACATTGACGCCTACTGACACAGACCTCACCTTTGTACAAGCCGACCCGTTAGCCAAACCTTGTACGCTGCCCCTCGGTCCGTCGCCGTCAGCCGAGGAACCACCAGCATAGGTCTCATGTGTCGCCGAAACAAGCTCCAGAGAATCCAGGGAAAAACAACTCTCCGGTAAGCCCTCAACATTATTAATCTTCCTTAATCTTTTCATTCCGCTAGCTCGTATGGTGCACGCATCCAATACGCTGGGACGAAAATAGAGGAAGGGTGTTTCATGACCAGAGTCATGGTTATATGGGTGGTGCCACCATAAGGGGCGGGGCCCCATACAGGTGGGGTGCATGTGTTTTTTATTCGTGGGAGATACATTAGGTATCACAGGAGATAGAAGTATCTCGTAAGGCTCAGAGCGGGACGCGATGCAATACGAAATATAACGTAGTTTATCACTGGTTAAGCTTAGGCGACTCTTTCGAAGTTGGTTAAGGTTAGAGTTTAGAATCAGGGCTGGTGTTCTATCGCCCTGCTCTAAGACAAACTCTAACCTTAACCAACTTTGAAAGAGTGCCTAAGCTTAACCAGTGTAGAAACAGGCGTCACACGATTGGGCGCACATGAAGTGGCCAATCAGAGAGCGTCTCCGCAAAATGCGGCTACGGAAAAAAATAACGCGATCAGGGCTGGTCTTTGCATAATGAACGTGATATAGCCAATCAAAGGCAGAGATTTTTATTTTTTTTGAATGCACATGGCCAGGGAGAAAAAGACGCTAAACACACACACATAAACACACACACATACACACAGACAGACAGACCACTAGCCACTGTGGCGGGTAGAATGACAGAGGTACACGCCACAGGGGAATTCTACCCGCATCTGGCGGGTGGGCAGGTGCCAATGTCAAGCCCTGGGTGTTATCTGCCTATTGTTAATCCTAACCTCGTTCTCTCCCCTCTAGCTTTGGGTAGATGTTTGGCTGGTTAACTAATCTTGTGTCTATTTCTCTCTTGTGCCTAGTTTGGGAGGAGATCGCCTCTAAAACGCTTGTTGCGTTCATCCACTCGTTTACCTTTCCCGTGTTTTTCTTTTCTCCCCCATCTCGCCTATTCCCTCGCGTTATACCCTCTGGGATCCCGATATTCTTTGCCCTGGCGTTGCTGAAGCAACCATGATCCCACTACTTACAGTATTTACAACACGGTAAGACTCCATTCACATATTAAGATACACACACATAATCTAGCTACACCACACATTTTGGTAAACACACACTTCATTAACTCAAGCCCCTGACCTGGGCCCCGTTCCATGTACCGGGATAACCGAGTTAGCCGGATAACTTTATCAGGCTAACTGTGTTAGCCTGACTTTCCGATTTCATGTACCTGGATTTCCCAAATCACCATGACAACATATCCAAAAGTTTGAGCCTGCTCGAAAGCAGAGTTCAAGTTCAAGTTAGCCTGAACTATCGCCACGCCCCCGCAAAGAAGTGACAGCCCGTTTCCTGAAACTATTCCCACAGTCTACGATCTGCATTATACCATTCTGAATTACGTTTTTGTGCTCCATTCTTCCAGAGGGGGCTTTTGAAATGTAAAATAGACCCAAAATGCTGATATTAAATTCACTTTGTCCTAAATAATGCACGTTATATATACCGTGGCGACGGTGGCGCTCGCTCGTGCGATGTACACATGATGTGGTTATTTTAATTGTAACTGGGATTAAGATGTCTGATGAGATGCGCTGTTTGACGGATTTGAGAAATTGAATGAGCCGTTGACGTCACATTAATGAATGAGGATAAAGAGATAAACTTCATTCAAAACAACGGATATTCTAAACACGGGTCTCTCGTTCATTAATGTATAAACAATGAATTTATCCCATCTGGCCCAGTGGCCCAGCGGTAGTGCTCATCCCTGCCAGTTCAGCGACCGGGGTTCAAATCCCCGTGTTTCCAATATGATTTTTTTGAATATAATATTAATGATTATACGCCAAAGTAGCCTGGTTTTAAGTTAAAATATTATAAATCTACATGCATTGAGGATGTCATTCTTTATATAGCTCTCAACGTGCACCAAATTGAATTATTCCTATATTGCAAAAAGAAGGAAAAGACTAGGGCCTTGAACCCCGGTCGTCCGTGTGAAAGTCAAAAGAAGAACCCGTTACACCACAGAGAAGATAAGTAAAAGATTGACTATACATCAATCAATGGGTAAGAGAGCCGTATCGTAATTCTGTATAACAGTTAACTAATAATTTTCGCTAGCAAGATCTCATTTGATTATTCAATCCAGCAGGCAAGTTTAAAGAAATATAATCTGATTGATTGAGGTAATGAGGGACTTAGAATTAGCCTATAGATAACGCATTTAACTTGTCGGCGAGGCGATTGAGCCTATTGCAATCTGTCAATAAAGTCTTAAATCAATTAATCAATCAATGCCGTTGAGAATCAGGGTCTCTGCCATCGATACGTGCTGGCTTTCCACCTAAAACGGGAGCGCGCATCTAGCCTGACTTGAGCCTGACTCTCAAGTCTGGCTTGAGTTAACGAGACTGAATCCTCCTTTGTGAAACAGGAAAATCCCGGCTTTGAACATCGGGTTAACTGAAGCTGGATAATGGACATGTTGATCGACTTAGTTGAACCACGTACATGGAACGGGGCCCTGCTCACACCACACTTCCCCCGTCGTTGTTGTATTGCTCTGTTTACATGTCTGTATATTCTATTGTAAATAAATACACGCTTATTTAGCATTTCCCTGTTGAACCGGTTGTATTCTCTTATTCACGGATCCCGTTCCTCTGTTCCCATAACATACACCCAGGGCCGCCTGGGAGAAATGCGAGGCCCTGTGCGAGATTTAAACGCGAGCCCCCCCCCCCCCCCCCCCCTCCCCCTAAAAGGTAAAAAAATATATATATATATATATATATAATTTTTAATTTTTTCTCATACAGTCAACATATTCTTAAATAATAGCTGGGCATGATGCAGTCAACATATAGCAAGAGAGAGAGCGAGAGAGAGCTCCCGTTCTACAGTCAATATACAGTGTTATTGCTGCACATACCTGGCAATGCCCCTGACCCTCCACCAGAGCAAGGCCAGAGAGAGAGAGATAGAGAGAGAGCATGTCTGTTTGTGTGTGTGTGTTAGAGAGAGAGCATGTATATGTGTGTTAGAAAGAGAAAGAAATATATAGAGAGAGAGCATGTCATTTTGTGTGTTAGAGAGAGATATAGAGCATGTCTGTGTGTTAGAAAGAGAGAGCATGTCTGTGTGTGTGTGTGTTAGAGAGAGAGCATGTATGAGAGAGATAAGCAAAGATGAGCCCCTAAAGGATATTCAACTTTTAATGGAAGAACAAAACAGAAGGAAAAGATAACTTCACAAAGGCAACATGAATATACATAGATCCAAAAGGACAAAGATCAACACTTAAATCCAAAGAGAAGAGGGTCTATACCAGAGAAAACAAAGTAGCAAGGAGCCAATGGCCGACATCAGCTAAATAGGCTAACTGCAAATAGAGTAGCCAGGTACTGACACCAGGCCACACACAGCTTTGGCCAACGCTACCCAAGCTACACAAACGACCAAGACAATTCACACACAGCACATGTCGTATCTCCAAATGTTGTGAAGTAACATATGTTTTGCCTGGAAAAAAACATTGTTATTAACAAAACATTCGGGAGGGGAAGGAAGGAAGAGTGGGGTAATGTCCAATGGACATCTTACCTGCACCAAGGAACGCAGGGCGAAAGGCAGCAACACAGGTCTCCACGTTGACGAAAGGCCTCTCGCTGGCGGGACAAAAAGAAGCTATGGCCGGAGCCTTGTCATGGTGCAGGCCCGACTACATCTTCTGTCAAAGATGATGTCGTAGTCAGAGTGCCAGGGCCTGCTATTCTCACGGCTAATGTCAATGGTCGTAGCACAAGCTAACAGCTAACTCTAGGCTAACTGATAGCATCAAGCTAACGTTCCCAGCCGAGCAAAAACGAGCAGCTAACGTCGTAGCTAAACAGCTAACTGGCTAACAGTTAGCTCAACCCGGCTATCGCTAACCACTAGCTAACGCAGAAGCAAGCTATGCGGCTACCACTGAAAAACTGTACAACGTGAGAAAAGCAATACAGGCCAACACTTCAGACAGCCGCTGTGTTTTCCTCTTCTCATCCGAAGAGGGAAGGGAAAAAGAAGGCAATACACGTCCCACTACAGAGTGGTGTTTACCATAGCGGTGCCGGCAACAAGTCCCTCGCGGACTATAGCCGACTTGAGCATGGAGATATTCTCATAATGAAACACCAAGCTCACCTCCCTCGCACCAGGTGCTGACACCAGGCCACACACCGTTAGCTACTACAACAGCTAGCCGGCCCGTTTGGCTCCCGAGAGAGAGAGAGAGAGATATCCACGGCGGGAATAGAATAGAGTGCATTAAAAACTCACCAAACGTCCAAGAGGATGGAGACAACCGCGTGGAGTTGACGAAGTTCATCTGCCGAATGACCGTCCTCTTCATCTTGGCATAACAATGCTGCACGCGCTCTCTCTAGGTTAGCTAACGCTAGTTAGCCTTTAGCTAAGCTAGCTACTAGCCGACATCATCATGGCTATCCCGACTGAACCACACGTTAGCACTCAATATTATAACGTAGCTAAAGCTAACTAGCTGTCCCTGCCTTTAGCCGGGATGGCTAGCCTGACTGCACTGTCTAACATGCAACAACTTTCATCTTCAGTCCATCTGCTGGAATGACCGTCCTCTTCGTTTTGGCTGGCATAACTAAGCATAACCTCCAAAGTTGCACGCGCAAAATAGTCAAACGCAGCTGACGCACGCCGGCATACACATGATGTAACCCCTCCCTTCTTGAAACCAATCTGCAGAGCCCCAGAGCTCCAATAGAGAATAGTGCAGAGCCGCAGAGCCAGGAACATTCTACAAACGTGTCTAATGTGAAATATATAAGCATATAAGCTAAACTAGATTTTATGTCTGTGATGAAAAAGGGCCTCACGGGAAGGGGGGCCTCGCAAAAAAGAAAAGAAAAGAAAAAAAGAAAAGAAAAGAAAAAAATATATATATATATTTTATTTTTTTTTGTGCGAGGCCCCCCTTCCCGCGAGGCCCTGTGCGACCGCACTGCTCGCACACCCCCTGAGGTGGCCCTGCATACACCAAACAATGAAGGTGTGAAAGCCATCTCAGAAGGGTACGCTGTTTGCTATATACAGTATACGCTATATATGACAACTTATATTTGACTACAGTATATTGACCTTCTATTTGCAGGAGGTCATCATTGACATATCACCCATGATGCTGATGTACAGAAACTGGGGCTGGGACTTTATCGTGTTAATTTTGATGAATTAACTACAGAAAAAAAAGTATGCATTTTATCACACGTCGCTGCACTTTGCTCTCGTCTGTCGGCTCCGGGCTGCGTTTTCGCCGATCAACCGATACATTGTTGGAAAGTTGAATTCACCACACTCAACCTATTGTGCGATTTCATTCTCGAGTTACAAGATGAAACATCCGGCGAGCGTCATTTGACAAGCCGTTCGGACGAGTGACCACATCCGGTTGTGAGCCGTCCTGAACTGACCAGTGACCAGTCACCACTGATGGTGAAAATGATTGACCACCGTTGTAGCCAAGGAGCGTCTGTTCCGAAAGCGATCCCAGACAGGCACTCAGAGGGGGGGAAGGTGACACAGGAAGACGAAGAAGCCCTTTGTTTTGACTCGAGAGGCGAAATTAATGGCAATGGACGGCCATTTTGGATAATCACGCTGAATTTTTGCCGGTACACACATTACAAAAACCTTTGTGAAACACTCATTTTCCATGGGATCTTTATAAACTTTGGACCTGTATGACTATAAAACTTCAGGCTATGGAACCGTTATGTTTCCCAGCTCCTACCTCTCAGCTGGAACTTTTAAAAACAGGCATCTGGCAACCACTAAACAGAAATGTGAGTACACAAAACTTTTACTTCTGGTAAAACCTCTGTTACTCTATTTCATTAGCACTCAAAGTGATTTTTCTTTATTGTGTAAGAAACTTCGGAATGTTACCTTTTTTATCCACTTTTTCTCCTCCTGTTTTTTCTGTGTTTTTCTCCCATCCCAATTTAGTCGTCATGCCAATTCCCCCCCCCCCCCCCCCTCCCCTTCCTGGTTGTTGCTTGCATGTGCCCCCCACTGGTCGGTCTAGGGAGGGTTGGAAATGTTACCTTTCAAAAGAGAAAAGGTCATTTGCGCTATATTGGCTATGAATATTGTTCCTAAAATTGCTGCACTTTGTTAAAAATCAAATCACATTGATCTGACTGTTGGTCTGTGTAGTACTAATAAACAAGATTTTGCTGTATGTATAATACGTATGTATAATGTATATTCACTCGTATACCAAAATCCATTTGAATTGAAAAATTTTACTTTTCGCATCAAATATTGATGTGTTTAAAATGCGATTAATTTAGATGAATTAACTATAAAGTCTCGAATTAATTCAATGACATTTTTTTTATCGAGTCCCACCAATAAGTCAGAAACTATAAAAAAATATCTCCCCTCCTCACTCTCTTTTCTCCTCACCTTCATTCCGTTTCTCATCTCCTCTAAGTTTCTTCTTAACCCTTTACTGGTCACTTCTTGAAATACCTGGAAATTCACAATTTCAACTCTAGAATGTTATTTTGGTGCTATTTCAAAAGTTATCTACAATTTTGAAATAAAAAAAATTGATTTTTCCCCTGTCAATTAAGGTTAACCAAATTGTCCGTAAACAGGCCCTCGACCGGTAGGCCTACCCCTAAAAATGTGGGGGCTATGGGGCATATTTTTCCTTAGGGTGCATATCTATGAAACTTGGCAGGCTGATTCATAACATAAAATAAATAAGAAAATGTATTGGGAGTTTTCTTGAATTTGCGTTGCCATGACAACAGTAGCCGAATACTACATGGTACTACATTCTCGAAGACACTCTGATGTCACGAGACCGCCGCCATCTTGGTATAGGGGGGCCATATGGATTTCTAGTATCAAATGCATGTGTTGAGGTCCGTTTTTATTACATGTTTTATCACATTCTTGTTCATTTCATAACATTTTCATACGATTTGTTTTGAAAATATTGAGGCCAACATGGCATTTCACTATTTCGAAAGCTTTTCTGGTGATTCTAAGGCGAGATATGATTCAAAGAAGCTCCCCCTGATTGACTTGACATAATGTCCATACAAAACACATACAGACATGGCCATCTCTCGAATACCCAAATTGAAGCTGCTATGTTACGTTTTGTATTAATAACAAAACAAACACAGAAATCCAAATCGCAAGTTTTATACCATCACGGAGGAAAAAGTGGCTGGCGGCTAACGTTCGGCTAACTAGTTCTGGTGTTGTGGTCGTGGTAGCTACATGCTAAGCTAACGTTAATCACATCATATCTAACCGATAGGAGTTTATCTTATCTAATCTTACGTGGTGGTACCACGTGTGCCACTACTCGATCAAACATCCACGTAAGATTAGATAAAATAAGCTCCTATCGGTTCGATATGATGTGATTAACGTTAGCTTAGCATGTAGCTACCACAACCACAACAGCAGAGCGAGTTAGCCGAAAGTTAGCCACAGCCACTTTTTCCTCCGTGATGGTATAAAACTTGCGATTTGGATTTCTGTTTTTGTCATTAGTACAACGCGTAACACAGCAGCTCTTTGGCATTGTGAAGGACTGAAGAAAATTCCGCTTGATTGTCTTTAATTTGCCGCTTTAACAATCCGTTTCTGCACTAAATGAACCGTACACAATGTACCAGGCTGGGCAGTTTCCCCCCACGCTGCAGTTGCGTAGCAACAACAGGCAGGAAGTTGACTTCGAGAATGGTAGGCTACTACAGGGTAATACATGGCACTACAGGGTACTACAGGGTACTACATGGTACTACAGGGTACTACATGATACTACATGGTACTACAGGGTACTACAGGGTACTACAGGGTACTACATGGTACTACATGGTACTACATGGTACTACATGGTAATACATGGTACTACAGGGTACTACAGGGTACTACATGGCACTGCAGGGTACTACATGACAATACAGGGTACTACATGGCAATACATGGTACTACAGGGTACTACATGGCAATACAGGGTACTACATGGCACTACATGGTACTACAGGGTACTACATGGCACTACAGAACTACAGGGTACTACATGGTAAGTGTGACTGACTAGATGCATCGGGCTATGTCTAAAAATGGACACTGTCACTTCACCTGAAGGGGCGGGGCATATGACCGTTTATGGCTTCACCACTTTTTAGCTAACAACAAATCCTGATTTCACTAATCCTATGCGAAAAACACCTATCCCATCCTTTACAATGATTGTTCAACTGCAAAAATTAGTAAATGTTATCAACTCACCATGACTTGTTTTTGAAGAGTAGAAGCAGGTGCAACAATTTGCATTTTTTTGATGTGTTGAAAAGAAGGAAGTAGCAGATCCCCAGGGTCTATCCTGATTGGTCAGATGGGATGGTGACAATATCTGTGTCATAGCCTGACCTGTGCTGATTGACTGGAAGACGTTTTTTTCATAGATTAAAGATCCCCCCTCTCCCACCTGGCTAAATATATTGTATGGGGAAGTGGCCAAAAATGGTTACTTGGCCGGTAAAGGGTTAATAAGTGGTGCTGAGGGAGAGAGGGAAAGAAAGAAGTGATAGTGAAGATTAGCTAGCTTATACCCAGTTATCCTTATCAGTAGCGCTTCTACCAACTTAATGTCACATTTTGTTAAAAAATGGATCAGTCGAACCTGGTCAAATGTTACCTACTCGAACTGGAATGAAGTGATCCAATTAAAAATGGATTGATTAATGAATGAGTATTCAGGCGTGTTGCTCCTCGACACTGCTGTGTGCTCTCGCCTCGCTGGTTGACTGAGTGCTGAGCACAGCAGAGGCGGGAACTGTGTACTGTGCGAGTTCATCCGAACTAATCAAATCGTATGAGAACATAACTCTCTACAGGAGCTGTATTCAAGATTCAAGTTTCCTTCATGAGATTCCTATATCCACCATTATGAATAAAGGGATGTCTGTCATCTTATCAACTGTGACGTTCCCTCACCAGATATGACTTCCATAGACTTAAAAAAATTTGTGTTTGTAATTGTGAATTGCCTGCCAGTAGCTCTCTCTCTCTCTCTCTCTCTCTCTCTCTCTCTCTCTCTCTCTCTCTCTCTCTCTCTCTCTCTCTCTCTCTCTCTCTCTCTCTCTCTCTCTCTCTCTCTATCTCTCACACACTATATATCTCTCTCTATAATGTTCTCTCTTGGGTGCGTACGTACTGTCCAAGGCAATGTGCAACTATGACAATAATTGTTTTGGGATTGTTTGTGATTATGAAAAGGTATAGAGGGGGTTCTGATAGAGCAGGGGTGGCCAACCAGTCAGAGACTAAGAGCCACAAAAATTACTGTGGTACCACAAAGAGCCACACCATATACCAGCATTTCTCAACCTTTTTTTTCAGTCACGGCACCCTTCATGTGTTTATAGGTCTCACCCTCTGGCCTCTGAAGTTGCTAATGTCCTAAAAGTACCCTGTGAGACCCACGGTTGCAAAATTACAAAATCACTTTTAGCCATTTAAAAAAATAATGTTTATAGGACGGTCAAGTGATGTAGCGGAGATTGCGCTCGTCACCAATGCAGGAGATGCTGGGTTCGAGCCCAGCTCTCAGCGTTGCTACCAGCTTGGCTGGTCGTTCATACTAATACAATTGGCAGTATTAGGGGGTGGGAAGCTGGTGGGTGGGAATCTGGCGTTGTGGACAGCGACGCCTACAGGTCAGGTCTCGGCGCTTGCTCAGCGGGGGCAGGACTTGGTGGAGATAGCGTGCCGTCCCACGCGTTACACTTCACCAATGAGAGTCCTCGCTGCCAAGTGAAAAGACGTCACTGGCAGTCGCCACACGTATCGGAGGAAGCGCGCGGTCGGCTTCGGGACGCCCTTGTACCGACTCGTAGGAGAACATGCATACAGCAGCCAGGTAGGGGAGGGGGGGAATTGGCACAGCGACTGAATTGTCCCACCCTCTGGCCTCTGAAGTTGCTAATGTCTTTTTAATTTGGGCCTCACAGGGTTAACCTCTTAAGCCCGAGATATACAGTAAAAGTGTATATTTTCAGCATTATGTTTGTTTACCAATTATTTTAACTGTTATTAGTGAAATATAAGATTATAGAAATCTCAGGGCATTGAGTCGGAAACCGGCGCATATTGACAGGAGGAAGTGGCACAGCCAAAAAGTGAGTGTAGTCTTTTGAAGGAAGAGACTCAGGGCTTTCGAATTTCGAAAAACGACCCTACCCAGCTCACACCAGCCCCTGTCAATCATCTGACTTCTGGATTTACTTTTTTATTTCTCTTATTTTTTGGGATTATCTCCCACAAACCTGAACGCTATTGCCATAAAAGAGAACGCAGTTAGTTTATCTAACTTTTTGTGAACGTCTTGCAAAAAACGGTGTTGCAATACGATGAAAAATGGTGGAGAAATTTACATTATAAAAAAGATGGCAGAATTCAGTACTGTATCTACAAAACCTTCTGTTTAATAATCTTCCCTTTATTCATTTGCTTAGATTTTTCAGGTCTGGTAAATTTTAGCATGGTGTTATTCACAGTCAAAGATAAAAATAGAATTAAATAGAATTGATATTCTCCTTTGGTTCATTACAATTTACTCAAGCCTAGTAACAGACACACTATTTCTGACACTGATCTATTATGTCCCTAGATTCAGATCCCAAGAACATGCCAATGGACCATTAAAAAAAAATTGTAAATGTTTATTCTATGTCCTTATGGAACATTATAATAATTTTTTTTCTTTTTTTTTATGGATGGAAGAGCCGCACATTGACAGGCAAAGAGCCGCGGGTTGGCCACCCCTGTGATAGAGGATTCTGATTATATAAACGTTTGAATGATCAAAAAAATTCTCTTTTGCATTGCATTTGTTCAAACTTGATTTGGGGAAAGAAATTACAGCCCTAATTTACACCCAGTTCTCCTCATCAGTAACGCAAAACATACGAAATTCCTCTTGCGGTTGGCACGGTCTTGACAGACAGCACCCTGCTCGACGATCAGGTGGTTCCATAGTTAAAGGACCACGCCAACTTTTTGGGAAAATACCTTATTTGCCATCTACCCTGGAGTTAGACAAGCAGCACATACCCTGGAAGTAGGTGTGCCAGTGTAGCCTAGTTCCCAACAGTCACGAAATACACTCCAAATACAACTCCAAAACGTTCCTGTAAACATGTTGTGACCTGTGTCAGTAGGTGAGTCATCTACCTACTTAGGTTATACTTTATGAATCCCTGGGGGGACATTTTTCCTTTGCATTCGACCACTTTGGAGCAGTGTGCAGTCACAGACATATTCCCAGGGACCAACTGTAGTTATAACATAACAAAAGTTGTCCTTGGTCAGGGGCAATGACATACCTCGTATGCATGTATTTTGGTGTGGGAGGAAACCGGAGTACCCAGAGGAAACCCATGCAAACACAGGGAGAACATGCAAACTCCACACCCTGGCTGTGGGGCTCAAAACCAGGACCTTCTTGCTGTGAGGTAACAATGCTAACCACTGTGCCACCCATAACCAGTTATCCTTATGAGTGGCCTAAATCTAGAGCCATATGAAATCCGTTACATTTTTTTCCAAATTCCATTAAATTTTTTTCTAATTCCGTTTTGTCCGTTTTAATATTTCAGAATTCTGTATTTTGCTTTGTACGCTCATTTTACCATCATAAATAGTGTCTAATAAGTGGGAATTAATAAATGTCCACAATTTAATAAGATATAACAGTCCATTGAATGTTTTTAAGTGCTGCAACTCAGAAATACAGTTACATTTTACACAATATTTTTCAAATAATATTGGGACAAAATAAAAATACACATTTCAAGTGTAAACAAACAATAGATACAGCTAGCTACTACTTACATTATCACAATGTAAGTAGCCTAGCTATATCTATTATATTGTGATGAAATATAGTAATGCATAATTTGGGCACATTTAGTTTAGTTTATAAAGGACAGTGGACAATCATTTGCATTAAACAAATAGATGGGTGCACCAGATTTAGCAAGAAGCTATAATTTCTAGTCCTGTGTACTTTATGTACTGCAATGTTACATAGCTATTTCATCACAATAGTGTCAGTGATTAGCCTCGCCCTCTAGCTGTATCTCTATTGTGATCACCAGGGATCATCGTTAGAGAGCTGGTGTGTATGGGGCTGCGGCACTGCAGATATACCCTACTCTGTTTTGATTTTTGAAGCACAGTGTTTTCCGTGTTCCTGACATGGCTTTTGGAGAGTGATCTTCGCACGTGTTTTGCGAGTCCAGTCCACGGCATGTTGACAGAATTTGCAAAACACTGTATCGCCGGTAATATACAAGTCATTAGGATACTGCACTGCTCTTAATTTAGGGCTTAGTGTGGAATTTCTTCCGCCGTTAACGTTAACACCGAAGCAGCTAGACGCTTGGAAATTGCTGCGTGTTGTGTGTAACACGCTGTAGCGTCCCCAGTCATGTTCGCGTTGCACCAACCGTTCCATGTTCTCCCGAACATGGAATTTCAGTCCAGATTAGGGCAAATTCTGCAATATTCCACGTTTACAGTTGATTCCGTTTTTATTGCTCAATTCCGCGATTCCGTCTGCGATTCCGTGAACGCGGATTTCATATAGCTCTACCTAAATCATCTACCAACATATACCTAGTTCTCCTCATCAGTAAGACATCTTCCCGCCTCGACTACTGCAACGCATTGCTTGCTGGCCTCCCGGCCACTGCCACCAAGCCTCTTCAACTCATCCAGAAGGCAGCGGCCCGCCTGATCTCAAACCTACCGAAGTCGGCCCATGTCACCCCACTTCTTAGGGACCTGCACTGGCTCCCCATTGCTGCACGAATCCGCTTCAAGGCCCTCGACCTGGCATACCGTGCAGCAAGGGGCTCACAGATGTGCCTCCTGAAAGAAGACACTGCAGAAGTAATGATTGGGCTTCAGAGCAATGAAGCAGGATTTCCTGGGAATTACAAAACATAGCTAGCATCTGTTTCTGAAAGATGAATCCGTTTTAGTGGAGTCTGGCATGGCAAATTAACCAAACACTTTATCATTCACCCTTGAGAGATTATAAGAGGATGAAAATCATTCTTAATTATTTCAAAAAGATTGTTGTTCATCTGCAACTGCTTAGCTTGCTCATTATCCCTGTAACAACATTTGTAAAATAGAATACAGGGCCTGGTCATTTTTTTTATTCATAATCATTCACTCAAAATTGATGGACATCCAAGGCTAATTATCACATCAGCAAGCTAGCAGTGTCCTTGTTCCCTACAGACAGGGTTATTGCCTGCGTGACTGGCACACTACTATCAATGACTTGGGGGCACGTGTGGTGGCGCACAGAACAGACACATCTATCAAATTCTACCTCATCAATTAGATTATCAAAGTAATCTACCAACTAATACCCAGTTCTACTTATCAGTAAGGCATGTGCCAACATATACACAGTTCCCCTTATTAATACAGTAAGTAATCTACCAATTTATGCTTTTCTCATGAGTGCCGACTTTCTCTAAGAATTGTTGAGTGTGCAACTAAATGTAACCCTGCCCCTAATCCTAACTATAAATTTAACCATAAACTTAACCTAACCAAAACCTTAATCTAACTCTGACCATAGTACAGTATTCATTTAACTGCAAAGTCACTGAGAAGCTGCAGCATGACATAAATCGGTGTGCAACTTTTCATAGCATACAAATCGGTTCATGAAAATACAATAACCAATTCTCCTTATCAGTAATTTATCCATCAACATATACCAGTTTTCTACCCGTTTTCATTTACCCAGGGCAGATTCACTGAGCACAGATATGCTCTTTTTCAGCAATGGCCTGCTTCACATTCACACACAATCTCACCGGGCACAGTTGGCAACTGAGCAGTTGGGGGTTAAGTGAGCAAGGGTTAATACAACCGACTCAGTGGTTGGTGTTGGGGGATGGGAGACAGTTATTCATTCACTTCCCTGCCCAGATTTTTCCTGGCCGTCCGGGGGGGATTGAACCAGCAACCTTCTGGTCACGAGCCTGCTTCTCTAACCTTTAACCTTTAGGCCGCCGCTGCCCCTCATCAGTAAGCTATCTTTCGACTTATACCAGTTCTCCTCGGAGAACTAACTTTGTTAGTGTTAGTGCCATGCTGTATCCAGTGAGCTGCACAGGACCGCAATACTTCCCTCTCAATATCGTGCCACTATGTGGATATTAGTAGCACAGGGCAGCTGCCTGAGATGCTTTGAGTGAAGCCTGGTGTTTATATTTGGAAACGTGAAAACACTGACCTGGTTTCTACAATACAATCTAAGTTACAGCTGGGAAGCAATCAGGATGATGGTGAGCCTGAGACACTGCTGTCTACACGCACACGCACACGCACACACACACACGCAGACACACGCACATGCACATGCACTCTCAATTTACAGTGGCTGTCTCTCTCGCTCTCTCTTTCTCTCTCTCACCCACTCACTGTCTCTCTCTCTCTCACACACACACACACACACACACACACACACCCACACACACACACACACACACACACACACACACACTCTCTCTCTCTCTCTCTCACTCTATCTCTCTTTCTCACTCTCTCTCTCTGCACCTCACACTATTCTAATACTCATGGCTCTTACAATGTCTTTGGTTGTGTTGTTTGGCTTTACTCTGGGCCCACGTTTTCACAAATCCTGTTAAAGTGGTTGGCATTGTCAAAACACCAGATCATGGCTATACTTCTCTGGGCATGAACACTGTGCCAAGAAATATAGTGCATTACCCCAAGGTCAGTGTATCACAGGACTGACGCTATGCTTTTCCTAGCCACCATACTATGAGAGGATGAGTTTCTGGCTACTTGACCCAGAAGTGGCGTGTTCCTCTAGCCAGTAATCCTGTTTCTTGACTGTGGAGAGAGGCGTCATATTCTTGCTAAATCCCGAGTTTGAAAAAGTCCAAGACTGGGTTGCCTGGGCAACTGGGATGTGTGAGCAGGGAAGAAAAGCTCTCTGAGTGTGTACACACAGCACACTCCTGTGGGGTTTTAGTGAGTCTTAACATCCTGCTGCTTAAATCCCCAAGTGTAATTGAGTCATTTCAAAATGTTTCAGCTCAATGAGGTTTCTCTGTTATAGCTGCATGAGTATGAATCATATGCATGAAAAAGGTCATTTTTCGGTGGCAGTGTTCATATTTAAGAGTTTGACTACCACATGGATGATCATTTTTCCGCTGTAAAGATGAATGCATTTGTTTAAGGTATGCTATGTTTCCTTTTATTTTCTTTGTTTAGAGATCAATTTGAAGCGGGTCCACTAGAACTATGTGTAGCAATGGTAATACATCTCACAATCAACAGGCCAAGTAATTATTTGACACCCTATTTACATGCAATTCAGCATACAGTAGATAGAAGAGCATAATAGAATTACATTTTCAAAGACGCATTGTTGGGCTATTAGGATCCTGATGTGGTCATTGTCTCCTTCAGTCTTGTGCCCTCAACCAGATCTAATTCCGATGAGGGAAGATCACATCGGAGAAGCACTGTTTAATTGCTGCACTAACAGCAGACACTCTAAAGTAGACAAAGCAGCGGCATCACTTCCCATGCAGAGTGTGCAGTACGTGTCGCACAGAGGACTGCCGGGGCATATGGACAAAATATATCACAATATGTGTCCCTGTTTTGACGGCATCTGACAGTAATTTATTCTTCCAGTACAAATTACAATGTGATATGATGTCTTTTTTTTCTTTGTCTTTTAATACAATTGTCATGGTGGTGTTTCATTTAAAATGTTATCTAATTTATTATAAGATAAGTTATTCCTTTATTGATCCCCTTGGGGAAATCCAGGCATCATAGCAGCGTGGAGGAGGGGGGATGGGAGGTACAGGTAGTAGAAGAATGGTACATGTTATATAATTATAGTACAGTGGAGAAGTAAACATTTAAATAGAATGAAAAGGCAGTGTAAACAATATAACAATATAATTAACTCTGGACATGCGCATATGGGCAACAAGATGCAAGCTGAGGGTATGTAGGCCTATGCCCTCTCAGTTATATGTGCCCTACAATAAATAGTTACAATATATAATCTAATAATCCAATCATCTAAATCGAATCTAATATATAGTCTAAAAATGCTAAATCCTAAAATGCGAAATGCATAAATATTATGATGAAGTATACAGTATACATATGCATAAGGTAAGTATATATTGTCCTTTTAGGTGGGAGTCAGCTACTAGGTTCTAGGTGGATGTCTGGCAGAAGTCCCTGCACACTGTTGTGGAGCCTGATGGCCACTGGTATGAAGGACTGGCCGAGGCGGTTAGTTGAGTGTTGGGGGGTATGAGTCTGTGACTGAACGTGCTTCTCATCTTGACTAGCTCATCGTAGAGGGGGTGGGAGGGATTCTCCAGGATAGCAGCCAGTTTCCTTCTCATCCCTGATGTAAACAAGACAAAAGTATTTCTCTGGTCTGCATCCCCTTGACAATGGTGTGTATTGAGCCGTACTGTATTGTACCCATTCTGCAATCTGTTAATAAAGTTTTCAATCAATCAATCCCCCTCTCTGCCACCACCTCTAGTCTGACCAGCTAGACTCCCACTCCCATTATTTCATTTAAAAGTCTATTATCTTATAAATACATTTTTTTTTTACAATGTGTTGATATTGTGGACGATGTTACCTTTGCATGGATCCATGACGGTATACAGTACATTCAGATTCACTATACCTCCCAGCTATAGCGACACATACAGTAGAGTGTGTCTCAATCATATCTCCATAGGGGGTTTGACTGGCCCACACTTGGAACATTTCAAGAATAAATGTTGTAATGTTTCACTGCAAGATGTGTTTGCATAAGTTAAAACAAGACTAGTTTAAGCTGGACCTGGCTATGACATTCACGCATGCTTGTTTCAACAATGGGGAGTCAGGCAGTCAGTCAATTAGGGACATTCAATATTGTAGGCTGGCCCCAGCTGGTCACTTCAGAAATGAAGTAAAATCCTTGAAGGACCTGTATGGTGATTAACCTACATAACATTTATGAGACATGTTTATCAGAGCCACCTCTTTGTTAACACAACCAGGAAATCATTTTGGGTATGTTTCCTTCAACGACCGGCTGAACTTCTCCGCTCACATCGCTGTAACAACCAGAACCTGCTGATTCCTCCTGGGCAACATCAGAAGGATCCGCCCCTTCCTGACAAAAGAAGCCACTGAACTCATTGTGCAATCAACAGTCATGTCTCGCCCTTGACTACTGCAATCAGGGCCGCCTGGGAGAAATGCGAGGCCCTGTGCGAGATTTAACGCGAGGCCCCCCCCCCCCCCCCCCCCCCAAGGTAAAAAAAAAAAAAAAAAATTATATATATATATATTTTTTTTTTTTTTTTTTTTTTTATACAGTCAACATATTCTTAAATAATAGCGCTGCCCGAGGCGGGGCATGATACAGTCAACATATAGCAAAAGAGAGAGCGAGAGAGAGCTCCCGTTCTACAGTCAATATACAGTGTACAGAGAGAGAGAGAGAGAGAGAGAGAGACACATTGGAAAGAAATTGAAATGCTATTTGGCCCTAAACAGAGAGTACACAGTGGCAGAATACCCGAGCACTGTGACTGAAGATCCTTGAGCACAGCCTAGCCATCGAGAAAGGCCGCCATAGGCAGACTGTGTGTGTTAGAAAGAGAGAGAGAGAGAGAGAGAGAGAACATGTGTGTTTGTCATGTGTGTGTGTGTGTTAGAGAGAGACTATAGCATGTATGAGAGATTCAAAAGGACAAAGATCAACACTTAAATCCAACAAGAAGAGGGTCAACAGAGAAACCAAAGCAGCAAGGAGCCAATGGCCGACATCAGCTAAATAGGCTAGCCAGGTACTGTGACACCAGGCCACGTGACACACACAACGTGGCTACACAAACGACCATTCACACACAGCACATGTCGTATCTCCAAATGTTGTGAAGTAGCATATGTTTTGCCTGGAAAAAAACATCGTTATTAACAAAACATTCGGGAGGGGAAGGAAGGAAGAGTGGGGTAATGTCATCATGACATTTTCATTAATCCAAGTTACCTGCACGATGAACGCTGGGCGAAAGGCCGCAAGGTCTCCACGTTGACGAAAGGCCTCTCGCTGGCGGGACAAAAAGAAGCTATGGCCACTGGCCAGAGCCTTGTCATGGTGCAGGCCCGACTACATCTTCTGTCAAAGGGCCTGCTATTCTCAAGGCTAACTGATAGCATCAAACGAACGTTCCCAGCTGACGCTAAACAGCTAACTGGCTAACAGTTAGCTCACACAGTTAGCTACTAGTAGTATTAGCTAGACCAGTTTGGCTCCAAGAGAGAAAGAGAGATAGGGTCAGGTGACTCAGATCCACGGCGGGTACATAATCATAAGTTGACTCACCATAACGCAGTATCAACGTGGAAGGATACTTTCTTGGCCCCACGGTGTAATTTCGGCGTATTGCTGCCTAACAGATTTATCTGCTCACAAGTTCTCTTCTCCTTCTTTTGAAAAGACATCCACTCGCCTCGCCTGGTTAGCTAACGCTAGTTAGCATTTAGCTAAGCTAGCTACTAGCCGACATGGCTATACCGAAAGGCTCCGGCCATTTGTCCCGCTAGCGAGAGGCCTTTCGTCAACGTTCCTTGGTTGGTGACCGACCGACTGATAATGACCGACCTCTTTCTTCGTCTTGGCTATTGGGCATAACTAAGCATAGTCAAAAGCTGCACGCGCGAAAATGTCAAACGCAGCCGACTCACGCTGCCACGCCGGCAACTACACTGTCTACACACGCTGTAAGTAAAACCACTCCCTTCGTTGAAACCAATGCTGCTGCAGAACCCCAGAGGCTGAGCTCCAATAGTGAGTATGTCTGCAGCTGCAGGACTGCAGACCCAGGAACAAGTCAGACACATTCTACAAACGTGTCTAATGTGAAATATATAAGCATATAAGCAAAACTAGATTTTAGGTCTGTGATGAAAAAGGGCCTCGCGGGAAGGGGGGCCTCGCAAAAAAAAATAAAAAAAAATAATAATAATAATAAAAAAAATTAATAAAAAATATTTTTTTTTTTTTTTTTTTTTTTTTTTTTTTTTGCGAGGCCCCCCTTCCCGCGAGGCCCTGTGCGACCGCACTGCTCGCACACCCCCTGAGGCGGCCCTGACTGCAATGCACTGCTCGCTGGTCTACCGACGACCGCCACCAAGCCACTTCAACTCATTCAGAACTCAGCGGCCAGCCTGATCTCCAACCTACCAAAGTCAGCCTGTGTCACCCCACTTCTTAGAGAGCTGCATTGGCTCCCCATCGCTGCATAAATCCACTTCAAGGTCCTCAACCTGGCATATCGCACAGTAAAGGGAACGGCTCCCACCTACCTTCGGTCAATGGTCTCTAACTACACACCCTCAAGACCCCTCCGCTCTTCATCTTCTGCCCGCCTCAGACCATCAATGAACAATGAACAATAACAGACCATCAAATACACCCACAACACACACATCCACATGCACACACTCACTTTAAATAAACAACACACTGTAGCACCCACTTTACCCACTTTAGACACTAACACACTTTATATTTATTGGCATCAATCTCAGGCACCTCATTGCACCTCACCACCACAAGGTGGCACCACAAGCTAAGCTATACCTCACCATGTCTACACTGTACTGTATCTGCATTGTATAGACTGTACATATACTGTATATATGTATATTGAACATTTAGTTTTGTTTACACTTGTTTACGTACTTGACTTTCTATTTTATACTTATATTATACAATTGTATCTTGTTATTTTATCTAGCACACTCTCAGGAGCAAAACAGAAAGAAGCATTTCATGCAAAAGTATTCTGTATTTCTGTATGACAACTAATAAAGAAACTTGAAACTTAACCCACTCCTATCCGAGCTCCACAGTTAGGACAGCCGAAACACAACCAATATTTTGCCGTCGACTAAAAACACACTTCTTCAATCAATATCTGAAAAAAAGAAAGAAAGAAAAACTGCTAACCTTCTTACTGTCTTCTACTATCATGCACTCATGCACATTGAATTGAAAACCTTTATTTATCCCCGAGGGGAGATTAAGATGTCCTTTACAGCATAAGCAGCGTAACAGCAATTTAAAAACAGCAATTAAAAACAGTTTATACATAACATACATGTGTTAAAACAAGATGGACAAGTACACAGGGATAAAAATAGCTAAAATAGGACTAAAAAGAGCTAAAAAAGAGTGGTGAAAAAGAAACAAGTCCAATCATGAATGTGTTGTTAAATAATTAAATTAATTTGTTACAGTCCACAACCCAGCTCCTCCAGTTCACAGCAGAACTTTGGCCCATCCTGGCCCTGCTTGGTTGTGGAGCCTGATTGCCACCGGCACAAAGGACTGCCCAAAGCGCTTTGTGGTATGTCGGGGGGGGATGAGTCTGTGGCTAAACGTGGACCGCATTGCGGTCAGCTCATCGTAGAGGGGGTGGCAGGGGTTCTCAAGGATAGCATGCAGCTTCCTCCTCGTCCTCCCCTCTGCCACCACCTCCAGACTGTCCAGGTCCGCTCCCACCACAGAGCTTGCTTTTTTTTACCAGTTTGTTTATTTTGTCTGTGTTGGTGTTGCCCCCCCAGCATAACACAGCGAAAAAGAGGGCACCCACCACCACAGACTGGTAGAAAATCTGCAGCAGTTTGCTGATGTTGAGCTGTAGGTGGTTCTCTGTACTCCTCCTCGTTGTCGTTGGTGATGTATCCAACGATGGAGGAGTCATCAGAAAACTTTTGGAGATGGCAGTTCCCGGAGCTGAAGCGGAAGTCTGAGGTGTACAGGGTGAATAAAAAGGGTGCCAATACAGTTCCCTGGGGGGCTCCAGTGTTGCAGATCAGCACGTCGGAGTGGCACCCCTGCAGTTTGACAGACTGTGGTCTGCCAGTGAGGTAGTTGAAGATCCAGGCCACCAAGTCGTCCTCCACCCCCATCACTGACAGCTTCTCAGCTAGTAGTGGAGGCTGAATAGTGTTGAAGGCACTAGAAAAGTCAAAGAATGTTACCCTCACTGAGCTGCCCGGCTTCTCCAGATGTAGATAGGCCTTGTGGACCATGTAGATTATGGCATCCTCCACACCGATGTGCTGCTAATATGCAAACTGCAGGGGGTCCGTAAAGTCTCTCACCTGTGGTTTTAGGTGCTCCAGAACCAGCCTCTCAAAGACCTTCATGACCTGCGCCATCAGAGCAACCGGCCTGTAGTCATTGAGAGTGGTGGGGCGTCCCTTCTTGGGCACAGGGACGATGAGGGATGTTTTCCACAGCCGGGGAACCTTCTTCAGTCTCACTGAGAGATTGAAGAGGTGTTGGAATGTACGCAGAGTTGAAATAGTTGTACCCTTCCTGCTGACTTGTTGTACAGAACTTGTATGTCGCTTTGGATAAATGAGTCAGCTAAATGGTCCTTTTAATACAGTCACATACCCTGTCCCTTTGACAGGGGCTTCTGTCATCTCTATTAGGCTGCTGCGCCATGCGGTATCCGCCCCCTCCCCCCAAGGGGAGAGCGAGGATAAGGTGATAGAGATCACTGCAACACAACCATCCCTTTTGAGAATTTCACCAGGGCAAGTAAGCTGAATGTTGTACATGGAATGGTAATTACACACTTCATCAGCATATACACTGACGGCTAATTCTGACAAAGGGACCCATCACTGTTTTCTCCCAGCTCTGAGCTTGAATGGCAGTGGGTCGCTATGATTGCAGTGGGATGTTTTGTTTCCATGCAGCTTCATTGTGAGATATCCCCAGGTATCTATCAAAAGCATCCTCGCTGTGTCTAATTAATTAGGCATTTCATCGAATTATCGAATTATGGACAAACTCTCCGTGAAATCATTTGCATTTCATTTGTTGTTCCCTAATGTGCTATCTACTCTCCCTGGCAATATTTACCATATGTATTATTAAGTAGGGCTAGGCAATAATGGAGGAAAATAAATTACACCACGATATACAGAAGGACATTTTTAAAGAATGCTATAGATATATAATTATATGTAACGGTTGTGGCAACATCACCTCAAACTTCGATGCCCAGAGGGAGTTTCGAACACGGGTCTCCCACGCCACGTACAACAGCACAGACCGCTATACCAAGAAGTGAACTCACTGCTTTGTAACTGCTATGTGTCTCTTGAGGATGAGAGTGAGTTTAACCCATAGCACCGTTACTCACCCCAGCCCTTCGTGACAGCGCTTCACGATACCATCCATTACATATATATATATATTAAGGCTATCAAAGTTAATGCTGGGGTGAGAGATGAGGAAGGGGCAAGAGAGAAAGAGAGCTGGGAGAGTGTGTGTGTGTGAGAGGGGGGGGGGGGCGGGGTGTGAGTCCTCAGCCCTTGTGTGGGTGAATGTAACAAGTTCCTAACGTTTTCTTTACCCTATTATTTCATGCACACTTTATTCATTGTTTTAAATTATTATTATTTATTTAGTTATTTTGTGCATCACTCTGTTTTGAATTTGATGCAAATTTGAAATGCATGAGGGTCATCCTTTTGTGTTAAATGGCTGCATAAAGCAAGCATTTGTTGACTCATGTTGATAAGAGTATTAAAACTTGGAACTTTAAAAAGATCTGTTTAAGGTAGTTACAATTAATTGTTTTCTAAATGTGATACATTTGCGATTAATCGTGAGTTAACTCATGCGATTAATCAGATTAAATATTTTAATCGATTGACAGCACTAATATATATATATATATATATATATATATATATATATATATATATATATATATATATATATATATATATATATATATATATATATACTAATATATCACAACATCGGGTTAGGTATGGAAAATCACATGTTACAGTAGATAATACATTGATGTTCATCATAATGGAATGCTTTTGAATGGTAAGTGTTGGTAATGGTAAGTGGTACCTTTTTTCAGTACAAAAAAATTCAACATTGTTATCACACCACACAAACTAAAACCCCTCTCTACCTCCCTCTCCCAAACCGTTCATACAACCATTTCTTTTTTATGTTGCATGATCATGTATATATTTATTATGTATTATTATATTTGATGTTTAAATATCAACATTATATGGCCACAGGGCTGTCGAACACAGGGCTGAATAGCTAGATGTCATAGTTTCTAAAAGTGAAGGTCCGCCCTGGTCTGTGTCTATTATGAAATTACAACGCTTTCAAAGTACCGAAATATGTCCCAGCTTGATCTAACGTCAATCGGTATTCGTTCGGTACCCAAACCTACATATCAGATATCATTTTGTGTGAGAAATCAGATTTGTATCATTCATTTAGACAACTAAATGGTGTATCATGATTCACAATATTGAATGAAAACATAATAAATAACACAGATAGACAATAAATTATCAATATTTGTATATTGTCCTGCCCCATATAATTAATACATGACAATAGTCATTGAATTAGAATTAGAAGGCAGAGCATGCCATGTTTATGCTTTATTTTCAACCAGTAATTAGTCTTGGCATTGTCATTCTTAAAGCTTATGCTAATGCTCATACTGTAAGATAGAAAACAAATTATAATGATGGTGTCACTGTCGAGGATGAAATCTCTCTCTCAAACAGCAATGGCTCTGTTACGACCATATCCCATAGTTAGGATACCCCTAACCTCTGCTAAACTTTTAAAATACTGTAGCTCTTGTAACTTCACTTTTTATTGTTTTTGTTGTGGATATTCACCATATCCAGAGTAGAGCCATTGCAGATTTTCTAAACCCATTCTTGCTATCACAGAATGATCAAACATGAATGTGATTACATAGCGATTAGGACGTGGATCAGGGGCTTGTTGTGACATTTGCTTTAGAGGAGGAAGTGATTTCGAGTCTTAGCCACTACCCCATATTCTGCCTCAGTGCAGCATACTGTGATTTCCTCTGGGGGTACAGGAGAGAAGAAACTTACACTATGTATTTATTTCACTAGCCTGCGCCAATGACAACACAAGACAAGAATGAGGTACAAGGTATTTATTGGCAATGTGAAAATGAAACATGGATAGACGGCGGAGGGATCGATATGTATGCCTTACTGGCGGTTTGGCATGGATGTATGGGGCACAGGCTCGGCTAGGTGGGATGGGTAGGGAGTGAACGCATTGCGTGCAAGTCGCTGGCCCCCTCTGATCGACACCAGAGTGGCTAGCAGGTGGGCAGGGGAAAAGAAGGGGGAAGCAAGGGGAACTGAGCTTGCGCTGGGGTATAGCAAGCCCCCCATCTGACCTGGATGGAAGAGAATATATAGGGTGGGTGGGTTGCAAAGATAGAAGAAGTATCTGGCAATGACAGGAGAACTACTAGAATAATGCATATAGTTTGAATGTGTGTGAGAATGTGATTTCCCGATTAAAAGGGGGAAAGGGAGAAGCAAAGGCATGATGAGAAGTGGCTGTGTCGGATTGAACGAGTTGGTAGGTGCAGTACTGACACACAGCTGGAGGGCTTTGTGCATTGTGCAGGTAGACAAGTGCCCAGGGGCCGAGATAAAGAGTTGTGAGTCATGGTGCTGGCCTCCTCTTGAAATGTAAAATTATAGTACCAATTAATATACAAGAATAAATTCTGTCATCAACCTGTCTCCCCCCTCCACACATTTGAAATTAATGATTTTTTTAACTTTTTCCAAGCACCCCAGACCCCACTGCCACCACCAACCAAAATAACAGTCTTTGACAACCGTGAAAGACTAATCCAATTAATTTCAAGTTCAGTGTTATATCAAGCCCAAAGTGGCGTAGTCACTCAAGTGGTCTATTGAAAGAATAATGGGTCTTGTCTATGTCATTATGTTTCCTTGGTGTGCATTGCTTGCGAAACACATTTTTCAACTTAACTGGAACACTCCAACATTTTGGGAAATGTATTTACTATCTTGCATTTAGAGTCAGACGAGAAGAGGTGTGGGTGCCTGCAGGGACGCGGGAAGTCCGCGGGAAGTGGGGGTGCTGAGATATCGATCGTTTTTGATTAATTAGTTTTTTTTTTTATATACGTTTTTTTTAAAATAAAATATATATATTATATAATTATACTTGTAGTTGTATTGTCTGCGAGACATCGCCACGCCACCACGCAACACGTCAAAATGCTCGCTATCTGCAAACAGCTCCACTGTCTGTCACGTCATAACCAACACTCTCGTTCACTAGAGGATACTAAATGATGAATTGAAAATGGGGGACCCTGATGTAAACAAGACGAAAGTCTTTCTCTGGTCTGCATCCCCTTAACAATTGTATGTATTGAGCTGTACTATACATCTAAGCTGAGCTATACATCTAAAATCGCTTACCTGCTCAAGGGTCCTGCGTTATGGGCGACAGGCAGCTCTCCACTTCAGTCAGTCCTTTATCCATTTATCCATCCACAGCGCCCCTATGACGATCTGGCAATGAAGTAGGGTAAATCTGCAGTGCCGCTTCGCTCTTTGACATTGAGTAGCCTCGGTTACAATGGAATAAATGCCAAAACAACCTTGCAGTTGCAGTTACACTCCCATCCAGCAGGGGGTGCTGCAGCCCCTGCCGCACCTCCCCTTCCAGCGTCCCTGGGTGCCTGCTAACCTAGCTTAGCATAATTACTGGAACCAGGGGAAGCTAGCCAAATAAATGCACCTTCCAACAACTCTAACACTCTCAGATGATTCAGCCTCCCTGCTTGTCCACTCAGCTTCCAAAACATTATAGTTCCTCCTCCTCCAGTAAATGCTTGGTTCTGTATGAGCCCTGACAGCATTATAGTTCCTCCTCATCCAGTAAATGATTGGTTCTGTATGAGCCCTGACAGCATTATAGTCCCTCCTCCTCCAGTAAATGCTTGGTTCTGTATGAGCCTCTGAGAGCATTATAGTTCCTTCTCCTCCAGTAAATACTGGTTCAAATAGATACAAGTTCTGGATCTTGGTCTGTCCAGAAGAAATAATCCTAATCCTCTCTTACAAAATGTTCCATTAGCAGGAGTCGTTCTTCAATATAATTCAATGTTACGTTTTGGAGTTGTTGGAAGGTGTATTTCTTCACTTTATTAACTGAATAAATGAATGAATGAATGAATGAATGAATGAATGAATGAATGAATGAATGAATGAATGAATGAATGAATGAATGAATGAATGAATGAATGAACGAATGAATGAATGAAAACTTTATTTAAAGCCCAACTTGCAGGTTAAACCCTACTCTGCAATTATGGGTAGTTTACATCATTGGTATCTAATTTAATTATTTATTTATTTCCATTTGACGCCGGAAATTTCACTCAGAAATGGTTAAAAAGGTCCACGCACGAATAACATGCACGAGCAAATCTAAAAGCTTATCAGACGCTAGCACGGCCGTGACGTCACTTCAGGAAACGTATGCCTTATGCCCGTCCGGGTCATAGTACTACTGCATATATGGCGCTGGCTAACGTTAGCATTATGTCTACTGTCGTGAACCATTTTAGATCGGGGCATGTAGAGGAGTTTGGGGAACGAGTAAAATCATGTGCAGGTCCTCTTCTCAGACCTGTGTGGCAAAGCACTGCACACGCATCATGCAAGCTACACGTCGCTGTATGTTGATCAATGGTGGCCCACTCGGTGCATCACAGTGGGCTACTATTGTGCTAACAACGTGCCGCGGCGTCCGGCTGGTCGGCCGGCATGAGTGCCCGATTTGGGGTGGTTCTCTCCTCTTTGTGTGCCCCCGTCCTCGCGGGTGTCCTGCCGGGGAGCTTGTGGACGCGACAACAGCGGCGGCCGTAGGGTGTTTGAGTCTGTAGCGTTAGTTAGCTCATAGCTATCGTGTACCACTAGCGTTACGGGCTCGAGCACCCTACGGCTGCCGCCGTTGTCGCGTCCATGGGCTCCCCGGCAGGGTACCCGTGGGGACGGGGGTGTACAGAGAGGAGAGAACCATTTTGGGTCGGGCGTTCATGCCGGCCAGCGAGCCGGACGTCGGCAAATACAAATATGGTAACGTGGTTGTGGCTTTTACAAATAGTGGTTAGCTTTAGAGATGGATGGCTATGATCACGGAGCAATAGTGTTGTTAGGTGAAACAGATACATTTTCATTCGGCTAGTAGTAGCAAGGCTCTCTGCCTGCAGTGCCTGCCACTAGCTGTGTGTGACTCTCAGAGCCCCCTGGTGCCCTGCACCTGTTGTGACGACATCATTTCGATTATACGCGCACGTTATGAACCATTGATTAAAATATCCACGTGCGTGGTGATTGTGTTGGGCAGACAAAATGTTTGATAAAAACGCTAAAACTGGGTCAATTTCAATACATTTTTTTCCCTTCTTCATGAAAGTCACCGTCGGCCTAGTCCACATTGTTTATTGAACAAAAATACAACATGCAAGTTGGCCTTTAACAGATTGCAGAATGGGTACAATACAGTACGGCTCAATACACACAATTGTTAAGGGGATGCAGACCAGAGAAAGACGTTTGTCTTGTTTACATCAGGGTCCCCCATTTTCAATTCATATTGACATTTATGACATACACAACATACATGACATTTATGGCATAGGGACATACAGGTATTTAGTACTGATACATTTGTGACATAAACGGTATTCAAATATACAGTACTGTTACCCATAGATCCTGACAGAGTATATACATATGATGGGGAGGGGACTGTACATTAGGAGGGGGTGGGTGGGTGGGAGAGAAATATACATACGGTGGGGAGGAGACTGTACATTTGGAGGGGGTGGTTCCCTCAGGCTGCTTCCCTCTGCGTCCAGTCATTGTGCTAAGGTAGGCTAGCATGCACCCGGACCTCTTTCTGTACTGGACACACAGAGATGAAATTGATATCAATCTTCTCGTCTGACTCTGGTGAAGATGGTAAATATGTGTTGTGTTTAAATATCAGGTGGTATTTTTCCCATCTATGGCAGAAATAAATTGTATTTTCCTTTCCCGTTTACCAGTAATATTGGGTCTCATTCTCCAACGGACTTACAACAAGAAATTTGCTCTCAGGGCCATTTGAGACATTTTAGGGCCGGTTGTGGGATTCCCCAACCGTCCCTAAAATTGGATTCGGCCGTGACTGAGAGCAGGATTTACGAGTGCTGAGGAGCATACTTAACTTGACAGACTGCTGTGCTCTGTGTTCTTAATGGCTTTATTTGGGAGGAATCATAGTGATTCCTTCATGTAGGCAGGGGGCAAGGAGGGTCCCGCGGAGGGGGGCCCAGACAGGAAGTAGCAGCATTAGCTGCACTCCAATGGACAATGTAGTTGATGACGGGGTCCAGTAGAAGGAGAAAAAGACGGTGAAGAAGGAGAAGAAGGAGAAGAAGAAGAGCCCATAAAAAGAATTGCGGAGGGCAGTAATACGCCACGATGCGTCTACACTGCCGGAAATTCAAATAAGAAGAAGAAGAAGATTCCTTCATGTCAACCCTACAGGCCTCCTTGGAATAAATTAATTAATCATAATTAAAATAAATATGACAATATTTGTATGATAAGAAATTACGCATTTGATGTCAGAAAAATAAATTATATGGATTAATCTGATCACAGGGCAGCTGGATTAACCATATCTGAACCAGCTATTTTGGACAAATGTATAATTAATTAATTACTCAGATATTCAAACACAATTATGCAATTAGTGTGAAATGATTGAACATAATAATTATTTAATGCCTTCTGTGGCATTTGTATTTCTTATTTGTTAGATATCTGTTTTATTGATTAATTATACATTTTAAAGAATGCAGGTTATAGCCAACATGCAATATATCCCATTGATTGGTACAATGGGACAGACATTTGTTTTATATAGCTATAACCTGCTTTCTTTCAAATATATCATTAATCAATAAAACAGATATTTGGAATACACTATATATGTAGCCTATGCTACGTGTCTATGAATGAACAGTAGGCTTATATTATTCTAATTACTTGTTTAATTAGGATTTAGTAGATACTATATATATGCTCTGCCCTATACGTACAGTAAGTACAGTACACATATTAAGGCCGCCAGAGTCGGGCAGCGGACTGGTGGACTGTACTACTATAGGCAGCGCGGTATCTGTGATTTCCTAATAAAACAAGTCATTCGAATAATATAAGCCTACTGCGTTCATTCATTACGCACGTAGACTATGTGTGTGTGTGTGTGTGTGTGTGTGTGTGTGTGTGTGTGTGTGTGTGTGTGTGTGCGCGCGAGCGCTGCGGCAGGTGGCCACGAGCTGTAGTAGCCTGTATATATGATGACAAATACATTAATCTAATCTCATTTTGATCGGTCGCAAAGCGCTTCCGCCACCATTTTTACATGGCTGCGTCGCATCAATTGCATTTAATGAGCTGGACAGGTGTGTCTAAACTCTCGAATTTGTGCCATTTCATTGGCAAACGGCACAGAGCCTGGCTTATAAGGAGTTCTCGGAGGCGTGTCTTATATGCAAATGACCTAGACGGGAACGCACGTCCATAGTGACATTCCTCATCGCCGGCATCCCAGCTGTTGCGGAATCAGAGTGAACTTGTCGTCGATTCTGTCTCAGTCGAAAATTGTGTTTCACCAAAAGATTTAATGTTGAACGTTTTGATAACCTTTTAGCATTTTTTTTAAAGCCAAATGGCTAAACCTAAATGTTGCAGAGAAATGCACTGACATCGGGTGACTTGATCTGCAACAAGTTTTTGGCTACAGCGTTATTTCCTTTAAAAAAAATATTTTTTCTTTGAGCCAATCAATGCACCCACAACAAATGCACGCTAAGGTGCCAGAAGACCGAAGAGCAGCAGCCTATTAGGAGAGAAGGTTCTGCACACTTAGGCCCATGCAAGTTTCTTTAATTCCACAAAAGCCTTCATCATTTTGTCCTGATGAAGGTCTTATGACCGAGACCTAGGCTTTTGTGGAATTAAAGAAACTTGCATGGACCTAAATGTGCAGAACCTTCTCTCCTAATTTAAACTGCCGCTTGAAATTCTAAATCCCCTGCCTTATCAGAGAGAGAAGTGTATAGGAGGCTCATGGGACCACAGCTGCGTGAACCACAGATGAAGCGAGGAGCGATCTATTAATAGTCCATTCATTTTCCTATAGCTGCAGCAAAGACCGGAGACCCGGGTGCAGCCAGAAAATAGATCTATTAACAGTATTTGATCATCCAATAGGTGCTGATTAATTTGGTCTCTCGTTATTTTAGGCCCTTCTTGTTCACTATGGCCCCATTACAAGCAGGGGAATCACAGCCCAAATCCCCCCAAAAAGACAGACATAAAGGCATCCCATGACTCCGAGGGATCAGCTGAACTGAACTAGGGATGTCCCCCATCCCATCTCAGAGATTGGTATCGGGGTTGATCATGGCATCTTCTTTTTTAATTTTATTTATAGCATTTTCAGCTTTTTCTGGCCACGCAGGACCTTTTGGCCACGCAGGACCGACAGAGGAGAGAGGGCGAAACGGGAGGAGAAGAGGGGAAGACACGCGGCACATGGCCACCGGGTCTGGGAAACGAACCCGGGGCGACCGCCCCGCGACCCAGCGCGCCATGTGGTGTGCTACCGGAGCGCCCCAATCATGGCATCTTTTAACTGATCGGTATCGGCTATATTAAGCCCAATCAAATAAATTTTTTGAAATAATGAAAACCATTAACTCATTGACTGCCATGCTGTTTTTCCATCTTTACTCCCTGGTGCCAGCATTATTGACCATTTGCACGATGTTTGCGGACCCATCGTATATTCTATATTATAGCTATGGAGACAATAGTATGGCTAATTTGACAGGCACTATTTATACTCCAAAAAAAACTGTTTATTTCTACATACCTTCGTTCATGCGCTATGATCGCTATCCCACGCTAAAAAACGCCTGTTTTACATTTAAACATTTAAAATACAGGTGGAAGATCTAATTAAATTAAAAACACTTACATACTGAGGTAGGGATGTTTGTGATCATGTTTTTATCATGTGTTTGTGTAAGGTTGAAGTTAGTTGAAGATCATTCCAGGAAGCGGATGCATCCAAACAAAATGCAGACTTACCAAATTCAGATTGAACTCATGGGACCTGGGTGGGTCAGATAAGGTCCATAATTCCAATCCAATCCAATCCCATCATTGTGATATATGGTGGACATTTTCCATCAATGGCTTTAACTCAATCAGTGCTAGACCGAGGATAGTCCGGTTATCTTGCCATGCGTTTAGCGCCAGGACCCCCGAAAACCATGCAGAGTATAGTCAGGTTTTCATCGTTATTTATTTTATTCTATATTTTTATTCATTTCTCTCACATGGACCTCAGAGTTACCATAGGGAACCACTCTGAGATTGATAGAGTGCAATACCAGCCGCATCCAGGTAGTGGCAGTATCGCCCACCCTTCAAAACCTTTTTTTCACACACGGTGTTACATTCAAATGTCTCCGGGCACAGTTTTCTTGGTCAGGCGAGTCTAGCGGTTCACTCAATGGCATTGGAACCCAGATGCATGTGTTGTGGTGGATTATGTTGGCGACACGATGGACACCAATACTGGAAATCGCGATCAGACAATTGGAATATTCTTTTTGGGGTACCTCCTAGTGAAAGTAAGGATTTAAGGACTATATGACATTATACAATGGCATGCAAATTTCTCGATTCTGATTGGCTGAAACAGTCAAGTTAAACGTGGTTATTTCTTATAATCCCCGCTCGTGATCCCAGAACCTGCCCACAACCGAATTACAATCACTCCGCCGTTCGTGGTTTTAGAAATGAAAGCAAGATGGCGGACAATAATCTTTAGGAATGGATATGTTGAAAGCGTCATAACGACTAAATCCAAAACGATTCTGTCACGGCGAATGTGTTAGTTTCTTACACAATGTTGGATTATGTAATTGGTGGGTCATGAGTCATTGTGGAACAAAATAAATATCGCGCAAAGTCTGTTGTTAGATGGCATTCGTCAAAAGGACATGCATTTCAGTGTTAATAAAATGTTCAAGCAATCAATCAATCAAACCAATAACACAAGCTCACGCGGAGGTGCGCATGTGTAAGTGAGCGTGGGTTATTGAATTGATTGATTGCAAATTTTATTAATGTCCGCCTTGTTTCTAACTGGTTAAGAACTGTTAAGAACTTCATTATTAGATGCTTCTATAGAAAGTAGGTTAAAAAAAAAAGAAAGACGTTTTCTTTGCCCTATAGGAGGCAATCTTTTTTTTTACACTTTCTATAGAAGCAGCTGGGAGGTGCGCTGTTTTAAGTAAGCGTGGGTTATTGAATTGATTGATTGCAAATTGATTAATGTCCGCCTTGTTTCAAACTGGTTAGGCTTAGGCCCTCTTTCGAAGTCGCCCTCTTTCGAAGTTGGTTATGCTTAGAGTTTGGAATCAGGGCTGGTGGTCTATCGCCCTGCTCTAAAGATAAACTCTAAGCCTAACAACCACCCATAGGCGTTCAAGTTCAAGTTCAAGTTTCTTTATTAGTTGTCATACAGAAGTAAAGAATACTTTTATACAAAATGCTTCTTTCTGTTTCGCTCCAGAGACTGTGCTAGGCAAAAATAGATAATAAAATAAGTATAGCAAGTATAAAATAGAAGTCAAGTACGTAGACAAAAATGTTCAGTATATACATATATACAATGCTCTGTACTCTACAATGTAGAGTAGAAGTAACTGAGTTACCATACAATATACTATACAGTGCAAAGCAGAAGTGGGATGAGGTACAATTTAGGTACACAGTAAGGTGTAATGAGGTATGGGTTGTAGTGCAAATTCTTTACCGATAAATATAAAGTGTGGTTAGGTGTACTAAAGTGGTTAAAGTGGGTGCTGCAGTGAGTTGTATGTTTAAAGTGAGTGTGTGCGTATGGATGTGTGTGCTGTGAGTGCATTTGATGGTTGTTACATAGTGTTATTGTTCGTTGAGCATCCTGATGGCCTGGGGATAGAAGCTTCTTCTGAGTCTCTCTGTGCTTGCCATGAGACTCCGGTATCGCTTGCCTGACCGCAGCAGTTCAAAGAGGCAGTTGTTTGGGTGGCTAGAGTCTTTGATAATTCTCTTAGCCTTGCCCATGCACCGCTTGTTGTAAATGCCCTGGAGGGTGGGAAGCCCCCCTCCAATTGTGCGTTCGGCTGAGCGGGCCACTCTCTGTAGTCTGCTACGGTCTTGTGCGGTGCTATTCCCAAACCAGGAGGTGATATTGCCAGTCAGGATGCTCTCTATTGTGCATGAGTAGAAGTTCTTAAGGATCTTCTGACTGACTTGGAACTTCCTTAGGCGCCTGAGGAAGTAGAGGCGTTGCCGTGCCTTCTTCACAACACTGTCAATGTGTGAGGTCCATGTCAAGTCCTCGGATATGTGGACTCTGAGGTACTTAAAACTGTTCACTCTCTCAACCGGTGCCCCGTCGATGCTGAGGGGGCTGTAGTCCCTGACCCCCGACCTCCTAAAGTCCAGAATCATCTCCTTTGTTTTTCTGACGTTCAGGGAGAGGCTGTTCTCTTGACACCATCCCGCTAGAACCTTGACCTCCTCCAGGTAGGCCCTCTCGTCGTTTGCAGAGATCAGGCCCACCACTACTGTGTCGTCAGCAAATTTGATGATTGTGTTGTTGTTCCGCTGTGCCACACAGTCATGTGTGTACAGGGAGTAGAGGAGGGAACTCAGAACACAGCCCTGGGGGGCCCCTATGTTGAGAGTGATGGATGAGGAGGTGCAGTTGCCTGCTCTCACCACCTGGGGTCTGCCCGTCAGGAAGTCCAAGACCCACTGGCAGAGGTCATAGTTCAAGCCTAGGTCCCTGAGCTTGGCTATGAGTTTGGAGGGGACTATGGTATTGAATGCTGAGCTGTAGTCGATGAACAGCATTCTCACATAGTTCCCCTGCCTCTTGTCCAGGTGTGATGCTGTTGTGTGCAGCACATGGGCTATGGCGTCCTCCGTGGACCTGTTGGGGCAGTATGCAAATTTCAGGGGGTCCAGGTTGATGGGGAGGGAGGAGCAGATGTAGCCCTTTACTAGCTTCTCAAAGCACTTCATGGCTATGGAGGTGAGAGCTACAGGGCGGTAGTCGTTGAGGCAAGCAGGCTTGGATTTTTTGGGTACAGGGATAATAGTGGATTTCTTCAGACAGGTGGGGATGACAGCCTGTTCCAAGGACAGGTTAAATATGTCAGTGAATACCGGGGCCAGTTGGTCGGCACAGACTTTTAGGACGCGGCCGGGGATACCGTCCGGTCCTGCTGCCTTCCTGATATTCACTTTCTTAACACTTTCTCCGCCAATAATGTCATACAACGGGTTTCAAGTTCATGCGAATTCTGCCAGATCACGGCGTACGACGTTATTCTGATAATATTTCATATTTTCGCCATGGTATTCATATTTCACTCACAGAGCCTTGTGGGATGCTGTGGGACTCGGCACAACTCTGCAACGCTTCAATACTGCCACCTGGTGGATAATCGGCGAGTTGCCAAACCGGAAGTGGACGGTTGGGTCTCGGTGCGTCTCCGAAATCCATCCGGCCACTCGCTTATCGTTGCGGGACTCGAGACACACGTCCATGTGTAGCGATCGCTGCCATAACTCAATAATCGACATGGTTTGGGCGTGTATTAGTATTATACAAACCGGAAATGGATCGCCTCGATCCCCATCAACTGGGATCTGTTTGCTCCAGTATCATCGCCCAACGGTAAGAGGAGGCTGCCGTGAGTTTCAGCGTTTTTGTTTATTATTATCGATGCAAACTGCTCTGATCTATATATCACCCATACTACATAAATCATTTAACGACGATCACGGAATTATAAACGCCCCCCCCTCCGTTCACCCGCGCATGATCAGTCATAATGTTTAGGACCATGTACAGTTGACATTTTTAATATAGCGTGTATCGGCAACAAATGGCATTTGATAATGTATATATGCATTTATGCCTATATCTCACGTTCTAGGATTTACTGCAGAAAACGATAAAAACATATTTATATTCTAGATGGTATTTTTGTATGAATGTGTGAATGAAAAAGTAAAACGTTCCTACATCCTGAACGATAGATAATCGATGTTGAATGGGCCATAGTAATGTCAATTTAGCAATACAATTTAAAAAGTTATAGCCCTGCAAAGAAGGTAAACATCTCCATAGGCTTAGACTGGTGGCAGTGATCAAACATTGATGGATATAAGCGTGGCAGAGAAAGTGTTAAAGGTCCTCCTCACCTCATGTTCTGTTACCCTGAACACTGAGTCTCCATCAGCAGTGTCCCCTCCCCTCCATTGCAGTGGATTGTAGGCTGGTGCTGTTATTCCCAGCCTCAAACCTCGCATAGAAGGTATTGAGATAATTTGCTAAGGAGATGTCACTGTTCAGTTTGAGGGAGGTGCCTTTGTAATCTGTCATCGTTCTGAGGCCCTGCCACATAGCTCTAGAGTCAGCCTGTTCATATTGGCGTGATCTAATTTCTATAACCCACTCTGTCTTGTGATGTAATGCTTAATCAATCCTGCTTTGATCCAACCATGATTTCACATTGATCGTTGCGACCATGTGTAATGTACTCCAGAACGTATGCCGTTGGTGACGATCAAAGCATCAAAAAACTACCCCCCCCCCCTTTCATGCATCCATGATGAAACATAATACCTATTATATACATTTGATTTGGAAATAGTAGCGTGTCCAGGCGAGCAACGCCAACACTTTTAGTCAAATTCACGTATTCCTCCATAGCACCGTTTTATGGAATTAGCCAGGATCAACTATACTTATATTCACCACGGTATAACACGCGAACGTATATATGAAAAAATTTATTCTTTTTCACATATTGAACGATGGATAGTTGATGTCAAATGAGCCATAGTATTGTATCCATAGCTATAATATAGAATATAGATATAGCCCTGCAAACACTGCCACGCAGCCCTATCTCTTAGAGTGGTGGCGCAGTAGGAACTACAGTAAGATGCTCTTGGCCTCCGGCGCTGAATGAGTTAAAGATAAACAGATACCTATGTCTATTTAGTTTTTCTGATAGAGAATACCAACCCACCTTATCATATAGGATGCAATGATGAGTGCCGTAACTATCACCAGTTATGAAGAGCAGATTGATAGACGGTCTCTAGGGGTGAAAGAGTGGACAAGGCAGCGTTTCTATAAATGATCACCATAATCCAAAACTGACATAAAACTGCTTCAACAATCTTCTTTCTGTAAATCATAGGGAAGCTTGGTTTGTTTCTGTGAAGGAACCCACTATTTTGTCTTGAGATTGGCTATGTGGTATTTAAAAGTACATTTTTCATCAAGCCAAATGCCAAGATATTTATATTCAGTGACTCTCTCAATAGTGGATCCATTTAGAATAGATACATAAGAAATTATAATCTATATTTCTGTATCTAGAAAATAGCATGCATTTCAGTATTCAGCACCAGTTTAAGCTTGATGAGAGCTTCCGAAGTTCCTGCAGAGCATCAAATGAATGTTGGAGGTTATCATGTATTACATCAATATTCAGAGAGATTCAGGCTATGCCTATCACACAATTTTTATGTAAATGAGAAAATAGCAACACCTTGGCCCTCATTCATCAATGTGTGCGTAGAACATGTTCTATTTCCACACGTAAGCACGGAATGTAGAACTAGTGTACGCACAGGGAAGTCGGGATTCATCACACGTGCGTACGCAGGCTCTACGCACACCTGTCATGATGAATCCCACCTTGGCTCTGCGCCGCGGCTCGTGCACGCTTTCATGTATTTGCATACCAGAAACGCCCCGATTAACCATATACGGTAATGGAATACACCCATGAAATGTGGAAAAATGGACTAAGCCGAGGGAAGCGTGTCATGAGACAGGCTGACAGACGTGTACACTTACGGTGATGTCGGATATGATATCTATTAACCATTGCTGCCTGGGCAGCGCAAACACTAATAAATACCGCGCTGGAATATGACTGCCTTTTCCCGTGTTGTTTGATTAATACCCAGGGATTAAAGTTCTCCTCAATTTTATTCCAAATCGCGATGGATCTCCCGTCAATTTTCTACCTGCTGCATATGATTTCTGGAGGCATACTACAATCTATTTTGATGTCAGTATTGGGTAGCCTATATAAACAATAATAGAGAGCATATACAAGAACAATGAATCTCACTGCATGTATGATGTAGCCTGCCTTTCAATACATGAACTTGAATTCCATCATGTTTGTGTGCGGGACTCACAAGGCTGTTGTCACAATGGGTGGTACCGGTACAGTAATAATTACAGTCCACACAATATCACGATCCATGCCATAGCCTATGTTCTATTAGGACATGATCTGTGACGACAAATGTTCTAGAATGTTTGAAGATATCATACTCTGACAGCATGCCTATGATCAACAAAAACGCGAACTTGAATCCCATCATATACATAGTCTGTCCACTATCTGGTGTCATTGCAATGCGTTTTCTATTCTTTCTTATACAGTAAAAAGGGGGAAGAACACTATATTCATATGACTTGTATTCTGCTTACAGCTTCGAAATTCCACTTGTTTCGTTTAACGTAAAGCCTTTTAAATATAATCAAAACGTTCCCGTGTTTCTGCGGTCTGCGCAACATAATAACGAGTTGAGCTTTATGATTTATGATGAATTGAAAATGGGGGACCCTGATGTAAACAAGACGAAAGTTGGTCTGCATCCCCAATTAACAATTGTATGTACTGAGCTGTACTGTACTGTACCCATTCTGCAATCTGTTAATAAACTTTTCAATCAATCAATCAATCAAGCTACGCGGAGCGCAGTCAGTCAGTAGCCTACACCCCGTATATTCCGATAACGCTATATAAACCATGCTGCATTCATTCTGAGAGAAAGATCTATTATTCCAAATGCTATTTATAGGATTTTGACCATAATTACACTACTGTTGCTATTTTACAATGAACTATAATGAACTACGGTTCGTACAGAACATGCCAGTGTTTTTATGCACAGAAGCTAATTTCCTTGTTGTAATAATATATTCTACCACTGGGCGCCAGGTACGCCTGGTCTGACCTGTGCGTAGATGTAAGCACGGAGTCAAGTTCAAATCGAAATTGATGAATCCCACTCTTTGCTTAGAAATGATCGTACGCACAGGGTAAGCACAGATCTGTGCGTAGAACACGTTGATGAATGAGGGCCCTTGTCTCATATGGATTGCTACCATATCATTTCATTGAGCTGTAATTAACACAACACAAGGATTCAATAGCATCACTGGTGGCCATAATCAAACTAATTTCCCCTCAAACTAAATTAATGTGTGCAAAACAGTTTAGAGGTTTTGGATGTGTGTCAGATTATATGCAAAATAAATTATCATTATTTTTTTGGTGGGGTGCCCCTTTAACATCAAGCGGGTGGGGAAATGCTGATCCATTGTGTCTATATTTGATACATTTTTAAATCGGTACTGTAGGTGTCTGGTTGCTAGACAGGGGTGTTGCTGCTTCCATCTGCCTGTTCTTTTTGTCTTTTTAGTTATGATGATGGACATAAACGCTCAGAGAGGATGAACTTTTTGGAACGGACAGATACACCACCATATCTTGGTGGTATATCCCTGGCCTAGCAAAGCAGGTTGGTGGGTATAGGTGCAGTGTTTTCGCACATACAAAAACCTTATATGCAAATCAAGACATCAAGACATAGTCGCCGGCTGCTCATTTGCATACAGTACAACGTCCTCTTATCTCAGTAAATGCTGCATCTATAAACACCCAATTTGCTTTACTAGGTCAGTAATAAAATGAACCCCTGTGCCAGGCATTCTTTTTCGATAGCCGTACACCTCGTTGTTTATTCCTGCATAATTAATGGTACTGTAATTGCGTATATGAGAATTACTGGTATTTTTATTTTAATGATGTAGATATTTCAATAGTACCTTTATAGTAGTTGTAATGGTTCCAAGCATGTGAAGCGTTTAGATCTTTCTATTCGATATTTTGTGGTTCTTTATTTGCATTAGCAATAAAACCAAAACATTCCCTCTAGTTTACCGCTTGTTGTTCTTCCCCTTGCCTGATTCTTGGTTGTTGGTGTTGCCTTAATGGAGTTTTAAATGCACTGTAATAGTAAATGGACTGCATTTATATTGCGCTTTTATCCAAAGCACTTTACAACTTTACAACTAATTCACCCAGTAGTTAGGGGTTAAGTGTCTTGCTCAAGGACACACGCTGCCAGGAGGAGCCGGAATCAAACCGGGAACCTTCGACGACCACTCTACCTCCTGAGCCTGTAAGAGAAGGAGAGGAGACACACTGTAAGGATACAGCTGAATGCAAAGTCTCATCCCTGAAGAGTAACATGCCTGGTGCAATTATTTTATTCTTAGGCTTATTTTAACATTTCTGCCTTGTTAGGTAACTGACCGAGTTGGCACATGCATGAAAAGATTGCATCACGTTCAAGGTCATAAAAAACTTAATTTGTAATATTCCGTTCCAATTCTTTTTTTTGTGAATACCACTATGAACCTAACTCAACATATCTATCAAAGATTCCAAAGATTTCCGAATTGTAACCCCTTATATTCCTGTTTGTGTTAGGGTTAGGTTTATGGTTAGGGTTAGGGTTAGGGTTGGGGTTGGGGTTAGGGTTAGGGTTAGGGCCCGGGGATAGGGTTAGGGTTTTAACCCCTAATGGCATGAAATAAACCACTAGGGAAGTTTTTTCCTGTCAAATGGGTCACTTTTCTTTTAGAGGTCTTCAAAATGTAATCTTCTCAAATTATGGAAATATATGGAAATTAAGCAAACGGACCCAATTTCATGACATAATCATCAACACAGCCACTGTTGTACACACACACACACGCGCGCACGCACGCACACACACACACACACACACACACACACACACACACACACACACACACACACACACACACACACACACAAAGGCTAAATACACGAAATCCTTGCTGAGGAGGCATGATTGATTGATTGATTGAAAAGTTTATTAACAGATTGCAGAATGGGTACAGTACAGTACAGCTCAATACATACAATTGTTAAGAGGATGCAGACCTGAGAAAGACTTTCGTCTTGTTTCCATCAGGGTCCCCCATTTTCAATTCATCATATGACACACATGACATACACACAGCACACACACCCACACGCACACACTCACTCAAACAAACAACACACTGCAGCACCCACTCTCCACACTTTAGATCACACAAACACACTTACACTTTATATTTATTGATAAAGGATTTGCACTACAACTCGTACACCTACTGTGAATTGTACCTAAATTGCACCTCGTCCCATTTCTCCATTTCTGCCTTGCACTATATAGTATTGTATATTAGTACACTGCACAGTATTGTATATTGTATGGTAACTACGTCTATTCTGCATCGAACATTGTACATATGTCTAAAGTGAACACTGTGACCTCTTTTTTTTTTTTTTTTTTTTTTTTTACTTCTAATTTTACTATGTTTTTATTTCATACTTATCTTGTCTTGCACAGTCTCTGGAGCGCAACAGTAAGAAGCATTTTGTACAAAAGTATTCTGTACTTCTGTATGACAACTATTAAAGAAACTTGAAACTTGAAACTTGAGATAGACACTGCTGCTACATCTATACATTTATGACATACCAGATTTTCAAATACAGTACTGTTTGTGATACTAAAAAAATCCAGAAGAAGAGTATATACATTTGACATAGAAACTGTGCATTGGGGGAGGTTGGGTAGGTGGGGTGGGGCTGTACATTGGAGGTGGGGGGGGGGGGTTGGGTAGGGGGGGGGGGGACACTGTACATTGGAATACTGACATACATTTGACATGGAAACTGTACATTGGAGGAGGTTGGGTAGGTGGGGTGGGGTTGGGTGGGGCTGTACATTGGAATACTGACAAAGCCATGCTTGGTCTTTATTGTACAACTGGGTTAGGACATTTGTAGGGGCCAGTTTTGAATTGCAGTCTCCCGTAGGTGTTCTTTGAGAGTGTTTTTGAAGGTGGGTAGTGATTTACATTCCTTTACAGCTTTGGGTAGGGCGTTCCACATTGTTGTGGCATAATTGCGAAACGTGTTTAGTCCCTTGTTTGAGCCGAATCTGGGTTTTACATGATTTGTGGAGCTCCCTCTGGTGTTGTGATCGTGGTATTCACTGACCTTTGGGAAGTATTTTGACATGTACATGGGTACCTTGGTCGTGTAGTGTATCTTGTAGACCAGGCCCATTGCAAGTTGCTGTACTCTGTTGTCTACTCTAAGCCATCCTAGGTTGGCAAAGTGTGCAGGGGTGAGGTGGGTTCTAGGAGTCAGGTCAAGCAGTAGTCTGACTAGTTTGTTTTGAGATGTTTGTAATTTGGTTTTTAGTGCCTTTGAGGTGCTTTGGTACCATGAGGTGCAAGCATAGTCGTAGTACCCTTGAATGAGTGCTTCTGCCAGAGTCTTCAGGGTATTCTTGTTTACCAGGGAGGAGATCCGGTACAAGAATCGAGTTCGTTGATTGACTTTTTTTATTACATTGGATGCCATTTTGTCACAGGAAAGATTAGCCTCTAGGATGGAACCCAGGTAGGTAATTTCATCTTTCCTTGTGACAATATTGTCACCCACTGTAACTGAGAAGCCGTCTGTTTTGCTGAGTTTGTTATTTGAACCGAAGAGAATGGACTCTGTTTTGCCCATGTGTAATGATAGTTTGTTGTCGGCGAGCCATATGCAGATTTTGCCTAGTTCCGAGCTGAGGGTTTTTTCAACCTGTAACTTGTTCTTGTCAGAGACCAGCAGGGCTGAGTCGTCCGCAAACAGGAACAAGTTGCAGTCACAAGCTGACGACATGTCATTTGCATAAATTAGGAACAGTAGTGGTCCTAGTATGCTTCCTAGTGGAACACCACAGTTCACTGTGAGGGGGGGGGATAGGGTACCGTTTACCTCCACCATCTGTTCTCTCCCCTCCAGGTAGGATTGTATCCAGCTCACTGATAAACTATCAAAACTAGGGATGTCCCGATCGCCTTTTTTTGCTCCAGATCCGATCCCGATCATGTGATTTTAAATATCTATCGATCCGATCGTTTCCGATCCGATCTTTCACATTAGTAATCCATTTTGACGCACTTTTGTCAGAAACTGGCAGAGCGAGACAAGCCCATCTGTTGCCTATAGTCCGGGGCGCAAGCGCGGAGGCTTTTGTTATTACATTCACCCTGAGAAATGTGCTTCTGCTTCATATGAGAAATATTAAAAGTTTCAATATATGTTTGCACATTAGTATACATTCAGTGTTCGACTTACGTAATGGTCCATTCTGGTCTGAAACGCCGACGATAGTCACGTTATCCTCCAGGTGAATAGTTAGTCTGAAAACTTCGCCTCCAGCCTGTCCTCCTTGCAAACATTGCAACTGGCTTGACTTTCTATTTTAAAATGCTTAGTTCCAAACCTCTGACATTAAGTCTAGCTGCTCAAGTCAGTGGATATTAACCGTGTTTCGGGAGCGACGTGTTGTACTGTTGTTGTGATGTGGAGCGTGTAGCGTGTAGCCGGTCTAAATTAAAGGGGATGTGTTTGTTGCAACGGTGTAAATTAAAGGGGAATGTGTTTGTTGTGGACAATTATTCTGCTCTGTGTGACAATAAATACATTAATGATGATATATTATATGTAATTTAAAACCAAAACTAAGGCCTCCGTATGAGTTTAAGACGTGGACATGGTCATGTTTGTTGAATAAAATGTTTCTTTTTTTGACTGCCGATTTTTATTATTATTTTTTCCCGATCCCCGATCCTCTGAAAAGCATGTGATCGACGCCGATCCCGATCACGTGATCGGATCGGGACATCCCTAATCAAAACCAATTGCTTTTAGCTTGTCAATCAGAATGGTGTGATTGACAGTGTCGAAGGCCTTTTGTAGGTCTAGCATGACCATGCCGCAGTATTTGCCCGCGTCCACCTCTTGCTTGATGTGGTCGTTCAAATAGAGAAGGCATGTGTCAGTGGAGTGGGATGTTCTGAAGCCAGATTGGAATTCGTAGATTAGATTTTTATCCGTAAGGTACTTTTCGACCTGTTCGTATACTATTTTTTCCATGACTTTCGAGATGGATGTAAGGATAGAAACAGGGCGGTAGTTGCCTGGGTCTAATTTGCTGCCCTTTTTGTGCAGGGGTGTTACTCTCGCTATTTTGAAGTCCTTGGGGACGTGTCCCTGTTTTATGGAGAGGTTTATTATGTGTGTGATGACTGGGGTGATGGCGGCTGCTGAGTCTCTGAGGAATTTGGAGGGGATGTTGTCATGGCCAGTGGCCTTGTTCGGTTGGAGGGCGCTCAGTTTATTGAGTACCTCATCTGTAGTTACCATTTCCAGTTTGAAATCGTCTTTGTGGACGCCTAGGTTCTTGTAGTATGCTACTATGTGATCTACCCCATACTGCCCTGAGTGGGAGGGTAATTTGTTTACCAGTGTTGTGGCTATGTTTGTGAAGAAAGTGTTTAAGTAATTGGCTACATCCAGTTTGTCTGTGATGAGCGTGTTGTCCGTCTTTATGTTTATGTTTGAGAACCTGGTTTTAAGTTTTTTACTGCAGCCTAGTTGATTATTGAGTAATTTCCAAAGTTCACATGGTTTATTTTTGTTTTCCTCAGTTTTGTCATTGATGAAATATTTTTTTGCAGTTTTTATCATGGAGTTTACGTCATTTCTTAGTCTGTTTCTTTCTAGTTTGAGTTCAGTCACGTGGGCTTGGAGTTCACTGCTCGTGCTTTTGGTAAGCTTTGACTGACTTATGAAATTCAGAGCATTTTTTGTCTCTGGCTTTCATAGCGGTCAGTATTTCAGTGTGCATCCACGGCTCAGCGCGATTTTTTACCCTGGTGGTTCTTAGGGGGGCCATGTTGTTTAGTATTGTTGAGAATTTGGTTTTGAAGCCAAGCCAGGTTTCTTCAACCAGTGTACCATTGAGTTCATCTGACCAGTCCAGGCTCTTCAGTTCAAGGTTAAAGGCCTCGCTAGAGTACGTTTTGAGGTCTCTAGATGTGACCATTTTGTGACAGCCAGCCTTTTGCTTTGGCTTTTTGCGGGAACAGAATATCATATAATGATCACTTAACCCGCATGCTATCACCCCTTTATTGGAGATCATGGACTTGTCGGAGGTCAGGATGAGGTCAATGGTAGTCTGGGTTGATTCACACACCCTTGTGGGTTGGGTGATTAGCTGGCTGAAACCGTGCAGATCAGAAAATCTACTGAAGGCCTTGAAGACGGGTGCTGCTTTACGTAGCATATCCGTGTTCCAGTCCCCAATAAGGATTTTTTCTACGCCCTCCACCCCAGTTAAGCACCCATCAAGTGTGTCATAAAAGCCACTCTGTTCTGGTGGTCTATAGATTGTGCCTATTAGTACTGATTTTGCCCTTTCAAATAAGATTTCAATCCATACAGTTTCAATCTCGTCATGGTTAAGGTCAGTACGGTTGCTGAATTTGGTATCTTTGTGTATATACACACAGACACCACCTCCATACTGGTTCCTATCCCTCCTGATGATTGAATAGTCCTCGATTTCTATCTCTGGATCCTGAACAGATGAGTAAAGTTTTGTTTCTGTGAAACATAATATATTAGCCTTACCGTTTAAAAACAAATGTCTGATTTCAGCCAATTTCGGTTTCAAGCTGTTAATGTTTAAGTGAAATATGTGAAGTCCATTTGAGTTTGTTATTTCATTAATGTCGTCAAGTTCAAATTGTTTTTCCACTGTGGTGTATGGTTGATCTTGTGGCGGTAGGTGGGGAGGGGGGGATGGGGTCCTGTGTTCATTGATGTTAGGAGGGGGGGTGGGGATGATCCTTTGTCCTCTGCTGGTGTCTGTATTGCTAGGTGTGAAAGCCCGCGACATGGGGGGGGGGGCTGGTCGCTGTCCACAGATGTGTCTGGAAGTCCTCCATTGTGGGGGAGGGGGGGTGGGTCTGCCTTTTGTCCTGGCCCGGGTAGCCTAGCTAGCATGGCGGGGTTAGCCAAGCCAGCCGGCGGGTCCCTGGTGATCTCGACGTCCTGCGTCGTTCTGTGTCCCCTGGTTGTAAGCTCTCTGCCTCTCGCATCTCGCCTCATCTGCAGGGGCTTCGGTGAGGGCATGTCGCCGCCTGCTGGCCGGTTGGTGCATCCGCTGGCTGTTGTGAAATCTGCGTGGATGTTGTTGATGTTGCTGTCGACGGCCGGCGTCGATGTGAGGAGGAGCCGTTGATTCTTCGCCTGTCGGCGTGTTAAAACCGGTCCCGGGTTTTGGTGAATGTCACCCGACAGGAGCAAGTATAATAGAAACATAGATTTTCTATTAAACTGGCCTGTCGGGGGTAGTTTCTTTCGGTCCGGGTTCGCTGTTAAGACTCTGTGAACAGCTGCTATTCCAATCGCTGGGTGTTTTTGCTCCGAGCCTTTCAGCAAGTAAAAGTCACAATGGGACTGTTTATTTGCGCATTCTTTACTTTCCACTTCTGTCTGGAGTTGATTCAGTGGTGAGTTGATGTACAAGTCCATAATCCACAGGAGTGAAAGTAAAAAATGCGCAAAATACCTTGTCGATCTGTAGCGTTTGTTTTGCCGGGAGCTGTTTGAAATGCGACCGTCCATGTCGAAGCCGGATGTTTTTTTTCTCCATAAGGGTTCATTCTTATATGTGACTTTTTGTTTTGTCTACCTAAATGTTTACTGTTTACGTGAGCGATTTGTAGTGCCAAATTTCCCTCGGGATGATTAAAGTATTTCTATTCTATTCTATTCAACAACCCTCCGCCTCTTTCTCTTTCTCTGGTCTGCATCCCCTTAACAATTGTGTGTATTGAGCCGTACTGTATTGTACCCATTCTGCAATCTGTTAATAAAGTTTTCAATCAATCAAATGTGCATCACACATAGTTCTACTGTAGGTGTAACGCAAAAGTAATGTAACCAATAGTGTAATGAATGACTTGCCTCAGGGAGTAAAGTAAGTAATGTTAAGTAATTAAGTACCAAGTAATAGTTTATAACTTTTTTGCAGTAACGATGTGAGTGTGTGAGTGGGTGAAATGGCTAAATCTATTTTGCTTTGACATCACCAGGCAATAGGTACAGGGCTACATTAAAATATATATAATTATATATATATATATATATATATATATATATATATATATATATAATAAATATACATGTTGATGATTCAAAATGGTGATTCGGCAGTTGTCAGTTGTCATACACGCCAACATCAGTAGTCTGTATCCGCTTCCATTAGTTTGTGCTAAGCTAAGACTAGCTTGCAGCTGATTGATTGATTGATTGATTGAAAACTTTATTAACAGATTGCAGAATGGGTACAATACAGTACAGCTCAATACACACAATTGTTAAGGGGATGCAGACCAGAGAAAGACTTTCGTCTTGTTTACATCAGGGTCCCCCATTTTCAATTCATCAGGACATATATGACATACATGACATACAGATAGTCAGTACTGCTACATCTATACATTTATGACATACCAGATTTGCAAATACAGTACTGTTTGTGATACAGAAGGAGTCAGGAAAAGGGAGTATATACATTTGACGTAGAAACTGTACATTGGAGGAGGTTGGGTGGGGGGGGGTTGGGTACACTGGGATATTGACAACCATACTGGGTAATCTACATTGGAGGTGGTTGGGGGGGGGGGGGGGGGGGGCACACTGTATATACAAGCAAAACTGTACATTGAGGGGGGGGGGGGGAGACACTGTACAAACAAACAAAATTGTACATTGGACTATTGACAAAACCATACTAGGTAAATGACTGTACATTGGAGGGGGTTGGGTTAGGATATTTACAGGGGCCAGTGTTGAATTGCAGTCTCCCGTAGGTGTCCCTTGAGAGAGGTTTTGAAAGTGGGTAGTGATCCACATTCCTTTACAGCTTTGGGTAGGGCGTTCCACATTGATGTGGCATAATTGCGAAACGTGTTTAGTCCCTTATTTGAGCCGAATCTGGGTTTAACATGATTTGTGGAGCTCCCTCTGGTGTTGTGATCGTGGTATTCACTGACCTTTGGGAAGTATTTTGACATGTACATGGGTACCTTGGTCGTGTAGTGTATCTTGTAGACCAGGCCCATTGCAAGTTGCTGTACTCTGTCGTCTACTCTAAGCCATCCTAGGTTGTCAAAGTGGGCAGGGGTGAGGTGGGTTCTAGGAGTAAGGTCAAGCAGTAGTCTGACCAGTTTGTTTTGAGATGTTTGTAATTTTGTTTTTAGCGCCTTTGAGGTGCTTTGGTACCATGAGGTGCAAGCATAGTCGTAGTACCCCTGAATGAGTGCTCCTGCCAGAGTCTTCAGGGTATTCTTGTTTACCAGAGAGGAGATCCGGTACAAGAATCGAGTTCGTTGGTTGGATAGCTGGATAGCTTTCTTCTGAACGGAGAGGAAATTGGTATCTATCTTCTTGTGACTCTGGTGAAGACGGTAGGCCTACACACATTAGTGTGTACATTACATTGAGTGGTTCTCAATCTATTTTGGGCCAACACCCCCCTATCTGATGTGCAGGTCCCATAAAGGCCCACAACCCCTACACCCAATGGGAATTTAATTTGGGGCCCACAATGTAGATGCTTATGATTATTTTCTGTTTATCATCGGTGAAATGTCACGATATTCTCTATTAGTATTTATTACATTTTCTTTGTCAAATGAAGGCTTCTAACAGTGTGTAGGTACTAGGCTTGGGCGGTATCCTTATTTTCAAACCGGCAAACCTTTATGTTATAATACCCCGGTGCACGGTATTTGACGGTATGACTTTCATTTTCATCAGCGGGGGGGGTTACGTGTTACCAAGTAAACAAATCATCGTCAGCTCTCAGAATGGTAGTCCCGTCCCGCACCGGTAGAAGCCCGCACCGTTTTAGCGTTAGCATCTAGCCTATAGCCATGGCAGACTATTTGATTCCTTAAGGACTAGAAATTGCCTGGGTTTTGGTCATATGCTCCCGAAATGCTCCCGTTGTTTGGCTACTTCTATGTGCAGTGAAAACTACTCGAATGCTTTATAACCTAGTCATTGATTTAGTTCAGGGTAATCTAAGATTAGCCGCAGAGCTAACGCTACTTAACGTGAGCTAACGCTAGTTATTCAAGCTCAGTAGCTCACAGAGAGAGATAAACAGCTGACAGCGGATAGTACAGGACGGTACAAATACAATAAAAAGGCGGGTGGGGGCTGTTGTGTAAACCTTGTACTCTTTAGTTCACATATAATAAGAGACGGATTGCCCCACAACAACACTGCTCTCGTCACAACGCTTTACGGTATTTTCACAGCACTGTCGCAACATTACCGTTGTGACCCACTCGCTCCACTAGAGCGGTCTCGCCCTCTGCTGGCGCGTGTGTGCACTACACTCAGTGTGTGCACTACACTCAAAACTCTGTTTCACTGTTATAGAAACTGAAGCGCATCTGTGATTTTGACGGTGACGGACGGTATTGAAAATCAATACCGTAGGTATTTCTAAATACCCTGGTATACCTTAATACCGTCATACCGCCCAAGCCTAGTAGGTACTAATATCTTACTCTGCCCCCACATACTCTGGACTAAGAACCCCCCCCCACTGACACACACACACACACCATCACACAGACACACACTGCCACTTTACTTTACTAAATCACTGCCACTTTACTGCCATTATTTTATTTTACTGCCATTATTTATTTACTATGTACCACAGCTGCTAGAAGATTTGCACTAAGTTCTCTTTTACCTCTATATTTATTTCACTCATTAATTTCATTTTTAGCTACTGTTTATATTGTATAGTCCTGTATATTGTGTGTGTACATTGTGTCCTATACATTACTTTATGTTTATATTGTCGATCTTTTTATATACACCGTGGGAAGGGGGGAACGTAATTGTCCAAATCCATTGTACAGTTTCTTCTCACTCAAATGTATATATTTACTTTTAGAATATCTGTCTCTTAAACAGTACTGTATATTTGTATATCTTGTATGTCATATGTAACAGTACTGTATATCTGTATGTTGTGTATGTCATATGTCATGATGATTTGAAAATGGGGGACCCTGATTTAAACAAGACGAAAGTCTTTCTCTGGTCTGCACCCCCTTAACAATTGTGTGTATTGAGCCGTACTGTATTGTACCCATTCTGCTATATGTTAATAAATTCCCAATCAATCAATCAATTTCATTTTTCTGTATGACTTGCACATTATGGGAAATGATAATAAAGTTGACTTTGACTTTGACTATAGGTGCCATTCGAAATAATAGCAATAACCCACCAATTTAATAATTGAATAATGTAATTTTTATGTATATTATTGTCGATAAGAAATAGCAGCCAATACAAATGCCATGTGAGTGAGACCTCCTTTGAGTGAGCACATTGTGGTATAGCGAAATGGAGTGACCAGAACCTAAACTATTATTCACACATGACTTTTGGGGACCTTCTGGAATTTATAATTACTCTCCAATCTGAATGAATGAATGAAACAGTTTATTTTTTAACATGTATTCTCCACGTTCCTCCAAACAAATCACAATATAAAGCTCCGTCAAACAGAACAATCATAATGAAAAAGAAATTATAAACAAAAAAAAGTTAGTTGTCATGTTCAAAAAAGGAGTAGAGGGAAGCTAAGCTTATTGATCCCTACCCCCTTACATTTAAATTGTTCTACCATTAATTTTACTTGATATAACATAAATTAGTATAATACATTATATAATATACTTTTATTTATAGTACAAAAAGAAAAAACTTGAGTCGCTTGACAGCAGTAAATACAATACAACACTACATAACACAATATAACATAACTTCGTTTATCCACATTACTCATTTATATATTTCTCGAATGTGTATTTTTTAAGCTGCTTTTTAAATTGTGCATTATGTTTACTAATTTTGATGTATTCAGGTAAGTTATTCCACAACTTCACTCCACAAACGGATATGCACATGCTTTTCAGCGTAGTGTGTACCATGGTGCATATTGGCTGTAGAGTGCTTTTGTAGGTATTACCCCACACTTCCGCACAGTAGTTCATATATGGAAGGAAGAGCGTACAGTACAGTGCATACAGTGTTTTTTGGTTTAGAATGTGTCTTATCTTACTTAAAACTCCAACACTCCGTGCCAATTTTGTCCTGACATATTTGACTTGAGGTTTCCAGTTGAGTTTGTGGTCTATTATTACACCCAATCTCTTTTACACAGGTACATTTTCAAAGGATAGGATTTTACCAAGGTGTCATATTATACTTCACTTCACATGTTCCTAAATTTAACCCATAATGATGTGCAATTTGAGTTTCTGGTAACTAATATGTCAAAATAACTTCAGTATAATGGGTCTCATTCCCGAAATTTTTTCAAAGATATATTCTGGAAGACTTATCTTGGAACCACTGAGACATAATCTATGACAAGTACACTCTGAGTCCTGAACGTGCTGGTAATATGTCTTAAGTGGCTGAAAAGGTCGCACAAATTATATTATCTGATATCTGCTTGGAGAATGGCATTCTGTCTTAAACTTGAAAGCGCGTTCCCGTTCAGCTCATTTGCATACAAAACAACGCCTCCATAGCTCCTTATAAGGCAACTGGTGACGCAGCTGTGTGAAATGGAATGGCGGAAGTGCTTTGCGAGTCTTGCGAGCTGCGTGATTACGAAACCTAGCGTCAGTCAGTGCCAATCAGAGAGCGTCTCCGAGAAATGCGGCTAGGTTTCGTAATCACGCTTGCGCCCATCAAAACTAGATTAGATTAATGTATTGGCATCATATACAGCTCGCGGTACACACCTGCCGCAGCGCGCGCGCACACACACACGCGCGCACGCAGTACTGTATATGAATGAATGACATATAATAAATATAGCCTACGGCGGGCTTAATGAATGAATGCAGTATGGCTTATTATTCCATAATTAAGCCTATAGGCTACTGTTCATTCGTAGGCGCACACAAGACTTGTTATGGAATATTAATGCAGTCTATTTCCACCGATTAGCTTTAGTTCTTATTTATTTATCCACTGTCATTTCAGTGTTGGTACATATAGTTTAAGTTTAATTGATTAATGATATATTCGAAGGAATGCAGGTTTATAGCTATATCAACCCCCTCCAATGTACAGTAAATTACCAAGTATGGTTTTGTCAATATTCCAATGTACAGTTTTGCTTGTACAGTGTAAGTCTATCCCCCACCCATCCCTACCCAACCTCCTCCAACAGTTTCTACGTCAAATGTACTCTCTTTTCTGGACTCTTTTTGTATCACAAACAGTACTGTATTTGCAAATCTGGTATGTCATAAATGTATAGATGTAGCAGTACTGTCTATCTGTGTCGTGTGTGTCATATATGTTATGATGAATTGAAAATGGGGGACCCTGATGTAAACAAGACGAAATTCTTTCTCTGGTCTGCATCCCCTTATGTAATTGAGCTGTACTGTACTGTACCCATTCTGCAATCTGTTAATAAAGTTTTCAATCAATCAATCAATCAAACAAAGGTCTGTCCCATTGTATACCAATCAATGGGATACATTGCATGTTGACCTGCATTCTTTCAAATGTATATAATTAATCATTAAAACAGATGTGTAACAAATAAGAAATACAAATTCCACAGAAGGCATTCAATTATTATTATTTTCAATCATTTCACAATAATTGCATAATTGTGTTTGAATATCTGAGTAATTAAAGTAATTATACATTTGTCCAAAATAGCTGGTTCAGATATGGTTAAGCAGCTGCCCTGTGATCAGATGAATCCATATTATTTATTTTTCCGACATCAAATGCGTAATTTCTTATCGTACAAATATTGTCATATTTATTTTAATTATGATTAAGTAATTAATTCCAAGGAGGCCTGTAGCGTTGACGTGAAGGAATCACTATGAGAACACAGTCTGTCAAGTTATAATAACATTTTAAATTAGTCAATCAATCATGAGATTTGATCGTGGGCTGAGAGCATATTTAAGTGTGCTCCTCAGCACTCTTAAATCTGCTCTCAGCCACGATCAAATAAGATCTCAGGAAAGTTTGGGGACTCCCACTCCCAGCCCTAATATGTCTTAAATGGGCCGAAATCTGGCTAAGACGAAATATTTTGTCGTAACTTCGTTCGGGAATGAGACCCAATGACTGTAATAAGTCTGTGCACTGCCTCAAGGAAAATAATAATTGACTGGCTCCTGTGAAGACAGTTTTGTGCCTAGAATTACTGGGATGTGCATTCACATTGGATTAATGTCATCAGGGGACCTGTCTTCACCAAATACAGTAGGTCATTTGCACAAAAATGTGTACCTTACAAATGATAGACAGATTCACATGGGATTATAAACTATGATCTCAGCTGGTCATTAAAGTCCCAAATGGCTACTCAACGTGGGACATAAAATATTTAGGCTTTCCAACCTTTATAGGCTAGAAGTCTATATCAATTCATTATTGAATAGGTGATTTCAGGGCCTTGACTAAATCCTCTAACTTTCATATAGACATACATTTGTAAGTATTTTGTTTAAGTATTTTAGGTAATGTGAGCTTATCGATGACAGCGTTTGACATGCATGCACATGACATGACTGCTCTACTGCATGCACATGTGAATCTTGTGAACCCAGTGTTGTCCTGGTCTAAGAAAATCTGCATAATCTTTTCTCAAATTAATTGTTTTCTGGATTTGGATTTTCACTCATTTTTGTTTGTACCACCAAAGTGTGAATTAATTAAACATTTACAAAGTGACACATTCCCTGTTTCTGAAGTGGGATTCTTGGATTTTGATCATGTATGCCTATCTCTCAGTCAAGTTGTTGTTCTGATGTGTAGAAATGTGTTACAGGTAGGATACCGGAGCTAATTAAGTGCCTGTTCCCCTCAATTCGCATCTGTAGAGGATTATGAATAACTTACTTAGTCAAATGGATCCGGTTAATACGATTTATTAACTCAGAGAGATCAATATAAACATGGTAGAGATAATGGCTGGATGGCCCCCACTCACTGAATGACCAGCTATCGAAACCCGGAGTGAGAGGAAGAATGGAGAGAGAGGAGAGCAACCCCTTTATAGAGGGGGAACCTGGATGGTTTGGGGAAGGGAGGGGTAAAAAAAATGGGACAACTGGATGGTTTGGGGAAGGGAGGGGTTAAAGACATGTCCTCTGAGGAGATGAGACAGAAGGAGGATACATGCTCCATATTTCCCCCAATTACGTTACCATTGACTGAAGGAGTGCCCGTTGTCTTGTCAATGTAACATAATGAGGAGACGGTAGCCAAAGTAACCAACAAAAGATATTTAATTTATAATTACCATGGTTTTGTAAAACAAGAGTAACATAAAATAACGACAAACAAAACACAGAACTGTACAAACAGGATCAGCATCTCACACAGGGAAGAACAGAACAGTTATATTATCATACTGGCCAATCGCGTCTTCGCCATCATGAGATAACTCTTATCTCCTAGCACCTACTGTGCTCATGAACAAACAATTTGCACCCATGCACGTGACCAGGCCACGCCCCAGCGTCCTCCTATAAGATGCCGGACATGGTCACACTCCCCCTTCCTTTTTTTTTGTTTCCAACATGGACGCTGCAGTGCACTCCATGAACTAGTTGTTATGAAATGCAGAGAGAAATTACACAATGTTGTGTTTTCGCCGGAGATTCACAAGCCCCTGGAATATTCTCGGCACATCCTAACAGCGCATCGGGCCTGTCCTGGGGTTTCCTCGTCTCGTGACAGCGGATCGAGGGACGTTGCGCGGCGGCTAGCTGTCGGGCTAGGTCGCGCACAGGTAGGGCCTGCGCTAGGGCTGGGCGATATAACGATAACGATAATTATCGCGATATATTTTAATAATCGGGGTGGAAAAATATTGAAAAAAATTAATATCGATTTATCTTTTTTTTTCTTTTTCTGACCTGCAACACAACAGGGCAGTTTTAAAACCAGCGACAGTGGACAGACTTGTCTTTCTTGCCTGCAACTTAAAGTATGGCTTTGCTTGTCCAAATGACAATACTGACCAAATTGAGATTTATTTTTCTCTTTTATTTTGTTTGCTTTCTAATTTAAAATACAGTTTGAAACCATCTGTACACAGTAGGCTATGTGTGCTAGCAGAGCTAGTCTCCAGTCATGAGTCACGGTGCACATGTGCAGTGGTTTGTCCACCAAAAAAGAGCCAAAAGATAGAAAAGAAACTAGCAGAGCCAGAACTGTTCAACTCCCCTGGAGCCACAGCCAGCAGAGAAGCCGGTTTACTTTCGCTTTCAAACCAGCTGCAGCCTGAGAACTGGAGTGTGAGGGGATGTAACACTAAAGATGGCGGCAACAACAAAGAATTGCTGCAAAATAAACATACATCTGTTATAAAAAAAAAAAAAAAAAAGTTTATATATTCGATATTCTTTTTATCTATATTTTTTTATTGTTATCGATATCGTTATCGTGATATAATTTTTGGCCATATCGCCCAGCCCTAGCCTGCGCTGCCAGGCATTAATGCTAGCATTTGTGATACTGCTCGTTGTCCCGTGAGACAGCCGAGTTGTGTATTGGCGCGAGGGGCAGGATATTTGGGAAAACATGGTCGTCATGACTCTGTTTTTGGTGTTTTCCCAGCTATCCTAGTGCGAGTGGCTAATGCTAATGCTACAATTCTGGGTCTCCGTTCTTGTTCCCCGCCGAGGGCTGTCTTTTCTAAAAGGTCTTCCCTCCTCTTAACCATTCATGCTGACGGTCAATCGGTGTCTGTCTACTGTTGGGAGTTTTGACGGGGGCTTGTTTACCATTTCATGGGTGGATGGGCTGAGGCCTAGGGCTGGTGTGTTTTTTGTGAATCTATGAATTGTGCGCGGGACTGGTGTTTTTCTCTGGTCTGCATCCCCTTAACATTTGTGTTTATGGGCTAGCCCATTCTGTAGTGTGTTAGTGGAGTTTTCGTTAATTTATTAATTTACCCCTTCATGGGTACACACCACAGTGGAGGTTGCTGCATTCCTACTAGTGAGGCAGTGCTTCACTAGTAGTAGTCTTTTGTTGCAGCCACCACTGGTGCTCCGTGCTTGTGAAGCAGGTGGCATCAGTCCTTTGTCTCTGACATGGTGGAACGGTGTCCCGCCCGGCCGACGCCATGATATAGAATTAGCAGCGACTAGCAACATTGTTCGAATTGCTGTTTTTTCTGTCAAAAATGGTGTCGGGTGGTGGGGCCTTAGGGCCAGCCGACGTCGAAACATCGCGCAAGGTTTTGAGGTTATTAGCTTTGACCTAGCCGCAAGCTATAACCGCAGGGAGGGCTAGGATGCTGTCAGCGCTTGTTTACAGACATCTTGGTTGGATCAGTCTCCCCTTGAGGAGGAGAGAAGTGTTTTCCCTCCTCAGGGCTCCCCTCTCCGCAGAGGGACTTTGGTCTTTCCGCAGGAGCGCGGGCGGTATTTGACCTAGGCCCCACACCGCCTCACACTGCGCAGCCAGAGGTGAGGGCCGCCTGAGGTACCCTGGACACAAAGACAACAGGTGATCGCAAGGCCGACAGCCTTGGCGGCCGAGGGATCGGCTACATTAGATGAGCATGCCCTAAAAAAACGTCGCCGTCTAGCTGTGTCTAGCTCGATCTGCGGTCACTCCCCCCCCAACACCAGCGGGATAAGGGCTCTGATTTGTTTCCTTTGGCTGCGGGCCGCGTGCCTTCAATGAAGCGCAAGCGGCCCCACGTTTCGCTTCTCATGGGGACAGGGGCTGACACCCAGTTGCTGGCTAGGCCTGGGTCTGTCCGTGAGAATGTTGTGCTGTCAAGTGGCTCCCACGCCACACATTCTGCATCTGTGTTTGGTGAGCCTGGTGTTGTGTCTGTCAACAACAATGGTTGTCAGCGGGGGAGCTCGAGGCCCTTGGGGTCGCAGCGCGAGTAACCCCCAGCCCCGCCTTCGCCAGGCCGGGTATCACGTTAGTGCCTCCGACGGCTGGAAGATCGGCGGTGGTCAGGCAGGCGCGCATGATTTGGCGCGTAATATCACTGCAGGGCTACAGTGTGTAGGAACCCACCCTGGGGTGGGGACCTCACGCCTTGTATGTCAAGCTGTAGAACAGTTCCTCAGCAATCCATGCCGGGGAGGTGTTCAGTGGGGGAGCTTTTGTCACCCTGTGTGATGTCAGCTTCCCCCGCATCAAACCGGCCCTTTCTGTCGGGGTCCCCCCTGCGTTTGCCTCATTGGTAGTGTCAGGGTTCGATATCCCGACTCCGCGAGACACCCTGCTCACGTGGTTGGCGGGTCCAGGGTTGGCAACGCACAGCGGGTGGGACCGGGCCGCCTATCTATGGTTCCTGGCGGACCAGCGTCAAGTGGCGGCGGGTGTGCTTGGGATTATCATCACATATGGCTATAGCAGTGCCATATGTCGAGGTGGATGGAGAGAAAGCTGAGGCGGGGACTTGTGTTTACACAACCCCACCCGTTTTCATGTTTGGTACAGACCCTATTGTCGGGGTCAACAGCAGTGATAGCTCTGGCCGACGAGATCCAATCTCTGTGGGCGAAGCAAGCCATCGTCGTGGTCCCAAAGGAGGACGCGATGCGTGGCATTTCTTCCCGGTATTCTCTGGTGCCCGAGAAATCGGGGGGGGGGGTGTCAGACCCATACTGGACCTGTCCCATGGAAGTTTCAGAATGTTGACCGTCTCCCACCTGTTAGATGCTGTCAGGTGGGGGCCTGGTTTTCCTCCATAGACCTGTAGGGTGCGTATTCGCATCAGATCTTCCATCCTAGGGCTTACCTACGCTTCCTTTGCAGGGCTTAGCGTACGAGTACCAGAGGCTGCCGTTCGGCTATTCTCTGGCTCCCCGCATCTTCACCAAGTGCGTGTAGACCGCACAGGGGCCTCTGCGTCGTCGGGGGTTATGAAGTGTATTCTGCCCTGGACGATGTTCTGGTCCTTGGCCGGTCAGGGTAGATTGCCAGGTCTCATACCAGGCAGGTGGTGTCTCACCAGCCTGGGTTTTGCTGTAGACTGGAAGTAGAGTTCTCCTCTTCCCAGTCAACGGGTGGAGTACTTGGGCTTTTTCTAAGCTCAAGGTCTATATGGGCATCCCTCACCTGCGGGGTCCCCTTGGGCAGCAGGCTATCACATGTCACAGTCTTCACCAACGCCTCCCTCATGGGATTGGGGGGGGACGTGTCGGACCAACGCAGTAGGGGGCAGCTGCCATGCTGCCCGGTCTGCGCTACATTCAATGTGTTGGGATTGAAGGCAGTCCTTCTGGTCGGCAAACGGCTCGACCACGACGGACAACACGACGTCAGCGTCGTATATTGTCGGACAGGGAGGAGTGCGCTCCCCCCGTCTGCACCGTGCGGCGGTCGGGCTCTGGCTATGGGCATTCTCCATCTGCTCTGCCTGAGGGCTCTCCACATCCCCGGCAGGGTGAATGTGGGTGCAGGTGTGATATCGCGGGGCGGTCCTTATCCTGACGAGTGGGGACTACGTCCAGACATAGTCGGGCAGGTCTGGGACCGATTCCGTGGCCGTCCGGGATTCTGTATGCTTCCCCCCCTTACACCTGATAGCTCAGCTGTTGGGGCGGGGACTTGGTCCTGGCCGGGCCGGGGCTCAGCTGTGTGGTCCCCGGCCCTGATTCAGCTCTGTGTGGCCCCGCCGTGGCCTGTTCTGTGGTCACCGCGGGCCCTCTCTCAGGCACGTGGAACTCTGTTCTGCTTTCCTGTTCTGGGGCAGCCTCTAGGCTTGGCTGCTGACAGTGTGAATCTGGTGGGGATGCGTCTTGACTATTCTGTGGTTAATGCTATCCGGTACGCGCACGCTCCGTCCTCTACCACGGCTTATGCTGGAGAGTGGCGTATGGTCGAGTGTGGGGGTGGAACGTTGTTCAGCCACCCTCTCGTGGGACGTTCCTGCTTGGCGCTCTGCGTCTCAAGCCTGTGGAACGTTCTCTGTCCTCAAGTGGGACCTCCAACTGGTCCTGGGTCGGATGTCGGAGGCCCTGTTTGAGCCTCTTGAGCAGGCGCCATTGGATCTGCTGTCTTGGAGACCGCATTCTTTTTGGCCATCACCTAAACTAAACGCGTGGGTGAGCTGTGTGCTCTCTCGGTGCGGCCTGAGTGCCTGTCTATTCGGGCCAATAGCGGTGCGACTCTGAGGCCTAATCCAGTCTTCGTGCCAAAGAATATCCGGAGCTCTTTTCGCTCCAGGGATATTGTGATTCAGGCGTTTCATCCACCTCCTCACGCTAGTGGGTTAGAGGCGAGCCTTCATCTGTCGTGTCCTGTCCGTGCTTTGGGGGTTACCTCAGTCGGACTCGGGATCTCAGGGCTGCCGATCAACTTTTTGTTTGTTACGGTGGCCCTCGCGCTGGTAAGGCACTGTCCAAGCAGCGCTTGTCACATTGGTTGTGCGAGGGCATTGGACGCGTGAATATTTTCCCTAACAGGGTTGCACTTCCACGTTCGGTTTGCGCGATCTGATTGGCCACTGATGTGACATGTGCGCCAATCGTGTGACGCCTGTTTCTATCACCGGTTAAGCTTAGGCACTCTTTCGAAGTTGGTTAAGGTTAGAGTTTGTCTTAGAGCAGGGCGATAGAACACCAGCCCTGATTCCAAACTCTAACCTTAACCAACTTCGAAAGAGTCGCCTAAGCTTAACCAGTGATAAACTAGGCGTTAGCTAGTTTGCAGGCTGTTCGAGGCGGAAATAGTGATAGAAACAGCCGTCACGCGATTGGCACATGATGTCACATGACCAGAAATGTCAGTGGCCAATCAAGCCGCGCAAACCAAACGCGGAAGTGCAACCCCGTTAGGGAAAATATTCACGCTGGCTGGACAGGTCCCCCCTGGAGGTGTCAGGGCGCGCCTTGTTAGGGGGGGCCTCGGTGGATGACATCTGTGCTGCGGCCTCCTGGTCCTCCCCGGGTCCCTTTGTTAAGTTTTACCTCATGGACATGACTGGGGGTTCTGTTTCCCAGGCGGTTCTGAGGTCTGGGACCTCCCCTGCGTCCCGCCTGTCGGTGGGTTAGCAGGGGTGTGTGGGTGTGTGCCACGGGGTGATGTGTCACACATGGTCCCGCCTGTACTGTGCGCTTTTAGGGGTTTCTGGTTCCCTTTTTTTCGCACTTTGGTGGAGTTGACTGCCTCCCCCCCTTCGCTAGGACGGGCGGGTGGACGGGACTCCCCTCCCCCCTGGTAGTAGGGCTTGCGGGCCCTCAGGGGGTACACTTGTCGGGCCACGCGTCTGCTCTGCCCCATATCTCATTATGGCGAAGAGCGAGACACGATTGGCCAGTATGATAATATAACGAAAGGTTATTATAAGAATACTGGCTGAGCGTCTCGCTCTTAGCGCCCTGAGGTCCCTTGGTTGGGTTTTCAATATTGGAAACTTTTTTTTCCGAGGAAGGGGGAGTGTGACCATGTCCGGCTTCTAATAGGAGGACGCTGGGGCGTGGCCTGGTCACGTGCATGGGTGCAAATTGTTTGTTCATGAGCAAAGTAGGTGCTAGGAGATACGAGTTATCTCATTATGGCGAAGAGCGAGACGCTCAGCCAGTATTCATACAACTAGGTTATAGGATAACCTTTCATTATACACGAGGGGATGATGAGACAAGACACACCTGGGTTGATTGCAAATGGATACACCTGGGAGGGAAACGATAAGGACTACAAGACCAGGACAGGGAACTACAACTAGGCATAACACATCACACACTGGGAACACCTGATCAGGGTACAGACACACCCCACACGTAACACCCCCACACACCACAAGGAAGATGTTTGTCTCGCTCTGTTCGCCTAGGTCCGTTGACTAAGCATGCATTCAAACCGCCTCTAAACTTCTCTCAGAATTCCAAGGAGAGAGCATCACATGGCGACTGCTGTCATCTGTTCAAACTTTCTAAGCTTTTAAACATTGTATTTTTCCCTCCGTTGTTCATGGATTGCATCAACATTATTGATGGACAAGCCCCCATTGAAGTTACACACACACACACACACACACACACACACACACACACACACACACACACACACACACACACACACACACACACACACACACACACACACACACACACACACACACACACACACACACACACACACACACACACACACACACACACACACACACACACACACACACACACACACACACACACACACACACACACACACACACACACAATAAATACACAGAAAGCATCCCAATAAGCTCTGGCCCCGTTTCTGGGGGCCTGTTGTAGAATTATGTTTATGTTCATTTAATCATAGTATTATTTGTTCATAAACAAAGACATTTCATAATATGTCTGCAAGTTTCCCTAATAGCTCAAAATGCTGCATTTATGTCTGGATTCCATTTTCTAAAGCCAGACTGCATACTTCCGTCCTTAGTTTCCACCTAACAGAAAATATTAGCCCCTAAGTGGGTCATTGCAACTCAAAGGAAATGTAGGCCTGTTTACAGAGTATATACTTGTTCATTTTTACAGAAAGAAATAATTCTATGATATACTTTTTATCTTTTTTTGAATGTGTTATGTTATTTTGAGAGGATCCCAGTAAGAGTAGGATGTTACTGAGGTAACAACTAATGGGAATCCTAAATAAACTAAACTAAATAAACTAAACTAAATAAACTAAACTTGTAACTGGAATTAGCTACTTCTATGTTGCATGCTCTATGTGTCAATGATTCAAACAGAGCTGTGGAGGAAGCTAATTAGCAGGCAAGTGAACATGATGGAAGTGTGCTCTTATGTGTAAACTATAAGCTGCTGAAATTCTGGAAATGTACAATATGAACCTGCTGGGGCAAATAAACTGACAATATGAAAGCAATTATAAATAAATTAAGAAAACACTCTCTCAGATAGCAAACAGTAATGGAGATTACGTCATGGTTAAGATAATTATCACAGATATGTATACATTAGCAAGAAAAGGTCAGGTCACACACTCCCACAGCTGTTTGGCGGCATTATTTCTGTTCCTTGTTTTCGGCTTGTTTTAGTTGCCAGGACTCCCCATCATTATTATAGTATAGTATAGTATAGTATGGTACTATACATTTTTTAAAAGCTTGTTGCTTGCTACCATTATCAACTATCACATCACTTTTTCAGTGTAGTCCTGCAGAAGATATGCTGCTGGATAATTTTTCAAGCTTCACACATTGAAATAACAAATGGTACTATAATTAACATGACTCTCACTCACAATTCATTGCTTACACAGTTCTATTGACATCTCATTCACCAACATTGCCAAAAGATTTATCTTAGGGCAACCATCTTGGAACCGACTAAGACAGAATCGCCGACAAGTACACCCTGATTCACCAACGTGTGGGAAAGCTGTCTTAGCTGGGATGGCCACAATGACGAATGTCACTCATTGACAAACATAAACGCACGTTCGCGTTTAGTTCATTTGCATACAGTCATGCCTCCGGCAGCTCCTTATATAGCGAGCAAACATACCCGTGTGCAAATGAAATCGCAAAAAGTACGAGTTAGACACACCTGTCCAGCTCATTATCGTGCAACTGATGATGCAGCCGTGTGGAAATGGTGGTCGATACAGTATAGGTAGCGGAAGCGCTTTGCGACCAATCAAAATGCGCTTAGATGAATGTATTGTCATCATATTATATACAGTTCGTGGCCACCTGCCGCAGTGTGCGCACACACACACACACACACACACACACACACACACACACACACACAGGCGCAGTACTGTATAGTCTACGTGCGTAATGAATAATAATAATAATAATCGATTGGATTTATATAGCGCTCTTCGTGACACCCCAGAGACCCCAGAACGCTTACAGAGTCCATTATTCGTTCATACACAGTCATACCGGTGGTGGTAAGCTGCAATTGCAGCCAGAGCTGCCCTGAGGCAGACTCACAGAAGCGTGGCGAATAATCATTGCCTACGGCCCCTCCGACCACCACCAACATTCATTCACATGCATACACATTCATACGAGGCAAGTAGGTTAAGTGTCTTGCCCAAGGACACAACGGCAGTGGGATGGACATGGGCTTGAGCGGGATTGGAACCACCAACCCTTCGATCATTGGACGACCCGCTCTACCCCTGAGCCACGCCGCCCCAGTAGGCTTATATTATTCTAGTGACTTGTTTTATTAGGAGATCACAGATACTGTGCTGCCCTATATAGTACAGTCCACCTCATGGTACGCCCGACTCTGGCGGCTTAATATGTGTACTGTACTTACTGTACATATAGGGCAGAGCATATAGTATCTACTAAATCCTAATGAAACAAGTAATTAGAATAATAGAAGCCTACTGTTCATGAATTAGACACGTAGGCTATACAGTGTGCGTGTGTGTGGCGCAACAAGACTTATGGAATATTAATGCAGTCTATTCCACTATAGATATATCCACGCGATTAGCTTTAGTTCTTATTTATTTATCCACTATCATACAGCAACAGAGTACAGCAACTAGCAATGGGCCTGCTCTACAAGATACACTACACCAGGGGTGGCCAACCTTTTTTGAACCAAGATCTACTTTTTTATTTACCACCTAGCCCGAGAGCTACCAGCCAAAATTGTATATTGTAAGCCGTCATTTGAGGCTTTATAAAAGCAGCATAATGAACACAAATCTGTCAGTGCCGAGTCCGACCTCATCTTAAATAACAAACAGCATTGCTTGTTGTAGTTAACAAGGAGAGGAAGAGTTGATTTAGCAAAAAAAATAAAATTTATAATCAAATTTTATTAATCAAGATCTACTTGAAATCAGCCCGCGATCTACCTGTCGATCGCGATCGACTGGTTGGGCACCACTGCACTACACCACTAAGGTACCCATGTACATGTCAAAATACTTCCCAAAGGTCAGTGAATACCACGACCACAACACCAGAGGGAGCTCCACAAATCATGTTAAACCCAGATTCTATTTTTGCATAATTGTGTTAGAATATCTAAGTAATTAAGCAATATACAAATATTACATTTGTCCAAAATAGCTGTTTCAGATATGGTTAATCCATTGCCCTGTGATCAGATTAATCCATATGATTTATTTTTCCGACATCAAATGCATACTTTTTTATCATACAAATAATATTGTCATATTTTAATTATGATTAATTAATTCCAAGGAGGCCTGTAGAGTTGACATGAAGGAATCACTATGATTCCTCCCAAATAAAGCCCTTAAGAACACGGAGCACACCAGTCTGTCAAGTTAAGACTGCTCCTCAGCGCTCCTAAATCCTGCTGTTAGTCAGGGCCGAATCCAAGACAAGGGACGGTTTGTAAATCCCAAAATCGGCCCGAAAAGGTCTTAAATGGACCTAAGAGCAAATGTTTTGTCTTAAGTCCATTGGTGAATGAGACCCATTGTGAATAGCATTTCTTCTGAAATGCTTGATATAATGATCCAATTACATGCATCTACATTACACTTGCATGATTACTTGTGAAGATATTATTTACATGAATGGGGTGATCGGGGCACCCTACGTGTCCACGCACAAAGCGGAGGGCTGAGGCCAGGATACTGGGATTGGGCCTATGAGTCATTCCTGCACACGCTTTCAGAGGACCGTTGGCAGTCACCACCACAGAGAAACGGCTATGACGGTTGCTGTTGCTTTAATTCAACCATTTTCCAAGAGGCTTTTGGACACTTGCGTTTGCACTTTGCCATTTCAGTGCGACAGGGGGTCGACCGTGCTCAGGGGCTTGAGCGTTTGCTGATTTCAAAGGAGCTTTAAAATAGGCACCACGCTGGTTCCAGACAGAAAGAAAGAAAGAAAGGCCAGGGGTGTAACAGCTTGCTGAATAGCTCAAACCGTAAATGATTTGGGGGGGGGACACACACCCAATGAGTGGAAATAGTGGCACTCCAAAGAAAATATAGAGATGGCTTTTGGCTCGGATTCACTTTATTTTTTATTTAGCTGCATCAGGCTAACACGTTTAGGCATAGTGCCTTCATCAGAGCATCGTAAAAACATGATGGCACCAGCCTCTTTTTTATATTGCCTGCAATCATCCCTACCCATATAGGGAAGGTACTTATACAGCACATATTCAATACATCACAAGCATATAAATATAGAAAAGAAAACTCTTAATAGAAAATAATAATGACATCATTACATCATTGCCTCAGCATAGTAGGTAATAGGAAAACCATCTATAAATACAAACATCAGCTCCAGCATAGGCATTCATCAAGGAACCATACTATAGATATGCATCTCCAATGTACAACAAGTAGGTCTAATAATAATAATAATAATAATAATAATAATAATAGATTGGATTTTAAGAGAGAAGCGCCTTTCTCAGACTCAAGGACACTGTACAAGGAAAGGGTGGAAAAATAAAAAATAAAATTGAAAAAATATAATAAAATACATAAATAAGATAAAAGAGATAAAAAAGGAAGCAAGGTTCTGTCCAATCGAATGAAGTGGTTGAAATTAACAAACAAAACAAACAACAACTAAACAAAAACAACGGAATCTGTGGCTTAAAAAAGTCAGGGGTGGGCTACTTGGGAGCGGGGCCGTGTTGCGTGAAGGCAAGTGTGAACAGGTGGGTTTTTAGCTTGGTTTTGAAGAGGTTGATGGTGTCAGAGCCTCGGATGAGGGGGGAGAGGGAGTTCCACAGTCTGGGGGCAGCTACAGCGAAGGCTCGGTCTCCCAGTGTGGAACGCCTGGTGCGGGGGATGGTGAGAAGGTCGGAGTTGGAGGATCGGAGGCCTCGTGCTGGAGTGTAGGGGTGGAGTAGGTTGGTCAGGTAGGAAGGGGCCAACCCGTGCAGGGATTTGTAGGTGAGGAGGAGGATCTTGTAGGCTGTAGGGGATTCGGTAGTTGATGGGGAGCCAGTGGAGTTTTTGCAGGGTGGGTCTAGGCCTATTGAATAGAATAGAATAGAATAGAATAGAAATACTTTTATTATCCTGAGGGAAATTTGACACTGCAAATCGCTCAACATTAAACATTTAGACAGAACAGGTCACGAATAAGAATAACAAAACAAATCAAATTGCCTAAGATAAGAGTAGAATCAAATAGAATAAAAATGGAATAAAATATACAGTAAATAAATACAGTAAAAATATAGTGAGGTCTACAGTAGGTGTAATATTGCACAGTGCTGTTTCAAAGTAAGAGTCCAGGAAGATGGTAACTGTCACTCTGTGCTCAGTGATGCAGTGAGGCACAGTGATGCATTGTATAGTCTGATGGCTGTTAGAATGAAGGACTTCCTGTGCCGTTCAGTGCTGCATTTAGGTAGTGTGCGCCTAGCACTGAACATGCTCCTCCTGTCAGCGAAGTCTGTGTATAGTGGGTGGGAGGGGTTTTCCCTGATGGCCTGGAGCTTACAGTAGCAAGGCTCCTCCTCTCCGCCACCCTCGCTAGGGAGTCCAGCTCCACCCCAACCACGCTACTGGCCTTCCTGACCAGCTTATCCAGCCTGTTTGTGTCCCCTGCTCTCAGTCCGCTGCCCCAGCAGGTCACAGCGTACAAGAAGGCGCCCGCCACCACCGACTCATAGAACATCCTCAACATCCTTGTACAGACATTGAAGGATCTCAGCCTTCTGAGGAAGTAGAGTCAGCTCTGGCCCTTCTTTTTTTCTCCTCTTTTTCTATTTTTCTCCCATCCCAATTTAGCCGTGCCAATTCTCCCCTCCCCTGTCTTGAACGTTGCTCGCATGTGCCCCCCACTGACCGGTTGTAGGGAGGATAGAAGCCCATCGCATGTCCCCTCCGATACATGTGTAGGCAGCCAGTCGCATCTTTTCACATGCCAGCGCGGACTCTCATTTGGCGAGGAGTAATGTGTAGGAGGCTCACACTGCCCCCGCCATTTCCCTGTCTCTGCTGTGCAGGCCTGCGCCCCAGCCATCCTGTAGGAGTTGCTGTTTACAATGTCCAGATTACCACCCATCGACTTCCCACCCGCTAACTCTGCCAATTGAGTTAGTATGACGGCCGGCCCAAGCCGGAGGCAACGCCGACAGCCGGATTCGATACCGGTGTCTCGTGCGTTGGTGATGAGCGCAATGTTCAGTTGCTATTGCAAGCACTCATCTGTGTTTCACTACACACTTGAGTGCATGCTTACCAACTGTTAGTCTGCAACACTACCGACATCTAAGAAGGGAGATCCCCCCTTGAATGGCCCTTCTAAGGTTTCTCTCCTCCACACTGCCTGTGGAGCATTTTTCCCTATTGTTAGGTTTTAGTGAGGTTTTCCTTACCTTCGCGTGGGGTATGTCTGGGAGTGCTTGCATTCTTTCATTTATTTGCATTTATTTTAAATTTGTTGGACCTTATGGTATTCTTGTTCTGTTCTTGACTTATTGTTATGTTTCTTCTTGACTTGTTTAAAGAAGACATGTACGGCCCATGGGGACATTAGTGTGTGTTGTCGGGCCTTACAAATTAATTTGATTTGATTTGATTTGAATGTCCGCTGCGCCACCCAGCCACCGGCTCTGGCCCTTCTTGTACAGTGCCTCTGCGTGTTTTGATCCGTTCAGTTTGTTGTCGAGGTGCACACCGAGGTATTTGTACACCTCCACCATGTCCACATCGACTCCCCTGATGGAAACGGGGGTCACAGGTGCACTCCTCCTCCTCCCCAGCTCCACCACCAGTTCCCTGGTCTTCGCCACATTTAGCTGCAGGTGTTTTTTATCGCACCATGCGACGAAGTCCACTACCAGTTCCCGGTATTCCCTCTCGTCACCGTCCTTATACATCCCACTATCGCAGAGTCATCAGAAAACTTCTGAAGGTGGCAGGACTCTGACTGATAGGGGAAGTCGTTGGTGTAGACGGTGAAGAGGAAGGGAGAGAGGACTGTCCCCTGCGGGGCCCCGGTGTTGCTGACCAGTCTGTCTGACACACAGCTCCGTAGGCGCACGTACTGTGGTCTGCCCGTTAGATAGTCAACAACCCAGGACACCAGGGGGGCCTCTACCTGCATCGCCTCCAATTTCTCACCCAGCAGCCCAGGCCTTATGGTATCAAAAGCACTGGAGAAGTCAAAGAACATGACTCTCACAGTGCTCCCCGGCTTGTCTAGGTGAGTGTAGGCTCGGTTCTGCAGGTAGATGACAGCATCCTCTACCCCCAGTCGGGGTTGGTAGGCAAACTGGAGTGGGTCTAGGTGGGGTTTGATCACCAGGCGCAGTTGCTCCAGGACTAACTATTGTGACACATGGCAGAACTATATACTGTAAGTACATAAAAAAATAAATAAAATGCATGCGATTTAGTTGATGATCCAAGACATCTCTCTTCAGAGGTTTCCACCTCCAGAGGCAGTACAGTAATCTACCCCAACAAAACCAATGTGTGTACCGGAGAACCGTGGGTTTGCTTCCAGATAATGTTTTTCCACAGCATATTAAATACATCTGTATTGGTGACTACAGCCACTGTACTGGACCACTGACTGTTCTCAACAGTCAGAAGCCTGACTCACTCAACCACTTTTATAACACATATCATGCAATCGTGTTTCAACGACGTTCAACTCTCACCCTCCCTTAATGGTGCATCCAATATAGCCTGAAGGTAGAGCACACAATCACGTACAATTTCATGTATTGTACTCATACTCTATCCCCGTGGCGTCATGGGTAAACGCCCCCATCCCCCACCCCACCTACATCTCTGCCTGAAGAACTGCATGATGGATGAATTATATCTCTGGAAAATGTGCCTCTTAACAATGAGCGCCATGGTATGAACCGGCCTCACTTTATAACCAGGTCCAGGTCAGTCCCCAGCAGCCTGGGAAAAACAATTAGAGGAAACCCCTCTTTTTCCCGGCGGATATAATACATGGGGAGAGAGATTTTATAATAGATTTTTGTCTGCGTAAAATAATGAGATGTTGACCTCTAGGTCCGAGACACTCAGGGACATGAGAAGAGCAGGGACGGCACACTCTCCCATGGGGTTAAGGGATATTCATTCAGGACATCATTCTCTTGCTTGGTGTGAGTCATATGGCCAGCTGTGACAGCTGCTTCACATGGCAGTTATCTCACAGAGCTGCGATAGCCTCTGAGGATGACCAAAGAAGAGATTGCATCTATGCAATCATCTTTTTCTTTTTTCTTTTTATATATACTGTACCGTAAGTATCCCTGGCAAGTGACCTTGGCTTGGCAGCCTTGCTATAACTTTTCAGTGTAGTTGTAAAGACTGTTACCTTGATGGAGTATGGTGAAGATATGAATGCAATATCTTGATAGAAAAATGGTGGGTGTTCACAAAGGCTGTATATTTAGTGATTTAGAAGTAGCCCAGGATCTTGATTTAGCCTACTAGTAAATATTTACACAAGGCCAGGTTTCCATTGTGTATCAGATTAAACTAGCCTTGCATCTTGAAGGACTGATTGGCACACTAGAAGTTTTCCACATGCAGGTTCCAGTAAAATGGAGCCATATTAAACCCCTTGGAGTACCACCGGGCCTGTCTTTCAGAGGCCGTAGCAGTGAAGATACTGCAGAGCTATTCAATTAAAAGTCCAGTTAGAGAACATTGCCTCAAGCAAAGGTCCAGAACATCATAATGTCTAACTTGTGATTCAGTGCCATATATATTGAAGTATCCTAGTAGACTATCCTATGAAGTCAACAACTGACTGTCATCGCTTCTCTGCCTTTTGGCTAAGATCAAGTGTAGTATCTGTTCTTATCAGTTTAATATCTGATACGTCCCCTACCCGGGGACCATATATTAAATAGATTTTTGGAGCAGGGAGATGGAAAAGGGGCTTGCTCCGTCCACTCCACGCATCGACCTGGTATTGCAGTACCTCCAGGAACGAAAAAAAATTATAATTACTGTCAAATCAGATCAAAGAAAGTTTAATAATATTTCAATAATATTTTTGTACTAAATAATAAATAAATATTATTTTCTTATTTATTTTCTCATTTCAAGTCAAATAAAGGTTTTCAAGTCAAATAAGCCTACATAATGGAGAGATTTTGAAAAAAGAAAGTGCTTAATCTTTAATGAAATTTAATGAAAAGTGTAGCTTCTTTTGTGTTAACTGTGCAGTGAATGAATGTGTCAGGATTCTGGTGGATCGACCATACCATACTGGGCTTTCAGATCGTTTTATTTTCCGTGCCCTTGGCTCGTATATGAGTGGGTAACTTTGCGCAAAGGATTTGTGTTTTGTCTAATAGTGGCGCTTCACATTGGCATTTTTAATGATCGCCCTGGTATCAGAACATAAGAGACATACTGCTGTTGAACTGCCTGTGGGAAGAAAGAACATGTAAAAGTCTGTCCATTCTTGATTAAAAGCTCTGTTCTCACTGTCTACTTTTCTCTCACACCATATGAAATTAGTTTTCTCTCCCTGACCTATTTCTCCAACTGTTGTATCTCCTCTCGTCTCTCCTATGTGTGTGTGCGCTCGTGTGTGTGTGTGTGTGTGTGTGTGTGTGTGTGTGTGTGTGTGTGTGTGTGTGTGTGTGTGTGTGTGTGTGTGTGTGTGTGTGTGTGTGTGTGTGTGTGTGTGTGTGTGTGTGTGTGTGTGTGTCTCACTCGCACACTGACTTGAGTCGAAATGCTTATCGTAATGCACAGATATGATTCACGTTGAGATGATTTACAACGTATGGAATTGGTCTATGAGTTTCCTGGGCTGCTAAAGGTGAGAATGTTATGGTTTGACTGTGAGACTCTAGTGCAGAGAGAGAGAGCAGACAATTGGACAGGTTCCAAGGGTGTTTAATATAAAAAAGGGAGAGTAGTTGGACAAGCGTGAGGTCAAAGATGAGGCCGGGTTCTCAGGCGGTGCGTGGAATGATCCGGGAGAATCGTAGTCCGACAGGTGGAAGTTCGTAGACGAGGCGGGCAACACAGACAGTTCACGGGGAGATCCAGGAGCAGGGTAGTCCAACGAGCGAGGGTCATACATGGGATACAGTATGAACACTGGGAGGGGAGCCAGGTAGTGGACAAGGGAGGACAGGCAGGGTTAGACACGGCAGGACAGGTACAGGAATAAATAGGCTACAAGCAAAAACGATGACTGACTGGGTTAGCTGAGAATACAATCTGGCGTCGTCTTGCAGTATGGGCTGGGTACTAGTAGTCAGTACTGATTGCCGATCGACAGCAGCTGTGGAAGCCTCTGGGACTGCCTCCACACCAGGTTCCAATTCTGTAACCACTTCCCACAGAGTCCTAAACGCTACATCTGTACCCACACCCACACAGAGACAACGGCACTAGGACACAGGGGGCATGACAGAGAAGGGCTGTGCCAGTGTAGGTACAGGATATGGTCATCTGGTCGGGGTCCCAGATGAGGAATAATGATGTACTTCCTTATACAGTATATACTATTTGAATGCACATGTATGCAAGTTTCCCTGCTACAAAAACCAGCATAGACCAGCATAGCTGGTCACCAAAATTACCAGCATATTGTATGCTGGTTATACCAGCAAAGAGCAGCATAATGCATGCTTGTTGTGGTGGAACCGAAGAGGGTAATCATACGCCGTCTAATCTTCATGGTCGATACAAATGTATTGTTAAAACATAGTTCAGTAGAGGACTTGACTTTCTCTGGCCAGGAAAAAGGGTCAAGCACCCCTGACTTTCTGCATGTTCGCTTCTTAAGCCATGGCTGGGAAACGGGAGCGAGGGAGGGATGGGAGAGGACAAAGGGGATACAGGGGGGATGGGGAGGTGTTAACAAAAGGCCTTGAAAGGAAATGCTAACGTGATGAATGAATTGGCTTGTCTGGTGTTTTTTGGCAAAGCTTCTCCACAGGAAGTCTTATTAAGCTTAATTAAGCTAGCTTGACACACCTGATTTGACGCAATCTGTGAAGCCACATACAGCGAATGATCTTCGGTAGGCTACCGCGTGATAAGCGATGTGATGTTTTGACACTATTGCTGCTAGGCACGCATGCACATTCAAATCACATATATAAGGAAGTGTGTAACGGATGTTCTCTATGTGTTCGTCTTAGCTGGCACCCGTTCTGTCTGCGTTGTGTTCTGGGCCCCCTTGGGCGTGACGTGATGAACCACAGTAATGGAGGAGACTGGTCTGTTGTTGGCATGAACGGCCATTTATTGCTGGTTCATTTCAATGATGAGCAACCTGTACAAAATGGTGGTTGAAATCAGTGGCGGCCCGTGGGTGCTTTGCCACTAGGGGCGCTATACCAAACATTTTGCAAACATGTACAGTACCACCCAACAGACTCATGGCAAGACGTGAGCGATTCGACTCACGCTCACGGCAATGAATCGGCTCTTATGAACGAGTCGCTCAGCTGTTACTACAACAACACACAACCAGTCAAATAAAGTATAGTCTAGACTCTAATTCACAACTTGAAACACAATATATAAATAGAAAAGTTAGAAACAAAACTCGCCCCGTCTCCAAACACAGGCAGATCTCTCCCTCTCTCCTTCTCTCTCTCACACACAGCGTGACGTGGAATCGATTCGTTACACAATCAGACCTATTATATACCAAGAATAACTTCAGTATGAGTACAGGGCTGTACACATATTTTGCATATTGTTAAACGAGCCAAGGCTAGCTATTAAACTAGCAATATGAATCGAAAATCTGGGACCCTGATGTAAACAAGACAAACGTTTTTCTCTGGTCTGCATCCCCTTAACAATTGTGTGTATTGAGCCGTACTGTATTGTACCCATTCTGCAATCTGTTAATAAAGTTCTCATTCATTCATTCATTCAAACATAGACGATATTGAACAAGCCATAATCCACGTATTTTCAATCCAAACGCGAGAGAGAGAGAGAGAGAGAGAGAGAGAGAGAGAGAGAGAGAGAGAGAGAGAGAGAGAGAGAGAGAGAGAGAGAGAGAGAGAGAGAGAGAGAGAGAGAGAGAGAGAGAGACTCACTGTTTAGTTGACACGTCCAGGGCAGGAGGGCTTGCCTTGATAAAGTAGTGTATCACTGTTGATGTATTCCAGACCACTGTCCACTGTGTCCAGACTGCATCCGCCATATAGCTTGTTAGCCAAGTGTTAGCTTGTTAGCAGCACCACACAACAGTCACAAGTACTTCATTCCTTTGTCCATTTCCGCTCGAACAGACTGCAAACTACCTGGCGTTCTATCGCCATGCTCTAAGACAAACTCTAACCTTAAACCCTTAGGAGTCAACGGGGCGTATTTCTCCCGTGGGCGGAGAACAAAAGAATTAGAATGTCTTCTAAATGCTCTAAACGTACATATTTTCAGAAATCGATAAAAATAGAAAAATTACAATTTCGAGTGCTTTGAGATGTACTATATATGTCTCATTACTTGCTAAACTTAATACGACTTGTAAATATGTTTAATTCTTGCTAGATGGTATGCTTGTAATTATTTCCGTTTGCGAGAGAACTACAGCGCGTCACGAAACACACATACACGCACGCGCGCACACACACAAGAGAAGCGTGTGCGCTGTGAATAGGTGTTAGACCCCCGCGCAGAGGTGAGAGGTATCAGAGACTCGCTACCCCCCATCCAAATTCTAAACAACAGATCGGCATCGGCTTTTCATAATATGTATGAATTATCTCTTGCAATAATATCCACGGGACACTGAGCTGCTTCGCAGAATAATGTGGTGTGCGTGTATGTGTGTGTGTGCGCTGAGACGCAGCGTCGAGACGAAACTTGTGTCGAGTCTGCTTCTATGTATGCTTCTTCAGCGCGAGAGGGGGTGTTTCTCACTGTCTGTCGTTGATAATATAATCTGAAGAGGTCCTGCATTATTATTATTATTATTATTATTATTATTATTATTATTATTATTATTATTATTATTATTATTATTATTATTATCATTCTCTAGAATACACGGGACCCGACGGAACGTTAATTTATGTATTAAAAGTAGTCTAACATGCTTTTCATCAACATAACTGGCAGAGACAGAGTGCGTGTGTGTACGAGTTATGAGTTATCACGCAGTTCATTCAAGCGCGCATCACGGTGATGACAGCTCTCTAGAGAAAGGTGCGCTCACAGGGGCGTAGCTGGAGATTCTGGGCCCCATGAAAGAATCAATTTGTGGGCCCCCAATATATTAAAAAAATGTGGGGCCCCCAATCTATAAAAAAAATTGGGGCATTTGCTGGGCCCTTGGAATCATCCTAACCCCCCCCCCCAGCTACTCCCCTGCACACACACACACACACTCTCTCTCTCTCTCTCAAACAGAGAAATCAAAAGAAATCAGTACATTACCTTGTATTACTATTGTAATCCAAAAGCGATATATAGGGTTGTTCATTGTACAATACAATTGATACAGTTGATGTTTCTTGTTGATTATTATTCTCTATGTGTATATGAGCATTTTTTCAATACCCAACTATGTAGTGGCCGCTTGTCGCTAGGCTAGGCCTCCTGCTGGGTCCATTCACTGGAATAACAAAGGAATGACTGGGCCTTTGCTCCAGGTGTGAAATGGTTCTAGTGACAATGATCACATTGAATTCTGGGAGTGTAGTTCTCTCATCAGATAGCTGAATGAACTTGGATCTAGTTCAAGTCATATACTGAAAAGTTGTTAGGATTTTACCAGAATGTTTGATAGGACATTGATTGAAAACTATCGTCTCAAATTTGACAATTGATGGCTTATTTTGAAGGTATGAATCTGTAATTTTACATTATGTAACAAAAAAAAAGAGAATATTCTGAGAAGGTGGAGCTAGAAACTTTAGACTTCAGGGGGTTAACCAACTTTGAAAGAGTGCCTAAGCTTAACAGTCTAAAGAACTTGCAGTCACGGCACGCTCTAAGACAAACAACCTAGGACCAACCTAGGAACCAACCTAGGAATAAGCTAGAATTGGAACATTAGAAATTGGATTCGGCCAATCAGAGATCGTCTCTGTGAAATTCTGCTACGGAAAAAAATACTGGCGTCGGCCAATCAGAGAGCGTCTCCGCGAAATGCGGCTACAGAAATTCTTGACGCTACTGGCTAGACCGCTTCAAATCGCGCCCGGATTCCAACATAATAGTCATATTTCAACGCACAACGCGTTATGCACTGATTGGCTGTGACGGATACAGCGATCAAACTGTGACGCGCACTCAGAGCGCTATCGCGTCTAGCCCGGGCCGAGAAATACGAAAAAATAAAAAAAATAAAAAAAACGTGATGTCACTTCCTGCTCAGGAAAACGAGTGTTTTTTTATTTGAGATAATAACGTTATATTGTGCATTGGAAATACAAACATACTTAAAATGAGTAAATATTATTCATTTTAAACATGTTTATATTATTTATAGGGCTATAAAACAAAAAACTAAAAAGTTTTATTTTCTTCTTCTGTGATTTAACAGCAGGTGGGTCGGCGCCCTTGCGCCCCTAGTGGCAGAGCCGCCACTGGTTGAAATACCACAAAAGGAACAGCGTCACTGTACAATTCCTGACAATAGGCCAAGTCATTCAGTTTGGTGCCTTCGTGCGGACTCATGGTGACGTCACTACGTGGACCGCCTGGCCTAGCCATATCTCACATAGTAATTTAGCATGCTAACCTCGTTAGCATGAAACGCGAATGACATAAATTACAACCAAATATAACAATAAATTTACATTTTAGAAATACACATACCTGTACAAAATGGTGGTTGAAATACCACAAAAGGAACAGCGTCAAGTACAATTCCTGACAATAGTCCAAGTCTGTCGACAAAGAACAATGAATTGACTAATCAGTGACCAACGGCGAAATTCACCGGCTAAAACATCCAATTGTGCATCTAAACTAACCATACCATTCTTAACAACAATATCGAGTTAACATTAATCATTTGTTAACATTCAAGTCTTATTCGGAACATATATACAACATAATAATACATAAAGTGCTGCACTCTAAACAGACAGCATACCATTCAGTTTGGCGCCTTCGTGAGGACTGAATCCAAACCGGAAAGTTAAACTCTAGAGTGACAGTGCGATATCCAAATGAACCGGAAGGCAAAGCTCTTGACAGTGAACTCTCTTAAAGTGACGGTTCATGTAATGAGTTTGGTATAAAGAAATTATAAAACAAATGCAAAACAGTATTCATAAACACTAGGATAAACAACAGCGTCACTGTACAATTCCTGACAATAGTCCAAGTCATTCAGTTTGGTGCCTTCGTGCGGACTCATGGTGACGTCACTACGTGGACCGCCTGGCCTAGCCACATCTCACATAGTAATTTAGCATGCTAACCTCTTTAGCATGAAACGTGAATGACATAAATTACAACCAAATATAAACTTGTTGTCAACAAAGATAGACCCAATCTTCCATTAGTTGTCAATATTTTCATTTGGCTGTTGTAATATGTAAATGTGATATCATTTAAAATTAGGGCTGTCAAAATTAATGCTTTAACTCTGGAGATTAATTTAAATTCTTTAAAGCGTTAAAAGAAATTAATCTAGATTAATCTATGGAGTATAACAAAAATTCAATATAATATAAGAAAGCGGTCAGGTGAGTCAATGTTGATGGTTTTGTTGAACATTTGTATTTCACAGGAGAGAAACTGTATTCAAAGAAAGCTATTAAAAGAGTTGTTGAATCTAAATATACTTTCTTTGTGTTGATCTTAAATTAATTCCATGATTTTGCTCAAGTAAATATCTGTTACAAGCTTCGGTCTTAAGTAGAAACATGCAATTTTTTATCTAGATTAATCTAGATGAATTACAGAAAATTGCAAGATTAATTAGTAATTTTTTTTGAATCTATTGACAGCACTATTTCAAATATAACCCATATCAATGAAGTCAAGTCTGTTTTAAAGCTCAAACCACCTCATTATAAGATTGTCTGAACTATTTTGTCCAGAACGTCTGAGAGGGAACTCTTAGCTAATTAAATGCATGATTAAAAACTATGGTTCGAACGTTCGTTAGAAAAACCCTGGCGAAGTTCGAATCCCAAAAACAGGCTTTGGGGACAGCTCTAATTGTCATGTGTAATACCCGGTAAAATGCTTAATGAATACAGACCGTCTCATATGCAGAGTGCAAGATACATGAACAGTGATGCGTTCCTCATGGGACGGGGTTGCACGCAGTGCAGCCAAAGTTTTGTGAGCAGAAGCGCGTGCGACTCGCGGGACAGTCCTGATATTGGGCCGTTGTCCCGCATCCCGCAACAACAAAACAATGTCCTGCAATTCAAAGATAAAAAAATTTCATTTTTTATTTTACATTTTAAATTTTTTATCTTTCAAAGATTATTATTTAAAAAATGTTTTAAATGATGTTAATTTAATGCCTCGTTCCAATACCCTCTTTTATTTAAAATAAAAAAATCGGGCGACGTCACAAACCAATGCATTGCGCAGCCGAGCAATAGTATCCATCTGCAGGACCACAGCACCGACACATTCAGGACCGCGACACTTTGCGGACCCACACTCTCCAGACCCCAGTGGCGAATCCTTATGGAAGCCAACGGAAGCCATGCCTCCCTATAAATTCATATCAAATATGAAATATGAAATATATATAAAAAAAAAAAAAAAAAAAAAAATCTTTTTAATATAGTTTACATTCTTTTTCATCTGTGCATCTGTGTTATATATATATATATATTTTTTTTTAAATGTCTCCCTCTTCTCCTTCTCACTCCCTCTAACACACTGTCAGACTCACTGTGCTCACTGGCACTGCAGCTAGTATAGGAGAGAGGCAGTGGGTAGGTCTCTTTCTCCAGGCTTCCAGCATTATAGAGTCCAAATCCGATCCTAGCCAATCAGATTCGAGCTGACTGCCACACCCTAAAAGTTTAAAACGGAGCTGGGAGGAAAACACTCAGCATATTTTCCCCCCTGGAGGCGGGGCACTCAGAAGTTCACGTTTCCACCTGACTACCTAACGTGACATCCCATTAGTAGTATAAAACTGTCTGGCGTCACTCAGTCTAGTAGTCTACTACAAACATGTCTGAACATCATCCCCTCGCGGAATTGATTGAAAATGTTATTAACAGAGCGGGCACGTTCGAATCCTCTATTAGTGTATCTAACATTTAGCACTTTAATAGCAACTTATTTTCGCTGGCGGGACATTTACTGAGGACCAGCAGAGCACACCACTGTGGATATTATGATTTAACAAATCTATCTGGCAAGAGGAGGACCACATTATTGACCAGGTAAGCACTGAGCAGCCTGACTGACTAACTAACGTTATCAGGCAAGCTTGTATACCCTTTCATGACTGCAATGCAAGCCAGGGGCTGGAATACGCAGTCACTTATTCCTCCGTAGTAGCCAGGTTAATGTGCACCATCAAGCACTGCTTAAAAGCTAGCGGTGGGTCCAAAATATATCGGATATAAATGTCAAAGGTACCCAGCGTTCCATTAGGGTTTCACACACAGATGCGGCGGGGTTTGAAAGCTCGGCGTTGCTAATAAACATTTTAAATCATTTTTATAAACGAGTAAAACTGAGGCTGAAATGGCTGCTTCCGCATTTTACAGTAGGAGCGCTCTGATGGCTGGGCGCGCCGCGCAACAGACACGTGAATGAATGAATGAATGAATGAATGAATGAATGAAAACTTTATTTAACAGATTGCAGAATGGGTACAATACAGTACGGCTCAATACACACAATTGTTAAGGGGATGCAGACCAGAGAAATACGTTTGTCTTGTCACGTTTGTCTAATAGACAGTCATATTCTCTCCCGGCCGTATGTATATTTCTCTCCCACCCACCCACCCCCTCCTAATGTACAGTCCCCTCCCCATCATATGTATATACTCTGTCAGGATCTATGGGTAACAGTACTGTATATTTGATGTCATGATGTCTTGTATGTCATAAATGTCACTATGAATTGAAAATGGGGGACCCTGATGTAAACAAGACAAACGTCTTTCTCTGGTCTGCATCCCCTTATACAATTGTGTGTATTGAGCCGTACTGTATTGTACCCATTCTGCAATCTGTTAAGAAAGTTTGACTGGCCGCCGAGCCATACTGTAGTGTACATGGTGACTGCTTGACTAAAAAAAAAAAAAAAAAAAAAAAATTAATAAAAATATTTAATAATATTTAAAAAAAAAAAAAAAATTGGCTTCCCCTGTTATTTTACCCACGCGACGCCACTGCCAGACCCTCGCTCCCATTGGCTGATTTGGGTCACGTGACCGTCCCACCAAATGGCTGAATTGGAGTGGGACGGTCATGTGACCCAAATCAGCCAATGGGAGTGAGGGTCTGGAGAGTGTGGGTCCGCAAAGTGTCACGGTCCTGATGTGTCGGTGCTGTGGTCCTGCAGCAGGATGCATCTCCAGCCGAGGCTGCTGAGCAGCTCACTCGAGTCGCGTTGCCTGTCACCTGTCCGAGCCGGTGTTCTGCGAAATTCTACTACTCTGCTGAGAACTGCTGCCGTAGCGCGAATCGCCTATATGTTTGGACAGCTGGGTGACGTCACCCTATAGTTCACTCCGAATTCCAACAGGTGTACCGACATTTTATCATCTACAAATACATTCGGCTGCAAAGCCAATTACATGCAAATATTTACATGCATATATAGTTCAAAAAGTGCAATGAAAAACATATGTTTAAGATATTGTTTAAGATATATCAACAACAAGACTCAACAAGACGTTCGTCAGCAAGGTGGCAGGATATTGTAGTGTGAACGATTGTGGGTCATGCGCATGCGTGCGCCATGCGTGCCAGCAGGTAGTAGAATTTCGCAGAACACCGTTTCAGATGATCCCCAAAAGGTAGAATGCAGGATCTGCCACTGACAGGAGCTTCACCATCACCCATGGAGGAGAGGGGGACGTCACATATAGTTGTTCAGAGGAGCGCCTCTTCAGCAAGTCTGGCCCGACTATTATTGAGAACTGAATCAGAGGGTCGGTTTGTTATAATAACAGAATACACGGGGAGTATCGCCGGGACACTGTCCAGAGGGAAGGGGGCAATAGAATCCGGAGGCTAATATCCCCAAAACCGGAGGTGAGTTTAATAAGATTAATAACGATACAATAAAGAAAGATCCCTTTTAGTGCTAATGAAATAGAGTAACATAGGTCTGAACTTGAGTTGTAGAAAAACGTGTTACTCAAGTTTTTCTGTAGTAGTTAGTTAGTAGTCCAGAAGTAGTATTTCCCCAAAAAAAATCCACGGAGATCCATAGCCTGAAGCCTTATGTAGTACATGTCCAAATTTCATAAAGATCCGTTCAGAAATGAGTGATTAGGAGTGATCTTGGTCAACTGTGTACAAAAGAAAAGCTCAGTATTCTCATAGACTTCAATTCATTCGGCGGTTTTTCTCTTCCTGTTTTCGCTCGTTAGTTTTTCACCTAGATCTCTAATTCGTACATCCTCAGTTTGGGGAATCATTGGAAAGCCACACTCATTGGCTACAACCCTCCACAATCATTTTCGAGATCGCCAAATGATTGACGGAACTAGAGCCCCAAGAGTCTGGAGTGGTATTTTGCGCAATACTGTGTACTTTGCACAAGCTTCAAATATCGGCATGTAACTCGAGAACCGCTGAACGGATTTTATCACCTGAAAGGGCTATCGACAGGCAACAAATGCGGCTTCAATTCGATATATATATTGTATTACAGAATATCCACATCCGAGCCACTAGTGGTCGCCAAAGTGCCGGTGGGCAAATCGTGCTAAATGTTAAGAGGTCTCCTTACAAGTCTTCCTGTCTTACCCTCCATATGTCCTCACGTCACCGGTTCCCATTTTCTCTGACACAGTCTGTTTTAATGAGCCATTATAGTGTCCACAACTGTCAGCGGTTCCCTGTTTTATACCTTTTTATCAAACCTAAATCGAGATCCTCGTCCATGCACAGAGAACTGGCAAGGATTGGCTTCTGTCGTTGTCACAACAATTCGGGATGATACTGTAAGTGGAGATGGTTCACATTAGGCATGTAAGTGTGTGTGAAATGGGCACTACGGAGTGCAACTACAGTATATTGTTTTTCACCTCTCTTCTCAACACCATCATCATCATCATCATCATCATACAGTATTATGCTTCTCAGTGAAGGCATGTCAGTGGTTTTATGGCCTGACATTTACTGATCAGAGAGAGAGAGAGAGAGAGAGAGAGAGAGAGAGAGAGAGAGAGAGAGAGAGAGAGAGAGAGAGAGAGAGAGAGAGAAAGATAGAGAGATATATATATATAGAGAGAGTGTTCTCAGCATCCTGATTTGACTTGTATCTCTTGCACTGAGTAAAGTGAGCAGAAAGGACTCTCACCACACTATCAAGAGATCAGGGCCGTAGCCAGGGTTTAGAAATTAGCGAGGTCCATTTATTTTTTTGGCCCAGACCGGCCAACCATTATCGGTCGGACACCACCCACCAGTACACCATCCTTGCGGTCCCCTTAAATATGCGTACCTACTGTACTATTCCCCCAAACCACTACAAAGCTGGGTAGTAAGTGCCATGGACAAGTGGACCAGTACAAGTGGACCAGTGTACTCACTCGCTCTTGGCTGAATCTTGTTTTGGGTGGTGATGTAAAAACACCTGCATCATAGCAGGCTCAGGATGGGCAAAGTAGTCTATAGCCTGTTCATCCCTGTCTCTCTCCTCCACAACCTGGCTTGACTAGACATAAAGAGAGAGAGAGATGATTACAATTAACTGGTACATTCAGGTCCAGAATTTTTGGAATTCCCTGACAAAGATGTGCAAAAAGCTGTACAATTTAAACAATACCATACTGGTAATGACCAAATAGTTGTTTATTCAATTAATGCATGGAGCTGTTCCATCTTATTTCATTTGATACTAACTACTCAGTTCATACAGATTTCAAGTATCCAAATATCAATGATGAATATTGCATAAGGTGTACACAGTTAATAGATAACCTTTATATTCATGTTCAGAGAGGAATAATAGTTAGATATATGTATGTGTGATTTATATGGCAATTAAATCAATGGTGTGCTTGTTTGTTTGGGGAGTTTGACCCAAACAAAAATGACCGACGGCCACCAGGGGGCAGCGTCTCATTAGTAGTGCTGGACCTAGGTCACTCACAGTAACGTGGGCTTAGCTTAGCCAACGCGATGCTGACCAAATAACGTTATCATTCATATTATTATCGACATCACCATGGCAGTGATGGCACACACAAACTTCCACCTGCTGCCTACTGTCCCTCCTCGGCCCTGCTGCCTGTGTCTCTGCCTGGCTGGCTACCTGAGGCTGTTGCTGCACAGCCTGCACTATCATTGTGGGTGACGACGTTGAAGCTGCAGCAAACATGTCTGTGGTTTTATTATATTTTGCAGCATCCACCTCTAGATTTTAGATTTTTTTCGCCCGCAAATTTCTCCGCACCCCCTTTAAGCTTCTTCTGTTTGTCAATTATTTTCGCTCTAAGCCGCATCTGTTCTTCTCACAAGAGAAACAGGTGAGATAGGAGGGGGGGGGGGGCTTATTAAGAGATGTGATTGGGTAGCGGGCCAGCATAATGGGCCGCTGTTCCCAGCCTAGTAGGGGGGGGGGGGGCTTAGTAAGAGATGTGATTATTGGGCCAGCCCAGGCATGTCCCCTGCCTGGGCAGAAGCGACCAAGTAGTGCTGTAGCGATGCAGGGGGGAGTACCTTTGCCAGACATCAGACATTACCGGACATGTTCAACTCCCGAGTGTACATTTGTGATATTTCTATTAAAAAAAAAATAAATAAAAATTATAATATATATATTTTTTTTATTGTACAAATAGGTCCAGACCTCGGTGACCTCATAGCTGGCTACGGCCATGCAAGAGATCAGTTAGAAAATTTATTTTAAGTTAGAATATTTGGCCCTTGTGCTGGCTTACTGTTCACTGGTAGTATGGTAATGTGCAGGGGCGGACCTTCCTACAGGCGATATAGGCGGTCGCCTAAAGCGCCACCCAGAGGGGGGCACCAAAAAAAAAAAAAAAAAAAAAAAAAGCTTTTTTTTATTTTATTTATTTTTATTTTTTATTTTTATTTTTTCTGTGCAGTTTTGGCACCCCCCTCTATATCTGCAACCATTATTTGTACATAAAAAAAATTCTAACATAAGGGAAAATGAGCCAAAAATCTAAAACGGTTTTGATTGATTGATTGAATTGATTGATTGATTGATTGAATTGATTGATTGATTGATTGAAAACTTTATTAACAGATTGCAGAATGGGTATGTAATGGGAATTATTAAAGGACAAACGATGAGCCGTTTACATGAATCATTCTGAGTCATTATTAATAATAGAAAAGTTTATTTCACCGTGGCCACAATGAAAGTTCAACCCACAGTCAGAGACACATGTTCACACAGTAGCGTCTGGCCATGAATTGACCAAGAGTTCTGTTCAGACATATGTTAAATACACAGTTGTCAGACGTAACATATTATATCAGATATGATGACGTAGGTAAACAAAATGGTTTCTCAGTAACTGGAAGTAAACAACAACTTTGTTATGACTGGTAGGATGTCAGAGTGATCTTAAAGAGACATACACACATTAACCAGTCAATCTGGTCATATTGAAACTCAAGCTGTATAACATGATATCTCCACACAGATATATAAGAACATGATAATATATTTCCACGACAGTTCCCTCCTCTTGATAATCATTAATCACAATCATTATCATTTCATAAAGACAACAAACATATTATCATCATTAAACTCAGCACAAACTATTTTTATTATCTAAAAAACAAAAGGTCCTCTGCATAGACCCCGTGTCACGTGCAAAAGAGAAGTTGTCATAACAGCAACCATCATTAGCGTCTCTTTGCAAATGCCCAGACGGTGGTTGCAGGACTCAAGGGTACAGTCCAGCCTCTGGTTTTGTCAAGGCCATACTTCTCCCACCACCAAGCTGAAAAATTGAAATCACAAAAGAAAACACAGGGCAGTACCTTGCAGAATAATAATTCCCCTTATTCAAAACAAAAACATTCTCACAAAACCCTTTCAGTAGAGCGAAAACAGATTACAGCAAGAACACGTGACTGCAAACTGCACAGTGCTTGGAATCTCTCAAGCAGAGGAAAAGCTCAAGGCTATACCCTCAGATAGCTAAAACAAAACAAAACTACAATTTGCAAAAAAACATCTCCATTCTTTCATATCGTTATTCAATATTTCCGAGATAATGTAATGTGATGTGGGTCAGACTTGCCTCTTAATCAGTTGTTGAATCTCAGGCAGGTCCCCCCCTCTCCGCCACCAAACACCCCCGGGCCGATCCAGTCTGATGGTTCCCTCGTCGTTGCAGATGGTCTGTTCTCTCGCACTGTCCTTGGTTCGTTATCACAACTGAAAACAGGCTAACTGTCTTATCCTCCGACGTTAAAAGCCTGTTGATGAATCGCAGTTAGGATTGAACTGTCTTAGTTCTTTATCTTCGGCCAATGACTCGGCCAGTGCTTGTCCCAGCTGTGGTCAGCTGTTGGGCAGTGTCTGATGTAGCTCATAGCTGCGTCGCCGTGTCCAGCCAGAGCAGTAGGCCCGCTGCAGGCTAGAGTAGTAGGCCCGCTGCAGGCTAGAGTAGTAGGCCAGCTGCAGGCTGAGGCTGGTAGGCATATGCTTCTCCGGGAACAGCTTCCTCTCACTGGGGCAGTGGTCAGTAGGGCCGGCGGGCATTGGTCTGGCACAGAGATGGAGGACCCCCCCCTGAGAAACTACAAAGGAGAGGGGTACATACATAGGTGTATGTGGGAGAGAAGAGACAAAGGAAAGATGTGAGTGGCTGTATATCTCACTATTCCAATCTATTTTTTTTTTTTTTTTTTTTCTCAGCCACGCTTAAAAAACATTTGCCCGTTATCACACATTATAGACAGTTACACACTAAAACGGTAGAAAGGGTCCCCTCCAGGCTTGAAGTTAGGACATTCTATAGTACCTCGATCAGCTCCAACGAGCAGGCAGATTCCCTAAGTCATGACAACAAAAAACAACGTCTCTAAGAGTCTCGTCGGCAAACAGGTCATAATGATTTCTGCAGGTCACATGAAATTAGATGATCGCCGTTGCTAGCAGCTACTATAAACATGCAAGTACTGAACAGGTCAAAACAGACTGAATGGCAAATGACGGTAGGCCTGAAAAACATAGGTAAATTCTCCCGACTCACAGTCCCGCGTTCCCGCCTCTTGTGAGAAAAAAACCCTTATAGTACAGACAAAAATGGAATTAACCCTCAGAGCACTGCCTCCCTTGTCTCCCTAGTTCTAAAGATAATCAACCCCTGTGGAACATACTGACTCTTTTTCCCTTTACGGCAGGATCACCTATTCACAGCGTTCCAAAGGGCCCTTTAAAACCCCAAAACAAATCCTCTCTCAGGATCACCCTTAAACACAGCTATCTCCCTCTACTAACAGCCCTCATTTACAATCCCACAGCGCAGTCCAATTCCTGCCCCTATGTGAAAAAGCCAAATACAGAGCCTGCAGAGCGAAACTAGCGCTATATATAATTTTGAAGCCCAAAAAAACCCCCACCCCTCTTCTTCGGGATGCAGACTTGAACTCAACATATTTTATTATACTCGCGGTAGGCCCCCGCACCCCGTCTATAAGGCACGAGCCTAATCCCTGCCTAATACATTCGGGACGTACCAAGATTGAGAAACTATAGAAAAACCATCGCCAGTCTACCAAGCACAGTAATACACCAATACAATGAAAAAATAACCACTGCAGAGCACATAGTAATATACATTTAAAAAATAGCTCTGACCGGCACCATGTTCTAGTTTAGACCTCTAATTATAAATTTAAAAACAAAAAATGTTTTAAACAGAAATCAGAATGTCAACAGCTCACCGAGTGTTCCTCATCACGCGTCCCCAAGGTTCATGCCGGAGGTGACAGCCAAGCGGACGGCGCAGCTGGTTCTCTCCCCTCGGTGTCGCACGGAGGAGCCTCGAGACAGCACTCCCCCGGAATTCCAGGATTCACCCTTTCTGCAGAGTCCGTTTGGCGGCCGACCTCGACACCCATCGGTTAAAAAAAACATCTCTCGTCGCCATCTGTAATGGGAATTATTAAAGGACAAACGATGAGCCGTTTACATTAATCATTCTGAGTCATTATTAATAATAGAAAAGTTTATTTCACCGTGGCCACAATGAAAGTTCAACCCACAGTCAGAGACACATGTTCACACAGTAGCGTCTTGCCATGAATTGACCAAGAGTTCTGTTCAGACATATGTTAAATACACAGTTGTCAGACGTAACATATTATATCAGATATGATGACGTAGGTAAACAAAATGGTTTCTCAGTAACTGGAAGTAAACAACAACTTTGTTATGACTGGTAGGATGTCAGAGTGATCTTAAAGAGACATACACACATTAACCAGTCAATCTGGTCATATTGAAATTCAAGCTGTATAACATGATATCTCCACACAGATATATAAGAACATGATAATATATTTCCACGACAGGTACAATACAGTACAGCTCAATACACACAATTGTTAAGGGGATGCAGACCAGAGAAAGACTTTCGTCTTGTTTACATCAGGGGGGGGGGGGGGGGGGGGGCGCAGTGGTGAATCTCGCCTAGGGCGCCAAAAGTGCTAGGTCCGCCCCTGGTAATGTGGTAAACTGAACTTGGCAAACAGGCCTTTATGTTCGCTGCCCCTGCAGCCTGACACCACTTGCAGACAGATCTGTAGCTACAGTAGATGAGCTGATTTCGATTAGGACGTCAAAAAAGATTGGAGGCAGATTCAATTGGAATTTGTAATTGCTTCCCTTAGCTAGATTCCATTTCTTCTTGTCTGTCTTCTTAGGCATGCTTATGTGAGTTGCTACTGCATGTTTTGCTTATGTGTTTTTTTATGTTTATGGTGGTCTATGCTCTTCTTTTTTTTAGAGTAGACTAGTTACTTGTGTTTTGTATATGTATACACTTCAATAAATGTTATAATGCCAATGTGTTTCAGAGGTACACCTTCCTCAGGACACACAAACCTGCACCTCCTTCCTCAGGACACACAAACCTGCACCTCCTTCATCAGGACACACAAACCTGCACCTCCTTCATCAGGACACACAAACCTGCACCCCCTTCCTCGGGACACACAAACCTGCACCTCCTTCATCAGGACACACAAACCTGCACCTCCTTCTTCAGGACACACAAACCTGTACCTCCTTCTTCAGGACACACAAACCTGCACCCCCTTCCTCGGGACACACAAACCTGCACCCCCTTCCTCGGGACACACAAACCTGCACCTCCTTCCTCGGGACACACAAACCTGCACCTCCTTCTTCAGGACACACAAACCTGAACCTCGTTCCCCATGGAAACACAAACCTGCACCTTGAAAACATGTGGGCATAGTAATGTTTTTTGAATATATATATATTAGTGCTGTCAGGCGATTAAAAAAATGTATCTAATTAATTACAGGATTTGTAATTAATTAATCTAATTATCACATTTTAATCGCATAACCATTTTAGGTCTGATATTCTATATTCTATAATCATATTTCAAATGGCAGAATTCAGTACTGTATCTACAAAACCTTCTGTTTAATCATCTTCCATTTATTCATTTGCTTAGATTTTTCAGGTCTGGTCAATTTTAGCATGGTGTTATTCACAGTCAAAGATACAAAAAAATGTATTGATATTCTCATTTGGTTCAATACAAATTACTCAAGCCTAGTAACAGACACAGTATTTCTGACACTGGGAATACATTCGCTGAGATCCATAGATGTCCCTAGAATCAGATACCAAGAACATGCAAATGGACCATATAAAAAAAAGTCTGTAAATATGTATTCTACGTTCTTATGGAATGAATGAGATAAAAATTAAAATAATAATTTTATAAATGTTGAGTACATTTTCATAACGCGATATTTTGCTGTGTAATAAATTAATCTAATTAACGCGATAAACTGACAGCCCTAATATCTATCTATCTATCTATCTATCTATCTATCTATCTATCTATCTATCTATCTATCTATCTATCTATCTATCTATCTATCTATCTATCTATCTATCTATCTATCTATCTATCTATCTATCTATATGTACTGTGGCAGATCTCACCCCCCTCTCATGGATATGTGAAGGATGGGAGAAACCTTTGCCACGGAAGGAGTAGAGTCAATTAGGTAGCTGATTAGTACTGATAGAACACACCTGTGCATCATTAGTCCACCCACATCTCACATGCACACACACAAACCCACACACTAAAAGCCACTAGGTTAGTTAGGAGTAAGGGGACCATAAATGTGGCTAGAAAACACTTACTGCAGCAGCAGTGTTTGCATGTTTTATTTGTATTAGGATGTATTTGCTGTGAACATTCATGCCCCCTAGAAGAAACCTATTGATATTGGAGACCCCATGTCCTCTGGTGCCACCATCAGACAAAATGTTATGAAGGCATATCACAATATATAATATAATATTTTTTTAAAGAGAGATAAAATAATTTCCCTCTTTACACATGGGATATCATGTTAGGGCTTTTCTTCATTGTATAGTCCGCAATGCCATTATTGTGACAACCAACATTTATGGATACGGTCTGAAAGCATAATTTTGGGTGTCCAGTTTGTATATATTTATTTAATTAGTTATATATATATACTGTATATTTCTTTCAAGTCAGAAAAGCAATCATGAAGATTTAAATCACCAGTACTGCAAGTTGAAAGGGATCACGTGATCACAGTGGGTTTTTTCATCCACTATTTGGCCTTGAAGCCTACAGGATCACCTCAACATCGGGACACCGTTTTTCCCAGGCCTTCCTCTCTGGTTCAAACTGTATGTAGCTGCGTTTAACCTCTCTTCATCCTGATGTGATCCAGCAAAGTCGTTTTACAAGCTATACCATAGATAGCTGTGTGATTTAGGTTTTCATGGGCTTTCTCCCCCCTGCAGCACATGTTCACTGGATTTCAATCGATCAGCCGCAGAGACAAGTGTTATGTTAGTGGTCCTATTACCACCAAACCTCTCCCTCTGGTATTACCGATGCACATACTGGCATAAAAACATTATAGGTAAAATTATGGTTTTAATGTGACCTGATACTATTTCATTGGAATGACTTTGATAGTTGTAATAGGCTAAATGAATCAATCAATGGTCTAACGTGGTCAGTTTTTAACCTTCTGGCCACACAAGCTCACTCTTCAATATCTTGTTCAAACACAACAGATGGAATCAATCAATGACCGTACCCTTGATTGGAATCCAGCATTTCTAGCTTGTGAACATAATGGTTATGATAATGACACCAAAATGCACAAAATGACACATATTTAAAAGTATTATTATAATTTTAAATAATTAACATCTTTATGGAGCAATCGACACACTGTGGTTTGAAGACCAGGGAACATACGTCAAGCATGTACTGTATATGGCTCACTCTTAATCCTACAAATTTGCATTGTACAGTAACTGGTTATTACTGTACAGTGTACAGTAAACATCCATTACGTATGTCCTGTACTACTGTGTTGCCTACAGGTACCTGCAAAACATGCAAGACATTAGTTACAGATGTTCACAAAATGGAATCAGTAAGGACCAGGTTTCCTGCTGACATTGTTTAGTAGAGGCATCTCTGCACCCTCCAGTAAGATGTGAAACAACAGTGAGGTGTCCTAGTTAAGATGAAAGCTTGCTTTTTAGCCTTGGCTTTAGATTCACAAAACCACAGGGAGTTTTTCTCTCCCTTTTCTGCTATCTGCTAAAGTACACAATTGTTAATTGGTACAGTGTCATGCATCATCATTTGCACCAATGACAGTTGAGAGAGGCCCACCCAATATGCATCATTAGTATGATTTTAAGAAAAGCCAGAGGTTCACAGGTTCTCTTGGTTGAAATATCATTGTTTTATCATCCCCCAATTTTGTCATTATGCCAATTCCCTCCTGGTCGTTGTGCTGTCCTACTGTTGGTCTGGGTAAGACCAACATGCCTACCACATGCCTCCTCCGATACATGTGGAGTCACCAGCTGCTAATTCGTAGAGCCAAATATAGTGGCTTTAAATGTCAGTACATTGTCTGAGCTTTTCATTTATTTATTTATTTTAATGGGGTGTGGGAATATTGCAGATTGATGCATTTTATAGTAATAATATTGCCTTGGGCGGGGCTACATGCATCTCTTCAGGTAACCTTCTAATGCTAGTTAGTCCTATCTCACACTCTATATGTACTGTACGATGCACATCAGTGGTCTCATTCAGACTTTTAAAAATCCTAAGCATGCTTGTGTGACATAACAACAGCTAAGACAAGAGTAACTAGTACAATGCCTTCAGTAGAGGCCTCCCTCTTTGCCGTTACTATCACATATAACATTTTACTGGGTATATGACAGAAACAAGAGTTACCTATAAATTCATATGAGCACTACTAGAGGAAAGATCAGGGGGTTACCAAAATTGAGAGATTTGTCCCTCAGGGCTGTGAATAGTCACTGCTGATTTTGTGACTGTACGGCACTAATGGGCCTGGAGATACACTTAGTTGAAAATGGAACGTTTGGTGAGGTCATCAATGTGCACAGTCAATTTCACGGTAATCCGCCCATTACTTTTCGAGGTATTATCCATTATAGACTTACTTACTGTACAAATGTACAGACAAAAGCGATTGCCTAACCTAAGGACTACAGCCCCCTCAGCATCGACGGGGCACTGGTTGAGAGAGTCAACAGCTTTAAGTACCTCGGAGCCTACATATCCGAGGACTTGACATGGACCACACACATTGACAGTGTTGTGAAGAAGGCACGACAACGCCTCTACTTCCTCAGGCGCCTAAGGAAGTTCCAAGTCAGTCAGAAGATCCTTAAGAACTTCTACTCATGTACAATAGAGAGCATCTTGACCGGCAACATCACCTCCTGGTTTGGGAATAGCACTGCACAAGACCGAAGCAGACTACAAAGAGTGACACGTTCAGCCGAACGCACAATTGGAGGGGGGCTCCCCACCCTCCAGAACATTTACAACAAGCGTTGCAAGGGCAAGGCTAAGAGAATCATTAAAGACTCCAGTCACCCGAACAACTGCCTCTTTGAACTGCTGCGGTCAGGCAAGCGATACCGGAGTCTCAAGGCAAGCACAGAAAGACTCAGAAGAAGCTTCTATCCCCAGGCCATCAGGCTGCTAAACGAACAATGAACACTACACAACAACAACCACCAAACGCACATAGCACACACATCCACACGCACACACTCACTTTAAACAAACACACTGTAGCACCCACTCCACACACTTTATAGCACACACCCACTTTAAACAAACACACTGTAGCACCCACTCCCCACACTTTATATTTATTGATGAAGGATTGCACTACAACTCGTACACCTTACTGTAAATTGTACCTAAATTGTACCTCATCCCATTTCTGCTTTGCACTATATAGTACTGTACATTAGTACACTGCATAGTATTGTATATTATATGGTAACTCAGAACATTGTACATATGTCTATACCGAACACTGTGACCTCATTTTCTTCTTCTAAATTACATGCTATACTATGTTATTTGATACTATCTTGTCTAGCACAGTCTCTGGAGCGTAACAGTAAGAAGCATTTTGTATGAAAGTATTCTGTACTTCTGTATGACAACTATTACAGAAACTTGAAACTAACCTCTGCTCTGTCTGGACCTTGACAGAGGTAGTGAATAATCAAACAAGGTTATTATTAGTGCTTCTATAAACTGTTTTTCTCAACTCACCAAACACAAAGGCCACTAGCCTACTATATGTCTGTTTACAAGTTCAGTGCCACTAACACCTTTGTGATTTCAGCAAACCAAATGCTTTTATTTCTATTCATATATATATATGTGTAACGGTTGTGACATCGTCACCTTAAACTTCTATGCCCCGAGGGAGTTTCGAATCCGGGTCTCCCACACCGCAAGCAACAGCACAGACTGCTATACCAAGAAGTGAACTCACTTCTTTGTAACGTGTCTTTTGAGGATGAGAGTGAGTTTAACCCATAGCACCGCTACTCACCCAAGTCACTTCACAACATCTGAAGTCCTTCGTGACTGCATGTGAACCCCCCCGAAACAGCCAGTCCCCCAAACACCCCACACATCAATCCCCACCACATCCCCATCCAAGACACCCCCCTGATGCCATGACCGAACGGCGACGGGAATGCCAACCCCACAGGCCTCACCATCTCCCAGCTGAAGAGCGTTCCATGTAGTTGGGGCATTATAATGAAAGGCTGATTTTCCAAATTGGGTCTGTATATGAGGAACCTCCAGTGTAAGCCAATAATTTGAGCGTGTCATATACTGTAGGGTCTAGAGTTCCAAACTAGTAGTGATGTGAGATAAGGAGGTAATTTCCCGTTAATGACCTTAAGGATAAATAAATACCAGTGTTGATTTTGCCTATCTGCCAGAGAAGATCAACCCACTTTCTCATATAAGATGCAGTGGTGTGTATCATATCTGTCACCAGTGATAAATCTAAGAGCAGAATGATAAGCAGAATCAAGTGGTTTAAGTCGAAAGGGGCAGCATTTATGTAAATCACGTCTCCATCCAAGACAGATAGAAAGACTGCTTCAATAACCCTCTGTCTACACATCATTGGGACACTAGATCTATTCCTGTACAGGAAACCAATTTGTTTGCCTCAATTTACTGGCAAGGTTGTCTATATGATATTTAAACAAAAATGTAACACCGAGCCAGATTCCAAGATATTTATATTCAGTTACCCTTTCTGTCAGACCCATTTCTAGTCGATATAAGCAAGCTGTTGTGATCAATATTTCTGGCCCGAGAGAACACCATGACTTTAGTTTTGCTTGCATTTAGTACAAGCTTAAGGCCTATAAACTCATCTTGCAGAGCATTAAATTAATGTTGCAGATTGTCAGTAGCTATTTGTACAGAATCCGCGGTACAGTAGTTAAATTGTGTCATCCGCATATAAATGGACTTGACAGACCTGCAAGGCCCTTCTTTTTGTCAAATGCAGAAACTACGTATATAATTTATAACTAAAGTGTAGCTGAGATTGTACTGTGGTTGGCTCTGAAACCAAATTGATGGGGGCTTAGAACAGAGTGGTTAGAGAGAAATGTTTTGAGTTGGTTATTCACTAGTGATTCCAGGATTTTAGCTAAGCAGGACAACTTGGAAATTGGACGATAATTGTTCAGGTCAGTTCTGTTTCCACTTTTATGCAAAGGAGAGACAGGGGCCGTTTTCCAAATACTGGGAACTGTGCCTGTTGATGTAGAGAAATATATGCTATTTGCTGGTTGGAATAGCGCTTGCTTCTCCGTACCGGTACCCTTGACCAGGCGTTTGCATGGACCTGTAAGGGGGCCAGAGCATTTGGTTTGGCACCCAAAACAGGCCACTGATCCTGAAACATACCAGAGGATGTATAGTGGGTGTCCTTGCCATCCCAGATCTGCATAATGTTTTTAGCACTAGCATCGTTAGCATAATTAGAAGCGGACCTGTGGATGCTAGTGGTTTCAATCATAGAATCCAGCAATTACTCATCTTCCTTTATCTGGATTGAGATTCTCCCCTCCAGCTCAGATATCCTCTTAATACAGCCCACACAGGGCAGTGGGAGAGCGGCTGTCATCGCCATGGTAACCAGCTTGATGCTAAAACTAGTAATTTCCTATACAAACATGTTTCCTACTATTTATGCATAATAATCATCTGTTCTGTGCGACCGCGAGGGAACATGTATGCACGCGCAGTTATATTACGACTGCATCCGTGCTGAAGTGACGTCACGGCCCTGATAGCGTCTGATAAGCTTTTGCATTGGCTCCATACATGTTATTCGTGCATTGACCTTTTTAACCCTTTCTGAGTGGAATTTCCGGCGTCAAATGGAAAAAAATAAATAATGAAATTAGATACCAATGATGTAAACTATCCATAATTGAAGAGTAGCGTTTAACCTGCAAGTGGGCCTTTAAAGGAATTGGACTGTTCCCGGGAGAGTGTCACATCCATCGCCGATCGCCCTGCGTAGCCGCCTGAAAAAGGAGCTACAACATATGGAAGACACACAGATCATCACCAAGGTCATTGAACCAACGGAGTGGGTCAGTGCACTAGTCATCGTTGAGAAACCACGCACAGGCAAGCTCAGAATATGCTTGGACCCAAGGGAGCTAAACAAGGCTATCAAGCGCCCGCATTACCCTTTGCCGACACTAGAGGACATCACACCCAGACTAACAGGTGCACGCTATTTCAGCATACTGGATGCAAGATCAGGATACTGGTCCATCAAGCTCTCTCAAGAATCATCAAAGCTGACGACGTTCAACACACCATTCGGACGGTACAGTTTCCTACGCTTACCGTTTGGACTCGCCTCTGCTCAGGATGAATTCCAACGGAAAATCGCAGAGAAATACGAGGGTTTAAACGGAGTAGCAGCTATAGTAGACGACATCCTCGTCTATGGCGCGACCAGAGAGGAGCACAACAAGAATCTCCATGCAATGCTAGAGAGATCACGGGAGAGAGGCGTCCGGCTCAATGCAGACAAATGCACCATCGGAGCCACTGAAGTGAGTTACTTCGGGCACGTTCTTTCAGCTGACGGCGTGAAGCCGGACCCAGGCAAGATAGCTGCCATCAAGGAAATGGAGGCGCCAAAGAGCCGTGCAGAGCTGGAGACCGTGCTAGGTATGGCCAACTACCTGGCCAAGTTCACCCCGAGCCTCTCGGAGATCAACGCACCCATGAGACAGCTGCTGAAACAATCAAATGAGTTCCTGTGAGACGCACAGCACGACGCTGCATTCCAGAAAATTAAAGACATACTCACCAGTGAACCGGGGCCAGTTCTCATCTATTTTGACCCTGAAAAGGAGCTCAGCTTGCAGGTAGACACATCGAAGTATGGGCTGGGTGCTGTGCTGATGCAGGAAGGAAGGCCCATTAGCTACGCATCCAGATCACTCACAGACAGCGAGGTCAACTATGCACAAATCGAGAAGGAGATGTACGCAGTCCTATATGGATTCAAACGTTTCCATCAATATGCCTACGGTCGCCATGTTATGGTGCAATCTGACCACAAGCCCCTTGAGTCGATCATGAAGAAGCCTATCGCCGCAGCCCCACCAAGGCTACAGAGAATGATACTACAGCTACACAAGTACAACTTCACAATCGTGCATCGCCCTGGGAAGGATATCCCAGTTGCCGACACGCTATCCAGGAAATCACTCGCCTCTCACGACGACAGACTCAGTGAAGGGATGGACCTTCAGGTACACATGGTGTACAACAGCCTACCTGTACACGATGACAGACTACAGGAGATCAGAGAAACAACAGACAATGACACACAGCTCAAGCTGCTTAGCCAGGCTATCATGGAGGGATGGCCTGAGGAAAGAAAACAATGCCCCCAGACCATCACTGAATACTGGAACCACCAAGATGAACTATCCAAAACCAATGGAATCATCTTCAAAGGGGAGAAAATAGTCATCCCTACCATCCTCAGAGGAGAGATGCTGATCAAGATCCATGCAGGCCACATGGGCATGGAAAAATGCAAACTGAGAGCACAAGTCAAGTCAAGTACATGTTATTTATATAGCACATTTCATTTCCAGGCAGCGGCAGCTGGCACCAAAGTGCTTCACAGGCAGGTTGATAAAAACTAAATAATGTGATGCAAGATATAAGATTAAAAACATAGTAAAGCAATGAAAGTAATAAAAACAGGTAGGACACAGAAAAACAAAGAGGATAGAAGGGCCAGGGGTATAGTGGTGATTAAGTGGGGGGGAAGGCCAAGGAGAACAGGTAGGTTTTTAAAAGTGATTTAAAAGCCTGCACGGTCTGGGCGGTCCGGACGCTGAGGGGGAGGCTGTTCCACAATCTAGGCGCTGCAGTGGAGAAAGCTCTGTCTCCCGTAGTCTTGAGCCTAGTTCTCGGCACCACCAATAGCAGCTGGTCAGCTGATCTGAGGGATCGGTGGGGGGTGTGGCGGTGCAAGAGCTCGGACAGATAGGGAAGAGCCGTGCCATTTAGTGATTTAAAAACATTTAGGGCTAATTTAAAATTGATCCTAAAGTGAACAGGCAGCCAGTGGAGCGAGGCCAAAACTGGGCTGATGTGTTCATGTTTTTTTGTTTTGGTGAGGAGGCGCGCGGCTGCGTTCTGCACCAGTTGTAGGCGGCGAAGCAGGGATTTGTCGATGCCCGTGTAAAGGGCATTGCAGTAGTCGAGGCGAGTGGTGACAAAGACATGTATCACCGTCTCTAGGTTACTTTGGGAGAGGTATGCCTTTGTCTTCGCCAGGAGTCTAAGTTTCAAGTTCAAGTTTCTTTAATAGTTGTCATACAGAAGTACAGAATACTTTTATACAAAATGCTTCTTACTGTTATGCTCCAGAGACTGTGCAAGACAAGATAAGTATGAAATAAAATAACATAGTATAGCATGTAAATTAGAAGTAAAAAAATGAGGTCACAGTGTTCAGTATAGACATATGTACAATGTTCGATGCAGAATAGACGTAACTGAGTTACCATATAATATACAATACTATGCAGTGTACTAATATACAATACTATATAGTGCAAGGCAGAAATGGGATGAGGTGCAATTTAGGTACAATTTACAGTAGGTGTACGAGTTGTAGTGCAAATCCTTTATCAATAAATATAAAGTGTGTTTGTGTGATCTAAAGTGTGGAGAGTGGGTGCTGCAGTGTGTTGTTTGTTTAAGTGAGTGTGTGTGTGTGGGTGTGTGTGCTGTGTGCATTTGATGGTTGTTGCATAGTGTTTATTGTTCGTTTAGCAGCCTGATGGCCTGGGGATAGAAGCTGGGGATAAGGTGGTAAAAACTATTTTTGACTACGGCGCTGACCTGTTTGTCAAATTTAAAATTGCTGTCGAAGATGACCCCGAGGTTCCTGACAGAGGTGGAGAGGTTTGGACCCAGGGGACCAAGTGCATCAATGAGGGGGGCCGGGGGGGCACTATTAAAAACAATGATCTCAGTTTTCCCTTTGTTTAATGTCAGGGAGTTTTCAGACATCCAGCACTTGATTTCTGCCAGGCAGTCAAGTAATGGTTTTATTGATGTTTTCCCTTGGGTGGGTTTTAAGGGGAGGTAGACCTGCACGTCATCGGCGAAGCAATGGAATGAGATGTTATGTTTTGCCAAGATCTGGCCTAGGGGGAGTATATATAGGAGGAAGAGAGTGGGACCCAATATCGAGCCTTGGGGCACCCCGCAGGTGAGGGGGGCCACAGAGGAAGTGAAGTCACCAAGTTGGACAGAGTCCTATTGCTTAAGTAGGACCGGAACCAGTCTAAGACAGGGCCCCTAACGTGGTCTGCACACGGCGGGCGACAGACGTCGCCTGGCGATGCGATCGCCTGTTGCTCAACGACAATCGCTTATCCCCCCACACCAGAGGCGACCGTCGCTCTGTCTAGCTGGGGGTGTGGTTACTTGTTTCCCCCCGGGAGATATAGGAGGACGGACCGCCGGGACCGGACGTCATGTTGTTGTGAAGTGAGCATATTAGCAGCTCTTCACTAGCACTAGCAGGTAGCTGTGTTGCGCGTTACGAGGGAATATTAACCTGTAAAACCCATATTGAGCTGGAATTAAACCACCATATACGAATACAACCTCTCCTCATTCTTCCTGACATTACTGCATGCCTGATCGCTACGATACGTTCATTACCAACGATTGGACAAGTATTGTTATGCAGCTGCTGAGAGAGTGTATTTTTCACGGAAGACGCAAACTGTTTTGTTCTCAACCTTAATTTTCTTTGGACAATAAACCTTACAAACTACATCAGCTGCAGCCTGGACATTAAACTCTGTCAACATCCACAACTTCTTTTGTTACCCGAGTATAAAAACGCTAGTAGATGCATCGTGGCGCATTGTTCATTTATTAGTTAATGACAAGCGGCCACTACAGCTTCTCAAACTAACGTTATTTATTTAAATTGTTCCATTAATAATAATGAACATAAGTAGCATGGTAATAATACAGAGGTTATTGATCAATGAATGTATTGAATGATACATTAATGGTGTACAAATGATACACCAGTAGAACTACTGTAGAAGTCGTTATTTCCTCATTGTCCTGCCTGCCGTCGCCTCCAAAAATAGGATCGAGGCGATTTTGAGCGAGGCGACAGAAATAGCTGCGCGACCGTCGCTTCAGAATCTCCTGCCGTGTGGGTTCTCTCATTCATAACAATGAAGGCGATACAATTCTGTCTGTCGGCTCGCTAAAAAAATCGGTCGCCTGGCTAAAATCGCTCGCCGTGTGGGGACCCCTTAAGGCCTACGTAATGCTCGAGGCGAGCTAAGAGGATGTGGTGATCTACCGTATCAAAGGCGGCTGTGAGGTCAAGGAGTAGTAGTAGGGATGAGTTACCTGCATCAGCAGCTGAAATCAGGGGGAGAGAGATCTAAGGGCAGAGACTTTGCTGATGAAGAAGTGTTGGAAGCCTTCACATAGAGCTAATGAAGGTACGACAGAGGGAGTGGCACAGGGGTTGATGAGGGAGTTTAGGACTTTGAACAAGGGCTGGGGTTTATTTGAATTTGTTGTGACTAGGTTAGAAATGTAAGTTGTTTTTGCAATTTTGACAGCCGTTTGGTAGATGGACAGATCGCTGTGTAGGATTTGGAGGGAGACATGCAACCTGTCCTTCCTCCACTTCCTCTCGGCACGTCTACATGCACATCTACGCGTGGATTCATTTAGCCAGGGTGTGGGGAGGGGTTTTATGTGTTTAGTTTTAAAAGGTGCTACAGTATTTAAAATATCGGTGAATGACTCATTGAACATGGAGAGATAGTCATCGATATTTGGGACACTGTTTGCATTTAAGACACATTGGGGAGCTGGAGAAGGCATCAGAAAAGTGGGCAGCAGTGTCAGAGGTAAACGTGCAGGATTTTTTTGTAGGTACATGAGGGGAAATAGCAGAGCAAGACAAGACATCATGTTCTGGCCTGGAATGGGTAAGCATATAGAGCAAATCGTGGAAAAGTGCTCAATATGTCAGGAGCGCCGCCCATCAAACACCAAGGAGCCCATGATGCCTCATCGTATCCCAGACCGTCCCTGGCAGGTTGTAGGGACAGACCTCTTCAACTGGAACAACCAGGACTACATTGTGACCGTCGACTACTACAGCAGGTTCTTCGAACTAGACAGACTCCACAGCACCACATCAGCAGCTGTAGTCCACAAGCTAAAGGCAGCCTGTGCCAGGCATGGTGTCCCGGAGACCATTGTCTCAGACAATGGACCACAATATAAGTCTAAGGAGTTCGAGGCATTCGCCAAGTCGTGGGAGTTTACACACGTCACGTCAAGCCCACATTATCCTCAGAGCAACGGACTAGCGGAGATAACCGTAAAGACAGCTAAATCACTCATGGACAAGGCTAAAGCAGACGGAAGAGACCCTTACCTAAGTCTCCTTGAATATCGTAACACCCCAGTCGACAACTTCAAATCGCCGGCACAGCTGTTGATGAGCCGCAGGCCAGCCAGCCAACACTGCGTGTTCATACCACGTTCGCACCCAAGATGGACACGAGTACCGCCGTAACCGCAAGCACCTAAGGGACACAAAAGAAGAACACTTTCTGGCAAGCGACGGTCTGCCAAACACAGAAGGCGTCGATCACTCACCTGATACCAACACCCCTGAACTGTCAGATGACTCAGAAGCTAACTCAGCTTCATACTACACCAGGTCAGGCCGAGCAGTAAAGCCTCGGGACATACTAGACCTGTGAATGTACAAGGTGTAGGTGGATCGCTGCCCTATTGAAAAAGAAAAAAAAAAAGTTTAATGTAACTTAAATACTAATGTCTACTGAAATGGATGACTTACTAATGTTTACTGAAATGGCTGACTTACTTACCTTGTTTACCTTGTGAATATGTTCCAATATTTAAGCAGGTTGTTCTGTGAATAACATTTGTGTACGGTAAGAACTGTACTATCACTGGGACAGAGTATACTTTAAGCTTTGATTACATACCTTATTCACTTGTTGAAATTTTCAAATATTCAAGCAGGCTGTTCCATAATAAGAGTGCAGACGGTACGAACTGTAATACCTTTGATACAAGAGTATATTTTTTTATGTCTAACATATTAATGCTTACCTGTTTACATTGCCTGACCCTGACATACACATGGTTAATGTTTACAAAGAATGTCTTACAGAGTAATGCATAATATTTTCTTTACTTTCAGTCTCTGTTAATAGCTCACAAAGTTTTCTTTAAAAGAAGGAGGATGTAATATTCATGCCTTGAATATGTAATTTACGACAGGCACGCTAGGCGCACCTTTCTGTTTAAGTACCCGCACACGGGGTCCTGATGGCCAGTTGGCTGCTAGCCTAGGATAGAGTCACACTCATGTTGCTGACGTCGCAATAAAGAAGCTAACATACTCTCCTTGTCCCGAATGATTATTTATCTAAAGCATAAATACGACAACTACTATAGGCTACTACTGAATGTAACTACCGGAGATTAGTTTATGAGCTACAAACCAGTGGACGACGTTAACCGGGATACGCCTCTGTGCTAGCGCGCCGGGAAGCTAACAGACAAACTAACAAGTTACAAACAATCGCAAATCTGAGGTTAATTTAGCAAACAGGAAAATGTGCCCAGAGAAAACCTGACTAACGGAAGGGTAGTTGAGGTGAAAAGGAGGGGCGACAGTGGCTCGGGAGGTAGAGCAGTCGTCTGGCAATCCGGAGGTTCCTGGTTCGTTTCCCGCTCTTCCCGGGCAGGGTGTCGATGTGTCCTTGAGCAAGACACTTAACCCCTAATTGCTCCCAATGAGCAGGTTGGCACCTTGCATGGTTGCCTCCGCCGTCGGTGTGTGAATGTGTGAGTGAATGGGTAAAATGTGAGTAACAAATTGTAAAGCGCTTTGGATAAAAGTGCTATATAAAAAAGCAGCCATTTACCATGTACCAAAGCCCAAAGGGGAAGCAGGGTAGAAAAATGTAGGTCGTAGACGGCGTCAACGTAACACATCATTCAATGACTTGACTATGTGAAGTCTGGGCTGCTGTATAGACAATGACACAGACACTGACCTTGTGATGTGTATGTACACAGTATACACACTTTTAATTTTTTTGAGGTATAGCTTTTAGAATCTGCTAGGAGTCAGAAAGTGCCCTTTCATCTATGCTTTTCATTATAATTATGGAAAAAGCAGTGATTCTGGGCTGCATTTGGAGGCAGGATTATATATGGTCTGGTTAAACCCTTTTCCTCACAACGCTAATTACTGAGACATTCTGGCATCATGCAAGATATTAAATCCACCATTTCCCTGTTGAAAAATAAAATAATAACAAAAACAAGTCCTCTCAGCCAAATATGTTTAGATAATTTGCATTTCAGCGTAGCCTACATTTGTTAACAAGGAGGCTTATTGAAGTTCACCTTCCTGAGACGGATTGCAGAAAACATCCAAAACTGCAACATGCAACACAGTGTCACATTCTGCTGACCACAATAATTTGTGTGACAGCGATCGAATTCCTTTCATACATCGTTCTTGGCACTTACACACCATTTGTCTTCACAGATCCGCCGGCGTGTAATGCCGGACAAGGTGCGTTTATGCCAGCCGACGTCCGTTGATTGAAGATAAATGCGCTGAGAGGCGTGCCGTTCCCTCTGATCTGCTGCCCGTGTTACTTTAGATCACGTCGCCGTACTGTTTTCCACCATGAGTGGAAAGCTGAGTGAAGCTCAGAGAAGGTTTGAGGCTCAGAGAGATTGTCATCACAGCGCTTTTCTCAATTAAAAGCTACACATTCTAATCCTGTTTGAAACGCCCCTGACTGTAGTCGCGCTGACATGCACACTCAGGCGGTAAATCGCCTGCAGATAGACCGCCGTTGCCGAGTTGACTCTGAGGACTTGGCTCCAGATTAGTTGTTATGATGCAATATTAATACTGAGACCAGTAAATAGCCCTCTGTTTGGTAATGAGAACAATTATTCACTTTTGTCATTTTTTTCCCTTTCACTCAACATTATTATTATTTTATTTACTGCCAATATTACCTAAACTGTTGCCAAAATGTTTGACAATGGTTGCTCAACAATACAGTTTAGCCCATATAGTGATACAAATACTTACTTATGTGTACATAATGAACATTATTCTCTGGTAATTATGCCAAATAAACACATCACTTTGACTCAAAACCGCTGACACCTTGATTCATATGCAACAGAATATCCTACCGCCGAGGATTACATATTTAAAACGGCCTGTTGTTTACTGGTTCCATTACCCCCTTCAAATAGCCACATAAAGGCAGAGATACATAAACATCAGCTGAAATTCATGGCATTAGATTAATATGTCAGAGGGTTTTCTCTATGCATTTCCTGAAAGCCGTTAAGATATATGTCACCGAGGCGAGTCGCATCAGAAACATGCGATGAATGTACAGGCGAGAGTGAACTCACTGATAAATTGAGTTTGAGAACGGTGACAGAGAGATAAACTGAATTATAAACCAGCTGTGATGTATTGATACAGTGCTCTGACACCAGTAGCTATTTTCTTGCAGACGTCCCCAGTGCGGGCACTGTTTTGAATAAGGAAGACGTCTGATTGGATCCATCCGTCTAACCACACCCTCCCCTGAGTCTTCTCTGCAGCCGGTGGCTGCTTGATAAATGTCGGCACTTTGCAAATGTATTGTCGGTGTCATACTGTACCCGTTCGGTCGGTGTCGTAACAAGGACACACTCTGTTGTAGATCTGAGGCATTGTTGCATGGATTGAGCTAACTCCACAGCCATTTATTACCAATGATAAATGGCTCTGACTGACACAAAGTGCAATGGATGTGAGTCACCACTAGGAGCAGAATGGCTAAGCCATTAGTGAATGAATGAATGAATGAATGAATGAATGAATGAATGAATGAATGAATGAATGAATGAATGAATGAATGAATGAAGGGATGAAGGGATGAATGAATGAATGAATGAATGAATGAATGAATGAATGAATGAATGAATGAATCAATGAATGAATCATCATCATCATCATCATCATAATTTATTTATTCGTACATGGAATTACCACAGTCCAACAGTACATATTCATATAATTCACCAAAAATACCATGGCCGAAAGGATTTTTTTTTAAACATTATATATACGTAAAAAGAGGAACTGTGGCAAGCAGATGGTTAACAGAATCCCATGGCTGCTGGTAGCATTGTTTCAGATTCCCTAATCAAACCTAAATACCTCTGTGGTTTAAAAATCTTGATTGTGATTCTCCAATTGACGCCTAAGGTGTTAACAGTGGCAGATTTATGTATTCTCCTCAGTAGCCCGCTGACAAAACAAAGCATTTCTCTCTGCTGACAAAGGTCAGGAGGCTTCCATGCGAGAAAAAGGCATTGCCTTTTGAACATCTTTCTCTCGACCAGCCTCTCTGAACCTGTTTAACAATATGGGCTGTCAACAGAAGACATTATTTCCCCATCTACTCAGCCACATAAATACTATTATGTAGAGCAAATAGCTTGCCATTCAAATCCATGGCGATCATTCCCTTCAGTTGACACTTTATGTTAATGGAGGAATTGCACCCGGTTTCAGAATTCATACATGTTATTCCTCTGGTCTAAGACAGTACAAGAATATTTTGTGAAAATGAGCAACTATCTCCTGAGTGCTAAAACTCAATCGTGTGATGTCATCGAGTACTGTATAAAGTCTGAAGCTGCTCCATAGACAATGAATTGGGGAATATTATATAGATGACACTAAGAGCACCTTGGGGAAGGTTCAGAGTTCATAGGTAAATCTTTCAGTTTCAGAACTGAGACCACCGTCATATATAACTATCGCCCTGTCCAGCAGCGGAGCCTATCAGACCCGGGCCGGGGGGCGGGGCTACATGACCGGGCCCTTTAAAGCCAATAAAGCTTGACATTATATCGGGAGTCCGGAGTGGTATCTGACGCTTGTGCGTAAAAAGTCGCAAACAGTCTAAGATTACAATTTAAAACAATGTTTGAAAGAAAACGAACAAAGAAAAGGTGTAATATTTAAGATTTCGTTTCTACAAAGGGTATAGAAACTAAATATATACAGATAATGATATAACATGACATAAAGCCAACAAACTACAAGAACAACGTAAACATAGCCTAATAAAATGACTACATTTCTGACACACCATTCACCACGGACCACGAGAGCAGCTGGCGGCGATGTCCCGACTATAGTGCTCTCCTGGGCAGCTTGGTGTAAACTCCTCATCCTTTGCTTGCAGTAGTGTGTTGGGGTGAATTGCCTCAAACATGTTCACAGTTGCATTTAAACTGGTGAATCTTTGGGACAGTTGCTGGATGATTATATCGAGACATGCTTTGAGAATATCCGCGTCTTTTGCAACAAGCGCATCATGGCGAGATGACCAGCGAGTGGGACATACGCGTTTTAATGTGATACTACACGAAGTAACAACAACCATATCAACATTTACCACAAACTCACATTTTCTTGTTGACAGTGTGTGTCCGTGATTGTAGCCTACCTGTAAATCTGGTTCACCCCGACTAATGTTTGGCCGCCGGGGGCTGGGGCTCTTCAACAACTTAAGGTTCCTCCCGCAGGAGGAGAGTAGGGTGGAAAAAATATACATCTATAGCTTGGACAATGTGTCTTTTCCTTGGTCCCTTTTATCTTTTTCTTTGCGTTTTGTCGCTCCACTTTTGTGTTTATAACTGCTCCCGCTCATGCTTAGGCAGGGCTCTGTTGACAGTGCACTCAGTGGCGCGAGGCAGCAGGGCCCGCCTGCGAATATCTCGGGGGCAGAGCCTGCTGCCTCGGCGACGGGCCCCCATTGGGTCCAGACCGTCCCGGGCCCGGGGGCCTGTAACTGTTCCGCAACAGTAAGTTACTTCCGGGGTAGGCCTGATTGGCCCCGACAGGCACGTGACGCGGCAAACTCAGGACGCGCAACGAGGCTGCTGAGAGCTGTCGCGCGGAAATAGGCTGTCTATTGCCATTCTCTAACACAAACTCTAACCTTAACCAGCTCCTTAACAGCGCCTAAACTTAACCCTTCTAACCTTAAGCAGCTCCGAAACAATGCCTAACCTTAACCAACTCCGAAACAATGCCTAAACTTAACCGGCGAAATGAATGCACGTTAAAAAAGATTGCCATTCTCTAAGTCAAACTCTAACCTTAACCAGCTCCTTAACAGCGCCTAAACTTAACCCTTCTAACCATAAGCAACTCCGAAACAATGCCTAACCTTAACCAACTCCGAAACAATGCCTAAACTTAACCGGCGAAATGAAACGGCGAAAGAATGCGAATGCACGTTAAAAAAAAAAAAAAAAAAAAAATTGAAGGGAATCTAACTCGCCAGCAACGAGCCGTAGGATCCACAGCCATGCAGTCTTGCCAATTGAGCTATTTCTGGATACTGAATTAGGGGGCGGTTACTGGCATATAATGAGCTCCAGAGAAAGTTGCGCGTCACGTGCCTGTCGGGGCCAATCAGGCCTACCCCGGAAGTAACTTACTGTTGCGGATAAGCTATAAGCGGCCCGGGGAGCACCGCCCCTACAGCCCCCCCTGAAGCTCCGCCCCTGGCCCTGTCTCTCTTCTCTCTTTCCTCTCTAAATCACTTGAACGTGCCGTATCCAACCAGCTCACTGATTATCTATTACAGAATGACCTCCTCATCTCAAACTGAACCTAAGCTAAATTAAGCTATACTTCATCTGTCGGTCAAATCCTCCACCGCCATTTCGAACACAGTGAAGAATGTACTGTAGCTGTGGCTCCATCTCCGAACGCCAAGAACCTAGGTGTAGTCCTTGACGACCGATTGTACTTCTCTGCTCACATTGTCTCAACCTGCAGATTCTTCCTGAGCAACGTCAGAAGGATCAACCCCTTCCTGACAAATAAGCCACCCAACTCCTCCTGCAATCAACAATCATGTCTCGCTTCGATTACTGCAATGCACTGCTATCTGGTTTACCAGCTACCGAAACCAAGCCACTTGAACTCGCAGCAGCCCGCCTGATCTCCAATCTACCAAAGTCAGCTTACGTCACTCCACTTCTTAGAGAGCTGCACTGGCTTCCCATTGCAGCACAAATCCACTTCAAGGTCCTTAACCTGGTTTACCGTGCAGCGAGGGGAACGCCGGTCAATGATCTCCAACTACAAACTCTCAAGACCCCTACGCTATGCATCTTCTGGCCACCTCAGACCCACTCCTATCCGAGCTCCTGGGGGGTCATCAAAGAGAAGCAGGTTATTCTCAGCCCTCACTCCACAATGGCTCCACAGTCAGGACAGCTGAAACCTGCCCAATTTTCCACCGTCGACACACCTCTTCAAACAATATCTGAAAAAGTATCCTACTACTATGCTACTATACTTACTTATCATGCTAATATGTCTATACTACTACAGTATGCACTCCAGCTCGATATTATTTGATGAAAAATGCCACTGACCCTTAGCTGCCAGAGAGGTACCTTGTTGTTCACATCTTGTTGTCACTTTGGATTAAAAAGTCAGCTAAATAACTTTATGCAAATGTTCTGTGGGTCCACAAAATCAGTCTTACGACTTTATGCTTGATGATGTTTGATTCTTACCTGTCTGTTTTTTTCTGGTTTTGTTCACAAATATTGATTGAACTGTCCTGCCGTGAAAAATAACTGTTTTAAATGTTTTATTTTAGTGGTGTTCCCCTTTTTAATTGAACCTAATCTAATCGGATCTTTAAATATTGATAGCTGCTAAAATCCTTCACCACAAACCCCCCACTGCTCTGCTCAGTAGACGTGTAAGTAACTCTGTTACATGATTGAATTGAACAGAATTGACCTCCACCCACAACAAAGCAAAACCAAAAAACAAATAGTATTGTAGGCCTTCAGCACCTCATCTTGTGCGATGGAGGGGGGGACTTTTTTTTCTTTGGCAAGACGACAGACACCGTTTTCCCTTGTTGCCTCGTGTGGGTTTTTGCACTGGCAGTGTATGATTTCACCGTACACTAAAGTACCTTCCCAAGGCCTCTCTCCCCAAGGCCTCTTTCTCTGTATAGGAAACAATAGTCTCCCCCTCCATATACACACACACACACACACACACACACACACACACAGGAAGGAAACAGACTAATGAGAGGAGATTTGTGGAAGGAGAGAGAAAGAGAGCAGGCGAGCGAGGAGAAAAGAGCTTTCTGTTTCTTTTCCTTTGCTGCTCCGCCCGCTCCCCTCTTTACCGTGTTATCATTGTCTCTCGCTTCATTAGCCAGTAGCCCCCCTTAACGCAGCCTGTTTCAAGGCAGGGAATGTTGCGCTGTTATTCCGCTTCGCCGTTCCGTATAAAAGGTACAAAAACGTGGAATGGCAGGGGCATTGTTATTCCGGCATTGACACAATGGCCGCCAACAACGAGTAAACTCGTTATAGCCCACCAATCGAATTCTGACAACAACAAGTATACTCGTTATTGGATCGTTATTTCTTTTATTCGCTATTTCCATTCATAATTAATCCTGCTGTCTTGTGGAAATGTGTGCCACTCTCTCTGAGATCGCAATGGTCCGATACCGCCGCCTAACGCCTTGCGGCCGCTATTGCACTCCATTTGAAACGATGTGGCTTGTTGTCTGGGCTGAGCTGCTGCGTATGGGCGGGGTCTAAATACTCCGGCAAGACAAGTCAAGTCAAGTCAATCGTTTTATTTGTCACGGCATACAAGCATACAGTGAAATGCGGGGGGTCATGCCCGCAGCGATGTGCAACACAAGTAATAAGACAGGAATGAGAATAGGACATTTGTGCAATAATACAATGTGCAATAATACAATGCAATAATACAAGTAATACTAATAACAGGTATATGTACATAAAGTTTACAAGAGCATGATAAGACATGCTAAGGTCCTGCGATAGTGCAATACACAGTTAGCTACGGATGAGGCACTGGGTCTTATGTACACTACTATACAATGCTATGCTATCCAATCTACAGTTATACTATGTGTCCTTATGCTAGCTTGCTATATCCTTCTGTTTACTATACAAGAACCACTCCCGTTCTTATTTTTTAAAGTGACCTTTTCATTGTGTAAGTTGACCGTTGAGTGTGGGCGTGTGCAGCATGTGTGTGTGTGTGTTCATGCTAAAGTGACTGCTTAGTGTGTGAGCATATACAGTGTGTGTGTTGTGTGTGTGCTCATGTGTGCTTGTGTGTGGAGAGTTCAGTGTTCAAGACTCTGATGGCCTGGGGGAAGAAGCTGAGCCGAAGTCTGTCTGTCCTAGTTGCTGGTGTTCGCATGTGTTTGCCTGACCGCAGCAGCTTGAACAGGCTGTTGTTGGGGTGATGAGGGTCTTTCCTTATTACAAGCGCTTATAACACATGCATCGACGAGGATCCGCCCCCCCCCCCCCCCCCCGGGTTCATGTTCAATGCTGGATAACGTTGGATACACAATCGCGACCAGTATTTGGAATGGTGATCAGATAATTGGATTATTCTTTTTGCAGTAAATCATAGACAAGGTAAGGACTATATGTTATCAATCTTGCGTTGATCCGATCATTCTTTCCCCGCGATCGTGTGTGTGTGGTGTGTGTGTGTAACGTATCCCGTTGGTAGCGATCAAAGCACGGAGGGGTGCCCCCCCCCCCTTTTATGCATGCATGATGAAACATAATACTGATAATCTAGCGTTGATTTCAGATTGATTGTTGATCCAAGCAAGGAATGGCAACGTGTTTAGTGAATTGCACTAAAACGCTGTTTAGCAGCGTTTCCCGGGATTACACAGAACTACCCTAAAACTATACTCATATTCACCATGGTATAAAACGGGAATGTATTGATGAAAAAAGTATCTGTTTATTGCAACTTGACCGGAAGAAACTCAATGACAATCGACTATGTCATTAGATCCATAGCTATAATATTTAATATAGTTTCAGCACTACAAACACCGGCATATACCCCCATTTCATTACAGCTCTGGCACAAACGGCCATACTCCCACAGCGACCTCCGGCGGTCAATGAGTTAAGCCAGGAGAGGAGGAGCAGAGGTATAGTCACGTTGCTGGGATAGAGTAGCCCCGGCGTCTGTGTAAATTGGACTGCCGGCATGGGGTGTGACGTTTTAAATGAAATATCATAACCACAACTATTTTCATAAGTGGAGAGCTGCCCCATCAACCACCAAACCGAGTCCAGCTATCAGTTGTCACATGAAAAGTGGGATAGAACAAAGGCTGACCACATGATATAATAATAATAATAACAATAATAATAATAACAATAATAATAAGCTACATGTGTTATGTCTAATAAAATAATATGCAACATGAGAAGACATGTAATGAGTTTTGGTAAAAGGCTCACGGTACATAATCTTGTTACTGGCTGCCCTGGACTTGTACACTAGCCTCGAGACAAAACAGCATCACTGCATCATCTACTTTGGGATAAAAGCCATTTTTGGAAACATAGGCTATGTGACATAACATCTCATTTAATAATGAAGGTGGAGCCTACCTTGTGGGCAGGGCAGGGGCAACACTTCCGCCATCAGAACTGGAACTGTATTATATTTGACTCCCTGCTTGTGATTTTCTAAACCAGAGAGTTCAAATTTCACCTCTAATTACACATGTTTCAGAAGCCTAGAGAAAGCGTGTTCACTCATCATCAGGAGTTATTCATGTGAAATTGATTATATTTCCCTCAGCTGCTGCGACTCCTGCCCGAGTAGCTGCCTGCGCAGTCAGCAGTCTGCATCCCCAAGATAACTGTGCGTGCGCTTATGGAGATGTGGGTCACCGTATAAAATGACGTATTTCATTTTATTTTTTGTAACACAAAAGGGGAGTTCAAATGAGCCTACAATGTATGAAGGAGTGGAGATAAAAGCAGCGTTTCTTGCCACCAAACGAATTAGGGAGAGAAGAACAAAAGACATGCAAAGCAAAACCTATTTCAGCACCAAGGACAGCAGCATCGTAGTGCTCTATTAGAGGATGTAATATAGGAGACCTGAGACTGCTTCTATCCATGGTGGATTTGACAGGACCAGCACTCTTTTAAACCACTGCATCTCGATTGCTATGACTTTTATAATGGTTGTTTAAGAAATGTATTTGTGGTTGGTGGTGTTATTGTAAAACTCCTCTCCGCCGTCTTGCTTTGATGTGAGCGGCCCGGTTTTGGAATGGTTACAATCAGACGTCTTGGAATTCTTTTGCATGTTGCATCCAGTCTCGTTGCAAATCTCAATCTGAACTGGCCTTTACACATTATGCCTCTAATTCTGGAACGCCAGATGGATTGACATGTTGTCTAAAATCATACACTGGGGTGGCATTTTGCTGGGTCTGTTGGGTTCAGTATAGCATATTGAGTGTTACGATAATACAAAAGGCAGTCAAGTGTGGCAGAACCCCAAGACAGACGGACACAGGAGACAGACGGAATACAATAATGATATTAAATATACAAAAGAAAATAAAAGAAAATCATCGAACGTACTAAAACTAACAGGGCCTAAGTGGGGGGAGTGTGTGGATGCCCACGTCAATGTTAATGAGATGTGTGTGTTTCAATTACAGTATGTGTATGGGTGCGTGTGTCTAGCGTGCAAAACTCATGTGGTGTAGAATGTTAATGTGACTGGACTGCACTAACCAGTCCAGGTGAAACAGAGGAAGGGGGGGGGGTTTATCCAGAGGAGTGAGCTATGAGTGAGAATGAACGGGGAACGATGCAGGGATTTCCGAGGTGGAGGTTCGGTTCCTTGATGGGAGAGAGGAGAAGATAACGAACAAGAACGAAAACACGAGAAAAACAAACCAACATTTGTTAAACTAACCACAAGTGGTCAGTACGATCAAGCACTGAGAGATGGGTTGTCGGGCTCTTTATGGAGCAGGCATCTCTGCCTCCGGGCGCGCCCAGCTGCTCTGCATTGTGCTTGATTAGCCTCCACAGGTAGTGACAAGGTGGGAGCCACAACATTGAGGGGTCCTCCTTGCGGTAGCATGTCTATGTTCCCTGGGTCCTATGTTCCCCGGGTCCTATGTTCCCCGATTGATTGATTGATTGAACATTTTAGACCACCAGCCCTGATTCCAAACTCTAACCTTAACCAACTTCGAAAGAGGGCCTAAGCTTAACCAGTTCGAAACAAGGCGGACATTAATAATTAATAAAATTATAAAAATTTATAAAATGTTCAATCAATTAATCAATCAACCGGGGAACATAGGACCCGGGGAACATAGGGATGATCCCCTCCTTGCGGCCATATTGTAGTATCTCTGTTTAAAAGGGGCATGTGTCGCTTGATCACATGGCCTTCCCCCCATCACTCAGCAGCTGACCACAACGCCTCTGAAACACCATCCACATGTCATTGCTCCCAGGATGAGAACAAGGCCTCCATGGCAATGCCCCAACACTGTGTTTCTCCCTCACAGCACGTCTCAATAGAGGTGTTCCGATCTTCACATTGCCACAAGTAAACATTTACACCTTGACGTGTTCACATTTTGTGAGTGTTTTCCCCCCTTCTTGCAATTGCCCCCAAATACGACTTAAAAAAACCCAGAACTTTTCAATAATAATAATTATTATTATTATTTTAACTTATTGTGTGCGTTCTGCTTCTGACAGAGAGAGAGACAGAGGATGAGACAGCTTACATAACAACACACACGAGTGATGTGAGATGACCAAACATGTGATTATAAACACACGCCGGTCAAATCCTGTGCCTCCACAGTGTAGTTCATACCTACAAGTTCTGAGCGCACACGTTTTAGCCACAGGGACCTTTCAGAGAGATATATGACAGATCCGGTATTTCCCAACACATGTACATGTACGTGTGTGTGTGTGTGTGTGTGTGTGTGTGTGTGTGTGTGTGTGTGTGTGTGTGTGTGTGTGTGTGTGTGTGTGTGTGTGTGTGTGTGTGTGTGTGTGTGTGTGTGTGTGCGCGTGCGCTGCGGTATGTGGCCAGGAGCGAGCAACTAGACGGTATAAATATCGAATATTAATGCAGTCTATTCCACTATATAGCCCTAGGTGCTGTATGATGACAATACATTTGAATCTGATCTAATTTTGATCTGTCGCAAAGCGCGCCAGCGCTACTTGTTGAATACGGGGATCCGCTCATGCAATGCAGACCTAAGTTTTGCACACAGATCTCGTATTATAATGAGCTCACGGGGCGTGTCTGTATGCAAATGTTTTGAGCGAGAACACGCATTTCAGTTCAGAATGAGGGGGATTCATCATTCAACACCCCTGGGTAAGAACATATTTGGATGTTAAGAACGGGTTGGTGAAAGGCGGTTAGGTGGCCGAGCGGAGATTGCGTTCGTCACCAGCCCCGGAGCTGAGCTGTATTTGCCTGTTCGAATCCAGCTCACAGCTCCGGGGTTGTCACCAGCTTGGCTGGCCGTCTGCACTGATACAATTGGCTGTATCAGAGGGTGGGAGAAGCTGGCGGGGTGGGTCCGGGTCGTTGTAAACAGCGACTCCTACAGTTCGGTCGGGGCGCCTGCTAAGCGCGGATTGGACGTGAGGGGGATAGTGTGGTCCTCCCACACGCTACGCCCTCTCAATGAGAATCCGCGCTGCCAGGTGAAAAGAAGCAGTGATTGGCTGGACGTGTGTCGGAGGAAGCACGTGGTAGCCTCCACTCTCCCAGATGATCTGACTGTGGGGGGTAAGTGCGCAGCGACCAGGAAGGGACTGGGAATTGGCATACGACTAACATTGGGATGGGAGAAAATCGGAGGAAAATGGAGGGAAAAAAAAAAAAAAAAAACGGGTTGGTGAATGCGGCGGTGGCTGAATTGCCAATGGCTGAATTGGAGTATTGCACTGTGCAATACTCCAATTCAGCCATTGGCAATTCAGCCACTGTGCAATACTCCAATTCAGCCATTGGCAATTCAGCCGTTGTGTGGGGGGCGCTGTTGAGCGGGCCTGTGACCGGACCTGAAAGCGCCCCTGGCTCTGCGGCTCTGCAGCTGCATGCTATTCGCAAATCCAGCATGAGCCAGCTCCCGCTGCAGCTGTCGTTATCAGAACACTACACACATATCATAATGTTTACAGCAAACTGTAGTTGATCACCAGGTATGTTTTATTAACGTAGAATAATTCATATATATATATGCGCGCACTGACAGTCGGCTAATTGACATTTCCTGTGAAAAAAATTAAATCCTCTCGTCCCGTTTGCGTCCCAAAAAAGATTTCTGTTCGTCCCAAATCAATATTTGATCGTCCCCGGGACGACGGGACATCGTTAGTCTCGAGCCCTGCTGGAGAGGGGGGCTGGAGACAGGGACAGAGGCCCGGAGAGGGGGGCTGGAGACGGTGACAGGGACCCGGTGATGGGGCTGGAGACGGGGACAGGGACCCGGTGAGGGGGGCTGGAGACAGGGACAGAGGCCCGGAGAGGGGGGCTGGAGACAGGGACAGAGGCCCGGAGAGGGGCACTGTAGATGGAGACAGAGGCCCGGAGAGGGGGGCTGGAGACAGGGACAGAGGCCCGGAGAGGGGGGCTGGAGATGGGGACCGAGGCTCGGTGAGGGGGGCTGGAGACGGGGACAGGGGCCCAACGGCGGAGGCCGGACACTGGGACAGGGGCCCCGTGAGGGGGCCCGGAACAAAGGGGTGAGGGCGACAACTCCAGAGCAGGACCCCGGACAGGGGCCACTCCAGATGCAGACCTTGGGAACAAACCAGGGGGCCCAGAGAAGAGGGGCGGAGGCAACGACCCCAGAGCAGGACCCCGGACAGGGGCCACTCCAGATGCAGACCTCGGGAACGAACCAGGGGGCCCGGAGAAGAGGGGCGAAGGCGACAACCCCGGAGTAGGACCCCGGACGGGGGCCGCTCCAGGCGCAGACCTCGGGACCGAACCAGGGGGCCCGGAGAAGAGGGGCGAAGGCGACGACCCCGGAGCAGGACCCGGATGGGGGACACTCCAGGTGCAGATCTTGGGACCGGGGCGCAGGACCCCGGACCGGGGTCCCTCCCGGCATAGACCTCGGTGCAGACCTCGGCGTTGATCACGGCGCAGACCACGGCGTAGACCACGGCGTAGACCACGGCGTAGACCACGGCGCAGGGCTAGGCCAGACGACACTCCAGGTGCAGATCTCGGGACCGGGTGCAGAACCCCAGACGGGGGTCCCTCCCGGCGTAGACCTCGGTGCAGACCTCAGCGTTGACCACGGTGCAGACCACGGCATAGACCATGGCGCAGGGCTGGGCCAGACGAGGAGCCGGGACCAGACGAGGAGCCGGGACCAGACGAAGAGCCGGGACCAGACGAGGAGCCGGGACCAGACAAGGAGCCGGGACCAGACGAAGAGCCGGGACCAGACGAGGAGCCGGGACCAGACGAGGAGCCGGGACAGGACGAGGAGCCGGGACCAGACGAGGAGCCGGGACCAGACGAGGAGCCAGGACCAGATGAGGAGCCGGGACCAGACGAGGAGCCGGGACAGACGAGGAGCCGGGACCAGACGAGGAGCCGGGACAGACGAGGAGCCGGGACCAGACGAGGAGCCGGGACCAGACGAGGGGCCGGGACCAGACGAGGAGCTGGGACCAGACGAGGAGCCGGGACCAGACGAGGAGCCGGGACCAGACGAGGAGCCGGGACCAGACGACGAGGAGGGCCCGGGCGTGGAGGCCGGACCGGACGTAGAGACGAGACCCAACGTGGGAGCCGGACCAGACGACGAGGAAGGGCCGGGTGCGGAGGCCGGGCCGGACGTCGAGACGGGACCAGGCGAGAAGCCGGAGGCAGGCGACTCTCCGGGGACAGGAGCAGGGGCACGACCTGGACTAGACGTCGGGGTCTCCCCGGGAGCCGGAGGAGGAACAGGGGCAGCTAGAGCTACTCTAGCAGGGGCTAAACTGGCAGTAGAGACTGAGTTAGCTACCTGGGTAGTGCTAGCTGCAGGACCTGTGCTAGCTGCTAGGGCTACACTAGCCGGCGGGGCTAAGGCGCTAGCAGTAGGAACTCTAGCGTGCGGAACTGAGGGACTAGGTGTAGGAACCCTAGCAGAGGGGACCGAAACGCTAGCAGCAGGAGCTCTAGCGGACAGGACTAAGAGGCTAGCAGCAGGGGCTCTAGCGGACGAGACTGAGGTGCTAGCAGCAGGGGCTCTAGCGGACGAGACTGAGGTGCTAGCAGCAAGGGCTCTAGTGGACGAGACTGAGGTGCTAGCAGCAGGGGCTCTAGCGGACGAGACTGAGGTGCTAGCAGCAGGGGCTCTAGTGGATGAGACTGAAGTGCTAGCAGCAGGGGCTAAGCTAGCTGTTGAGACCATGGGGTTAGCCGACGGGGCGGCTCCAGGGAAACTGACCTTGCTAGCTGAAGGGGCAGTCCTAGCAGTGGGGAAACTGACCTTGCTAGCTGAAGGGGCAGTCCTAGCAGTGGGGAAACTGACCTTGCTAGCTGAAGGGGCAGTCCTAGCAGTGGGGAAACTGACCTTGCTAGCTGAAGGGGCAGTCCTAGCAGTGTCTCCCTCGAAGAAACGCTCCACGGTAAGCAGCGCATCGCTTGCTCGGTTTCTCCCATTGTCCGCTGGATTCAGGTGAGGTCGCGCCATTCTGTAAACATTTGTGGCTAGGGGAGATTTGTAGAAACCCAAATGCTGGACAGTGGAGGGTGAGAGAGACGAGGCACGAGTCGACATTGTAATTGACAAGGCTTTACTGCGCAGTAGTAGTAAACAGGGAACATTACAGGGGAAAACAAAACCGAACTTGAAAACACAGGAAATCAAACCTCAGCAACGCTAGAAAACATGAACTAGAAATATGGGAACGGACTCACGAGGAAATACAGGATAACAAGGGTTTTCACGAGGGGAACACAAGGTAGGCAGAACAGCACGGGAAGGTACTGACACAGGAGACAAAACAATGGCGCGACACTGGTAGACAGGGGGCGGTATGAATATATAGAGGACTAAAGACTGACAAGAAACAGCTGGGGCTGACAGGCTAGGACACATGAATAATAATAAAACACTGGGAATACAGGACTAGACGAACATATAAATATGAATACACACACACAGGGAACAACAGGGCTAGACTAGGACATATGACTAATAGGCAGGGACATTACAGATTACATGAGACCAGGCTGAGGCTATGACATGTGATAGAATGAAAATGAACGATGACACAAACAAATAGTCCAGAACGGCGTAGTACCGCCGATGAGCACACGATGGTGCCAGAGGATGAATGCTCAAAAAGTCCAGATTATGACATCTCGTATTTCTGCAATCTATGCACAAAAAATAAGGAGTTGAGTTACGCGGAGCGCAGTCAGTACACCCCGTAGTATTCCGATAACACTATATATAAACCATGCTGCATTCATTCAGAAAGTAAGACCTATTCCAAATGCTATTTATAGGGTTTTGACAATAATTACACTACTGTCGCTATTTTATAATTAACTATAATGAATTACGGGGGGTCATACCGAACACGTCAGTCAAACTAATGCACAAAAGCTTATTTCCGCATCTGCAGTCTCCATATTCTACCGCTGGGCGCCAGGTACGCATGGTCCGAGCTGTGCGTATATATACGCACAAAGTCAAGCACACGTTCAAATTGATAAGTCCCACACTTTGCTTAGAAATGATCGTACGCACGGGTTATGCACATATCTGTGCGTACGCACCATTGATAAATGAGGGCCCAGGCCTCTTTTAGAGGCAGCAAGGTGGTGAATGAGCCACTCTGGACCGGAGCTTTTAGTTGGAGGGGGAATGAGTCACATTTGCTCAGAGGGAGTGATACATACACACCAGTGTACTGGCCATACACACCAGCTTACAAAGCACTGTTTGTACTGTGTGGCAGGGAGCTGGGAGGTGAGTGGTGCTCATCATTAGGCAGGCCGATGGCTCACTGCAGTGAGAATGCACCCAGCAGGGAGAGGGCCAGAGATCAAATGGACGACTAGTATCGCCAGTCTCGTCAGATTAGTGGTCCTGTCCAGACGCCGCGCACTGTGGGCCAGGCGAGGTCTGATTGGCCCCCGTCCATCACAGGGGCAAGAATGATGTGAGGCGGGACACATCTGCCACCCAGGGGCCTCATTTCCCACACATTCTCGTCCACCCACTGCCCTGACTTTCTCAGATTGCTATGCCAGGCACATGCAGTTTCTGCAGTCGCCTCTGCAAGACCACCACTGTCACTTTTCTGGGAGGATGATGTTGCACCACATACCGTGTCTATATCGCTGGCACACTTAGAGATATTCCAACACTAACATTAGCTTTACTTGAACCACTCAAATTTTTTACCTAAACTCCATACTGAGGGAATAGTGTGATATTCAAACCCCCCACCACCTGCACCCCCCTTTCTCCCTCCAATCATCACATTGTTGTTTTGCACAGCAGAGAATGTTTACTATTCCCTAATTCCCGGATGATATACAACTGTACATATCTGCTGAACCAAATGATACAGCGATTAGCTCCATTACAGACTGCTTACTGGCAATAAATAAATGGATGAGTAAGAACTTCCTGAAACTAAATGAGAACAAAACTGAAATTCTAATTATCGGCCCCAAAACTAAAAAAGAAACGTTAATAAAGAACCTAGGAGGACTAACCCCTTGGATCAAATCTGAGGTCACTAGTCTCGGGGTTATCATAGATTCAGAACTGAACTTCAATTCTCATATTAGCAAAGTAACGAAAACATCGTTCTTCCATCTCAAAAATATAGCAAAAGTACGACCATTTATTAATCAGAACGATGCTGAGAAGCTAATTCATGCATTCATATCTAGCCGGTTAGACTACTGTAATGCACTTTTCACAGGTCTCCCTAAGAAAACCACAGAGAGGCTTCAGCTAATCCAAAACTCTGCAGCCCGACTGCTAACTAGAACCAAAAGGAGAGAGCACATTAGTCCAGTCTTAGCTGCTTTACACTGGCTTCCTGTAACATTTAGAATTGACTTTAAGGTCCTTCTCCTTACATACAAAGCTCTAAATGGACAGGGACCTAGCTACATCACCAACACTCTAATAAATTACACACCAGCAAGAACACTGCGATCATCAGCTGCTGGACTACTAGAGGCTCCCAGAAACAGTCAAAAGAGGATCGGTAATGCAGCCTTTATCAACTATGCCCCAAAACTGTGGAACAAACTACCCCAAAACATCAGGGAAGCCAACTCGCTAGACATCTTCAAAAGACAGCTTAAAACCTATCTCTTTGTTCAGGCATTTCAATGACTTACCTGCACTATTCTTACCCTGCCTACTTTTCTATGCTAATTTTATCTTATTTTACACTGCCTATCAAATTCATGTGTCGGTTATATGACTATTTTTAAACTGAATCATTTTAAACTATTTTTCACACTTTTTACTGTAACCTTGCTATTTACATTTTTTACTGTTGTTGTATGTCCGTTCTATTTGATCATTTTTAGACTATTTTTAAACTTAATCATTTTAAACTACTTTATTATTTGTATTACTGAATAGAGAGCCTATTAGGATGCTAGATCCTAATGTGAAACACTGTGATTTACCATACCCTGCTATGCTCACCCATGCCTGTATTTTTACTGTTGTGAAGCACTTTGAACTGCAACCTCTGTATGAAAAGTGCTATACAAATAAAGTTATTATTATTATTATAATGACCGTGTTGTAGCGGGCAACATTTACAAACTATAAATCAGCTCTCTGAGTTTCAAGTGCTAACAACCTCACAGTCACGTGTGGTAAACAAGTGCAGTCTGAGAATGTTAATGGGTAATTACCAAGTCGCTGCCAGTTAGCCAATAGGGGTGGGAATCACCAGTTTCATCACGATACGATACGATATCGATTCTTTGGACAACGATACGATATTTGCCGATATCACAAAGTCTGCCACGATACGATACAATACGATTCGATTCAGGTGCCTGCGATCGATATGAGGCGATATTATGTGCCCATTTAACACAATCAGTCACATTTAGATCAACTAAAAAAAGGCTACGGAAATATCAATTGATGTTTTTATTTTTGAGCTCTTCCAGACATTTAAATGAAAAACAATCTATTGTTTTTAATACAAATAGACCTCCTGTTAACTTTTTATATATTGAGCTTTAAACTTTAAGTAAAATGTTTTGGAACTCACAACACGCAAGCTAAAACCCTTTCCTCTCCCAAACGTCCTACAATTGTTTTATGTTGCATGATGATCATGATTCATGTTTAAATATCAACATTATCTGTCCATCCTCAGTAACACACACACACACACACACACACACACACACACACACAGAATGCCCCTCACGCAACCCAGTCCCCCACAGAAAGGTAGACTGCCCAGTGCCCCCACCCTTGCTCTTTCCCAAGTCCCCTCTCCTCTCTCCTCTCCTCTCATGGTTAGCTGCAGTGCTTAGCATAGTTAGCTCACGCTAACGCAACGTTCATTTCGGTATTTAACGCGACATATTGGGCATAAAGGAATGGAGAGGATGGAAAGCATGTTAGATGCATTTAACCCCTTGTGGGGAAAAAACAACAGGCACTTATTTCGGGCAAAATAGGCGGACTCTGAAGCAATACTATCTAACGTCTACAGTCACGGAGCTGCGCTGAGCTTGTTGTTCCGGCCGGGCGGAAATGCTCACGAGGGGATTTTCAAAATAAGAGTATCGCAATATGAATCGATCTTTTTACGTTGCATCGATCCTATTTGATTATTGATAATAGATCGATATATCGATCTGGATCGATGTATCGTCCCACCCCTATTAGCCAAGTTCCCCCGTGCTAATAGGGGAGACCAAAATCACCAAACCAAAATGAACTTGGATGTGTGAAACTCACTCTGCACATACTCCTTGATGGCCCCTCTCTCTTCAACAAAGGACAGACTGATGTCTCGTCCTCTGCAGATTTCCTTTTGGTCTTTAGGGTGTGAAAGTTTTTTTTAATCTTGTGTTATCAACATGAGTCAGGTATGGTCTCCTATAAATCATCAAACTGTTGTCTCAAGTTTCTTTAATAGTTGTCATACAGAAGTACAGAATACTTTTATACAAAATGCTTCTTACTGTTTCGCTCCAGAGACTGTGTTAGACAAGATAAGTATGAAATAAAATAGTATAGCATGTAAAATAGAAGTAAAAATAGAGGTCACAGTGTTCAGTATAGACATATGTACAATGTTCGATGCAGAATAGAAGTAACTGAGTTACCATACAATATACAACAGGGGTCAGCAACCTTTTTGACATGGAGTGCCTGTTTGAAATATAGTTGTAACTAGTGTGCCTCAACAATATTCCATGCAACGTAATTTTTTTCTTCTCATAATCAGGTATTTTTTATGATAATTTTTACATTATTACATCATTATTGTTATTGTTATTATTAACAATATTATTATGATGGTTGTATCAACCCTAAATCTGAGTTGGGGGGGGGGGATGCAATGCAGACAAACAGCTGCATACAGTGCGACCATTTCACTCACATTTGCCCATTCATTTTTGGACACATCACACACCATCAAGTTCAAGTTCAAGTTCTTTAAGTTCTTTAATAGTTGTCATACAGAAGTACAGAATACTTTCATACAAAATGCTTCTTACTGTTACGCTCCAGAGACTGTGCTAGACAAGATAGTATCAAATAACATAATAACATAATATAGCATGAATTTAGAAGAAGAAAATGAGGTCACAGTGTTCGGTATAGACATATGTACAATGTTCTGAGTTACCATATAATATACAATACACAATACTATGCAGTGTACTAATGTACAGTACTATCTAGTGCAAAGCAGAAATGGGATGAGGTACAATTTTAGGTACAATTTACAGTAAGGTGTACGAGTTGTAGTGCAATCCTTCATCCATAAATATAAAGTGTGGGGAGTGGGTGCTACAGTGTGTTTGTTTAAAGTGGGTGTGTGCTATAAGTGTGTGGAGTGGGTGCTACAGTGTGTTTGTTTAAAGTGAGTGTGTGCGTGTGGATGTGTGTGCTATGTGCGTTTGGTGGTTGTTGTTGTGTAGTGTTCATTCATTGTTCGTTCGGTGTGTGTACTGTACGTGTGCTGTCATAGCTCCACCTACAGGCCTAATGGAGAACACCAGGAGAACACCAGGATGTGAATGGAGGGTGAATGTGAGGTATATTGTGTAAATAAGTTTTGATTGATCGCAAGACTACACTATAAAAAAAATAAAAATAATAAGTTACCAGAACTTAAAAATATTGAGTTCAGTTACTGTGCATTACGGTTTTCAGTTTTCAATCCATAATAAGTTAACAGAAAAATAAGTACACAACCACATTATTTCAACCTAATAAAACTATGTTTATTGTCATTGTTTTAAGAACACAAGTTGACTTGGTAATACTCACATTTTGAGTAAAAAAAATGGCTTTTAACATGTGCAATGTTAAATGAAATAGAAAAATAAATAATAAAATGTGTTGATTAATCCCACTGGTCACAATGGTGACCGTAATAATGTTTTTGTTATAAGGCTCTGCAAATGTTACTGAATGATGTAGCAATGTATTTCCAGCTAAATTGAAATAATAAACAAATAAAGGGTCTCAATTAAATATGTGGTAGTAAAAAGAACCTGTGGGAGGATTTCAACAAGATAAATGCGACAACAGTGCAAAATATTTCACTATAATATTTCAAAGCAAAAAAAAATATATATATATAATTTTTTATTTTTTTTTAACTGCTGCCCCCTGTGCCTATGTAAATGCCCCCACGTGCCTATGCAGGCACGCGTGCCTAGGGTTGCCTACCCCTGATATACAATATACTATGCAATGTACTAATATACAATACTATATAGTGCAGAGCAGAAATGGGATGAGGTACAATTTAGGTACAATTTACAGTAAGGTGTACGAGTTGTAGTGCAAATCCTTTACCAATAAATATAAAGTGTAAAGTGTGTTTAGGTGTTCTAAAGTGTGTAAAGTGGGTGCTGCAGTGAGTTGTTTGTTTAAAATGAGTGTGTGCGTGTGGATGTGTGTGCTGTGTGCATTTGATGGTTGTTGCATAGTGTTTATTGTTCGTTGAGCAGCCTGATGGCCTGGGGATAGAAGCTTCTTCTGAGTCTTTCTGTGCTCGCCTTAAGACTCCGGTATCGCTTGCCTGACCGCAGCAGTTCAAAGAAGCAGTTGTTCGGGTGGCTGGAGTCCTTGATGATTCTCTTAGCCTTCCCCCTGCACCGCTTGTTGTAAATGTTCTGGAGGGTGGGAAGCCCCCCTCCAATTGTGCGTTCGGCTGAACGTGTCACTCTTTGTAGTCTGCTACGGTCTTGTGCAGTGCTATTCCCAAACCAGGAGGTGATGTTGCCAGTCAGGATGCTCTCGATTGTACATGAGTAGAAGTTCCTAAGGATCTTCTGACTGACTTGGAACTTCCTTAGGCGCCTGAGGAAGTAGAGGCGTTGTCGTGCCTTCTTCACAACACTGTCAATGTGTGTGGTCCATGTCAAGTCCTCGGATATGTGGGCTCCGAGGTACTTGAAACTGTTCACTCTCTCAACCGGTGCCCCGTCGATGCTGAGGGGGCTGTAGTCATTGACCCCCGACCTCCTGAAGTCCACAATCATCTCTTTTGTTTTGCTGACGTTCAGGGAGAGGCAGTTCTCCTGACACCACTGTGACAGATTCTCTACCTCTTCCTCTACCGTCTAAACATTGATATATTGGTCAAGGGTCAGTGATGTTGTTTATTTCCTGTAAACTAGCTAGTTTCATGGCACTCACGGTTGGGATCAATTGTAACGCAGTGTTAGAATTGCCCTAAACAGTGATATAAAAATTAAAGTACAATACATGAATTGTATAGATATCACATAAAGTTATTATACCATGAGGTATGAATTGATATGGGATAACCTAATAATCAATGTGATTGCCCTCAACAGGAGATTAGGTCTCAAATTGTGAGGGCTGGAGGAATCCTGCATGCAGCCCAACGAGGGGGCGTGCCGTTTTTCTCCTTCACGTACCTGAGAGGAGTTTGCGATCAGCTCGGGAGAGTACTAGTATTGCAGACTCCCCTCCACTCCTGGTCGGGTCATTCTTGTTACCACCATCTACTGCCGCATCTCCGGCGTTTTCCTGGAGTGGGACACCGTCTTCGCTCTCTATTACTCCACGGGAGGTTCCCAGTGTTCCCACTCCAGACGTCGTGCCGGCTACTTCCCTACTCCATCTTCATGGTCCTCGTTCCTGGGGTGAGGCTCGCCATCGCTCTCTATTACTCCACGGGAGGATGCCCGTGTTCTCACCCCATTCCCCTCGGACCCCCTGTGTGCTGCGTTGCCCGTCGGCAGCGTCTGGTCGGGAGGAAGAAGATTCCTTGGCAGTGCTGCAGAGCCCTACTCGGTGTAGGGATGAAGAAGATTCCTGTTACTTTTTTCCCAGCCTGTTCGCCCGTTAAAGGCACAGTGCCGCCTTTTTTGTGTTCATGGACCTTGATGTTTTTACCCCCTTAAAGGCTGAGTGCCGCTTTTTTTGTATATAATAAATCATGCCCTTGCTTTGGCTAACTCTGATTACCTGTCAGTCTCGTGCAATTGGGGTCGCTATACAAACCATAACAGTACGACCCGACCCCCACTCCTTGTCGGGTCGTTCTTGTTACCACCATCTACTGCCGCGTCTCCGGCGTGAGACGACGTGCCACCCATCACCACCTGTCGCCGTTTTCCTGGAGTGGGACACCGTCTTCGCTCTCTATTACTCCACGGGAGGATCCCAGTGTTCCCACTCCAGACGTCGTGCCGGCTACTTCCCTACTCCCTCTTCATGGTCCTCGTTCCTGGGGTGAGGCTTGCCATCGCTCTCTATTACTCCACGGGAGGATGCCCGTGTTCTCACCCCGTTCCCCTCGGACCCCCTGTGTTCTGCGTTGCCCGTCGGCAGCATCTGATCGGGAGGAAGAGGATTCCTTGGCAGTGCTGCAGAGCCGCAGAACCCTACTCGGTCTAGGGACGAAGAAGATTCCCGTTACTTTTTTCCCAGCCTGTTCACCCGTTAAAGGCACAGTGCCGCCTTTTTTGTGTTATGGACTTTGGTGTTTTTACCCCCTTAAAGGCTGAGTGCCGCTTTTTTTGTATATAATAAATTATGCCCTTGCTTTGGCTAACTCTGATTACCTGTCTGTGTCGTGCAATTGGGGTCGCTATATACAAACCATAACACAAATACCTCTGAGGAGACAGTAACTTTATCCTATAATTAATTATTGATGTCATCATTTCATTGTAATTCAGGCAATGTATGACTCAAAACGGTTTAGTTATCAAATGAGTCCAGGCCAAAAAGAAAAAAAACATATTGGGTGAGTGGAAGCATCATTGATTAGAAAGCCTTTAAAATGATCAATTGACGTTCGAAAGTGGTTTAATGAGTTTAGAATGAAGCTAAATTCATAATTTTGGCAATAACCATTAGAAACATAATACATTTTTCTAATGTTACTACAGAATTTGTATGAAAATTTAACTTTTGCCTCCATATGTTAGTCCCACCGGTCCATGGACTTTTCTCCCCTGCTCTACCTCTCCCCATCCCTGTATGTGTTTCTCATCTCTCTGTCCCATATGTTGCTTTTCCACTGCATGGTACCTACTCGACTCAACTCTACTCTGCTCAGCCTTTTAGTTTTTTTAGTACCTGCTCTGTCGAGGTTCCAAGCGGGTAGAACAGGGACTAAAAAGTTACCTAAAAGTCAAGTCAAGTCAAGAGTTTTATTTGTCATGGCATACAAGTATACAATGAAATGCGGGCGGTCTTGCCCGCAACGATGTGCAATACAGTGGTACAACATATAATAGAATCCAATAAAAACAACATTGTGCAATAACAGGTAACAGGTAACATCTCGGTATCTGTACATAGTTATTTACAGAGCATATAGGACATGCTAGGTAGCTTTGGTAGTGCAATACACTGTTACTGTTGCTATACTAATTTAAAGTGGCCTTTCCTTTTGGCAATAAGTGTGGGTGAGTGCGGCATGAGTGTGTGCCCGCTCATGTTAAAGTGTTAAAGTGGCTGCTAGTGCACAGCGTGCGTGTCGTGTGTGTGCTCATGTGTGCTTGTGTGTGGATAGTTCAGTGTTCTGTGGCACTCAATGTTCATTGTTCAAGGCTCTGATGGCCTGGGGGAAGAAGCTGAGCCTAAGCCTCTCTGTCCTAGTAGCTGGGGTTCGCAGGCGTCTGCCTGACCTCAGCAGCTGGAACAGGCTGTTATTGGGGTGGTGGGGGTCTTTCATTATTCTGCAGGCTCTGGATTTGCACCTCTTGTTGTATAGAACCTGCAGGGGAGGTAGTGCAATACCCGTGGTACGCTGAGCGCACCACTCTCTGTAGGGCCTTCTTGTCCTGTGCTGTGCTGTTTCCATACCAGGCAGTGATGTTTCCGGTCAAGATGCTCTCTACAGCTCCTGAGTAGAAGGACTGGAGTATCTTCCCCGATACTCTGAACTTCCTTAACTGTCTCAGGTGGTAGAGGCGCTGCTTTGCCTTCTTTACTACTGTGTCTATGTGTGTTGACCATGTCAGATCCTCTGAGATGTGGACCCCCAGGTACTTAAAGCTGCTCACCCTGTCCACGGTAGCCCCGTTAATCCTCAGTGGTGTGTGTGTCTCCTGCTGTCCTCTCCTATAATCCACGATCAGCTCCTTGGTTTTACCAATGTTCAGGAGCAGGCTGTTGTCCTGACACCAGCGTTCCAGTACCTCAACCTCCTCCCGGTAGGCCTCGTCGTTGTCCGAGATCAGCCCCACCACCACAGTGTCGTCTGCGAACTTCACTATGGAGTTGGAGCTGAACTTGGCCACACAATCGTGTGTGTAGAGTGAGTACAGCAGGGGGCTCAGAACACAGCCCTGGGGGGACCCGATGCTCAGGGTGATGGTGTTGGAGGTCTGACCCCCCACCCTGACCGCCTGGGGTCTTTCGCTCAGAAAGTCCAGTACCCAGGCGCTCAGGGCGGAGCTCAGACCCAGCTCGATCAGCTTGTCCACCAGTCTGGTGGGGACTATGGTGTTGAACGCTGAGCTGTAGTCAATGAACAACAGTCTCACATAGCCCCCCTTCTGACGGTCAAGGTGAGAGAGGGTGCTGTGCAGTACCTGGGAGACCGCGTCGTCAGTGGACCTGTTTGTCCTGTATGCAAATTGCATAGGGTCCATATCACTGGGGAGGGAGGCACAAATGTGGTCCTTGACCAGCCTCTCGAAACATTTCATGACCACAGAGGTGAGTGCCACCGGTCTGTAGTCATTTGGACATGTTGGGGAGGGTTTCTTCGGTACAGGGATGATGGTAGACATCTTGAAGCAGGCAGGGACTGATTGGTCAGAGGAGAGAATCATCACTACGTCATCATTGCACTACACGGGGGGCATCCTACACAAAAACTCAAACCCGCCATCTTTAAATAGCCTTGCGACTATTAAACATTACCATTAGCATTATTTGTTTGCAGCAAGAACAAAGTGCAATAAACAAAAAAAGCCTAATTTATTGATGAAACAAAACCAACAGCAACACAATTTACCACCAAGAACAAAGAGTTTAGCCTCACAAAAAGATTGCACATTTTTAAATACACAGGAACAAATGACAAACGAGAAACACCTGAAATTATTACAACTGGAGACAGAAACAGACTGACAAAGAACTACAAGAAACAACACAAGGAACTACAACTATGGACGACACTACAAATACCAGACACTGGGACAAAACAAGCAGACTACAGACACTAAACGGATAACCTAATAACAGACAGTAACTACAAAGACTAAGACTAAACACAGGCGGCTGGGTGGCGCAGCGGACATTGCGCTCGTCACCAACGCAAGAGACACCGGGTTCGAATCATACTAACTCAATTGGCAGAGTTAGCGGGTGGGAAGTCGAAGGGTGGTAGTCTGGTTGTTGTGAACAGCAACTCCTACAGGTCGGTTGGGGCGCCTGCACAGCAAAGTCAGGAAAATGGTGGGGGCAGTGTGAGCCTCCTACACGTTACTCCTCGCCAAATGAGAGTCCGCGCTGGTAGGTGAAAAGATGTGACAGGCTGCCTCCACATGTATTGGAGGGGACATGTGATGCAATGCTTCTATCCTCCCTACAACCGGCCAGTGGGGGGCATATGCGAGCAACGATCAGGACAGGGGAGGGAGAATTGGCATGGGGAGAAAAATCACAGAAAAAGGAGGAGAAAAAAGTAGATAAAAAAAAATGACTAAGACTAAACAGTTAACCTAATACAAGACAAGAAGAGTAACACTAGACTAACAGGGGAACATGAAGAAGAGCAAGATAGAGAAGGGGAGAGGGAGAGAGATGAGAAACACACATACACAGGGAGAGGTAGAGCAGGGGAGAACAGTCCATGGACCGATGGGATGTTACAGTTAGATGCAAAGAAGTTTAAATCATATTATAGATAATGACAAAACAGATAAAATGTCCTTACATGAAAGTTTGATAATGATATTTGAAATGCTCTTTAGGTAACTGTGTGAAACCCCAAAACAGTTACAATTGCCCCTGGTCTCTCCTAATCATTTAAAACTGGTTCACTGTATGTCTTCAGAAATTAAAATGTTTGTTGCTGTCCTCTGAGTCGCTACTGTGGCTACTCTGTGCCAGTATCGTTAATTAGCATCTTGTTATTTGGAGCCGTCCTTTTAATTAGGAAAGCCTATATAACTGTCCTGGATTCAGTGTGGAATGGAAGCCTGGGCTCGTTGACAGGTTGAGTTCTTTCATCAAGTGCAATACATCTGTCTCTAAGTAATAGATTTTGGAAAATAGGGTTTCAACATTTTTCCTTTTGTCTAGTGTGGACATAAACCAGGAGGATTAAAGGTTTTTAATTGTATTGAAGAGTAATTCCCAGAACATGGCTCACGATTCAGGTTTAATAAAAGAAGTAGTTTAAAATGTGATAGATCAGGGGTTCTCAAACTTTATTATACCACAACCCCATTTTATAATAAAAAACGTTGGCGACCCAGGGCGGCTACGTGGCGTAGTGGGCAAGGCGCTCGCCACGAATGACGGAGACGCTGGGCTTGCCTGTTCGAGCCCAGCGCTCCACATTGCTTTCAGTTTAGCTGGCCGTCCATACTAATACACATTGGCCGTATTAGGGGGTGGGAAACTGATGGGTGGGGATCGGGCGTTGTGGACAGCGACTCCTACAGGTCGGTTGGTGCGCCTGCGCAGTAGAATCAGGAAGTGTCTGGAGCAGCGTGAGCCTCCCACGCGTTACTCCTCGCCACTGAGAGATCGAGCTGCGCAGGTGAAAAGATGCGACTGCTGTTACCTCAAGTACAGGAGGGGACTTGTGCTATGTATAACTTAGTCCACATTGCAGCCGGCTTGTGGGAGGCAAGAAACAGCGTTCGTGACAGGGGAGGGTTGAATTGGATGATACGAAATTGGGATGGGAGAAAATATAGAAAATGGGAGAAAAAGTGGATAAAAAAAAAAGAAAAAAAAAACTTTGGCGACCCCACACTTAACTCATTGACTGCCATGCTGTTTTCCCATCTTTACTCCCTGGCGCCAGCGTTATTGACCATTTTCACCATCGTATATTCTATATTATAGCTATGGAGACAATAGTATGGCTCATTTGACAGGCACTATTTATAGTCCAACAGGGACAAACCAGTTAATTTCTACATACTTTCTTTGTGCGCTATTACACGCTAAACATCGCCCGTTGCAAAATAATCTAGTCTCGCTTTCTAGATTGTGAGATATGACGTGTAATATGCATATGCGCAAATCGTTCTGGTTGCTCGCCTGAAACCTATATTATTTCCAAATCAAAGGTATACCATATAGATGTTTCCACACAAAGTCATCAAGGGGGGGGGGGGGGGGGTCGTTTTTACGAAGCTGCGATCGTTACCAAACGCATGTTTTAGGTTCTGTAAAATAGACCTAAAATAGACCTTACCTTTGTCAGAAGGTACTCCAAAATTAATAATCCCAGTAGTTCCATCGCGATCGCCATTACTGGTGTGCATTGGGCCTGGCTGCTTATAGCTTATCCGCAACAGTAAGTTACTTCCGGGGTAGGCCTGATTGGCCCCGACAGGCACGTGACGCGCAACTTTCTCTGCCGCGGAGCGTAGCGGCCGAGCTCGGAGCGGCAGAGCGGAGCTCATTATATGCCAGTAACCGCCCCCTAATTCAGTATCCAGAAATAGCTCAATTGGGAAGACTGCATGGCTGTGGATCCTACGGCTCGTTGCTGGCGAGTTCGATTCCCTTCAATTTATTATTTTTTTTTTTTTTTAACGTGCATTCGCATTCTTTCGCCGTTTCATTTCGCCGGTTAAGTTTAGGCATTGTTTCGGAGTTGGTTAAGGTTAGGCATTGTTTCGGAGTTGCTTAAGGTTAGAAGGGTTAAGTTTAGGCGCTGTTAAGGAGCTGGTTAAGGTTAGAGTTTGACTTAGAGAATGGCAATCTTTTTTAACGTGCATTCATTTCGCCGGTTAAGTTTAGGCATTGTTTCGGAGTTGGTTAAGGTTAGGCATTGTTTCGGAGTTGCTTAACGTTAGAAGGGTTAAGTTTAGGCGCTGTTAAGGAGCTGGTTAAGGTTAGAGTTTGTGTTAGAGAATGGCAATAGACAGCCTATTTCCGCGCGACAGCTCTCAGCAGCCTCGTTGCGCATCCTGAGTTTGCCGCGTCACGTGCCTGTCGGGGCCAATCAGGCCTACCCCGGAAGTAACTTACTGTTGCGGAACAGTTACAGGCGGCCTGGCTAGAATACGGAAGACAATAGGTTTCAGGCGAGCAAATCGGCGACAGATGGCTGTGTGCTGCTCACTTTGAGGGGGAGGGGATTCCTGCAGCCCGAGGCACTGAGGCACTGATAGACAACTGAGAGACCCAGTTCAAAAGGTAGGTGATACTGCCACCTGTCGGGATTCGATCATCATTGCAATTTTAACGTAGGCAGCGGTGCCAGGGAGTGTTTAGAATAAAAAATGTAAAAAAATTAAAGGATCTAAAAACGAGATATCTCGTGTTTGGCGCTCAATGCTTGGATTTGAAACATGAGAAATCTCGTGTTTGGTGCAGAATGAGTTAATGTATTGCGTAATTTCAATGTGGAAATAAGGAATATCAAAATAAAAGCACACATTTTTTAACTTGCATATGTATTAGAAAATGAAATTACATATCAATGAAATGTATGAATATTATCAACAAAAGCAACAGAATTGTTTTTGTATACACATTTATAAAATGATGCATATTTAGCCAAAATAAGTTTCCAGAACATAAAAAATAAATAATGCGTTCACGCTTTTCAATAATAAACAAAAACGAGACATAATGGGAAGGGTGTGCTTGTACATTTGAACAGTTCCATGATACGTGGCTGCGCTGTGCTGAGAAAGAGGCGGAGATCGGCTTCTATTCTGAAAGATCAATTTGCACCTCCTGCTCAGACTGTGGGAGGCCTGTTGCGTCATGCGTAATGAACAGATCTTGGATCCATTTGTCCAAATTGTCTGTGCTCTTTCTTTCAGGAAAATGTTTCAGAAATTGTTCAATGAGCCCTTCTATGTGGTTAGAGATAATGGGCTTCAAATCATTTTGTGCTATATTCTGTTCCTCCAAAAAGCCATCAAGCAGAGTAAACACCCCAAAATCTACGCTGATGATCCCGGAGTATCACAAACTGAGTTTTTAATCCAGCTCTCCATTTTAGCTGTGAGTCCAAACAGATCTGTGTCCCGACCATGTAGTCCCAGATTCAACGTAGTGAGGCCAGACGTGGCCTCCGCGACTGTATACCTGCGCAGGATGTAGTGAGATGTGTAATCCTAAACGTTCGGCAGCCCTCATATGGGCTGTCACGCACGCTTGCAGCACTTTGCGCTCCATGATTATACATGCACAGGATGTAGTGAGATGTGTATTGGAATACTGTGTGGCCTCCGTTGATAAAGACATGGCAAATACACACAGCTGCCAGGTGGAAAACTCTATCTGAGTTGGGCTCGTCGGATTTGCGCTTGGTCTTAATTTATTTACATTTTTTATTATATATCCATCCAGATTAGATAGCTTTGGTGTGATTTGCCTAGTTTAGGAGATAAGCACATGATAATTTGTCATAGAGATCTGTCTGCAATCACTCCCAATACAATGGAGCTGAATGGCACTCAAAACACCCCCAGGAAATCCATTAAAAAGCAATGCCACTTTCCAGAAATGATGACCTGTGAGCAGTTTCATGCAGGAACTGTTTTCTACCCAAGTTCACTTGCCATACATTATTATGGGGGTTGTACTTGGGTAGAAAATACCTACCTCTTGCAACGCCGTTAAGCTGTCAGCTGTGTGACCTACATCCTCTGACGTGCACTGTGTGTTTACCTGCTGTTGAACCAATTTCATCCTGCTGCAACATTTGGGAGAAACCGATAGGGAAAAAGGGAAAGGGGACTTTTTGAGGTATAACCTATAACATAATTAGGAGGATATGTTTGACTCATAATACAAAATGATTTTTAATTATATATATATATATATATATATATATATATATATATATATATATATATATATATATATATATAATATATATATATATATAAATACAGATCAAAGATCTGGAGGGGCACATCACAGTTTGAATGGGCATCACGTGTCTGATTATGACTCTCTGTCTCTTATTATTGTTTCAATAAAATTTAAAACAACAACTCGGTTTATCAGAGTTAGACACAAGGCTTTATTGTCATAACCACTCAGGCCCAGGGATTAAACAAACTAAGTAAAACCAAATGCTTTAGCTGATTCTGTATTCTGGCAAATTCAGCATTTTTTGTTCACAGCCTGCTGTAGGATTTATGTAATGAATAACATTCCCCATGTATCCATCAACCAGCCGATACAGATGGTGACTCCAGCTATGTGGGGGATATAGAAATAGAAAGAGGGGGTGGGGACTCTGATCATAGATCCAAACACATGCAAACTTGTTGTCCACAGTGGACCTGGTGTCTTTTAAGCCATCTGTCTTCCAACTGGAGTGCCTACCGATATTATCGGCCGATATCGGCATTAAAATGTGATATCGGAAAATATCGGCATCAATAAAAAAAAAAAAAAAAATCTTTTACATTTCTATAACCTTTATTTACCCAGGCAAGCAAGTAAGAACAAATTCTGATTTTATTTATTGTCAAAAGTATGCATAATGTTGTGTTAATTCCACAACAAGAGATATGTAATGTTAATTACCTGAAATTATTCCATTTTGGGGGGGGGGGGGGAACCCTGCATATATCGGTATCGGTTGATATCGGTATCGGAAATTAAGAGTTGGACAATATCGGTATATCGGTATCGGTAAAAAAGCCAATATCGAGCATCCCTAGTGATAATGTTACCCAGATATTTGTGTAGAGGGAGAAGAGAAGGTGTCCAAGGTCCGAGCCCTGGGAGACACCCGTCCGAAGGGGACAGGGGGCCAACAGGGTCCCTCTCCATGATACCATGATACTTGGTAGGAGCGGATGTCAGCCATGCCAGCGCAGAGCCAGTCACTCCCATTCCTGTGAGGGATGCAAGGAGGATCTGATGGTTGACTGTGTTAAAGGCTGCCGACAGGTCCAGGAGAATCAGGACAGAGGAGAAGCCCTTTGCTTTTGCTAAGAGCGAAGAGCCTCTGTGACCGCTATGAGGGCTGTCTTTGTGGAGTGACCAGTCCTGAAGCTTGACTGATTAGGGTCTAGGGGTGGCCAACCCGCTGGTCTACCGACCACCACCACCACCAAGCCTCTTAAACTCATTCAGAATGCAGCCTCCCGTCTGATCTCCAACCTACCAAATTCAGCCCATGTTACCCTGCTTCTTAGGGACCTGCACTGGCTCCCCATCGCCACACAAATCTGCTTCAATGTCCTTAGCCTGGCATATCGCGTGGCGAAGGCACGCAATATGCCTACCGCCTACCACCTACCTCCAGTCAATGGTCTCTAACTACACAACGTCAAGACCCCTCCGCTCTACATCCTCTGGCCGCCTCAGACCCACTCCTATCCGAGCTCCGGGAGGGTCATCATCCCTCACAGGAATGGGAGTGACTGGCTCTGCGCTGGCATGGCTGACATCCGCTCCTACCAAGTATCATGGTATCATGGAGAGGGACCCTGTATTCCCAGTGTCAGAAATATTGTGTATGTTACTAGGCTTGAGTAAATTGTAATGAACCAAAGGGGAATATCAATTCAATTATATATATATTTTTTTATCTTTGACTGTGAATAACACCATGCTAAAATTGACCAGACCTGAAAAATCTAAGCAAATTAATAAAGGGAAGATGATTAAACAGAAGGTTTTGTAGATACAGTACTGAATTCTGCCATCCGGACACATGTAATTTGAAATATGATTATAGAATATCAGGCCTATAAATTACCGTATTATGGCCAAGTCGCACATCTATGGATCGGGCCAAATCTCCCCTTTCCAATGGCAGAATTCAATCTGGTTTAGTATCACCAGGCGTGATTCACAAGCACAGTTACTTTTTTATAATGTAAATTTCTCTAACTAACTGTGTTCTGCATTATGGCAATAACGTTCAGGTTTGTGGGAGATAATCCCGGAAAATAAGAGAAATCA